>NC_085967.1:15000-615000 GCF_910591565.1 Cydia splendana | reverse complement strand
GGCGGGCGGGGTCGATGAACGTCGCCATGGCAACCGCTGCACCTGCAGTCGGAGGGTTAGCGGATGATGATAGCTTGATGGAAATATGATACGCGGATTATGAGATCGGTCTTACGATAAAGTGAAAATTTTTATATTGATATTTATAGATGTTATTGGACAAAATACAAAATCGTTTATTTGTCCAACACAGGTATGAATGGTACATAAATACAGATGATACTGCGATTATTCGTTGTTACGTGCATATGCGAATAAAAATTGCGACTGACACATTTTTTCATAACTGACATTGTCACCCATTTTTTTTTTAATAATAGGACCTAACGTAAGAAGTTTCTATGGACATAGAAAAGTATCAACAGAGAAAACGCGAACTAGTTAAGCATACTATAAAATGTGTAGAGTCTGTGCGGAAAGAGAAGAGTCGTGGAATGTAATAAAGGAGCCCATACATTTCACGACTCTTCTCTTTCCGCACAGACTCTATGAAATGAAATGGTCGGTCAAGGTTTCCACTTTGCACACATTGCACACGCTCCAGTTGTTCCCCACAATCTTTACCCATTATTTAGAACCTTACAACTTAAGCAATAAGTCTCATTATCAGTAAAATAAAGTGCCCGGTTAAGGGATAATCACTAGTTAGGTAACTCACATCTGTGAGGGAAACCCTTTGATGTCCTGCGAACTATTGGGTTACCACGGTTCAGAGGATTCGTGGTTAGATTGTTGGTAAAAGGAAACCTTAGTGATTCGAGCACCAAGGAACCCGTTTACTCGGGGATATTAGATTTTGTACTAGGCGTATAAATGTGTTCATTAAAACTAAATTAAATTCAAGTATAAAGGCAGATGCAAATGCATGCAGAGGTTATATCATGTATTAAAGAAATAGAGAACATACACAAATTACAACAAAAAAAAACAAAGTAGGTACTCAGCGAGTTAAAAACCTTTTCGAAGTCGGTTAAACAAATAATTGTGTCTTAGCGACACCTAGCGTACGACCATAAAACTAATTTCTGATATAGCGCCATCTTGTGTTGAGTAGTAAAACTTTCTAAATAACGTAAGAACTATCTGTAAACCATAGATAGAAGAACCATACGTATTTGACAAAATGATGTCGTACTTTTTCAATAGGTGTCGCTATAAGTATGAAGCTGAAAATCAAATTATTAGGGTTCCGTACCCAAAGGGTAAAACGGGACCCTATTACTAAGACTCCGCTGTCCGTCCGTCCGTCCGTCTGTCACCAAGCTGTATCTCGTGATCTGTGATAGCTAGAAGCTGAAATTTTCACAGATGATGTATTTCTGTTACCACTATAACAACAAATACTAAAAACAGAATAAAATAAAGATTTAAGTGGGGCTCCCATACAACAAACGTGATTTTTGACCGAAGTTAAGCAACGTCGGGCGGGGTCAGTACTTGGATGGGTGACCGTTTTTATTGATAACGGTACGGAACCCTTCGTGTGTGTGCGAGTCCGACTCGCACTTGGCCGGTTTTTACTAAAGTTTATTCCTTTCTCGGAAATGATCATCATTGACTTTTATTTTTATGATATGAAAGTCCATTAACCTCGGTAAATCTTAGAAAGAAGAAAGATCTCGTTGTTTGTTTCAATTACCAAGTGGATTAAGATCAAGCTGTCATTTTGGACGCAACTTTGCGTACAAACCAAAAGTATAATTGGAATTTATGGGCAATTACTTACTTTAAGCTTTGTAACAACACGATAACACAGCTACAAGTGAATTAAACGCGTTGATTGATTGCGTTTGTTTTCTCTTGACTTTATATCCTCAATTGGACCGATATAATTAGGGCCAGTTGCACCAACCACAATTAACAGACTGATCAACGTCAAGCAGCAGAGAACTATGAAATTTTCCATACAATAAAATTTAGCGAACGCTAAAACGGTGACAGACGGTTTGGTGCAACCGACCCTTAGTCTTTTAATATTACTAACTTTCATAAACAAGACTTCGAACCAGATGTTGAGTGTACAACAGATCTAGAATGACGCTCAATTGAATTCTATTAAACGAGTTTAACATATGAAGAAAACGTAGGTATTTTAGTCAAAAGTTTTATATTTATTAATTGTTCATGTTTATTTTCAGAAGCCAAACTGTATTATAAAGTAGGTATAAGTATTGGGTATATTGTTTTTGTAAGTTCTTAATTCCAATATAGGGTATAAGAAAACATAAAGTCAACGCAGGCTGAAGTCAGAGCGACTGCGAATACATACTTATTCTTACCTACCTAACTAATAAAACCAAGATTCTGAAAACAAAAACTTTCTTACAACTTCCTACATGTTAACGTAGGTATATAAGTTTAAATCGTATTAAAATTAGCAAGGTATAGTCAGATTCAAAAGCCTACGTACAGATTTTTTCAATTCTATTCGGGGTATTTTAGATATTAAACGTTAACCCCGTTCCAAAGGAGCATGATGATAATGGTTCATGACATATTGACAGCATTCACCGTGCGTCTGACTCGTGCTTTCCCGCGAATGGTGTGTTTGCGAGCAATTTTCAGTTCTGCGTACACGCGTACCTACAAAATAATTCCACGCCTGGGAGAATAGCTGTCGTACATTGCTGATCAATTATTCATATCCGTATGCCGTCTGCTACACTAGAGCCAAATTGAACGTCCAATATACGGCTTATCTTTACCGTTACCAATTTACTTCATAGGTATTCATATACAGAATGATTCATGAGACGTGAGCAGGACTAATCCTGCACACTCAGTAACTGATAATTGATCGATCACCGTCGTATTTAGCCCTCTGTCACTCAAGAACATCAATTTTAATTTTTCAAGCAAATTTGGATAGAACTAGTTGAAATAAAAAACTTAATTTCTCATTTTTTTAATTTTTTTTTATTTCGCGACAAAAATAAAAAAAAGGGAGCGTTGCTCGTAGGCAACATTGAGTAACAAGCATATCAAAAATATTCAAAATCCTGTCCTTTGCTCATCTACACAAAGCTGTTTCTCCAAGGTGATTTGTTTGTATGAAGGTATCAACAACCGTACGAAATTTAAAGATTCTATCGTGACTTGGATCGCTTCTGGGAACTGCTTTGCTATTGTCATTGAAATGCAGCAACTGTCTTATTTTTTCGAACTTGTTCAAGGCCATTGTACGTTGAATTAGTTCTGTGCCGAGTATAGGTGCCCAGTAACTGGTAACCCTGGGTAGTTTAATCAGGGACATCAGGAATACTATGCCGATGAACTGTCGTATATCTAGGTCATTTACACGAAAGGTATTACTTGGATCCTTCTGTACCACATAGAGGTTGGTCTGTTCAACAATCATTTGAATTAACTCTGGTTGGAACAACTTCAGAAAGAACTGCACGGGTGTATCGAGTTCTAAAGTATCAGGACTAAGTGTCTTGACCTTTGAATGCTATCTGAAGTGCGTTTAACTCCAGGTTCTTCTTTTTCCACCGTAAGTTCAGCTTTTTTGGCTTCTTTCCTTGGGACCTTGAAGCTGGAAGATTACAATCGCTTGAAGTCGATTGTATTGGTTTTACCTGAGTCGAAGTGGTAATTTCGTCATTTTGTAAGGTTCTAATCAATGTGTCCACATGATTATCAAACTCCCCGTCAGAAGAAGCATCGCCAAACTCATCAACCATCTCCTCAGTCAACCCCTCCATCTCAGGATCAAAATCAGGGTCGGCAATACTATCGTCATCAAATTCTAACCCATCTTCACTCGCATCATCATCACAGAGTGCCGCAGACTGTAGCTTATGGGCTACAAACACTAAGTACCTACTACTTTCATAAAAACAAGGAATTACTTGAAGATAACAATATATGTTATGATTTATACACGTACCTCAACTTTTTTCACGATAACAGGCACAAAAATCACCAACTACTATTTTTAAAAGATTTTAACAAATTCACAAACACATGTTTTTCAAATTTCTCCGAAACACTAAACATTGTTGTGTTTGACCGAGTAACGCCATCTAGTTGAAAATTGAGGAAGCGTCTAGTCTATGCATCGGTGTGTAGACTACAAGATACAGTGCATAAACTAGCGTTTAAAAAATTCCTTTAAAATTGAGAAAGGTGTCAAGAGTATGTTGCCCGTAGGCAACAGTATGATACAGAGGGTTAGGTGAAACAACCACACTTTTTCCTATTTTTTATTTAACTTTTTGATGAGGGCAAATGTAATTCTCTACAATCATGGTCACCCTACAAGACCTAATTATTAACATAAACCCTCTTTAAGCGAAAAACTGTCAAACTTGAGTGAGATACGAGTTTTCAAAAGTAACCCTGGCTCCAATTTCACCACGGTGACAGGTGCGACAATTGTAAAACATCACTGTTGCTGACGTCACAGGCATCCATGGGCTACGGTTACCGCTTACCATCGGGCGGGCCGTATTCCTGTTTGCCACCATCATTGTTTTATTAAAAAAACTTTATTATATCGGAAAAAAACAGATATTTCTCTTGCTAAGTTTATGACAATTGTCACAAGAAACACTACAATTGTCACGAAATTCCGACATATAACTCATTACCTGTCAAGAATTACCTACAATTCTTCTAAATCTTGACAATTGTCAGAAACTTCGCAAAAGAAATATCTGTTTTTTCCGATATAATAAAGTTTTTTTAAATAATACAATGATGGTGGCAAACATGAATACGGCCCGATGGTAAGCGGTAACCGTAGCCCATGGATGCCTGTGACGTCAGCAACAGTGATTTTACAATTGTCGCACCTGTCACCGTGGTGAAATTGGGGCCAGACCGTGATGACAGTGATGACATTCAATTTGACACAGAATATCGGTAGTTTAGTATTTTAATTTTAGGGTGACCATGCATGTCGTAAATAAAATAATAACTTTTTTTTTCAACACGACTAGAAAATTAACGTTAACCTCACTAATACTGATACGAAACAGTTGCTTATAATTTACGAAATGCGCAGTGTTAGTCCTGCTCACGTCTCCTGAATCACCCTGTATACGAACCCGCCGCGACCAAGGGTGGGTAGGTCTTACCTTGTAGGTACTACACACGTCTACCAGCTTTCATTGTACCAAGGCTTATTAGTTCCAAAGCTTCAATTAGGTACATGTACCGACCTGTACAACCAAGAAAATCTTTATTTTAATTTAAAACGAAATCGGATTTTTATTACTCTAGTTGAAGCTACGTTTCATTAAATATTATATTTCACATCTAAAAAATAATAATTTACTTGATTACAACATGCCTCTGAATTCAAAGAAAAACTAATTTGTATAAACACCATTTTTGGAGGGTAGGTTCACTTCATTCACTGCCCCCGACGCACAGTCGCACATGTCCACCGCCATACAAGTTTGTTCCTAGGCCACGCCCCCTGGCAGTGAATGCGTTAAAGATAATTTCTTAGTAGAACTGTTACAAAATTTTAAGATTAGTCTGGTAACTAACATATATATTTCGTCTCTAATATAATATCGAATTAAGTCTTCTTCGGCTTAGGCTGTCTTTTGTGTGAAAGGACAGTAATTTCACTCCCATTTGATTAACACCAAAAAGAATAAACATCTAATCCCCAGGAAAATACCCACAAATCATCTGCTAGATAGTGATTGCAATCCGGATTATTCGAAGTTCAAAAATCCGGATTTCGGAGCGTTTGAAAATCCGTTTTAAAATTCGGATTTTGAAAAGAAAAAACCGGTTTTTCGGATTTTTTCCCACCAGTACTAATTTGCTCAAAATTAATGCTAATGCGAAATAAAAAGCGGTGCACATGAAGCGGTAACGCGGGAGAGCTATTGCCAGCCGGGCATTGCGCGTCGCGCACTCGCTCGCACCTGTATGCTTGCCCCGCGTCCGCTTTTTTTATTGGCGTAGCAGCCCAAGTAACAAAATTTGGTACTATAAAAGTCCTGAGAACGTTTTGGAGCGTGCTAATTAGTGTTCATGATTAGCACTATAATGGTGTTATAAACGTTTACAAAACCCCAGATAGGCCCTAGTTTTAATCACTGATTTATTCTATAAACATTACATAAAGACTCTCACGGTGATAAATTAGCTCTATGGTTGAAATGTAAAAGTGAAGAGAAACGCTCTTTAGTACTAAAATAGTGCTGTCTGCAACGTTTATGTCGCAATTTGGAATTATAAAAGTAACCAATGAAACATGTTTATAGTGCTATTTTGCACCGTAAACGATTCCAGTGATCTTTTTTATCATACTTGCGTCGTGGGTGCCTAAAATATTAAATAAGTTCAATCGCCATTGTTTCTTAAAGTGACATTTGTATTTAGGTAATAAAAAGGATGTACTAAAAAGCATTTGTGGACCGTTACTATGCCGGTACATTGTACATGCGAAAATAATTGTATCGATAGAATCATTATGCTGATTGATTTCAAATTTGACAATGCACTCTCATAATTTTCATGTTTTAATTAAATTAAAATTAATAAAATAAGGACTTGTTCCAACTGTGGCTGCTATAGTACACATAGGCTCCAGCCGTGCCGCTAATGTGCTATTATGGCAGAAAACAGCAGCCATTTTTTAAGTTACGATTTAAGTTATTTAGCAACGTACCAGGTAACTTTTATGGTACTATATAGCACTATAGAAAAACTTTCATGACTTTTAGAGAACTCTTCTAGCCTTATAGCGATGTTAAGAGAGCTTTTAAAAAGCTAAAACGTTACGTAATGGTCGTGCAAAGTCCTTTTATAGTGCAGATTGATCCTCTAATAGTGTTTACGATACTGCTACAATACTAGTACTATAAAAGTTACTTTGACGCATTATTAGTGCAAAATAGGTACATAAAAGCATCAGTAAAGTCGTCTATAGTATTAAATAGTACCATAATCGCTTTTTGCATATCTATTACATTGCAGCACTTTAAAGATTCTTTTGTATGATCCTATAAGCGTTCTAAGAGCTAAATTATAGTACTTAAAAGGTCTTTAATCTTATGGAAACAAAACGCTTTAATGTTAAAAACCTTTATAGTACAAGCAGTCACAATGGTTACCATTATAGGCCTACTATATCACTGTTTGGTGATAAAATGCCTTAGTTATAGAACCTTTTGTTACTTGGGAGTGTACGTATGTATTTTGTTTTTATTATTTTTTAAAGATTTTGTTATTGGCGTAGCAGTGTACGCATTCTGTTTATTTTTATTTTTAATAAAAACGACTTAATTTGATTGTTTGTTTTACTTTGCCTTTATGCCACATATTCCTTTCTTAAAATCCGGATTGAATCCGAACTTCGGATTTCGGTCAAACCAAAATCCGAAAATCCGGATTTGAAAAATGTTCACGGATTTGCAATCGCTACTGCTAGATGGCGTCCAAATCATACTCGACAAACCTTCCGCAGAGACTCCAGAAATAGAGTTATTACTGGTCAGCAAATCAAAATACTAAATAGATATTAGTAGAAACTATTCCCCGATTCTGGCCCCACCTCTCAGTGGTCACCGATCCTGACCCCAGGGCCGATCCACCGCCCCCGGTGAACCTAAAAAAAAAAAAAAAAAAAAAAAAAAAAAAAAAAAAAAAAAAAAAAAAAACAAATAGCCCCCCATTTGAATTGATTGCGCTAGGTCTCAGCAGTGCCCGGCGCCTCCTTCAGGTACTTACGAAATACGCTAATTAAACAATACACCTTGCTCACCACGGTAACAATAGGCTTATCGACCCTTTTCTATTGTTCGATCTCGACTCGGGCGCGTTATTGTGTTACCGAGAATACTACCTGGACCCTTCACCCACCGACGTCTTCATTCATGCCTTCTTTATGTGTGTATTATACTGTAGGTGTTTGTGATAGGTATTAGCGATAGGTATTTGCAATAGGTATTAGCGATAGGTATTTGCAAAAGGTACTTATTTGCGATGCATTATCTTATTATCTTACAACCTCTTGGAGCTATTTCGATTTATAAGGAATACAGTTCTAACCTAACCTAACCTAATTAGATTTTACACAAGTAATCCGTCGGTAGCCTAAACTAACCTAAACCTTCTTTTACCAAACCTAACTTGACCAAACCTAACTAAAATCAACCTAACTTCTCATTTCAAACTAACCTGATTTCACCTAGTCTTCGTTCAAGTTATGTTTTAACCTAAATACCTAAACTTACCTATCCAAACTAAAGCATCCTACATATCGTATACATACTTACCTATATTGTGCATATTGTATTGTGTTATTTTATTTAGTTTTACCTATTTCTAACTCATTATTTTTGTCTGCGATAAATGCAATTCAACCTAATGTAGCCTTTTTTTATTCTTAAACTATTCTATCTTCTTAAACTTAGTATGTAAGTATGTCTCATTATCTAATACTATATATTTACTATACATTTTTATGTTCTTTGTAACACGATAGAAAGTAAACTCGTAGCTACTTGTTTCTTTGTATTATTAAAATAATAACGAGGCGTGTGAGGCATTTCTTGTGCACTTGTTTTCATTGTTATAACAGCTTAATTGCTTTATTGATAGACGTGTATTATATTTTATGCTGACAATGGATTATTATGTGGATATAATTTGGGTTTGAGTACAGGGAGCGTCTGTTTAGATGAACTTGTTGAGACATGTTACTTTGTATGATTTAAAAAAAATAACGAGACGTGTCAACTGGTTTCAACATGATTTAGTCTAATACGTCGGCATTTCTTGTGTGTTGGTATTCATTGTTATAACAGCATAATTGCTTTATTGGTAGACATCTATTATATTTTATACTGACAATGGATTTATTGTTTCCTATTATGCTTTTGAATTTCGGTTTTAGTAAAGAGAGCGTCTGTATTAGATGAACCTGTTGAGACATGATTTGAACGATACTGTATCCTGCTCACTATCACAGTATAAAAGCCGAAGAGAAATGGCTTTGAGTAAGTATTACTGTCGTGGCAGTCCTCTGTATCAGAGCTCCTTGTATCTACTGCAGTATATAGAAATATAGTGTTAATTCAACAGTGAAGTGTTTAAGTGTTTATAGAAAGACCCAACAATGGATGTAAGTATGTCTTTTATTACCGTAACTTACTTTGTTTTGTTTTCACTTGTGTTCTTTGTGTTTTAATTATCAAGATTGTAGACAGTGTGTAAATTATTGTTTTATATTGTTTCAGTTCACTGAAAATACTTTCAAGAACTATTACTACCCGGATGATAATAAAGACGAATCAAGCGATGAAGAGGGTACGCTTGGTCTCAAAGTTAAACAAGCCATCGCAAAGAAACGTTCAGGAAACAATATCGATAGCTTCTTTGAACGACCTAAAAAGCAGTCTAAAGTTGTGAAACGGTCTTCAAATGTGAGCAAAAGTTCACCAGACGGTGTTGCAAACTTGTCATCCGGACAAGACGACGGGGCCTATGCATCACATTTGATTAAAATCGAGATATATGATATGCATAAAATCAAAAACGTCCCACCCATGGAACACTGGAAGCATGCGGACTTCAGATTGAAATATTTTGCGTTGGAAGACGATTTGGAGCTACAAAATACGCGAAATATTATTTATAACATAACAAAGCAATTAGCTTCTAAGGACAGTAGTGTGAAATATTTTATAGATAATAAGAAACAGTGATAGTTATAATTATTAATGATAGTAGTAGCTTAATGATTGTGTTAACGTATTTCTCATTTTTTACCTCTCCTTAAGTACATTTTCCATGTAACAGATTTTTTTGTGTCGTCTCGTTTTTTAAGTAACAAAGAATGTTAAGAAATATTTTGTAAATAATAAAATTTAAAAAAAAATGTGTGGTTTAAAAGGTCTTTGTATTATATGAAAAAATAAAAAATCTTATTTAAGTACACGTATTATTTTATTTCACAAAAAATGTTTTAAACATATTCCTTAATATAAGGTCATTACATACAGAATTATCAGAAAACAAACTTAGCATATCTGTCATAGTTTTTCCATGATATTTAAAATACAAATAAACTAGACAATATTCACCACAAACTGAAGTAAAATGGTTTTGAAGAGGTTTATTGTTATAAAACCACTGTCTGGTGTTTCTTTTTAAAAATAAGTTATGGTAACCTGAAGGTTTCCGTCCGAAGGAATCAAAATATTCTCCTATACCAGTAACATCAATGTGTATGGCAACCCAGTGGGAGCCTGGTTTCGTGTCAGGGTCCAAATTACTAACAATAAAGACAGGTAGATCGACCCAAATAGGTATTTTGTTAGCAGCAAAAACATTTGATTCAAAAAGTGGGTTTAATTTCTTCATACAAAATTGAATCTCATTAGTATCCATAATTACTTAATTAATAACAATTTATGTCTTGATGATGCTGCAAACAATGACTACAACAAAATAAAGTAAACGAAAGAAAACATTGTATTTATATAATTATGTTTTTCAACTATTATAATCTACAGATACATCACGGTTTTTGTTTATTTCAATAATGTTGTCAAATTCTGCATACACGATACAATTAATGGTGCTAGTTAGAGCCGAATCAAAGCGTACTTCTATCCGAACACTTCCATGTCTAACAAGATTCCAGTGTGAAGTTGAACTAGCAGATAAATCAGGGGTTAAATCAAAACATAACAAACAATATCCTCCACCATAATCTGTTCTACTTATTCCATTACCTTCGTTGTGAAAATGAATACCAGTTCCAGAAAATAAGGTGTGATATGCCGCCGCTATTAAACCAGAACTAAATGACGGTTGTAATGTTTTAGAAGGAATTTCATGACCATCTACAAACAAGCTAAATGAATTCATATTATAATTTTGAAAATTAAATGGATTCAAAGCTAAATTTCCATTAAAACCTGAATTTGATACAAATCCAATAATACAGCGTTTAGGAATTTGTCCGAGAAATATATTATCCAATGTTTTACCCTGGACCCCTGTTGGTATTGTGAGAACCTTAACTTCTGCTCTCGTAATGGGGTACTTCGCAGTCGTTGTTGCCAATACTTTTTGATGGGCTAACAAAACGCTAGGATTGATTTTTGTTCTTCTAACAATGAGACTAGCATCTGTTATTTGTACTTTAAGTTTTTTATCTTGATGACAAATTAAATTAAATGATTCTTTTGATCGGACTAACTTAATACGCAATTCAACACCATTTATCAAGAATTTCTCTTGGTTAAATATATCGCCATGCAAATGTCCAATCATTTCCACTTCCTTACTCTCTTTGATAAATTCTAGTCTTTTCTGAAATCCTTTGTTGTTGGCATCAACGGTATCCATAAAACCTGGGGTATCCTCATACCATAACCCACAAGTAAGATGGGTTTTTTTGGCTGCCGGTCCATAGTTGAGAAGATTTTCCATATAAGCACGGTAAGCATATGTATTGTTTGGGGGTGATATGAGTTTTTGATTTAAATATACATCAAGTTGGTTGAAAAGGGAATGTAGCCAGTTATTGGTGGGTCCAACTCCGGCATCTGCTTTTAATTTTGTCCCATCTTGATTCAATACTTTAGCAGTAATATGTAACATTGTGTGTGATAGATCAATGTAGTCATCTCCTGATCCAGGTACTTGAAATTCAATGGGGCCATCATCACTTAAAGATGAAATTGGTTTGTAATGAATCCAATGTCCGCTTTCAATACTTGTTTGAGTTGATGGAAGGGCAAATATATCTAATTCAGATTTTGCACATTCACATGAATGACTGTGTAGAAATGACATTATTTAACTTGAAAATATATCGTTATTTTTATTATTATTTCTACTTCCTCTTCGTCGCGATGCTTTTCGAGTAATGAGTGGTTCTCTTCTTTTATTCGACATTTTATACCCAGATCCTGACATGAGAGAATCAATTTTTTCATCAGCCTTTCTTTTTAGGTTAGCGCTCGCTTCCTTAAATCGTGATCGAATGGAACTATCCATAGGACGAGAATTTACCATATCAGTTAACAAACCAACCCCTGCCCCTAAGGTTTCTTTTCCAATGGTTTTTAAACCGCTAGATAACAAAGGGAGCACTGATCTAAA
This sequence comes from Cydia splendana, assembly GCF_910591565.1. Lineage (NCBI taxonomy): Eukaryota > Metazoa > Arthropoda > Insecta > Lepidoptera > Tortricidae > Cydia > Cydia splendana. The sequence goes on along the minus strand of NC_085967.1, from coordinate 602,913 downwards.
TAGTCCACCCAAAAAACTGCCTATACCATGTCCTCGTTGATATGGAACTCCCTTATAGACAATACCTATCCCAGAGCCGGCTTGGTGTGAATAATAATGTTCGTAAGGACAAGAGACTGACGATCTGTTGTAAATCATTTTACTCGTTGAAAGTGTAGCTTCACGCAAGAAGATCCAAATTGAAATGGTACTCTGACACCAGTCGTTGTTCTTATATCTATTTCAATGGTATCGAACTCTCTTCGTAAAACTGGTACATAATGAGCGGGTGAGAAGATGTGAGTTTTATAAGCTCCATAAATGAACTTAGTTGGATCTAAAGGTATTATTCTGAGTAATGAAGTAATAACATCTCCGACTACTTGTGGGTGTATTATATCAGTATAAACAAATATTTGAGATGGTAAACCTAAATATAAATTTGCAGGGCTTTTTCCTAATGTATTTTGTTTTAAATTTGTTTTCGGTTTAAAACCCAATTGCAGACTTAGTATCGGAGTTGTAATGATAGATGTTATTTCTTTATTTGTTGTTGCTATTCCAACCAGTTTTGTTAATCCATCATATCGAAATTTTACGTTATTTTTTAACTGTGGGTTTTCATTAAACGCTTGAAGAAAATGATCTATATTATCATATGTAGTGGCTGGTATATGAGTTTTTATATCTACTATTTTTGTAGTTTTATCGGTGGGTGATAACACCTTTTTCTTTAAATAAATGATGTTTTCGTGCTCTTGAACATTATACATGGAACAAGGATATTGAAATTCCACCAACCCAACTACCCATTCTCCATCCAATTTAATGGTCTTTGGTAATTTAGTTAAGAAATGTGCAGTCGTGTTATCCGTGTAGTAATCTGATGAACTATTACTTAACAAAGTTAGATAAAAACTATTTTCACTCATATTTTCTTTAAGTTTGATTCAGGTATCCAAGAATTAAATTTATTAGGATAACCTTGCCACTTAACTAGTATTTCCTTTCTGCCAGCAACTCGACGCGAGCGTATTATTTTATCAATTTTATACTCGTTGGAGGGGAGGTAAGTTACCTTTTGTAATTCTTTAGAATAAAATGTACCAATGATGGGTTCACCTTCTAAATCCTTTATTGTATAAACAACTCGTGGCGATCTGTTAATAATCGAATCAATAATAAATATTTCATCACTCCAATTACTTTCATAACCTTTTTGAAACACATGCTTATATTTAGTGATTCTAACATGATCACCTACATTTAGTTTTTTAGTTTCTAATGAAATTTGCCTATCTTTTTTGCGATCATATAAATTACACCAAACAGTCATAATATTATTAGAGCTAACATCAACTGGGCGCATTTTAATGCTAGAATGATAGCTATGGTTGTAAGAATGTAGAAGATCTTGTAATATATTTGTGTAGTTATATGTATTCTTATGAGTGAAGTAACGCCACATTTTCATTTTAAGTGTTCTTTGAAATCTTTCTACTATACTTGCTTTAATGTCGGGGTTATTAGTGGTATAATAATTAATATTTTTGCTCTTAAAGTAATCTCTAACCGCCTTTGAAACAAATTCTGTACCTTTATCAGATTGGATGTGACGGGGAACAGAGTTGGCTTCAGTAAATATGCTTTCAAAACATTGTTTAACAGTTGCTGAATCCTTCTTCTTCATGGCTCTTGCAAAAGCATATTTACTGAACACATCAATAACACAAAGAATATATTTGTACCCATCATTATATTGACTATAAGTACTCATATCACTTAAATCAGCTTGCCAAAGTTCATTAAAGTTCGAGAGAATGTATTTATTTCTAGTAAATCGTCTATGAATAGGTTTATGCAGCGTGTGCGTATCTTGAGATTGTAACCATTTTTTCACTTCCTCTTTGTTCATTTGACCTTTCATTTCCTTTGATAAATTATTTAAACTGCTATAGCCAGCTGGATTAGAGACGTCATAATAGATTCTGTTAATATCTAATAAGGAGTCCATCTTTCCCACTCTATTTTCTTTCCGGATCGCTTTTGCTCCCGTGTAGCAAGAGGCGTAGAAGTGTTATTATCTTTATCTGTTGAGGCTCTCGTCTTCACAGATGTGGAGGGGGTAAAGGGTTCAATCAAAGGAGTACCATTAATAAATGCTAAATTTGTAGGATTACCTATGCATGACCTAGGAACTTCGATATCTTTTAAAAGTAAAGCAAACACTTCCCATCCAATTGGCTTAGGACGTTTAAGACATCTAACGGTGTCGCTTACCAAATCAGTAATATTACTATTTTGAATGGTTTGGTTATTTATAACAACTTCACCAGTCTGTTTCCACCAAATTTTCGGTTTACTTGAAACAATGTAATCTAACAACGTTCGAGCTTTTTTTTCATAAGATTTAGGTAATATGTTTATAATTTTTGACGGACTAATTGGCATTAGTTCTTGATTTATTTCGCCAGGTGGTGTATTAAACGATGACGGTGTGGCTGCTTCAGTTACATTATCTGTAACTGACTCATTATTTTCAATCTCCTCCTTTTTGTTCACTTTTGTTTTTATAATATCATTACTTTCGTTGATGACTTGATCTACCCCCTCCATCACGATGGGTATTCTAAACGGTTTTCGATCTGTTTCAATAAAATGTAGAAATCTTTGTAATGCTTGAGAATATAACGTCCACTTTTCGCGATCATTCATTTTACTTTTAAGGATTTTTTGCATCTCTCCATCTAGCCGAGATGAGGAATTTTCGGGTGGACTCTCATTCCGTTTCAGCCTTTCAATAAAATCTGATTCAACTAATAACATTTTTTTTGTGTTTTCCATTTTGTTTATGATAAAGAGTTCACTAAAGCACTTAAAACTGCACCTAAAATAATAGGTAGAAATGCACCTCCTTTTTGAACTATAACAGTTTTTCTTATTTTATGTTTCCCTTTCGAAACTAATTTTCTTAAAATATCTTTATATTTTTTTAGTTTCGTCTTTTCTTTTTTTTCTAATGGAATTTTCCCATTTAGGACGTTATAAATGCACTCACAAATAATGTTGATCTCTTCATCGTCACAAGATTTAAGTAATGCAGTACGATATTTGGGTTTAAGCAACTGCAATGCTTCAAGTAAATGTTTATATGTGTTTACTCTTGCATGCATCATGTAGAACTGACTAAAATATGGTGATTTTTATCATATTTAAACCCCTTTTTAGGTACATACACTGTGCAATGACCATCAAACGGAAATATTTTTGTTTTAAAACGGCATATGTCATTTGTATTTTGTTTCAGGTCAATCATGAGGTAACCATGAGCCTCCTTTGTAGCATCTTTGTAGGCTTCGTCCACAAACTTTGAGTTTTCTGGGTAAACTTGTCGTGACAGGTAGCGTATTTGAGTTTTATCCCTGGGATTTTTAAAAAATACAATGTAGCTTGTATTCAATGAAATATCACGTTGACCTCTACCTTGATGAAATACGTTTTGTGTAATATAAAAAACACTTAAGTTTCTATGATGACTACCTTTCGTAAAAATGTCAACGATTCGTCCATCCGATTCTCTCATCAAATCATCTATAATAAGAAGTTTAGGTTTCTTCCCATCAAAAATTGAAAAATCTGGTATTCCTTGACTATAATTTACATTTTCCAGATTGTAGAGAGGTTGCATTTCATCATAACACCAAATAATTTCATCAAATTCAACATTACATATCTCTTTGGAGTTATTCAAAAAGTTTGTAACAAATTGCGTTTTACCACACCCACTAGGACCTGCGACAATGGTGGTGAAAGGATGATAAAAGTGAATCATTATTAAATATCGTAATCTATGTGTATGTGTGTATGTGTGTGGGTGAGTGTTGATATGTTAACGGATGGACTTTAAATGGTAATATTCAGAAAGATGATTACTATTTAAACAACTCAGATATAGTAGACAAAAAAACAAAACAAAATGATTACGTAAATTTTTTTTTATTATTTATGATCACACTTTTAACATTATTTTTTTTGTTTCATATTTACAAAAATACCTTAAAAGATACAATAAAATAAAATTCATACATTTTTTTTACATGTTTACAAGTAATACCTTAAAAATATACAATGTACAAACAATAATTTGGAATTCGAATGTTCTGTGTGATTATATTACAACTTTGAAACTTTTTCATTATTGCGGTATTTTATAATGACCCCACGCTAGAGTGTCAGAAGAGTTTTCTAATAAGTACCGTTTTGTATCTTCATGCGATAATGATATTTTATTTATTTTTTGAGTGAATATTATATGTTTTATAGACTTAAATCTTAGCATTTGAGCGCGTTGCAAATTTTTATTAAATAAACACGTTTTGTAATTGTCAAGAGTAAATTTTTTTGTAACACATTTATTGACTCCTTTGGCTTTTGATAAAACACCGTATTTTTCAGTTTTCTCATCATTCTCGTCATATTTTTCAACATCTAAAGTATACATTTTAGATCTCAGACCTACGAACTCTTTTAAAATTCTACCATTATTTTCATCTTTGAAAAACCCTAATCGCTTTTTATTTATTAACGGCAAATCATATTTATTGTTAGGAGGATAGTCAGATGTATCAAAATATAAATTAAGATCTGATTTTATATCAGCGTAATAATTTTCCGTGAAAATTTGATATACTAAGCTATCAGTATCTGTATAAAGAAGCTTAAGGTTGTCTGGATATTTGGTTTTCATGTAGCTGTAGTGAAAGTCATACATCAAAGTTTTCGATATATCTAATACGCAAAATCCCAGATAAATCGGTTTATTATAAAATATTTTAGTTTTATTCAATTGAACGGCCACTAAATTCTCAGAGAATATGGATAAACTATGGAACTCAGGTTTCGCTATCAAAGATTGAACCCCCTGCGTTTTTCCTCGATTTTCCCAGTGATTTAATAATTTGACATTTACGCGTTTTGCAACATTTTCCATGGTTTTACCGAACACTGAATTATTCATTAGTTTAAAGAAATCTTTTTCAAAATCGGATGATGCCTGTGATCGCATGTGGGTGTTCAAATCTATGTAACTTTTTAACCACATAGACTGCTGAAATTTAAGAATGCGATGGATTTTACTCAATTTCAAACCATTCTTCAAACACTGTTTTAGATTTCTATAATGAATGACATAATTCGTTTTTTTATTTAAATTAGGAATTAATTTTTTTTCTTTGGAATTACCCAAACAAACGTTTTCAGGACAAAATGGCAAATCTGAATGAGAGTCATGCAACTCGTTAGGGTATTCGAGATCAACTTCTAAAATTAAACCATGATCAGCGTCATCAGATATATTAAAGTCAGTATCTGTATTTACCCATTCAAATTTACCGGTAGGAAGACATTGAGACATAGCCCACCCGTAAAGGTTATTTGCATCAAAGTACATAAGAAATGACGATGGGATATTTTGATTATAATCTTCCAAAAAAATATTATTAGCCTTCGCGTATCTATTACTACATTGTGATATGCCACCTCGAATATTTTTTGATATAAAAGCTATTTTATCGATATCAGTTAGGAGTTCTAGTTTTATTTTTGTAGTTCTTAACATTGCATCCCAACTTAATCCCGGAGCAGTATAATAATGAGCGGGGTCTAATCCATACGTCTTAAGACAAAGGTTTCTAAAATTTTCAAATATATCAGTTAGTAATAGAACATCAGTTTTTAAATATAAATCAGAATAATCACCCATATTTTTGCATTGAAAATGAGACCAAACATCTTTTGCGTGATCATAATCCTCTTCTGAGATGTGACTATCAGACAAGGAACTAAAGAAATCATCTTTAGAGGGAAGAGCTGTTAAGTTTAAAGAATCGTATGATGACATGTGTTCATAGGGATAGACACCCTTTCGTAATAAGCGTTTAAAATCCTCCTCGCATGAAAAATTCAATTTTAATTCATGAAATTGTTCAGGCAACAAGTTTTTTGCCAATTTGTCAAGACTACTGGACATAAATTTAAGTGAATCGACAAATCTCAATTTAATTGTGCGATTATTTATTTGTAAGCTCTTAGAAAATGAAATGTATTTCTCTTTGTTCTCTGGAATCAGTTCAATGTCGCCTTCCGCCAAACCAAGCCCATGCACTATAAAATGACTATCATAGTTACACAAATTATGGAAAAATACAGGTACAAAATTAGGTGCCCTGTATTTTTCAGAACAAAATTTATGTGCCACTCCTTCATAAAGACCAGTATGGTAATTATAGGAAATGACTGAATCCTCGTTTAAATTTTTATCACAAATATAACATGTACTACTCTGAGCAATATGCACATTATTTGCATTAGATAAAGGCAATGGAGTTTTTACAAAAGTATTTCTCCTACAAATAGCCTTTAAGTCTTGTTCCATATACTTCATAAATTCCTGGGTGCAATTTTTGCCTTTATATGTTCTGTACACTGACAATTTATCATTATAAGAACATTTAATGTAGTATCCAAAACTATATACCTCATGTTTTTGTACATTTGTTGTTGAGGATGTAGTAGGATTAATTGTACCTGTTTGAATCGGGTTTAGAAAGGCCTCGAAATCAGCATAAATAACAAAAGGTACCCTTAATTTACGTTCATAATTATCGAAAGTAAGTATATTGGAGGAAACGTTTTCATTGAACCAGTTTTTCTTTTTATCCTGTTCTGAAGGTAAATGTGTACAAACATGGAAACAATCGTTTCTTTGATGATTCATTAAATTGTCGCGAGTTGTAAAGTTCGACAAACAACCATCACAAATATGTGCAGCATGCTGTGTATTTGATAATTGTTTAGATACTAACCTAGATAAATTTTTGATATAGCAATAATGCCCCTTACTGTCTTTGGATATGTACAATAAATTCAAGTGGGTAGCTTTTTTGCACTTTGTTAAGTGTAATGGGCCTACTACGTCATGTTTTTTACTTTTCGAATTGTATTCAAGACCAAAAACGTTTATACTTATATCATTCATTTTTTCAAATTTCTGAATATCTCCAACCTTAAGTGGGAAAGTTAAATTTCTAAAATTTAATTTATTTTTATGCGCTATATACGATTTCGTAGTGTTTGAATGATGACTTGTAGGTGGATACAAGCCTGACAATACAGCCCATCTAAAACATTCATGATCATTATTTTTTACATTAATAACTGCTTTTCTGTTCTGAATATCACGTGGTAATTCGATGTAGGAAGAACCACGCAATGGATTAAATTTGTTTACATTGACATCTAGATAATTAAATTTTACTAAACTCCATCCACTGTCTTTTCTCTCAAAGTTAAATAATTTTGTTAATATATCTTTAACAACTGACTCGAAAATATCATCTTTGTCGCTGCTAACATCAACTACATTGTTACATAATTGGAAATCAAATGTATTATTTACTTGTTTGCTCTCTTGAGTAAAATCCGCATTCAATATAAAGTTTACTTTTAAAGCATGGTGATCAGTGAGGGAACGATCCAATAATGCAAAGATTTTATCTTTATTTCCTAGTAAAATGGATTCGGGAGTAAATGGTTGGTGAACATTTTCATTTAATAGTATTCTGTAAGTGGCCACCCTATTCTTAAAAGCATTTTCAATTAACTGAACATTAACCCATTCAATGTCAGCCCTTAAAACATTATTTTTGTGAAGATTACTATTTAAATGATTTTTAAAATATCTTTTAGAAACAAACTTATTACACACAGAACATTCAATTTCATGATTATTATTTGTACTCACAATGACATCGGGAACTGGTTCGGATGATGTTGATGCTACAGGTTCAGCAGCTGCTGAACGGTTTTTCTTCACCAAGAATTCTTCGGTCTCCAAAACTGCAGCTGTCCTTTTTACTCCCCGTCCTATTTGAGAAGATCTATAACAATACATAATAAACATAAATATCTTAATGTCAGATAAAATAAAAATAATTACTAAAACGGTTGGTTGTATATACTAACGTAAGTCTTTTCGACACTGCTGACAATAGGCTCGCATCATCAAAACTCCATCAATCACATCTGATGACTGAGTATTCCCCTTGGAATTTTTGATATGCCCATCACATGGTGTATAATACGGTATAATATCAGAATCTTCCAGTAACGAGTGAGGTAATTTGTTTGATATATACCACATTCTTATATTTCTATGAAAATATGCTAAAATAAATTCTTTACTTAATTCCTCAATCTTATCACGAGGCAAAGTGAGACCAATATGATAGTAAGTAAACACCATTATATGATAATAAGGAAAAGGATATCACAGTACAAGCACGGCACCAAAACACTGAATGATATGAACTCAAGATACCCCGCTTATATAACCAGCACTCTCCCACCCCACGTTTATCCTAACAATAAGTTCTGGTCACAACAAGTTAGGAGGAACCCATCCTTTGTTAAACAGGTACTGGTTAAGAGTTATAAACATGTATGAACAGGAATACTTTTACTTACGCCTCTCGATGTAGTTGGCTCACAAGACGGGCAGCCTCGCATAGATCTTCATTTTCTTCTATTTCTTCACAGAGTCTGATAAGTTCAAGATCGTAGACATCACAACTCAAAGAGTCCATTATGAAATGAGAAATCATACAGTGCTTTCTTTCATTTAAATAGTTGACTACAGGTATAAGATTTCTAAGAGTGGGGACTGCAATCTTTACAAATGAGAAGTATTAAATTAAAACTTGTTGTAATGTGATACAATAAAAATAATCTGTTACATGGAAAATGTACTTAAGGAGAGGTAAAAAATGAGAAATACGTTAACACAATCATTAAGCTACTACTATCATTAATAATTATAACTATCACTGTTTCTTATTATCTATAAAATATTTCACACTACTGTCCTTAGAAGCTAATTGCTTTGTTATGTTATAAATAATATTTCGCGTATTTTGTAGCTCCAAATCGTCTTCCAACGCAAAATATTTCAATCTGAAGTCCGCATGCTTCCAGTGTTCCATGGGTGGGACGTTTTTGATTTTATGCATATCATATATCTCGATTTTAATCAAATGTGATGCATAGGCCCCGTCGTCTTGTCCGGATGACAAGTTTGCAACACCGTCTGGTGAACTTTTGCTCACATTTGAAGACCGTTTCACAACTTTAGACTGCTTTTTAGGTCGTTCAAAGAAGCTATCGATATTGTTTCCTGAACGTTTCTTTGCGATGGCTTGTTTAACTTTGAGACCAAGCGTACCCTCTTCATCGCTTGATTCGTCTTTATTATCATCCGGGTAGTAATAGTTCTTGAAAGTATTTTCAGTGAACTGAAACAATATAAAACAATAATTTACACACTGTCTACAATCTTGATAATTAAAACACAAAGAACACAAGTGAAAACAAAACAAAGTAAGTTACGGTAATAAAAGACATACTTACATCCATTGTTGGGTCTTTCTATAAACACTTAAACACTTCACTGTTGAATTAACACTATATTTCTATATACTGCAGTAGATACAAGGAGCTCTGATACAGAGGACTGCCACGACAGTAATACTTACTCAAAGCCATTTCTCTTCGGCTTTTATACTGTGATAGTGAGCAGGATACAGTATCGTTCAAATCATGTCTCAACAGGTTCATCTAATACAGACGCTCTCTTTACTAAAACCGAAATTCAAAAGCATAATAGGAAACAATAAATCCATTGTCAGTATAAAATATAATAGATGTCTACCAATAAAGCAATTATGCTGTTATAACAATGAATACCAACACACAAGAAATGCCGACGTATTAGACTAAATCATGTTGAAACCAGTTGACACGTCTCGTTATTTTTTTTAAATCATACAAAGTAACATGTCTCAACAAGTTCATCTAAACAGACGCTCCCTGTACTCAAACCCAAATTATATCCACATAATAATCCATTGTCAGCATAAAATATAATACACGTCTATCAATAAAGCAATTAAGCTGTTATAACAATGAAAACAAGTGCACAAGAAATGCCTCACACGCCTCGTTATTATTTTAATAATACAAAGAAACAAGTAGCTACGAGTTTACTTTCTATCGTGTTACAAAGAACATAAAAATGTATAGTAAATATATAGTATTAGATAATGAGACATACTTACATACTAAGTTTAAGAAGATAGAATAGTTTAAGAATAAAAAAAGGCTACATTAGGTTGAATTGCATTTATCGCAGACAAAAATAATGAGTTAGAAATAGGTAAAACTAAATAAAATAACACAATACAATATGCACAATATAGGTAAGTATGTATACGATATGTAGGATGCTTTAGTTTGGATAGGTAAGTTTAGGTATTTAGGTTAAAACATAACTTGAACGAAGACTAGGTGAAATCAGGTTAGTTTGAAATGAGAAGTTAGGTTGATTTTAGTTAGGTTTGGTCAAGTTAGGTTTGGTAAAAGAAGGTTTAGGTTAGTTTAGGCTACCGACGGATTACTTGTGTAAAATCTAATTAGGTTAGGTTAGGTTAGAACTGTATTCCTTATAAATCGAAATAGCTCCAAGAGGTTGTAAGATAATAAGATAATGCATCGCAAATAAGTACCTTTTGCAAATACCTATTGCAAATACCTATCGCTAATACCTATCACAAACACCTACAGTATAATACACACATAAAGAAGGCATGAATGAAGACGTCGGTGGGTGAAGGGTCCAGGTAGTATTCTCGGTAACACAATAACGCGCCCGAGTCGAGATCGAACAATAGAAAAGGGTCGATAAGCCTATTGTTACCGTGGTGAGCAAGGTGTATTGTTTAATTAGCGTATTTCGTAAGTACCTGAAGGAGGCGCCGGGCACTGCTGAGACCTAGCGCAATCAATTCAAATGGGGGGCTATTTGTTTTTTTTTTTTTTTTTTTTTTTTTTTTTTTTTTTTTTTTTTTTTTTTTTTTTTTTTAGGTTCACCGGGGGCGGTGGATCGGCCCTGGGGTCAGGATCGGTGACCACTGAGAGGTGGGGCCAGAATCGGGGAATAGTTTCTACTGATATTTTACTACCGATAGTCCCACGCGACACGGGTCGTGTCATATAATAACCACTATGCCTGCGCCCTTTCTTGGTAAACCGGGCCCTATATTAAGGTTCAAGAAATCCTGGTGTGTGTATTATTGGATTATTCAGCTTCCATGTTCGGCGAGAAGTCATTTACTGCGTGATTCGGCGCCGAATGTACATTTATTGGCAGAGACGTCGTTAAAAGCGTCAATATAGGTAGGTACCTATATGTATGTAGTTTATATAAGTAGCTAAGAAGAGATTAGTTAGATTAATTAAGGAAAAGACTGTCAATCTTCAGAACATACTCGGCATACTCGTATCACTATTCCTCTTGATATCCAGTTATTTTGCAAAGTCTCACTACACTATTCATAAAACTTAGCAAACCTTTGTATGATTTTATTTCTATTTAACAAATAAAAAATGTTAAAATGAGACATAATTATCTACAGCTATAAATTACTTATGCAAGCACTCTGTAATACAAAATACAATGATGTTTTCTATATATTTTCCCCTCATATTCCCCAAGGTCATCAAAACAATATAAGATAAGATACCTAAGTTAAGATTTCTACCTGCTAAATAATATTAAAAAGAGTTTCTAGTAGTCTAGTCGTGAAAAGCTAAGAAACAGATCGTCAAAGTTAGGTACTATTGCATTAATGAATAGTGCCATGTCCAAATGTAAAAAGCCAATGTGTTGCCAACTATACTCAGTGACCGCTGAGACTGCAGTCTGTATTATTCACTTGTCTGCCAAAGATCCATTTACGTTTGCAGAAAGAGTCTTAATGAAGAGAGACTGGCTATATACACGAGGCGTTTAGTGCTATCCATTCAAGATAATGGGTGGAAATGCGTATATAGTGCAACAATGAAGCTTTTGTGTGGGAAGTAGTGGTCTTGGGAAATGTTAGATATATTACTTGGGTCAAAACTATTTCCGTTATCTTGTTGTTTGTCCGATAGTTTTTAATATTTTCTCGACATTTATGATTTATTATCCATTTGATAACTCACTAACTAATATGGCTGAGCGACCCAAAGAAGGTCTTGCCCTATATATATTTGATAAGCATAAGTATTATGCGACCTTAAAGAACTTACGTAAGACGAACGTACGAAAATTAATCCAGCATCAGCATAAATATTTAAAAAAATATCGCGAATTTCCTTTTGTTATGATTATCATTTTTTGCTGGTATCTTTCAGCCCACAGATGTATCCAATGATAAATTGTTTGAAATATGTAAACGCTACCTATACCTAAGTACTTTTCTTCTGTTAGAGAACCGATATCTGTTGTTTATTGTTTAGATAAATCCAATGCATAAATTGAGATCCGTGCGTGGAATATCAAAGGTTTCTTTGATGTGGATTTATCCTGGTAAAATGGTCCATTAAATGTGGGCCAGATAGTGAGCAGAGTTGAGATTTGATTTGGATTTGGGATTAAATAGCTTTAAAAGCGCTATTGATGCGTTATAATAACATTTATTTAAATTTATTTTATTTAACTTTTTGGTATCTGTTTGGAACATTTTCAAAATTATATCTAGAGCAATAAAAATGGGTCTGTTTGTGTGAAGATTGTAAACAAATTTTCGCAAATTGTCCCTTCTATAAAAAGTTTTTGCGCAGTATGTTTCTGACTCAAAATTCAGAAGATCCTATTATTCATAGAAAATATTAACAAATAAATACTCAGATAAATAAAATCTAGTCACCGTTTTATTTAGACGGGAGGTGTTGCCGTTTCAATTACGTTTTACTCGAAATGAATATCTAATGTTTTTAACCCAAATAAGGCTCAAGTTAAATGTATACTAGTCATGGTCGTTACTCGTATATGTTATCTCGGTGAGCGGGAACAGCAACACTACACTGCCGTATTCGAACTTCAAGTGATTCACAAGAGACGACACGTACTAGATCCATTCTAGATACGTTATAGTTTAGATATCAACTAGTTCTCTTTTGCAGCGCAATTCGGGCAACCAATGTCACTTTTACGTTAGATAGCATAAGGTAGCATAGCTACTAGCGTGGGGACTTATAGCCCAAGCCCTCTCGCGCATGAGAGGAGGCCTGTGCCCAGCAGTGGGACGTATATAGGCTGAAATGATGAGCATAAGGTATATATTAGATGTGAATTGGATCTCTAAGTCATATCCTAAGGAAATCGTTCAAGAGTATCTCCAGAATCGCGCAAATATCATATTTGACAGGTTAGATCTTAAACATATCGTTATCGTATCTTGGTGATGTCTAAAAGATATCTAATAGATGTCTATTTCAAAATCCGAATCGGGCCCACAGTCCTGTCTTGTACCCGGAACAGTAACTGGTCTACAGGGCCGTGGGACGCGAAGCAGGTCCTGACTACTCTACATGGCATGTTGAAGGATCCAGAGCAGTATAATATCTTGTAGGCGTTGGTTAGTAGGCGTACAGTTATTCCTTCGGACTAGTTAGTCGACGGTTAAACTTGGATGTTTAGATTGGCTATTTTATCACACAAATACTGCTATCTATCTATATCATGTTCACCCGCAGGCAAAAGGTATTTTAATGACCTCTATTTTTTAACATTCGTAATCTCCACCTATTACGGGCCCTCAGTGAGGGCCCCTCACTAACCAACCGTCTATTTTGCTTGAAGCCGCACTGGTCTATCGACTGCTTTGATCTGCTTTTCTCGTCCAGTTCGAATTTCCTAAAAAATTAAACTATTAGCGGCGTTCTGTTTATTGTAGCGTAAATACAAAGCCTACACCTACTTTTAAGCACCTGTCTAACAGAGATGATGCAGCAAGTACCGGTAATGAATGACTTTCACATACCTAAATACATACACGCCACGTAAGTCTTATTATTACACAATTTCTTTTGAAGAACAGGGATGAGTAGGTAAATCGCATTTTCCCAGGAGAAAATAATCACTCTGATTACTATTTTACAAATACAGCAAATCTCATTTAACTAACTAATAAAAGAACTTACTGGCGCAGTCGGTAAATGCCGATATCGTAGATTTGTATTATCATAGTTAATACCTACTCGTACTTATTTCACTTAGGTACTTATTCATATTTAACATATTCTATGTTTTGACCCGCAGTCATTTTGAAGCACTACGCACCATAGGTATACTAGTAATATGTAAAATGTGATGTACGAGTAAGTACATACTTATAATATGTACTTTGAAAAATGGATCGATTTGTTAAGTCTGTTCCCCTTACATAGAAAAAAAAAAACACTTTCAAACTTTGATTACGTTTTACTCGAAATGAATATCTAATGTTTTTAACCCAAATAAGGCTCATGTTAAATGTATACTAGTCATGGTCGTTACTCGTATATGTTATCTCGGTGAGAGGGAGCTAAAATTTAAGAAGCTTGTCGCCTCGTTATTTCTAGATTCTGACTATTTGATATATAAAATGATTGGGATACCTAAGGACAAGCTCCATCCTCTAATTGCTTCAATCTATCTATCTTCTATCTATATCTATATACATATAATAAAGCTGAAGAGGGTCGAAAGTCTGTACATGGAAGATTCGATCGAAAAATTGTCGCGCTCGCTTCGCTCGCGTTTTCAATAACTTTCTAAGATATGATAAAGGTGACATTCGGGTGACGACTGCAGTAGCATTAGGTACTCTGTTGCAACGTTACTGCTGCGGCACTGTCAATTTTTGTGATAAAATGATGTGACTGATTTCCATACTAAAAGTAAAAATGTACAACTGTCTATCAAAATGCGTTTTTTATATCGAATAATTTTCGCGCTCGCTTCGCTCGCGTTTTCAATAACTTTCTAACATATGATAAAGGTGACATTCAATTTTCGTGATAAAATGATGTGACTGATTTTCGTACTAAAAGTAAAAATGTACAACTGTCTATCAAATTGCGTTTTTTCATATTGAAAAATTTTCGCGCTCGCTTCGCTCGCCTTTTCAATAACTTACTAAGATATGATAAAGGTGACATTCGGGTGAGGACTGCAGCAGCATTACTCTGTTGCAATGTTACTGCTGCAGCACTGTCAACTTTCGTGATAAAATGATGTGACTGATTTCCAAACTAAAAGTAAAAATGTACAACTGTCTATCTAATTGCGTTTTTATATCGAAATATTTTCGCGCTCGCTTCGCTCGCGTTTCCAGTAACATTCTAAGATGTTCATGATAAAAGTGACATTTGGGTCATTAGGTACTCTGTGGCAATGTTACTGCTGCGGCACTGTCAATTTTCGTGATAAAATGATGTGACTTTCTCAGCTGAAATGCAGCAATGAACGCCACTCAATTTACCAAAAAAAATTAATATAATCTTGATGACCCTAGGGAGAGGGGGCACCATGGTCTAGAAATACTTAGGGCATCAAAATATCTTAATCCGGCACTGGTCGTTTGCGGAGTCAAACGATTTGGGACTCGCATTTTATATGCATTACCATGCCTTCCCGAAAAAAATCGAATCATTCGCGAAAGTCTCGCAACGCATTGAGGTTACAAGGGGCACGTGGTCTTCCTCAG
Source organism: Cydia splendana (assembly GCF_910591565.1). Classification (NCBI taxonomy): domain Eukaryota; kingdom Metazoa; phylum Arthropoda; class Insecta; order Lepidoptera; family Tortricidae; genus Cydia; species Cydia splendana. The sequence continues at coordinate 587,308 of NC_085967.1, read as the reverse complement.
GAGTCTGAAGAAGACCACGGTAAGTGGCGCTCTAGCCAGGCAGGCCGCTTCGCTTTCGCTCGCGCGCGTATACCTTACTGGATCGTCCGATATACACCTACTACTCTGTCGTTTAAATCCTTAGAGAATATAACCAACGGAGACGCCATGTCTATAATTTTCGGTACAAAATAGTCTGGCGTTTTTTGCGGGGGAGGGGCACATCAAATGTGTACCGTAACGTAACGTAAACATAGCCATGTCAGATAAACGTCGGTTGACCATTGGCCGCCTATTTTCGACAGAGGGGAACGCCATATGACCACTCCGCTTGGTTATATTCTCTAAGTTTAAATCACGTGTAAAATTTGAATAAGGGCGAATAAAACTATTGATTTTGGAGTGTAGTTTTATTTAGTGGTACCTAATTGTAAAATATTTTATCTGGACTTCAGTCCTCTAGCATATATCCATAGAGGGAGAAAAATTAGGATTAGAAATTAGCCGCTTACTGACACAGACCGAATTACACGCGGGCGAAGCCGCGGGCACAGCTAGTAACAAATAAACTAGCGAAGCAACGAAACAACAGCAAATCAGATTCCAAATAATTAGAAACCCCAGCTCAAGGGACTAGCGATCAGATTGAAGGGTATTTATTAGAAAATCAAGCCAATTCGAACGTACACTGCAATCAGAATGATATTTGAATCATGTTGTTTAGTTCCCGTGTACGAGTATTTGGTTCGTATTGGCGCGGGCGAGACGCACGATTACTAAATAACATGATTCAAATATAATTCTGATGTTAGTGTAAGTTCCAATTGGCTTGTTGGCCTGGCTTCATAGTATCTCTGGGATAGACGAAGTGAAAGAAAAACATAGTTATTCGGTAATCAACAAGTTAATTATGTAAGTATATATGTACATATGTATATATACATATTTATGTCCACTACATACTATTATGGGGTGATTTTTGTGTTGTTATTCAGTCCCGTTTTTCAAGGAAACAATAGTAGATCTGGTGGCCGCTTTTTGAATTGCGACCGCTAGATTTCGTGTATTTCGTTCAATAATATCTCCACCACTAAGCATTTAAATTCTACTAATAGAATTGAAAACGAGTGGTCAATACCATTAGATTCCCAGAATATAGTGTAGTGTAATACCAATAGATCTAGTACTAGAACAAAATTATATAGAAGTCCCTAAAGTAGTTTTTCAGGATAAAGTGACGCAAACACTTTTTTGCTTATAAAAGTATTAAGTTAAAGGTAAAGGCACGTACCTTACATCAAATATGAACAGACGGAGTTTTGGAAGGATGCTTTTATCCGAGGAAATACGTGAAGGCTGATATTTGCTTTCTCGATACGTTTGTTTTAGGAGAATATATTATTTGCTGATGCTGGGTGACTGGCCTCGTCATACACCGTGGGTCACACGTAGGTACTCGACTATATTTGTATAAAAACTATACCTACTTATATATCTACATTTGTAGATCATTTCTATGTCAAATGTAACAAGAATAAAATGACCTTAAATCTAAGAAAGGATAATTATATAATATTATGTAATTTTTTGCATGTGTACCAAATGCAAATCGGCAAATCTCAAAAAAGATTTACAGTATTTATAAGGAGTTCTATGATAACACATTTATTACGTTAAATAATACAATTTTAAGCTTATTTCAATACAGTTGTGTGGTAGAAAGAAGAGAAATCTAATCTTCAAGGATGGGTATTCCACAGCCGTCTTCAGATCCAAATCTTTCTATCCTTCTTCTCGTTCCTCTAATTCTTAGAGAGACAGCTCTGATGATTGATATTTGTATTTTGACTTTGATCCAGTTGATTATTTGTGAGTATGGTTTCGACCATTTTTCATGGAGCTTAAGGGATGTTCTTTTTATGAAGGATTCATATTCCGTTCCAACAGCGCCATCACAGGAGACCACAAGAGGAGTGAATGAGGCTCTGAGATCTTCTGCAGCCAGGTCGTATTTGCGATGTTTTTCGCGAGCGTGTATTTGGGCAATCGTGGGCCATGTGAGTAGACCATACGAGGCGGCGTCGGCATTTACAATGCGAACGTCAAAGAACGCCTTCCTCGCTGGCTCCCATACACTTTCCAGTAGTAAGTCGCTTATTAGCCCTGGTTGATCTAAGGTTGCGGCACGCATTATTGGCTCAGTAGTAGCCGAACCCCATGCTGGTTCAGCCCAACTTTTGATATCGTCTCTGTGTTGGTCGTGGCCTCTTTTTATGAGCCCTCCCTTCTTGCAATTAAGTGCATGGTTTAGGTTGAAGTTATTTTCACCACAGCCATCGCAGGTTAGTGGCAGGCTAGAAGGTTCATGCCCGTATCTGATCGCAAGGCCGTCACGAAACTGCGTTGCTGTTAGGTCGGTATCATCAGCTTTGGTCGGTAGTACTATTAGCCACTGTGATGATTTTTTGTTAATTACCCTTTGGATGCAATTCTTTGTTTTTATTGTTAGCTTATCCATGATTGATTCTAATTCGTGTTGTTCATTATTTTCTCGTTTTTTTCTTTCTTCTTTTAAAGTTTCATATACATGTTTTTGATGGTCTTCTATGTTAATTTCATCGCCGGTTCGAATTGCATCTATTAGTATTTTGTTGGCATTTAATGACATTGCATGTGAGGGTTTAGCTTGCTTTGTGGGATCATTAATTGCAAGGCCTCCGAGCCTCGCTGGAAGAGCAAAGAGTTCATGTTCTATAGATGTTATTTCTCTGCCTAGTATGGAGGGTGTTAAATGAGTCTTGATTGCGTTCTTTAGGTCATTGTAGTCTTCGTCTGTTCCAGTAGTCACTCTTTGTAGGTATTGCCACTCGCATTGTAGTGATTTAGTAAATGCGGTATGTACAACAGCTTGAGGATATTTTTCACAAGCTTTTGTTATTCTAAGGATGCAATCAACCCAATTTTTTGTTTTTTGTCGTATATAGTCGGTTTTATCGCTTATGTCTCCAATACAACTTCCTAAAAATCGTTGTGCTTTTACAATTTTGATTCCTAATTTATCGATTTTTTGTTTGGCAATATCTGTAAGGCCTTCTTTGACTATTAGATAGCTCTTTATAGTAGCCATATCGGGGTCCTTCTTTCATTAGCAGGTTAAACCATTTTAGTATTTCATCAAATTTGGAGTTCTATGTTTTTGTACTTCATAAATTCCTACTGTTTTGGTAACATATATTTATTTATTGATTAGGTACTTTATTAAATAAATATCATGTGGTTAACTCTTTGGATGGCCAGGCTTATTCAACAAAGGCGATGTGGGTAGCATATTTTGTTTATAAGTTTATTTTTTGATTTATTATAGTTTTTTTGGTTACCTCTGATCCACCGTGTATACCTAATGTACATTTGTACACGCATCATGAATACATGTTGATCATATTATCTGTATTCTCGCGTTTTGGCGTTTTTCCTCAAGGTTTTGCGGGTTGATGATGATTGAAGGCAACTCCAAAACAAAGTTATATATTGAGTAAGTTCATCCTATATATAAGATACGGGTGTTGTAAATAGAGAGTACACTCTGAACTGAACATATTTAGCATACTAGCTTCGTCAAACACATTAAATGTTAAACAAAACAAGTTTTTATCATGCGTCTGCAAACGATACTATATTTTTTCAATTTAAATAAAATGAAAAAATTCACCGCTTCGGGCAAGTTCTATTTTACCTCTAAATTAAAAACATTAAAGGTTTTTTTTGTAACAGATATTAAGTATTAATTAAATAACATACCTAACATAGATAAAACCTGACGTAACCCAAGACATTGTCCCCAAAACACTGGCATCATTGCCCCGTTGTTCATAAAACTAAGCTTAACCTCTGGGCGAAAAACGCCCTTGCCCAGTGGACGTTACTGTAGCCGGCTAGGTAGTTTTTGCAATATTTATTGCTTTCTAGACTGTATTTTCCCAGATATTAACACCGTCCCGCTTGGGGCCACATCTCATTTTACGCGAATCAAATTACACATGTATTACACCCAATTACTTATATTTTTCATGAAAATATCCTTAATTGCAGAGCTCCTTAATTATCTTATTTACGTAGCTTGATATAGCTTTCAGTCTGACTCTCAGTTCATTAAACTTAACTTAGCGTGTAATTAGGTACCTTTTAAAGCAAGAAAATAACTCCAGCAAAGTACGAGGAAATATTTTTCATAAAATTAGACACGATCTCAAAGTTTATCCTCCTAGCTTTGTGTCAGTTTTTTGCCGAGACTCATGATCTTACCGCGACGAACCTAGGCTCCGCTTTGCAACTAATCCCAAGAATTAGCGACTACCGTAGTTTTTACGAAAACGACTGCCATATTTATGATTTTGATTTCATTAGATTCAACTCTGCCCCGATTAGGAGAAAAGCTATTAAATATCGGAAAATTTGCGAAAAAAAGTCGCTAAAATATAGGAACTTTTATTAAAAGCATTTCATAGAAGTCATCATGGATATCGTTTTCTAGGTTCTCGGAGGTGCAAATTTCGAAAATTATGACCATTTTAGAATCCAAGCTGGTGGGCATGTACTTTTTCGTAAAGTTCGTCCGATAGAATTTGATCCAGAAAGCACTATCAAAATAATGGGTTTATGTCTGCTGTAACACCGAATGCCTTATTAATTGTCTTTATTCTTAAAAGGTCTCTGTCCCAGATTAATAAAGCAATTATCCAATTGAGAGCGGAACTAAAGCGTTCTCAAGTCAAACAAAGAACTTTCATTCATCTCCGAGTATTAACTCATGTCTACATAGTTTCCGATTAGCTCTGTTTGGATACTTTGGATTAAGTGCTCGTAGGAAATTAGAAATGTTTAAATTTTGAATTCTTACGAAAGTATTGATTTGAACGGTGAAGTGTTCCAAAAGATTAATGCGCGAATCAACTTACTGACCGACAGTTTTGAGTGTCTCTTGCCTTACTCAATATGTCTCTGGAGTTACCAAGAACACGGGCTTCTAATATACGTAGTTTCTGTTTATAAGGTTTAACAGTTAGGGCCTTGACTGTTTTAGGTATAGGTACACCATAAACTGAATCATAGAAAAGCAATTATTTAAAGGAGACAATTTTCAACGAATTGCCAAGTTCACTGCCTTAAGAAGAGGAAATTTCTTTCCACGTTTGTTGAGTATGCGCAAGTCCGAGCCTCTTGTGATTTATGAAGGGAATCGAGGGAATTTCATTTGGAAATGCTGAAGAATTAAACTGCACACGAACACACATAAATTCTGATGATATACCTATGAAAAATGTGTGTTAACAAAACCGACCAAGTGCGGGTCGGATTCGCGTTCCGACCATCACCCGAAGTGTTTATTCTTTTCTTCAAGTTCAACTCACGCTTGGAAAGTTTTATTATATTTTTTTTAACCAAAATTGTTATATAATAATGCTGTAGACATTTTTTGTTTATAATCAAAATCATACAGACCGAGTTTAAAATACCTAGATTTATAAGATAGAACTGGTGCCATAGCCACGATGACAATCGACATCGACAAATGCCGAACGAGAAGTAAATGTTTTGGGATGACCAGTGCTATCAAAAGTCCCGCGACTAGAGTCAGACCGAGAAAAGTCTGCAGCGATTTTGATAGCCCACGCAGAGCAAGTGTCATTTTAAACGTCTAACTTCTATGATATGAATTTATGACGTGTAAATAACACTTCTTGCACTGCGTAGGCTATCAAAATCGCAGACTGCAGACTTTTCTTGGTCTAACTCTATTTCCATACATTACCTATTTAAAAAGTTTCAATTGGCGTTTCCTTTTCCTATCACCGATTGTCATCTTGTCTAGGCTCTCTGATGCTTTATACCCCGGAGTCATTCCTAAAATCTTAATCCACAAGAATTCTCCCATAAAATGTGAAAGTTTATTCTATCTCTACAATCACTTATTCAAAGAATGTATCCATTGATTACCGCCGCTGTCTTCCCACATTGAAGAGGGTCTCTTGTAGGTATTTCGTGGTGTTTCTAGGAGAAATAAGAGTCACGCGAACTTAGCCATCGCCATTGGATAGTCCGTCCGTCAGAAAGTTTCCAAAATTGCGATAATCCTACTTAGAAAAGTTATAAATTTCTCAGATTTAGAAATCTAGAAACCGAAATTTTTATTAATTAAATATTATTTTACCTTTAGATGACCTTATTAAGTCAAGTTTGGAATCCATTCTCAATATTCAGCTCAGCGACGATTCCTGGACCCAAGCATCCCTACTAGGGTTTGCAATCCGGATCCGAAATGTATGAAATTATCCGGATCTGGATCCGGATCCGCGGATATTCCCATACATTTCGGATCCGTCGTGCAAACCCTAATCCCTACCCATCCGTCATGGTGGGCTAGGGATCAGAAAAATTTCTAGTGTATCCTTGCCAGCTTTTTTGTCTTCAGTCCACAGCTCCGCAAATCTCATAGGTAAAATCCTACGGGGACTTCCCTCAAACTATGAGACTGCGGGCTTGGACGAAGCTAAGAAAGCTTGGTCAAGTGCTTGCCCGAACAAGGATTTCCCAACTCATCCAAATTGTCAAAGGAGCTGGGATGACATCATGTGCCAAATTTCAGTGAATTCCCTCCTAAGCCGTAGTACAGGCCGCGAACGGGCCAGACTACTGGCTTCGGCGTCGAGGGAGTCCGGTGATTGGCTCCGGGCTTATCCTTCACCGAACACCGGAACCTTCCTCACGCCGGACACTCTCCGCATCGCGACCTGTCTTCGGCTTGGAGTCCGCGTCTGTGCTCCACACAGGTGCCCCTGCGGCAGTGAAGTCGATGAATTAGGACACCACGGGCTATCCTGTCAAAAAAGTGCTGGCCGCTTTTCAAGACACGCCGCACTGAATGACATAATCCGGCGGTCTCTTGCATCCGTCAACGTGCCAGCTCTACTGGAGCCAACTGGCATGGCTAGAGACGACGGCAAGAGACTCACGGGAACCAGTCACCAAGCAGGTGCGGCGGCTAAAGCGGCCGAAAAGCTCAAATTCCATAAGTACAGGGGTCTCGGCCCCGAGTATATTTTTATGCCATTTGGGGTTGAGACCCTTGGCCCGTGGGGTCCTAATGCCCTACAACTTTTTAAAGACCTTTCAAAAATGCTTATCGATTTCACTGGTGACCGAAGAGCTGGCAGCTTTCTCGCTCAACGTATTAGCTTCGCAATACAGCGGGGAAATGCTGCCAGCGTCCTCGGCACCATGCCAAAGGGGCCCAATTTATTAGACGTATTTTAATTTTATTTTATTTAGTATTAGTTTTAGTTTTAATATAATTTTATTTTATAAATAAGTTAGTGTTAATGGGATTATTTTACTTCGATATTTTAAAATTATGTGGACTGTATTCAACGAATTACGAGACGAGACACGAAACGATATACGATACGAACTTAGGACAGGCTAGATCAATTGTGGAAAGCACTCACCTTGCTGAGCTGTAGATGACGGTGCAGCTCTCGGTGGTGGCTGGCGTAGGCTGCTCAGACCCTGGGCTCGTCCAGACTTACCTCGAATCCGAGTTACCTGAACCAGCGTGGACACCGAAACGGAGCAGGAGCAGTGCTTCTTTCAACTGATTAGCCGTCCACAAGGATTATACACAATTTACAGATGAAATTGAATCTTTTAGATGAAACGAGACGATAATATTCGAAAATAATAATTAGCGCAGCAAGGCGCGCTCCGACATCTTACATTCGCGATACGAGAAGAAGGAAGTATATATTTTTTTTTTTTTAAGTTTGAACGATAATGTTGCCAGGCGAAATTATTTTAAGACTACAATCCTTAACATTTTCCGCTCACCAAAATACAACGTATTTTCCACAAGTTTGTACTATTATTGTCAACTGAGGATAAGATAGAATCGATATGGCTTAGGGTTTATTTTCCTATTACTATTTTTTTTTTTTTTTTATCTAAAGCTACGATAAAATTAGTACTTATGACTATAAGATAGTGAATTAACACTTTAGTTTTGCAAAGGTAAGGGACACAGTTTAACTATCGGACGTTTAAGTTCGCCCGATTCTGTGCGAACTGTGACAACTCGACAAATTCCGTCACTCCCTGGATGGAGTTGTACTACCCGGCCAATTTTCCACTTCATGGGGCTACATTGCTCATTGACAATGAGCACGAGCGTCCCGACGACAATGTTTTTCTGGCTATCGAACCATTTGTGGCGCTGCTGCAATGTGTGCAGATATTCGACGTGCCACTTACGCCAGAAATCCTGATGGATCTTTTGTAACAATTTCCATCTCTGAAGTGGACCTAATTTCGCATCGACCATGTTGCTTTCAGGCAATATGGTGAGCGGCTCCAAAGTAAGGAAATGTCCGGGGGTCAACACTGACAGGTCGTTTGGGTCTGAGCTGACAGGGGACAAAGGCCGTGAGTTCAGCATCGCCTCAATCTGGGTCAAAATGGTATAAAATTCCTCGAATGTAAGGCGCTGAGAACCCACGACGCGAGCGAGATGTGTCTTTACTGACTTTACACCAGCCTCGGCTAACCCCGAGAAATGTGGGCTGCCGGGCGGGTTAAAAACGAAATTTATTTGTTCTGCACGTGAAGCCTTGGCCATGAATTCTTGGAGCATATTGGATGCGCCAATAAAGTTTCTACCCTGATCCGAGATCAACCTAGAGCACCGGCCGCGGCGCGAAATGAAACGGCGCAGAGCTGCGAGATAAGCCTCTGTGGTGAGCTCTGAAGCCAGCTCAAGATGTACTGCTTTGGTGGCAGTGCATACGAAAACACAAATATACGATTTAAATGTGCGTAAACCACGGCCCCGGGCCAAACTTGTGTCAAAGGGACCAGCGTAGTCTACTGCCGCTGACGAAAATGGTTTGATTTGATTAATGCGAAACGATGGTAAATTGCCCATTATTGGCGGAGATGCCACTTTAGGCCGAGCGCGAAAACATTTAATACAAGATGAAATAACCGAATTTATAGCCCTTTTTGCCGATAGAACCCAGAATTCTTGGGCTAATAAATTTTGCAACGTTTGCAATCCAGGGTGCATAAACCGGTGATGGTAATCCTCAATGATCAGTGTAGTCAACCTATGATCACGAGGCAATAACAGTGGATGTTTCACATCGAACGACAGGTCTCCTTTAGAAAGGCGACCGCCCACCCTGAGCATTCCACGCTCATCCACAAACGGCGCCAATTTCCGCATGGGTTTCGATAGAGAGTGGGTCGACTTATCTGTCAACAAGCACCGCAATTCTGAGGCGAAGGCTCGCTCCTGGACACGTTTCACGAGAAAATGAAGAACTTTCGTAATTTCTTCAGACGACAGATTCGGATCTGTGATTTTCGACGATGATTTTTGCAAGTTATGCATGAACCGAAAACAATAAGCGGAAATACGCAATATGCGTTGTAAAGACGAGAATCTGCTCAACATGTTGTCAATCAACGATATATTAGAGTCTGTGAACAAACTATAGATTTTTTGCTCGTTCGAAGCAGCTTGATCTGAAAAGATCTCAGATTGCGGCCAAGATTCTTGAGGATTAGACAGCCAAGTAGGCCCCGCCCACCATAGCGTATTCTGGATTAAATCAGCAGGTAACAAACCGCGGGAGCCGCAATCTGCTGGATTATCCGAACCAGAAACGTGGTGCCAATTTTCAGGGGGAACGTTTTCTTGTATATGCGCAACCCTATTAGCCACAAAAGTTTTCCACTTTGATGGACCCGAACGAATCCAAGTCAGCGCGACAGTAGAGTCTGACCAAGCGTGGATATCATCAAAGGTGTGAAAATCTTTTAGAGCTTCGGTAAACGAGACAATCAAGTCCGACAACAAGACAGCAGCTAACAGCTCGCATCTCGGAATAGAGCATTTACGAAGGGGGGCCACCTTCGTTTTAGCGCAACAAAGACGCACGACAACGGATCCGTCATTTTGAACGACACGACAATAAGTGACAGCACAGTAACCCTTCTCCGAGGCGTCACAGTACCCGTGAAGCTGTAACGATACGAAAGATACAACCATTCTACGGGGAATGGACAACGAGCTCATTTCGGCCAATTGCGATTTGAATTTACGCCATTCTTGAGCGATAGCGATAGGAACCTCGTTGTCCCAATCGACACCAGAAACCCATAGAAGTTGAATTAAATATTTTGCGAAAAATACGACAGGCGACAATAGACCTAGAGGATCAAAGATACGAGCGATGTCCGAGAGGATCGATCGCTTCGTACAACGACAATCATTCAAGGAGGTCTTGAATGTGAAAGTATCTTCCTTAGGAAGCCACGACAAACCGAGAATTTTTAACGATAAATCATGGACGTTTTCGAAATTGTGAAGTTGATCTGAATACAGCTCTGAACCAGGCAAGCTGCCTAAGAATTCAGGGCTATTAGAGGTCCATTTGCGCAGATGAAGCTGAGCAGACGATAATATTTGCACCAACTGTTGTCGTAACACTAACGCATCCTCGACTGAGTCTGCACCTGAAACGACGTCGTCGACATACGCATCCCTAGCCAACACTGCAGCACCTTGAGGAGCACGAGACGAAAACTCCTTTGCTAATTTCGATATGCACCAGAGCGCCTGATATGGAGCACAGGACACACCATAGGTCACTGTGAGCAAACGATAATCTTTCACAGGGTCATCAGGTGACGGACGCCACAAAATGCGCTGATAGTCGCAGTCCTGCAAATCGACAAGGAACTGCCGGTACATTTGTTTGATGTCACCGGTGAACACTACTGCATGCCATCGAAAACGAGCCAACAAGTCAAATATGTTATTTTGCAATTTAGGGCCGGCGAGCAGAGTATCATTCAAGGATTTCCCTGAAGAATCTTGGGCGCTGGCGTCAAAAACACAACGAAGAGGAGTAGTGGAGGAGTCAGGGCGCAAAATTCCGTGGTGGGGGATGTAATAAAACTGACCTTCAGACGACAAGGGAGGATCAACTTCCACCATGTGACCGCAACTAAGGTAGTCATCCATGAAATTGACATAAGCTGTCCGAAACTGAGGATTCAATTTGAATTTCCTCTCTAAATTTAAGAGACGCTTGAGAGCTATCTCACGACAATTTGAAAACCTGGGTTTATCCTGAGGATCGACATAAGTTAATGGTACTACCATCCTACCCTCAGGAGTGCGACAATATGAAGTTTCCATTTGGTTTTCACACGACATTTCTGATTTCGACAAAACGATATTTTTGGGAGGATCTACACTTTCCAGTTCCCAGAAGCGCTTGATATTATTGTCTAACGATAGACTCGACACGAGATAGCACCTCTGAGTATCACCTTCTGAACCTTTATGACAACGAGAACGAGAAGTGTTAACGTTTATAGGGCACTCACCCATCACCAACCAGCCGAAAACAGTGCGGACAGCTATGGGCTCATCTGCGTTGCCCTTGACAACGCCAGATTGTAGTGCAGCAGCGAAAAGGTTGACGTTAACCAACATGTCTATAGGTCCAGATTTGTGAAAAGACGGATCAGCGAGATCTAAATCCTTCAGATGCCTCCAAGAAGAGACATTCAGTGGTTCTGGTGGCATATCATGACAGATCTTGGGAAGCACGAACGCTTCAAACGAAAATTTGCATGAGGAGTCCCCATTCGAAGGAACTATCTCACAATTGTTAGGTTACGTTATTTTTAACGTTAATATTTATCAATTTGACCAATTATTTATTTTCAATAGTCGTATTTAGTTAATGATTTATGGTTTACACTAGTAACATTTATGGTTTATTTCTGGCAACATCGCTATAACGTGATTGGTTGATGTCTTGGCGGGCGAATAATATCGTTCAACGATTGGTTGACGTCATCGATATCACGCGATGTCGTCCACCAATCGCGAGGCTCTATTTTCCCGCCATATTGGCAACGGGTCTTGGTCGGGAGTGGATCAAACCGGGCATTCTGTTTGGAGCGTTCGTGGAAATAGGTAGCTTATTCGGAGTGACGTGCTCACGGCTGTGGGTAGCCTAGGTTGCCTAGGCTTGCTAGCTAGCTAAGTTAATTAATTGATGTGTAAACGAATGTTGAGTTTAAGTGTCTAGAGTAATAAAGTAAATGGATGTTGAGTTTAAGCGTCTAGAGTATTAAACAAGTGAATGTAATCAAGTAGTTTGAATAAACATTCCTAATCTAACCGTTTGGAGTTTTCCTTTGTTCCGGTGCCTAGTAGTTGGTCGTTCATATTTCAGAAGTGACAAGAACAGTTAAAACGTAAGTACACGCCCCAATAGTAAGCTATTTTTGTGCGAAGTGATTTCAAGTGAACGTTATTTATTTAAAAGTTAACGACAAAGTTTAAGTATTACCTAGTGATGTTATTTTAAAATCTCAACTGTGGTTATTGCTATAATATACCGTTAACAGTTTAAATTTAACAAACGATTTCTTTGTTAATGCTATTTAGTGTTCATATCATTTTACGATAGATTGTGGGTAGTATTTTCGTTCGATTACTTATTTTATCGATTGAAATTAAGCCTAGTGATACTATACCTTATTTATACAGCTGAAGTTACAGTAGTTAATACATCAATCGGGTTCGAATCCCGGACAACAATGGAATAGATTAAATTGTAATCCAGTGGACGTTAACGCCTTTCTATATTTAATAGCATTGTTGGAGCAAAGAACTTGTGTAACGTAATGATATTTCAAGTAAGTCTTGTGAGATTTATTTATATGAACCGTTATTGCTTTGATCATTCGTTTCCTTGATTAATGGGATCTTTTACCTTAAACTTAGTAGTTTGCTTCCTTATGTCTAGCTATAAGATTCTAAAATCCTCTGACGTGAGATTTCAGACTATGTCAGAGCCGCCAGACCGACGAAGGCTCGTGACTCCGAGACGAAGAGATGCACACTCGAACGCGAGCCGGAGCTGTAGTCTCCTGCAAAGCCGAAGCAACAGTCGACACCGGCCGGATCGGGACGTGGATCTGGGACGCTAGCGACTACGGATGCTGGAGGAAGAAGTACGGCGTGAGCGCAACCGCGTACGTGCTGCCGAAGACCTACGTGAATCATCGCGGCGCGCCAGCTCACCTCAAGCGGCCAGCCGTCATCGAAGCATCCCCGTGTCAGCGAGGGGCCAGGATGAGGAGCGTCGAGCTGAGCGCGGATCACGACAGCCTGACACCGAAGAACGGATTAACAGGTCACGTAGCCCTTCCTTTTCAAAGAATTATTTACTCGATATATTTAAAAATCTGCGAGACTGTCTAGCATCGTTGCCCGTGAACCAAGGCGCACCCCAACCATTACAGAAAATCGATCATAAGAATATATTGCCAAATTTTGATCCTTCATCAAAAAATCAGAGGATGGATATATGGTTGAAGAAGGTGAACGAGTGCGCCTCGGTGTACGGGTGGGATGAAAGAACAACTACGCATTTTGCTATGCAGAAACTTCAAGGTTTGGCCAAAACATGGTATGAGAGTCTGAATAGTATTTTGTTTACATGGGCCGAGTGGCAAGATAAGTTGAGTGTTTTTCCATGTGAAAAAAACTATGGCCAGACCTTGGAGGATATGATTAGGAGGAAGAGTAGGTACAATGAGTCCATAGAGGTGTACTATTATGAGAAGTTGAGTCTGGTGAATCGATGCGAGATAGTAGATGCCCGCGCAGCTGAGTGCATAATACATGGTATTACGGACAAGACACTTAAATCCGGGGCTTTGGCACTACGTTGTACCCATCCCGACCAGCTCTTACAGTATTTGATCAGTAATAGGGATTATAATCAAACCAACCAATCTGATCGATCGAATGTTAGGAATAGGAATTTCGATACGTCATAAGTTATTTATTTGCGAAAGATGGGGTATACATAGGATGTTACATCAGTCAGTCAAAACACAGCAAAGCCTAAATCTGATAGATAGCAATAGATCAACCAACGGTACAGGGTGTTACAACTGCAAAGAAAGGGGTCATAGTTTCCTGCACTGCCCTAAGCCGCTGCTTAAATGTGCGCGATGTAATAAAATCGGCCACACTGTGGAGAAATGTTTCTCTAAGTCAGATGACAAAGTGCAAGCAAATACTAGCGGTACAGTGCAGAAAACTATGCGAATTAAGGACAGCGTAGACATGGTGGACTCTCCAGGCTATAAATATTATAAAGATATCAAGTCGACAGTGCTGAGTTGAGGGCGTTCATAGATTTCGGAAGCGACGCTATGCTCATAAGGGAAACAACTGCTAGTAGATTAGGTCTGTCACATAATATTCCTCAGATCTTGAAGGGATTTGGTAATGGTTTAGTCCAATCGCTAGGGAATCTAAGTCTCGATATGAACGTCGATGGGGTAGAAGCTAAGGTACCTTTCAAGGTTGTGAGTGATCATTGGCTAGAGGTCCCTGTTCTTGTGGGACAGTCGTTCACAGAACAGGCGCATGTATTGGTAGTAATAAATTGCAATTCTTTGATGTAGGGAAGGAGCTGCCTACTTCAGAGCTTGTTGATAATAGCGATGCCTTGTTCATGTTTTACCCAGCTAGGACAATTGAAATTTATGGAACTGCTTCTGTCATGGCACAAGCTAAGCCGGCTTTCAACGGCGAGGTTCTTTTGAAAAATTGTGTAGCAGGAAAGCCGAACGAGCAGTATTTCATTAGCGGCGGGTTTTCGTCGAGCGGTAAATGGACACATTAATGTACTTGTCGTGCCATGTTCAGAATCTTGTCGCATCCCGGCTAAGCTTATCTTCTGTCGTGCAGAAATTGTCAACGTTGTGAAGCGGGTAGTGGATGTTCCGCAGGGTGAGACTCATATTCGGCAGGCGCTAGATGAAAGTCAGGTGAATGTGGGCAGAGGTGTACCAGCTGACGTAAGACGGAACCTGATGGAGCTGTTGGCGAAATATCAGCATTGTTTTGCTACTTCCTTGAGAGACCTAGGCTGTACAGGCATCACTGAAATGAGTATAGAACTTAATAGTCAGCGTCCAGTCGTTTATCGTCCATACAGGTAGTCACACCACGAACGGGAGAAAGTGCGGTCGATGATTGGAGATATGTTAGACGCCTGTGTGATTCGAGAATCGACTTCAGATTACGCGAGTCCTATTCTACTTGTGCGTAAAAAGGATGGTTCCTCAAGGTTGTGCATTGACTACCGTATGCTTAATTCAGTAACCAATAAAGAGCGGTACGCAATGCCCATTATTGAGGATGAAATAGCGCGTCTCGCGGGTCAATCTTGTTTCATAATTCTTGATCTCGCGTCTGGCTATTACCAGGTGCCGATCTCTGAGCAGAGCAAACATCTGACGTCATTCGTTATGCTGTTCGGCCTAGCGAATGCTCCCGCAGTTTTTCAACGAATGATAAACACGATACTTGGTCCGGCGCGATTTAGTAAGGCGACCGCGTACATTGATGATGTACTCATTTTTGGAAAGGACTTTGCTCAGTGTCTAGAACGCCTTGAAGAGGTGCTGCAAATGTTTGAACAGGCGAATCTGACATTGAATCTGTCGAAATACGAGTTTTTGTGTGACAAGGTTGATTATCTTAGCTACGAAATTAGCGCTAGTGGTATTCGGCCCGGTGAAAAGAAGATTTTGACCGTAGTCAATTTCCCTCGTCCCCAGAATGTTCATAATGTGAGACTGTTCCTAGGCCTAGGCAGTTACTTTCGCAAATTTATAGAGAATTTTGGTCAAATTTCGTCCCCTCTTAGCAAGCTATTGAAAAAGGACGCCGTCTGGCAGTGGAGTGACGAACAGGAACGAGCATTTGAGTCTAAAGTCGATTTTGGTTAATAGGCTGGTTCTTGCTATTTACGATCCTTCTGCAACGAACACAAGGTAATGAGAACTTTCACCCAGTGGCATTTTAGTCGGCAAACGTCTCCCGAGGAGAAAAACTTCCACTCTTACGAGTTGGAAACACTAGGGGTAGTGTGTTCCCTTCGTAAGTTTATAGTCTATTTACTTGGGAAGGAATTTAATATTATAACCGACTGCAGTGCATTGCGCTCCACATTTTCAAAGCGTGATCTGATACCAAGGATAGCACGCTGGTGGCTAACCCTTCAGGAATTTGATTGTACTGTCGAGTATAGGGCTGGAGTAAAAATGAGTCACGTTGACGCGTTATCTCGAAATCCGGTTGAGCCGTCAGAATGTCTCGAGGATCAGTTTCCGGTGTTAATGGGTATTCGTAGCGAAGATTGGCTTCACACGCTGCAGTTAGGCGATTCTGAGTGGAGCAGAATAATTGACATTCTGAAAAGTGATCTAGACGAAAAGGGATTAGAATATATCAAACAGAATTTTGTCCTTAAAGATAATTGCTTGTTTCGCTATTTGGACGGGGATAAGGACAAGATCAGGTGGGCGCTACCGAGGGGCGCAAGGTGGCTGGTGTGTAAACTCAATCACGACGAAATTGGACTTTTTGGGATTGAGAAGACCTTAGAACGAATCAAAAGTAACTATTGGTTCCCCAAAATGTCCAGGTTCGTCAATAAATACGTGGGTGCCTGTATTGAATATGCGTATGCAAATAACAATTTACTGGGTTACTGCACCCTATTGCAAAGGTAGAGATCCCCTTTCACACCCTTCATGTGGATCACCTTGGA
The DNA here is from genome assembly GCF_910591565.1 of Cydia splendana. Classification (NCBI taxonomy): domain Eukaryota; kingdom Metazoa; phylum Arthropoda; class Insecta; order Lepidoptera; family Tortricidae; genus Cydia; species Cydia splendana. The sequence continues at coordinate 570,617 of NC_085967.1, read as the reverse complement.
CCCTTTGTAAAGTCGTTAAGGGGTTTTACTCATTTGTTGGTGGTTGTTGATAGTTTTACCAAGTTCTGTTTTCTCAGACCTGTCAGAAACACAAATGCCCAAAATGCGATTAAGGTTCTAGAAGACATTTTTAGCATATTTAGAAACCCTGACCGGCTCGTTAGTGACAGAGGTAGTTGTTTTACCTCGCACACGTTCAAACGGTTTTGCTTAGATAAAGGAATAAAACATGTTTTAAATGCGGTCGCTAGCCCCAGGTCTAATGGCCAAGTTGAGCGGTATAACCGCACAGTTTTAGACTCTCTCAAGGCACTAAGCGTTAAACATGGCGAGAAAAGTTGGGATACGCATTTGGGACGCATTCAATGGGGTCTGAATAACACCATTCAGAAAACTATAGGTAGGAAGCCGTCGGATGTGATGTTTGGAACTCTTATGAATAGCGAAATTAACCCCATGCTCAATGACGTCGTTTTCGATAGCCGTGAAAATGATGATTTGTGTGAAATACGTGACAGTGTTAAGACTAGGATAGATCAGGAGCAGGCTAAACAAAAGAGAGTTATGATTTGGGAAGGACACCTTCACGTATATATAAAGAATCGTTAAAATAACAAAAACTTGTTTCAATAATAACGGACAGAGCAAGAAATTAATGCCTTCTTTTATAGGGCCATACCGCGTGAGTAAGGTCTTAGGCAATGACCGCTATGTTGTAGCTCCAATACCTGGATTAGTTGATACAGAAAATAGGCGGTCAACGACCGTAGCTGCTGACCGCATGAAGCCGTGGATAGACGTGACCGCTCTAGAAGTTAATGAAAAAGAGCCTAATGATGATTTTGAGAGCGATGATGGAAACGATTCGAGTTAGAACATGGATATTATTATGGATATCATATTTGTTAGGATATTTTATCCAGATTGATTTGCTACAGAATGTTTTTTTCGTTGTTACAGATCAAGTACGCGAGAATCGATCGGTTCGCGGCTTGGTGCAATAAGTGTCGAATAAAGTCCTTCGACTGCCATTACGAGCATTAATCGATCGGCTCGGACGGGCGTCGATAGGCATCCTGAAAGGCATCGATCGTTCAGGAGGTTAGGGAACCCTGATTAATCGATCGTTCAGGGGATGTAGGTATTCTGATTAATCGATCGTTCAGAATACTCGTTTGATGTAAATAATGTATTTCACGGCATAATCGATCGGTCGTGACTTCATTTTGATGTTCCCATGGCCCAATCAATCGATCGTTTGGGTTCACTAGATTCGATATTCAATCGATTGTTCATAGAATTTGTTATTTAAATTAAAATCTTATACTTATTCCGATAATCCGTAAACGCACTGCCTCCCTCATGCGCCGAGTACGTGACAGTTCCAACAGTCGGCTTCAGCTCATTCCTGGAGATACTGCTGGTACACTCTGGAGGCACTGGAATAACCTACATATGGGATCCAGAGGCATAGTGTATAATTTAATGTAAATATATATGTAGATTTTAATTTAATTTTAATGTAATTTTTGTTTATTGTAATTTTTGTTGACATGTTTTTAAGTTTATTTTTAATTCAAATTTTTATATGATAATATTTTAATCTTAATAATTTTAAATTTAATATTTTGTATGGGTATTTTTTTTTTCCTGAAATAAATTTGATTGATTGATTACTTGGATTATGTATGTAGCTTATAGTTTATTTTGGTACATGATAGCTTCGTAAATTTTGCAGTTTATGATTAAATTTAATTTGGGTTAACTATAATGTTAACTGGACTAGTGTTAAAATTTACTAATAAAATAACTATTATTATTTTACATGTATGTTAAATATTACTTGATAGATCAATGTCTGCATTTGCATTGTAATGTAAAAGTTATAAATGAATAATTAAAATGTTAAGCATAATTAAGACTAATTTGTTGAATAAGTTTGTTTTAAATAGTCAAGATAGCAGATTGTTAGGTTGCTTAGGTTACCACCTGGTGTCGTGTGCGGGACGCACACGATGTCAGGACAGCCGATTGTTAGGTTACGTTATTTTTAACGTTAATATTTATCAATTTGACCAATTATTTATTTTCAATAGTCGTATTTAGTTAATGATTTATGGTTTACACTAGTAACATTTATGGTTTATTTCTGGCAACATCGCTATAACGTGATTGGTTGATGTCTTGGCGGGCGAATAATATCGTTCAACGATTGGTTGACGTCATCGATATCACGCGATGTCGTCCACCAATCGCGAGGCTCTATTTTCCCGCCATATTGGCAACGGGTCTTGGTCGGGAGTGGATCAAACCGGGCATTCTGTTTGGAGCGTTCGTGGAAATAGGTAGCTTATTCGGAGTGACGTGCTCACGGCTGTGGGTAGCCTAGGTTGCCTAGGCTTGCTAGCTAGCTAAGTTAATTAATTGATGTGTAAACGAATGTTGAGTTTAAGTGTCTAGAGTAATAAAGTAAATGGATGTTGAGTTTAAGCGTCTAGAGTATTAAACAAGTGAATGTAATCAAGTAGTTTGAATAAACATTCCTAATCTAACCGTTTGGAGTTTTCCTTTGTTCCGGTGCCTAGTAGTTGGTCGTTCATACAATCGACAATTCCAAAAGTGTCAGTCGACAAAAGACCAACACCGTTCACCGTTGGTGAGTTATTTCTAATTGGTATTCCCAGTTTTTGAGCGCACTTCAATGATACAAAGTTACAAGCAGAAGCATTATCCATCAGCATTCGGATTGGCACAAAATTATTAATTTTATTTTTTATCAGCACGATAGCTGTCGAGAACAAACTTGGTGCATTTGCATTATGCACAGCCAATGCCACTTGGGTCGGCTGAGCTGTTGGTTCCAACTCCTTATCTTTATTGAAATGCAATAATGTATGGTGTCTGTGCTTACAGATGCCACAAGTCACCGATGATTTACAATTTTTAACCGAGTGGGATGGCCTACAACAAAGTATGCAAAGTCTCCTCTCCTTAACCTGAGCAAACCTTTCCAATGGCTGCAGTTCCAAAAATTTAGTACAATTGTCCAATTTGTGTCCCGGTGCGGAACACATGGCACAGTTGCTCACTGGCGGCACAAGGAGAGCAGGCTTAGCCTTATTCGACACTGGCTTACTATACACTGGTTTACTAGGTAATGTTAACGACTTACCAACACTGTTCTCTAATGCTTGGCTCCGCTTTTCAATAAACGAAATTAATTTCTCATAACTAGGAATTTCTGTGTTCGATTCAAGTTGCAACTCAAAAGCTTCCTTACTACTAACATCTAATTTTGACCAAAGTGCATGGAATAACATAAAGTTCCTGTCAGGCAATTGATACTTTGATAAAATTTCTAAGTTTTCCTTAAAGGTTCGACATACTCTAACTAATTCCGATGCAGTCTTGGACTTCGCCGCCTCACAGTTCAATATTTTTTCATAGAATATACTGGCAATAACTCTTTTCTTCTCAAAATGTAATTTTAGTGTGTTATAGGCCATTAAATAATTTTCATCACATAATGGGTAATTTTTAATTAAGTCAAAAGCATGGCCGGTCACACTCGACAACAAATAATGCAACTTTTCTACTGCCGGGATATTTTTACTGTGAATCAGCGAGTCAAAGATCTGGATGAATGACACCCAATTCTCAATTTTCGAATCGAAAGGAACTATATTAATTTTAGGTAATTTAACACTCGAACTTGAACCGCAACTGTCACTTTTATTTACCACATCAGTCTTCATTTCCGCTAAACGTATTTTTATGGATTTTACCATTTGTTCGAACTGTGAAGATATTTCTAATTCACTTGACCTATCACCAGCTGAAATCGCAGAAAGCAATTCAATTTGAAAGGCATGAAATTCACTTTCAAGTTTAATTACATCTTGTAAACAGTAACCTTGCAGATCGGAACTCTTTATATACTCCATCCGCACAAACGCATAATCCCGACCTACACGGCTCTTGTCGAAACTTTCGGACGAACTCGCACCATTTGTCATGTTTATTTTGTAAAATATGTATACTAATTCACTAAAACAACAACAAAACTATTTGATTCGATAACACAGATATGATAAGGTTATGATTTTCAATTGACACTTGTCAAAAAATGACAGCTAAAAGTTGCGTTCAGAAACGTAACTAATTCGACACAAAATTTTAGTCTATGAACTAAACGCTCGATAGTTTAACTAACGGAAAAACACCCAAGCCAAGTGTTTCAATCTTACCCTCCAATGTTTTTATGATTTTACAATGAACAATTTATTGACGAAAATTGGTTTTTAAAGCGAAAATAACCACGGTCACCTTACAAATGATCCGGTTCGAAGGACCAAAAAATGTTAATGGGATTATTTTACTTCGATATTTTAAAATTATGTGGACTGTATTCAACGAATTACGAGACGAGACACGAAACGATATACGATACGAACTTAGGACAGGCTAGATCAATTGTGGAAAGCACTCACCTTGCTGAGCTGTAGATGACGGTGCAGCTCTCGGTGGTGGCTGGCGTAGGCTGCTCAGACCCTGGGCTCGTCCAGACTTACCTCGAATCCGAGTTACCTGAACCAGCGTGGACACCGAAACGGAGCAGGAGCAGTGCTTCTTTCAACTGATTAGCCGTCCACAAGGATTATACACAATTTACAGATGAAATTGAATCTTTTAGATGAAACGAGACGATAATATTCGAAAATAATAATTAGCGCAGCAAGGCGCGCTCCGACATCTTACATTCGCGATACGAGAAGAAGGAAGTATATATTTTTTTTTTTTTAAGTTTGAACGATAATGTTGCCAGGCGAAATTATTTTAAGACTACAATCCTTAACAGTTAGTTTATTTTATTTTTAATGTTTGTATCTACCTTATAAATAAACATTTTCAAGAGATTTTTTTATTTAAATTTCCAAGAACTTTTTGGAATATTAAGTATCAGTTGCAATAGCTAGCCGCTATAGTCGTAATCCGAATGTGACTTTTACATCAATATTGAATTAATTAAAAATTCCTTAATACTAAAAATAAAAATTTTTAGTCTAATTTAGTGTGCAATAATAATACTGAAAGTATAAACTATGCATAATTCACGATTTTGAGGTTTACATCTGAAGCACTAAAAATTCCGGTGTAAAGTATAAAATTTCAGCTGAAATCCATTTTCGTGCGTCGGATCAAAATGGCTAACTCGTATTTTTAAGTGAATCTTTAGCGTATATTTTTTATTTAAAGGAATGAAATAGCTTTTAAATCTTGGTCGCATTTATTTTTACCTCCAGGGGTTAAGGCCGTGAAGGTGAAAATTTTATAACAATTACCTACACTAACCTTTGACGAAAGGGGATACAACTTTCCTTTGATCCTAAGTGATTATGCCCTGCACTTTGCCTCTCGTACAATCCTTATTTGGGAAAACATTGCCAAAGGCATGACAATCTACATAAGATGTTTATACCCTTCAGAATTTCGTTTTAAGACCACGCGGTTCTATAAAAATATCTATACAAAGTAATCCGTTTGCATTTATTTTGTGTGTTTTGTGTAGTCTTTAAGTCCTTAAATACATAATATATACTTATACTCAACAATTTCAACAAACCTACCTGGTTTGCAGCAGTTGTTATGCTGCCCTTCATGGCGAATAACTAAACTTGGGACAGGCTCGCCCGTGCCATTGCGGAAACCTGCCCAAAACCACTACATCTCTGTATTGAAACAAAGAGCAAACGGCCGCCCGTATTTCTAGCGAGGACCAATTCACTCAAATCAATGACTCTAATAAAAAAAAAGTGGAAACGCCTACAAAAGTGATGGTCTTGGGTTTGCATCAATCGCCGTCGCGACGAGAGCCGACTACCTAGGTAGGAATGGTAGGATTATACCTTGAAAGCTTCTTAGCCTAGTAGACTAGGTTTTATCTCTATTAATTACATAAATACAAAATACTTACAAAGTTACAATAGGACTGCGAAGATATGGCTCATAATAGGTAGTTTGAAGTACACCGTCAAGGGCACAAATAAAAAAAAAGTATACCTAAAGTTAATTCCCCGCATAGGAATTTCAATTTGTAAAAATATTTCACACAAAGCAAATAAAAAATATAATTAAATAAAACAAACAAGCTAAAGCAAATGAAGCCTGAATAATTCAAATATCAATTAAATTCGTATTTTCTTTAGTAATGATCGTTAAGGTTAGATTCATTTGTTCAATTTCGTTCCTACTGACGAAAAAGTGTTTATGACACTTTAGGTTATTTTAAGTAAGTACTCTATCACAATAGTTCATCAATACGTACACCTATAGACCACGATATCGATAATGTTTTTTTTTATTAAGTATGATAATCGTTGTTTAAAATAACAAGAGACATATACCTAAGAAAAAAGCGGCCAAGTGCGAGTCGGACTCGCCCATGAAGGGTTCCGTAGCAGCAAGTAACATAATAAAATTGCGGTTTACGATTTATGACGTATTAAAAAAAAACTACTTACTAGATCTCGTTCAAACTAATTTTCGGTGGAAGTTTGCATGGTAGTGTACATCACATATTTTTTTTAATTTTATCATTCTCTTATTTTAGAAGTTACAGGGGGGACACACATTTTTCCACTTTGGAAGTGTCTCTCGCGCAAACTATTCAGTTTAGGAAATAGAAACCTCAATATCATTTTTGAAGACCTATAGATACTCCACACGTATGGGTTGATGAAAAAAAAATTTGAGTTTCAGTTCTAAGTATGAGGAACCCCCAAAATGTATTGTTTTTTTTCTATTTTTGTGAAAATCTTAACGCGGTTCACAGAATACATCTACTTACCAAGTTTCAACAGTATAGTTCTTATAGTTTCGGAAAAAAGTGGCTGTGACATACGGACGGACAGACATACAGACAGACATGACGAATCCATAAGGGTTCCGTTTTTTGCCATTTGGCTACGGAACCCTAAAATGCGCCATTACACGGCGCAAGAACTTGCATACAATATTCGATACATTGCTAACTCACAGGCCTATTCGGATTTCGAGATAATCACAAGACCTTGAGACGATTTACAGATCAACTAGATCTACAATAGATATCGACTGGATATCTAAGTCATAACTTGTCGATATCGTTCAAGAGGACCTCCAGAATCGCGGAAACGTCAAATTTGACATATCTATCTTACAAATATTTTTAAATTATCCGTATCGTAACTTGTTGAAGTCTAGTAGAAATCTAATTCATTTTCCGAATCGGGCCGTCAGTCGATCGACCATATTCCGCAATGTAACGAAAATCGCATGCTAGTTCTTGATCCGTCTAAATGAGACTCAACATTCGTGAGGCACAGACATATTAAATATACAATACAATACCATACAAATACTCTTCATTGCACACTACAATACAGAAAACAATACAAAGAATACAGACAATTAAGAAGAGGCAATACAACAGGCGGTCTTATCGCTAAAAGCGATCTCTTTCAGACAACCTTTAGGTAACGGAATTTAATAAATGTATGTCAAGTCAGTAGGTGTTCCGCAACAAAAAAATGAATATAGTTATTCCTTAAGTAAAACGGATCTGCTAATGACTGCACGCCTAGAAAAGACATGTCTGAATAAATAATACCTACATAATATGTTTCTACATATGTAGTTCTTATTGAGTTATCAATCATCCGAATGAGGATAAATAGATTTGTGCTCCATTGAGCAATTTAGGCCGAAAAGGCTTGGGAAATGGGGTGAGATAAAGAATAATAATTTACGAATATAACATTTAAATATTTAGGTATTCATTTAACGTAAGGTTTTTTAAAAGGTCGGCGATACGAATATCTTACTCCTTTGGAGTTTAAAGCGGAACGCGAACCTATTAAAGGTTATTGTGCCTGTTTGCCATTGATGTGGTAAGTATATTATTCGTATTTTTAAATGGTAATGCCATTTTGCACGTTATGTGAACATTGAGCCACCTACTGGAAACTATTAAAGATAATGCAGTGTCTTCAGAAGTCCACATTATTTAAATAACCTTCGTTTTTACTATGAGAATAAAAAAGGAATCCGCGTATAAAAAAGTAAAACCGAACACCCATATAGCGAAGCCGCCGTATAAGGATCGATTGCTGCAATGAGTGCAGTATACACGGACTACCTCGTGTAGATTCAGCATCCATAGTCCACAAAGTAAGCAGAACGAATATAGGCTGGTGATGAGATCCAGCGCTTCTTGATGCTTTCGCGACAAAATAAGCGCTCAAACGATACATAGATAACACTTTCGCAGAGTAGATACTTAGGTACTGTACTATGTTACGACCCGTGCACTATGCAGTTGTACCGAGCACCACAACACAACACACACACAACCCTATAACACACACAAGTTTAAATCAATTTGCCCTGTAATTTTATTTAAACAAAAAAATATTAAATTAAAAAATTGGTATAATTATTACAGGCCTTCAATGCCTTACAAAAATATTTATGTAGGTAATTTGATTTATACGCACATAACATTACATTACGAAAGCGGCAAAATCAAACGGTTGTTCTCTCATAAGTACTTAAATAAAGAAAAAGTAAGATAATAAATAGGAAAAATAATTAAACACGATTAAATTACAGCTCTAAAATCAAATCATATCGCTCAGCCTAACGCCACGTAATGCCAGCGTTACCTACCACGATGACAACAGAGGAAAGTCAGTAATCTTATATGCTCCCTCTATAGAGTACAGGTCTGTGGCACAGCAAGGCCGTCGCCAAAGTCGTTGCCTTCTGTAATGAGACAAAAAAGCACACAAATAAATGTATTCCTGTACGTGGAACGCCGCGCCGCCAGTCGTACGCAAGCGTTTTTGCAAAATAAAATTAAGACGGAAAAATGGCGCATTCTGCAGGTATCTGTGAAACAAAAGTAAAAAGAGCTGTAGGAGAAATAGGTACATTCTGTGGGTTTCGCTTGGAATGTAGCAAATAAATCTGAAGCCATTTCACATCTTCAACCTCCATTCTTGTATTACAACACGGATTTTTTTACTGCATCAGTTTCTCTGTCTACTCGTTCACATTATGATCCAGGTCATAAATAGATGAGTATATACTTTTTTACCTTACAAAATAAAAAAATGTGTTCCAATTTTTTCTACTTCACTTGCGCTACTTTTCTTTGAGCACTAAAAGAAGCGTAATGGAAAATCGAAAAGAGTAAGAACAAAGAACACAGTTTCACCTAGAAAAATCAATAATGTCCATGATTTTGAGTAGGAATAATCCCAAATTTCCGGGAACTCAAGAACATGAACCCAACATAAATACCTATGAACATGAATATGTATTCCTTAATTATAGATTTTTTTCATTTAGGTTTTAGGGCTTCGAGTAATAAACCAAATAAGTTAATTATTAAACATCAGAGACATCGAAAGGAATTGTTGTTAAATTAAAACCTAGGGTGTAAACCGGTCCTCTTCCGGCGTGCGAAGAGACACGAATCGCTCATTATGTCTTACACTTTTGGTTTTATTTATAAGATGAACATCGCAAGATAAGAATCGATACCAGTTCAAGTACAGGGTGTCTATCCAATGTGACAATCGTTTGCGCTACGATAACGAAACGCTTTGTGTCTCTCTATCACTTCAATATTAGTGCGACAGTGACAGTTGCGTTTCGTTCGCCACGGAACGTAAACGATTAGCATGTTGGCTACGCAGCCAGTAGATATAGACTTGCGCAGGCGTCTGTGGGATGCCCAGCGTTGGGCGTGGGAGTGGGAACCGGTCCCTTTTGTTCCCGTCTTTGTGTCCAACGATCCTACGAACCTGTCCCTGAATACATTGTCACTGTCAGGATAGGTATTTATATAGCCTTAATACAGTCGTTGGAGGCCAAAGCCTTCATTAAAAAAAGGCCAAGTGCGTGTAGGACCACACATAATGGAAGGTTCCGTACTTTCATACAATACAACAAGCATTCTGCTTGTATAAGCCTTTGCGGCACTTACGTCGCTTTAATAAGAAGTTAAATCATACATATTACCAAAGACATATGTAACTTCGTATAAGACGAATAAAGTCTAAGGAAAAAACGTGCCTCGGAATTCAAGTAAAAGTCATTCTCGAATAGATGTCGCACACACCTTTGGCCTATGGTCGGCTAGATGGCGTGACGACACCGTTTCATATTTAACAATTTTAACACATAGATATCAGTTGAACATGGATCAAAATGATATAAAAATCAAAATGATATAATGATATAAAAATAATAAAATAATTTATCCATATATATACATTTTTTGATAACTTTATACGTTTTCATTTTGAGTTTTAGTCGTGTGTCGATAGATGGCAGTAAATTTACAGTGACTACAAAATTTACAATGACAGGACCCCTCTATACTATCTATTCTTTTTGATATTACATAAAAATTGTAAAAATGTAAATTTATTAAGTTTTATTTTCTGTTTTTTTATTCAAATGTAATTTTTAAATACCTATCGAATGATGTGGCACACGTTGATTTTAAGTACTTGAAACAAATCGACTTCTAGTTACATATGCATAATCATAATGCCACCCTTGGTCTAAAGGGCAACATTAGGTAACATCGCAACAGTGTCACCTGTAACCGAAATAAGCCAGACCAGGGGGCGTTTATTTCACACACTTGCTTGTTTATTACTCCAAATATAACTCATGATCTTGAAACTCTTGAAAGGTCGTTGCTGGTAATTTCGAATGTCAAACGTTGTATGTCCATTTGTAGGTAGAGGAGACTGGGGTCAATTGGAACGTTTTCTAAACTATATAAGCTCTTGGTTATCAAACTACGTAAACAACATGAAACTTTCGGTAAATCAATGTTTCATAATTATAACCTCCGAAAATGACCCATGCTGAGGGTCATATGAAACATACGACGTGGGCGATTGAAACATGTGTGGTCGGATTGGTCGGAAGCCTTTTATTATTTATAAATGTCTTTACTTACTTATACCGTTATAGTACATATATCAATTTATCCATAAAACTGTAAAATTGTATCAATGCCTATTTTGTAAAAACATGCCATACGATTAAATAAGTATATAGTTATTTCCCTTAATACGAGATATAGTATTTATTACAATAAATCTTACTAGCCGACTGTGTCAGAACAGAGTAATGTTTTTTTAATCTGCTGTTATAATTAAACGTCCTTGTTTTACCCTCACAACCCCTTCTTATTAATAATTGATAGAATAAAGCTGTAACAATCATTTGTAACTTAATCGCATTCAACTTTTATATGGAAGGCAACCCAAACCTTAAAGGCTTAAACGGGACCATCGTCCACATGTCCACATGTCCACATGTTAACTGTACATCGGTGGACGTACCTTATGCCTTTTGTAATAAGGTCCACAGACACATATGTTTGTACATATGTATAAATAAAATGAACACCTCATTCGTAGGTGTAGAGGTATATTAATGGGTTAAGTTTAAACTACGGCACTGCGAAGGACCATTAGAAAAGATTTAGATACTTCAGGTTGGTGTATGGTTGGTGTCCGACAGACGGATATCAGCGAGCAGCGACAAACAAGTTTTTTAACTGAAGCTAACAACTTTTGTATGGAAAGTAACCCAAGCCGGCGAAAGATTTCTCGGGAAAAGATTTACTGGCAGTGTTTGTAGTCAACGGTCATTCATTTATATATCTTTTAAGGTGCAGTGAGTAAGAGAGAACGCACCTCGCTGAGCACTGAGCGGACGGCCGAGCGTTCCCCGGGATCATGCACGGATATATTGAATTTAAATGTCATGTACCTACCTAAAAGTTTGATCAAAAATTGGAGGGCCACAGCTAAATAATCGTGATTATTTAATTTTACGAAAGATATTAAAAAGAGGGGGCCGCTAGCCTTTAGAATACTAGTTTTTATGTTGCTGGATTCGTCAATCTATACGTCCAAAGTTAAAACGGCCGTTTTTGTTTTGAGTTCCTAGATCGACGAAACCAGCAATATAAAAACTAGTTTGATGTATTCAAAAGGTACTTACACATTACAGTACGTAGCGGCCCCCTTTTTTCAATATCTTTCGTTAAATTTAAATAATCACGATTATTTAGCTGTGGCGCTAGTGTGCACGTTGACGGGCTCTTAAGGTTTCTTAAAGATCCTGACACTCATTAAGTCCTCCCGCAGCCTTGACAAGGACCATAAATCCTGACGGGGAAATCCTTATGTATGGCAACCCTACATCAACCTATTGATAGTGGCTAATATGCCATGGAACACATTGGACACACGGCCGTTATCAAATAGTACATGTACAATCGCCGCATAAGCCAGAGCTTGCTGGATTTTGCATCCCGAGTAGTTCGACATTTAGTCCGAATTTTTATTTTTAAACATTTAAACTATTTAAAGTATGCAGACAATTCCCGTTCCAATAAACTTTCCTCCGTCCACCAATTTTCGTATGTTGTTACAATATTTCACGAGCGACAAGTAAAGTGGCTCATTCAATATCCGGTGATCAATGGGGTATTGTGCATGTAAAAGCGTCTGGATCTAAATCAAATGTAAGGAAGGGCGTATTTAGATACCGGGGCCAGTAGGAAAAAAAAATTTCATGAAATGTCATCATCATAAATATTATTTAGGAAACATCGTATTTCATGAAAAAAATTTCATTTGTGTTAAGTATTTCAAGTAGAAACATTATTATCTGAAATAATAAATAATGCCTCAAGGCCTATTTTTAGATTTAAGCTAGTTATTAGTTTAGTAGTACCACTGTATATATGTAAATAAATGGTTTTTATTAACTGAAATAAACGTCATAAGAAAAAGTCAGCAAAGCCGCCAGTGCCGGGTACAATTCGTGTGGAGCTCTGTTAAATTAGAAAAATATGTTTTATAAATTCCATGTCCTACCCATATTAAACCCGATTCAGATTGAACAACTAGTTAAGGTTTTGATCCTAATTACATACCCAAGTAGCATGGAAGTATCGGCAACATCAATATAGCAGCCAATTAAGAACTTAGAGTGATTTAAGGGACGTATAAGAGTGTCAGAAAAGATTTAAGCTGTATAAAAGGTACTTTACAGACATTATACAGCTCAAGCTGTATAAAATCATTATAAAGGATTCTGCGGAAGCATGGGGTGCTTTATCAGAATATAAAAAATCTACTATAAAACTAAAAGTGTTGTGAGAGACTACAAGCTAATTCTATCGTAAAAGCTGTATACAGGCTGTATTGTAGTAACACTTGGCACTTTTAGCTGTACAAAAGTATCTGTCAACTCCGTTTTAAAACATTAAGTGTTGTGAAACACTACAAACTAATTTTATCGTAAAAGCTGTATACAGGCTGTATTGTAGTATCACTTGGCACTTGTAGCTGTACAAATGTATCTGTCAACCCCGTTTTAAAGCTATTTCTTATGGCGTAATCTTACTCTCCTATAAGAATAGTAGTTGTATAACTTCTGTCTGTAAGGGTATTATAAAACCAAATGAATAAATGGCAGCTATAGTACAGCTTTTTTCTGTATTACTGATAGAGTCGCTTATAACAATCTTTTGGCGTAATTTTACACTCGTATAAGTATAGTAGTGTAATGATTTCTGAAAATATTAGGTCATTACCTATGAAATTGGCGTTTTGTTCGGAGAATTTCAACGAAACACGAATTTCCATACAATTAATTTTGCGGATATTTTTTTGATGGCTAATTCAAACCAAACAAAATTTTTCCAGTAATTTTTGACACCTTTAAGGTATGTTTTCAATATCTCCATTTCTTGAAAATTGGTACCATTAGAAAAATATAAGTAATTTTAATACTCGAACCGACAGCACATGAAAAGACCTATTTTCAAGGCTTAATTCTGAACACTTAACAATAAAAAATAACAATTAATTGTATGTAAAATCGTTGTTTATTGAGTGCACTGTAGTTTTATTGTAATTGTGTATGTACTTTTGTAAAAAAAAAAAAACTAGGATCAGACTTATATCTATGAACAAAAACGCCAATTTCATAGGTAAGGACCTAATAAGTGTATTATAAAACTAAAGGAATATATGACAGATACAGTCTTCTTCTTTCTCGCGTTATCCCGGCATTTCGCCACGGCTCATGAGAGCCTGGGGTCCGCTTGACAACTAATCCCATGATTTGACGTAGGCACTAGTTTTAGTTATTTTAGTTTTTACGAATGTTTTTAATGAATGACAGTTACAGTACAGGTTTTTTATTTGTTATACGGATCTCTAAAGAGAATTATAACTTATGTACGGAGAACCGAAATACAGCCAAACGAATACAAATATTCTATTATAAAGCTGTTTTAATTACAAAAGCTGTAAAAGACACTCCATTTATTACACAGCACAGCTACTAAGATTATAATGCTCTCCAACTATCTTGTAGGCTGTTTAAAAATTGTCGCCATTTTACAATAAAAAAAAAACGTATTTGTAAATATAATTAAAGAAATACTTGCAAATATTTAGCAGACTAACGCCGTGTTATGATTACCAGCTAAAATAAATTGTTTAGCCTTAGAATTAATATTTATAAATATTTTTGATACTCTAACCTTAAAAACAAACAGTAACTTTACCGATTTTTGATATTTTCCTTATGGTTTCTCTTTGTTATTTTGCAGGCGCGTAAATATTTTGCCAGAAAAGATACACAGGTTCACAATAAATAATAATCCGCACTTACCAATAATGTAAAATTCCATTCAAGTCCTGTATAATATTTACTTTTACTTTTACCATCCACTATAACACTTTATTGTCGCCATTACTATATTACGAATGAACAAGATTAAGACATTTTAGTTTCTTAAATGATTATTATTCTCTTGTAATTCTTTCTTATAACTCATTTAATACTTATATTCTTATATCGTACTTATAAGAGATTATCTGTAGTGTTAAGGTTTCCTGTTACACCGAAATATAGCTGTAATGCAGCTATTATGCAGCTTATGTATTGCTTATACAGCTACTCTACAGCTCTAATAACGCCAAAGGCTGTATAATTTGGGCCCTTTTTTTACTTATAAGGGCTGTATAAGCGCTTATACAGCCTTTGTACAGCCTAACTGTACAGCTTATAGTATACAAATAAACTTTAATACAGCTTATATACAGCTTGCAATGCTACTTGGGTACGGTTTTGAAGATTGCTCACGTTGATGGATGCATGCGAATTGTAGTGAGTGTCGCGCGTGAGATGGTTGCCCAATGCCCATCGCCAAGCAATCGTCATGGGCGTGGGTATCAGAACCATAACACATCGTTAAATCAGAATCCACCTCCTAGTTACTCAACTGCGCAGTTTGGAGGAAGTTTAATAGTTTCCAATACCATACGATTAGTGTTCATGAAGCCCTAACTTACGAACTTTCATATCAATGTTGATGTTGAATATTCCTAGGATGCTCCGTATCCTGTTACTAGTATATGTTCCTGATCAGCTCCTAACTACGTCAAATGTACGTTTACCTACTTCACCCAAATTATAGTTAGCCCAAACTCACATTTCTGAATATTGGGCGGAAAGGGCGGGACAGTAGTCATATGTTAACTTAGAATGCCGGTCAAGCTGAAAGGATAGGTCTAAAAAATCATTAATACACCGGTCCTTATAATGTGTATGTATGGTAATGAGCTTCGTTACATATAATCTTGCATTAGCTCGCTAATGCTAGACTTACTTTTGGACTACACCTTCCTTATACATCCCAGCGATTAATTAAAAACCGGACAAGTGCGAATCGGACTCGCCCACCGAGGGTTCCGTACTTTTTAGTATTTGTTGTTATAGCGGCAACAGAAATACATCATCTGTGAAAATTTCAACTGTCTAGCTATCACGGTTCGTGAGATACAGCCTGGTGACAGACAGACGGACGGACAGCGGAGTCTTAGTAATAGGGTCCCGTTTTACCCTTTGGGTACGGAACCCTAAAAACGAGGAACGGTTTGTTTGATCTCTTGAGTTGAGATTTCCAAAGTTGAGTTACAAGATCAACAACGTTGCATCCACGTCTTAAACTATGAACATATCCAACTTAATGTGTGGATAATGTTCATGTTTATAAATGCCAACGTTGTAAGGGCTAAGGAAATCGCATATATTACATTAAATAGATATACACAACTACTGTAACGATACAAGATGGTAGGTACCTATCTAAATATGTACAGTCACCACACGGGATTGTTATGCCATTAAGTGTTCTTGCTACATTCGAAATTCTAAAGCATAAGGTATTGAACAACCAATTTAGCTAGGACCCTTAATGACGCAACAATCGCGGAGCGTGATGGTACATATACATAGTATAAGCATAAGTGAGTGTATTATCACAACGAAAGCAATTCAAGTCTTCCGCCGTGTTGACAAGCAGCCTAATAGAAACCCAATTTGCGAACGCAACCCAATGGGCCGCATTATGTCGCAGGCGCCTTTAATATCACTACTATCGTCTACAGTTCTACACCATACTATCACCCCTACCCACTTCTGAGTATTACCAACTTCAACATACAATGCCTGCTGTATACCATCTACAATCTGTAGGTTCCCTGTCCAGCCAGCGATGGAAACAGTTTAGAACGGAATGTAGTGTGGATGGAGGGATCCGGGTACGGAGGCTCAAGGGGACGAGACAATGAAACCTTGTTTGCCCCAGGGAGCTACACTGGCATCCAAAGATTATTAGAGATTGATAAAGAAATAGTCACATTTACGCCGAACTTCGTAAACACACGTAAGTAAAGTAGGTACGCCGCGTACCCACAGTATTACCTAATACGAGTACAATAATGTTTCATGTTCGTGGCTTATTCCACTAATGTCCCAAACATGAAAGTTTGCGAGTATGTCTGGACATGGACATCCAACCATTCTTATTATGTTATATATAATTATGTATACCCAATACGAACTTCATATGTCTCGATAAACTAAAATTCGCACGCAGTTAATTTTAAACCTCGAATATTATATTTAAAATTCCAAAATTCATTAACCAAGAAAGTAAAATACCTAAGTGTTTTCATTGTCTATTGGAGTATTCATCCACATAGATAAATCTACAGACGAAAGCTAATATTAGTCATTGTATGACCTTAGTATATTTACCTGCCCTTAGAACTGAAAAGTAGAATAATTTAGAGTTTCTAAGCAATTTCATCGCAATTTAGAAGTTTTGCGGCTCAAGCTCATAGTTTGAGTAATAATAATATGACTGTTGTTATTGAAAATATCCAAATAGTTTAAAGTCAAATTTTGCTTCTCAGCTGCGATTGGAGTAAACCTAAATGTTTGGCCCCAAGGGATGTGATTGGGGCTAATAATGTGGCCTGGTCCGCAAAGTAAGGTTCGTTAACAATAAACTGAACAATTTTTGCTGATTTTGGCCCAGTGGTCCTTCTCGGTCAACTAGGTACCTACAAGTTTATAAAAAATCTTATCAGTCAGAATCAATAGCACCGGATATTCCGGATAACTACAACTTTAGGATGTGTTGGTGGCCTTTAAAATGAGAGTAGGTAATAGTAGATGTTTTGGCACATCGTTATATCCGCTACTATTGATGCTAAATACGTCCGATTTATATTAGACTGTCATAGCGTTTAAAATTATTTTTTTGAATAATAGCTGTTTAAAAATAGTAAAACGAAACAGCTTTGCCATGCCACTCATGCCCCTCCTTCCCTAGAGTGAGATGCATTTCATCTTCCTCACGTCAGAGTTTTTAAGAACCCGTCATTGATCGATGATGGTGTTATTAGGGCTAGGCACAACCCTCCCACGATATGAACACATCCATCAAGAGGGATCACATAATCGATTAGAGGTGACGGCATTATCACACTAATGTGGGATTAAGGGCCGGTTGCATTAACCGTCGGTTATAGACATTCTAGTTAATATGCTCGCTAAAGTACCTATATTGTGGGCGATGCTTGACTGTCAGTATAATAATGACTTTAGTCTGTTTTTATGAACTATAAGGTACTACGCAATACATTTTTCTGTCAAATTGTCAAAATTTACGTATAATATCTACAAAATTGTAAAAAAATGGTTTGATTGAGTCAAACTTTGTTATTTGCAATGACTGTTTGACAATGTCGTCGTAAATGTCCAATTTAGATGAAATTTTATACTCCTTCACTTTCTTCTATGCAAGTCGGTGCAAAGTTAGGTTAGAACAATTTTGTTCCTATATGATGACTAAATAAGTAAGCTTCAACCATATTAAATTTTATATTAATTTAGAGATAAAGAACCTAAACTTGGCGCTAAACCAACCACATGCGCAGTGACTAAGTGGCGACTGTGGTTTCTTTGTTCGCGTTATCTAAATGAAATGCTATAAATGTTCATTATATAGGCATGTTTAATTAATGTTAGCTTTAGAGCTTATGGACATAGGTGTAAGGTTGAAAATGGCGTGTGGAAGATCGGTAACAAGCTCCGCATAAGTGAGTCGATCAATTTATTCCGCGCATACGCAGCGATGTCGTTGTAATCGCAAAGCGAGCTATGATGGGCTTAGCGGGACTAATAAGTGATGTCTTGAAAGAATGCAAAGGTGGGCCGATTTAAAAAAAGTAAAATTAGAGTTTGGTAGTTGGATAGCTCCCTATTCTATACAATATTACTTACATAGGGTGACAATTTAACCCAATTTTCACCCTATGTCCTAAAAAATCTTCCTTTGATTAATGAAAACGTATGATCGCGTAAGTAAGTCTGGTGAAACTAACCGTGAATCATTCAAAACTGTTAAAACGTATGGTGTTTTCGAATCTCAACGGAACAACGGTAAATAAATATATTTTTTGTCCCATTTAGAGATTTCGTATTTATCCCGCCCAGAATTTCCGCTAAATTTTAGCCATTTCTTACGAAAAAAAGTCAACAGAAAAGTAAAAATCCGCACAGGTATCTTTTTGGTTCATCTGTTTGGGATATATGTACATAGAGGTACAGAAAAGCATAATACACATACACGCATAAATAAATGATGTTCTGTAACGTGTACTTTATCTGAATGAATTGAGAGTAACAACATAAGAACACTCAGATTGTAAGATAAAGAAGAAGAGGATGATTTATCTTACAAGCTGAGTTTTTTTTATGTTGTTACTCTCAAGACCACATTATACTGGAACGGAAAGGCATAGGTATCGCTGCGCCGGCGCAAGCAATGATAGGCCAGGATCGTATGATGTATGTTGATGCGGGCGCCATTGTGCCGTACCTACTCCAGCCAAATACTTATTGCACACTTTTCCACACCTATCAAAGTATTTTTTTTTGTTTAGGGTACAAAAATTCACAACGATATTTTACATGTCACAAGCAATCTTACAAAATTTTGCATTTTATGTTAGATACAGATATAGGCAATTAGGCAGAGACTCAAACAAGGCAGTTAGTTCCAGCTGAGGCATAGATCATTATTTAAGCTAGTTTTAGCCTGTGCTTTTTGGATACTCAAATTAAAACTTGCTTAGCTAAGAGCTTTTAGTTCCCGCTCCGATTTTAGACTCATTAGATATTTCAGCGTTCGTTCTAGTTGCAGAAATGGATACAGGGTTGGTACCTAAATAAAATAAAAATCTATAAAAATATTGTTTGTTGGTTTCTAAATAATGTATGTACAAAAGAGTGATTATTTAGTTCTCTGACATATCGTGCACAACCAAGGACAATCTAGCTTGTTCACTGTGTGGATAACAGAGGACCTTTCTGTGCTTTTTCTAAAACACCATCTTATAGGTGTCCTTACAGATATATTTCTTATTGGGTTTAAAAGTCCACAAAAAAATCCATTGTATCCCACTCTCCCCTTTTACTCCCTCGCACATATCTGATAAAGAAGCCTTCCGGCATGCCAACACACTACCTCCTCCTCCTCGCGTCGGTTTCCTCAATGCTGAGGGTCGTGACCATCTCGTCGAAATAGTTTTGTGTGGACCACTCGGCGCCACACACTTCTATCTGCTGCCTCGTGAAGAGCGTCGTGTACGGTGGTGTCGAGGGTGGTGCGAACCTGGTCAGTCCAACGTATCGGGCTTCTGCCCCTAGGTCTGTTTCCTTCCACTTTGAACTCTGGCATTCTCGCTTAGGTACTAATTTTAATGAGTTGAAGCGAGTTTTATCATGTGGGTCGAAAACGACCTAATGGGCCTATATAGGTTAATTTCCAGTCCATTTATAGTCCGTATCCAATCCCAGGGTTGGCAGACCTTCCTGTTCCTGACTCCTAAAGCACTTGTCAGGGCTAATGGTTTCGGAAATAGCCGCTGTCAACCCTAGCTCACGAAGCACGATATTGATCAGTTTATTTCGGTTCAAATACGTGATACACGTGCGATTTAGAACTATTAAATTAAGTAGATAATTATTTATTAATCAAACTAGACTAGGTCTAAAGTTTTGATAACTTTAAAACACCTCCGCCTAACTAACACAAAATGTATACTGGTTCGCGACGCGACGGTTGCCAAGTGGCAAAGTCCGTCGCGACAATTAACAATTACCATGTGATACCCCTCACAGAATGAACATGTAGTATCTATATTCAACCTCATTTTGTTTTTATTATCTTTCTCTCCTGACAGGCAGGAGTCAGACATAGAAAGTAATCCACACTCCATGTTTAAATCCTGTACGCAATGGTCGCAATGACAGCTCTGATCACATTAACAAAACAGTTGGCTTATTACCTAAACTTTCACTTATTCATTTTCTTGACGTTTAAAATGCGCATTACTATTACTATTATCTTTTTAAAGGGTCTGCAACGTGCATTGTAACACCCCTGGAGTTGCAGCCGTCCATAGGTGACGGTGACCGCCGCATGATTGTCTGCCACCAATAACGTGATATAAAAAATGGCAAGACTGTGAATGTTTTATTACTAATCTAGGACAACGAGGCAGAGGTGTAGGGTTGGAGCCGGTATAGCTTTATTTGACGTTCATAAGCGCATTGTAATATGCCTACTTGAATAAACTATTTTTTATCTTTATCTTTTTTATCAACATAGGATAGTTGTGCCAATATTGTCACCTGTGTTTTGTCGTGCAGGCTGAGCGTGTAACTTGTGTATGAAGATGGGCTACTCTTTGTAACTAGTTACTCTAGTTCCTGGCAATTCTGCGTATAATTAAATAAAGCGCCCGTTCCTTGTTGCAGAATCATGCTTAATTGAAGAATATTAAGATTATTCCTGCACATTTTCCGTCGCAAAACATAATTAGTTTGAGCTGAAGTAAAGTTAGTAAGAGTACGTAACGTACCTGCCTAATTTAATTTACTTTATTACGCATTTTGTGCCTGTCAAATAATTAAAAGTGTGTTTTTAACGTAAATTGTAACTGATATATGTACTTAAAGTTAGGCGTAGTCTGGAAGGCCTGCCCAAGGGATACCGCAGGAAGGGCGACGACCGAGCCGAGGCAGAGATGGAATAGACATGCTGCAGACTTAACCCTTTATGTTTCGTAAATGTTACGATGCAATAGTTATAAAAAAGGGGCGATACGATTAACCAGACAACAATTATATGTAGCTCTTAGCCGTCTAGAACTATTTAAAAGTGGGAAATCAACGTTAAATAATAAGATTACAGTATCTTCTCGAAAGTTCTATGATGTCTGTGTCGGCCCAAGGCCTGATTGTACCTATGATTAGTGCCTTGTCCGCCCAAAGGCGATTACAATAGGGCAATTAGCCCACTCGTTTATATCGTCGATGGTGTACTAGATTCACAAAACACTCTCTTATCTGGTGTATTCCCATCTGTGCCCGGCCCACGTGACCACCGCCATACAAAGGGCGGGCACAAAATGGGAATTATTTGTATGTAGCGCCTATTCTGTCAGTGCCCGACGGGGACAG
Organism: Cydia splendana; assembly: GCF_910591565.1. Classification (NCBI taxonomy): domain Eukaryota; kingdom Metazoa; phylum Arthropoda; class Insecta; order Lepidoptera; family Tortricidae; genus Cydia; species Cydia splendana. The sequence continues at coordinate 548,639 of NC_085967.1, read as the reverse complement.
ATGGGAATACACCTCTTATCTTAGGTCGTGTTTGGTGTAATTTAACATAGATTTGTAGCATAACTATAAGAATAAGAACCCGACACAGTCATAAGCGCATAAAAGATTTAATTTCTTTAAAGTCATGAGGTTAGGGCGTTTTTAGATTTCCAGGCAAAAACGGAAACTGAAATCAGGAGGTCAAAGCCTCAAAAGATCCAGCTTAAACTGGACAGGGAGTGTGCAAGTTATCGGGTAATTATGAACGGCCGCCTGTCAGCACCCCACGCTAACCTTTGCTTACGCCCAAGGCGGGCTTTTTACTACGCCTACTGATAGGGTAAGTGTACTAGTAGATAACCCAACCATTTTAGCAAGAATGCATCGCGACATTATCTCGCGCGCGAGTTAGATCACCCGTCTTGTTGTAACTGCATCAATTAAAGAGACTAAAACGGCCCGATTCGAACTTTAAGATACGTCAAATAATACGACTAGATACGATATGGATTAGATATGTCAGTGTGTAAAATGACGTTTTTGTTTGAAGAAACGTCACTTTTGACACTGAGATATCTAATCCATATCGCATCTAGTCGAAATATTTGACGCATCTTAAACTTGGAATCGGGCCTTGGTTCGTTGAAGCCAGGGTTCCAGGTACGTGGTCTGCATACTTGCATTAAGTAATACCTACCTACTTATCGTTTTAGAACGCTTAAGACGAATCTGCTTAATTTAAGAAGCAAATTTGTATGGCGCAGAGGATTGATAGTGTTAAATATTACTGAAGATTTAATAAATTGTACTTATACTTAAAGTGTTTTTTTTTAAATCCACTTACTCTAACTGTGTCTTTGTAGTAAAAAAGAGAATAATAAACTAGGTCTATCTATTTGTGCCTTTACCCTACATATAACGTTAGAGAACACTCGAAGTCATGCGTGGCAAGTAAGGGGTAAGATTATGAACACTCGTCAGTTTGTAACAATCTTCATTTGAGTCTATTTCCATAAATGTACTCCATAAAGAAATTTCAAGCATCCCGTGGTTGAAATACTTTGAATCTTGAATAATTATAGAACGACCTTCTAAGTGAAAAGTCGTTATTGTGAGCGTATGACGCATTATTAAGTTAAGGGGAAACATTTCGGATTTTACACGTGTTTCCATATAAAAGTACCTTTTCGTTCTTATTTTATTATTGCTTGATTCAGTCGAAGCCAATAAAATGGACATGGCAAAAATAATGTTGCGATAATATTTTTTTAGGTCATGTACTTTTAAAATTCTATTCAATTTCTTTATTTCAGGGTACCAGGACTCCAACGAGCTGTTAGTTACATACTTAAATCAAGTTTATAATTTATAAACAATGTCAACAGAAATATTTATCCTAAATACTAAAAAATAACTTAATCAAAGAAATAGGCTACCCCTTTGACTTATTGAGTCCAGGAACGGAATATAGTGCGGTCGTATTTTTCCGCAATTACTTTTAGAATGCCGTTAGAGCTGTCTTGTTTTTACCTACTTGGTAATATAACATTAATAACAGAGTAACATGTTTTATTCCTGCACTACACGTACTTTTATTTTCGCTGTCGATAACTGTAATAACATTCATTATTTGTATGGTAAGTGACCCGTAACGTTTACCCTTAAGGTGCGCTGTAATGTTAACCCGTAAGATGTTTAATTTTAACCGCCGCTCTCCAACTTAATAAACAAAAGTCGTAAGTAACATACCAATTACAAGCATGTACATCGTTCTGGATACTGGTGGAGCAGGTTATTTAGCACTCGCAAAGGTGAAGGCAGGTCGTCGCGCCGCGCCGCGGGCGGGCCGCCGCCGCAAGACAGGCTTACATGTAAATAGGACCAGTCAGGTCTACTGCTAATGTGTACCTGTAGCTGACAAGTAAAGAGTTGGGACTGAATCTCTACACACAGAGCTCGATTCTGATTTAACAACTTGTTACGATTTTGAACTGGTTTTGATACGACCTTGACGATCGTCTTGGTGATTGCCGCGCATCTCACGCACGACTTTCACTTTATTTCGCATGCACCAATCAGCGTGAGCGGTCGTCAAGGTCGTATCAAAACAAGATCAAAACCGTAACAAGTTGGTAAATCTGAATTGGGCTTAAAGCTGTGTTTTATATCAGCAGAATTTCGTTAAAACATGTCTTACAATTTTCGAGTAAAATTGCTGTGACATACGGACAGACGGACGGATCGACGGACGTGGCGAAGCTACAAGTGTTCCGTTTTTGCCAATGTGACTACGGAACCCTAAAAACCCAAAGCGCTTCCTGTCAATGCTTACCAATTAAGTTGGTCGTGTAAAAACAATTTTAAACAGCTCACGAACTACAGAATCGCCTATTTTTGGAGCTGGTTCGATTTTGAGGATCGGAAATTGGCGGACGCTGTAATCTCTGCCCGGTGGATCATCACGTCGATCGTGATTGGTAAAAAAACCTTGCCGACTACCAACGGCGAACAATGTAATTTTCTTATTTAACTTTACTTATTTATAAAATTTTAAATTAAAAATTAGAAATATAAATTGTTGAAGGTTAGAAGCAGGAAGTTTCTGAAGAAACGCACCGTTATAGTGATAGTATCAAATAAATAACTCACCTATCTATAATCTCCATTCATGATGTAGGTACTAAATACAGTTACTCCAGACCTGTTGCACCGCTAGACGAATATCTCATAAACTGACCAGTAGCATTAAATCAATCCTGGACATCTATGGCCACGTTTCTCTCTCGCTCACGCCTAAGGACCATCTCATGTGTGGGAGTAGGCGGCAACACGATTGACACTAAATAGGCGAAGCTGAAACAGGTCCGGTCGTTTAAGGCAAGAGGCAATTATAGTGTAATTTATTGCTGAAACCGTTTGCGCTGGAAAAGGAGGCATTGCTTTAGTAATATAACGCTTATAGGAATTCTTGTTTTACTTAACTTTGGTTATGGTTACCCATATTTATATATTTATAAATGTTAAGTATTGAGAGATTGATTAAGTAACATGAGACCATGAACCGTTGTACACTTTTTACATTTACTGAAAATAAAAGTAATAAAAAATTGTTAAAATAAGCGATAAAGTTTTGTACTTATGTTAAACTTTTACTCACTTTTTCTTTGCATTACAATTTACAGTCCTGGACTAGGACTATACTGGTTGGCTGCATCGCAGTAGTGAATGTTTTTGTGACCAGCTAGTTCTGCAGGCCTAGCACAGGAGTGTCAGGTCAGGCTGTCTTTTTATCCTGTTGACTATTAATTAGAGATGGACAAATAGCCTATATCTCGCGGGCGAGATACTGTCGCGCCAATTCTGTGCTAGGCCCTCCACAGATCTGCGGACTCCGCGTATAAATAGTCCCGTTGTGGTGGAAGTGTGTCGCGGATGCTCGAGACTACGTCTTTGTCTAGCAACAAATGGCAGCGACCAATTAAAGGCAGAATAGTTCGCTAATTGGATAGTTTCTGTGACTATTTGAGTGCAGTTGAGTTAGTGGTATTGTGGGGATGACAGCAAATGATGATAACGAGCTGTTGAATGTGGTTGTGGTAATGATAGTTGAGCATATTGTAGATGAATGGTATTCTCCGTGTAACTATTAGCTAAGTAGTAGCTAGGTTTTTATTTATTTTATTTACTTATTGTACTTATACTGAATAATACCTACATGCATGACTGCCTTAGAGGCACACGCTGCCAACTAGCCGCTCTGATAGAATCGAAGTTATCCTGTCATTTTATAACGACGTGCGTGCATAACAAATTACATGAAACTTGCCATGAACATTCAGGTACCTACCTAACATAATTATATCTATATCTGGTACTAGTTTTCGTTACTAAAATCGTTATAAAATCTTTATAACGATTGTGTGTATGTGTGTAACTCGGTTGAAAGGCACCATTTCAGTTACAGACTAAACTATTATCTTGACTGAAATGAGTGCCTTTTAACCTTTGGTTAACAATCTAGGTAGGTACTGTAATATCTGTGGTATTAGTATCCGAAACAAATGTAACAGTATAGGACGTTTCCGAACGTAGTCTTATCATGTTCGACCTGGGTGATTGGTAGTCCTCCGGCGCTCTGCTACTGGTTGAGTGTGGGGCTACATAGATCCTTATATTGTGTATGGTACTTATTATAGACACATTATTAGTCATAAGGTACTTAGTATGTAAGTAGAGGCACATACTGATTTTTTTTTTTGAATACAACTATGTGTAAATCTTTAACCATATTGGTAGTGGTAGTTAAAACTTAGACTTAGTATTTTCATTTGTAATGCAGCGTTACTTAAAAAAAAAAGGGGAAAGAGAATGTATAATTTTAAAAAAAAGAAAGGGGAAGATGTAATATCTGTGGTATTAGTATCCGAAACAAATGTAACAGTATAGGACGTTTCCGAACGTAGTTTAAAAAAATTTATATGTAATGTCAAATGGGTGACCACACCCTCTTTGCCGGAAGCTTCCCTAACGATAAGTACTACTTGCTGTAAAATAACTCAATAACTAAAATAAAACATAAGTGTTCCTCCAAACCTGCGTTTCACTGAACTCCAAATACTACAGGTACTTTGGACGCTGACTATACTGAGAGGCTGTTTCAACCCTATTGTGGTGTTTTATAAGTATTGACGTATCACTCGATAGAGATTAGGGAAGTTGGTTCGTAAAGTGGACAAACAACCTCGGACTCACGGACGAACACTTTGAGATAAACATGCTTCAGTTCATGGAAAGTGATAAATTCGTAGAAAATGATCTTTATTTGTGTGTCAGAATCGCCTTTTAATTATTTTATGAAAGTTATCTGTGTACCTCACGTGTACCTACTTAACTGTTTTTAGACGGAGGTATGTAGGTAATGTATATTTTTATTAGATTATTATTTCGGGAAGCTGTGAAAGTGTGTTGTATTTTAGGTAACAACTATAGTTTTATCATGAATACATCCATTACACACCTTCACAATTTTTCCTATATTTTCACTCGTTTTAATAAGTTTTTTTTTAACCTAAACACAGTTCAAGTGCTCATGTGCAACGGTCGTAAAGAACACGCTACAAGTAACCTGACTTACATTTATGCACCACTCGTGGTTTATGCGGGTATTTGCGTCCCGTAAGTCAGCGCGGATTGACTCGTAATCCTGTTGTGAAAGCTTTATCGTCGCAAGCGCAGCTATTCAACAAAACTCGACCGACTAGGGTACAGGCGGACCAGGGGGCCTAGCCAAGTGACAATCCTTTAAAGAAAACTCCAATCGAAACTTAAATAATGCATGGAAATATTGTGTGATGAATTTTCACTTTTCGATGGGCGAATATCGATAAAAACGATTGGCATCTTGGTTAAGGCTCTTAAAAGTCTTAAAACGCGATGAAAGGAAGGGTGATGATTCTAGCAAGAAGTCTATAGGTAACAATGTAAATACATGTACCTACGAGTATGTTGGAATCCAAGTCTTAACCTACTCCAAAGATCTTAATGACTGAGGTGTTGGAATTGGTTCGTTTTTATAGAGCCCGGGCGTCTTTGTGAAATTGGGAAAAAATTACGAAAATGTTGGCGAATTGAGAACCTTCAAAGTGTTGAAGTCGATTATGACTTGTTGAATAGTTTAGCCGGAGTTCACACGCATGCGGAACAAGTGCGTCTGGACTTGCGCCAAGACTTGCTTCTGCGCGTACGCAGCGAAAAGGGCGCTGCGTATAGCAACTGTACCAGGAGCAAGCCAGTAACCTAAATATATTTATAAACGCTACAACTTTAGACCAATTTTATGAAATATCTACTTTGGAGGAAATTCGTGATTTTCTTGCTTATGATAATACATTTTTGTTATTTTTAGTTGTTTACTCTTTATACCTAGTGTTAATAGTCACACACGCACAAACATATATATAATCTAAAGTAACTTACGGAATGCAAGCATTTATTCAGCATGCGTACTTAATATATGAAAATTTCTTAATTTCTGCTATATAATCTTCAATTTTTCCTCTAGTGTACTCTAGGGTACTAAATAGAAGTTTATTTTAACCTTTAATTAATCCTCAGTTTTTGGTCATCGCGTTTTAATATGAACACTTGGTAAACAGGAAACAATAAATACAGATGGCTTAATATTTGGAACATCACCCGTACCTTCACCGAGTGAAGACAGCAATGTCGGCTCCCAAATTATAACATTAACCCTTTCACCGCCCAAGAACTCAATAACTGACGCGCGCCGCTACTGCCTAATATCAACCTTCGAGAATCACGACAAGGTTCACGACGACGCACCGCGCACACGATAGGCGTGGTGTTTAAAGGGTTAAGATTCCCACTTCCTCTTGCAATCAATCCTGCGCGTTTTATACATACAGGCTTTTATGATCCTACGGATGCCAACGAGAAAATGACAAATTTATTAAAAGATTAAAGATATATTGCGGGTGATATTAATATCTTTATGTTTTGTATTTGGCTGCGCTGTATAAATATACGTAGCATACTTTACTTTTAATATTATCACAATCAGGCTAAATAAATATTATGATCAAAACTAATAAATAAGACGGCATCTTTACTCTACTTAATAGTTTTCCATTGCAAGACATATGTACTGAACTTGTAAGAATGTTGACAAGGTGGAACAGTCTATGTAGTAATATTAATATGTTTGTGTTCCGTATTATGTTTTGCTGTGCGATGGTGTGCTACCTAAATACTTACATAAAATACGGTACTCGAGTCTGTACGGAAAGAGAAAAGTCGTAGAATATATTAGATCCCATACATTTCACGACTCTTCTCTTTCCGCACACACTCTATTAGAGTCCGGCTAAAGAGAGATGAGAAAAAAATAGTATGGCAACACTACCTTATTAGTTTACCGTTGTGGTAAGATTTATTGGACTTTGACAGCTATCGTCAGCTAGAACAGTATGTTGTTTTCATATATTATAGTTATTGATAGAAACCGATAAACAAACATAATTTAATCTTTTAATAGTTGCGGTTGCGGCCAGCGACGTGGTAATAACCACACATTGATCCGCCTCGAACACAACAAGAAACCGACTGCCGTATTCGAACTTCAAGATATTCACAAGAGACGACACGTACTAGATCCATTCTAGATACGTTATAGTTTAGATTTCAACTAGTTCTCTTTTGCAGCGCTATTCGGGCAACCAATGTCACTTTTAAGATAGATCGTGTTAGATATTTATTAGATGTGAATTAGATCTCTAAGTAATATCTTGTGGAAATCGTTCAAGAGTATCTCCAGAATCGCGGAAATGTCAAATTTGACAGGTTAGATCTTAAACATACGTTATCGTATCTTGGCGATGTCTTATAGATGTTTATTGCAAAATCCGAATCGGGCCCCGAATATTCAAAATACTGACGATTTTCCTTGTCTAAATACTGACTGATTAAAAATCAACAAAGGTTCGGTATCTAAATACAACATTTGAAATAAATTGTTTTGATTTTATCTGGAAAAGAACCGATTGCTGTGCCGATTGTTTACTTAAAAAACAAATCTGTATAGGTTCGCAAACAGAACAGTCTGAAAGAATTGCTTGCATATTGTTGTATTTCAGCAAATATAAAGTTCGCTCATGTTGACCTAAAGTAAAGTCTGTCTTTCGTTTATGTATATAGGTATATTAGTACATATATGTAGCTATATTAACATTGGCGAATCTATTTGAGGCTTTGACGCGTCTGAGAGCTATTATTTTGGCGAATCTACGACTTCAAAGAGTTGGGTTTGAAGAAAATTGCAGCTCGGAAATAATGATATGCTCTGGAGACTCCGCGTAGTGAATCGACGGAACGGCAGACATCTTATTGCAGTGGAACCTCGATAAATCGGATCAAGTTTTTGTTAAGGCAAAATCATTGTTAACGTGAAATAAAATGTACCGGGTTGAAAAACTTCATTTTTAAGGTTTTTATATCATGCCTGCTGCGATCGAGGAAAGGCGATGAAGTTTCTTCAGAAATTAATTATTATAAAAACAGGAGGGAAGCATAGTCTGTGGATATAGAACAGGGTGTGATCTGAGTTTAAAATATGGAAGCTCAAAAATCATCGTTACATACTCGAATTACCTGGGTATTTGGTATTTCAGTGCGATCAGTAAACAATATTTTTCTATCGTTGCTAAGTTTTAGATAATAATGACTTTAAATTAATTAATGTTAAACTTTAATCGTCTCTCCGTAAGACCAAACCAAACACGAAGTCATTGGATCTCAAAATTCAAATTATCAAGGTTCTACCGCACAAATCCGCATAGGATGAAGCTGTCATTGTCGCGTGTGAGAGAGAACGCAGTAACCTTCTCAAAACTCAACGAAGCGTATCAAAACATTGTGGAAGGCGACGACAGTTTAAATATAACATTCGCGGTCACTGTCATTTGGATATTTTCAGGTTTATCAACAGTCCCAGGAAAACCAGGAGGTTGATTATGTTTAAAAAAATGATATGGTTTTGATCTGACTTAGCGTTAGCGGTTGATTGTGGTATAGAACGGATTTTCGTAGTTACTCAAGCGTGTCAGATTATGATCTGACAATTCTTTGTACGCATTTTCTTAATCTGACGGGTTTATTTTTCATTTTATTTATTAAAAACAATGCAAGTTTACAGTTTAAAACCAATTCACTTACATGCTAGGAATACAGGGGCCCATTTCTCGAACGATATTAGTCTAATATTACCTATTAGTGTATTGTCATGACAACCCATACGATTGCACAGTTCGTGGACTAATAACTAATAATACTAGTCTAATCGTTCGAGAAATGGGCCCCAGAGATGGTTACAAATTCGAAACACATTATTCAATTATTATATTAAATGGTGCGCTATGCCTGATGATACGACTTAAGTTCGTATCAAAATGAGACGAAAACATATGAAATTAAATCTGAACCGGCCCCCAGGATCTTTAATTCTGGAATAAGTAACGGAAAACACTTTGTTTACACGTCGGCCATTTCTGCGTTTACACAGAATTCAGATGAAACACATTTAACAGGTTATTGGATGTAAACAGATCGCTGTAAAAATATTGTGGTTAAACAGAATCTATCTAATCGTCGACATTGGAAACTTTTGATCGTTTTTATCACGAGCGAAGGTTAGGTATCTGAGTCATGAGCTCATGGACCATCTACGTGAATTTAAACGATCACAAATAAACAGATTACTTTTTAAGAAGTAGCGTACAGCCAGGAAATAAGAAGAAAGATATAAGATAATAATATAAGACGTGGCCGTTGCGGGGGTTTCTACCTTTTATCTCAATGACTCTGAAAATAAACTTCTGTTTAAAATTTTGCTTGTCCGATCTCTCAACTAGCTATTTTATAAAATTATACTGCTATGGAATGCAGTTTAACGACAACTGAAAAAAATATATACATGTTTTCGTAATTTTTTATATCGAGCCAAATTTAAGGTTTTAAGGTTTTATGTCTGCCCTTGCAAATATAGTGTGAATTTATTTTTAAATGGCATTGCCCTTAATTAAAATAAAAATTCAATATAGCTAATAAAAACTATAATTTTGAGTTATCCCCCTCATAAAGAACTTCCTATAATGATTTCATATTATATTAATAGCTGGCGTCTAGTGTGAATCTGCTAAATGTACCTACCTAAGTACCTACGAGTATGCCTCGTTAGGCTATATCGAGAGTTTGTTTTAATTCTCACTCTTACACCTACATACCAAAATGTATAAGTACCGCGATATTTTTAGCCCATACTCTAGTTCAATCGTGTTACCATGCCGTTACCCAGTTCTCCGCAGAAATAGGAATAAGACCAATAAATTAACATGGGTTTTTTCCGTCGCCGACTCCATTTAATAAAGAGGCCCATTCGAACTTACATTCCGATTTTAAAATGACGTCATGTTGATATCATTCAATCATTCGCCCGTGCGCATTGCTCGCAGCAATACATGAAAGAATAAGTACGAGCAACTAGATTGTAAACAGGTAGAAGTAGGAGCAAACACCTAGCTAAAGGAGCCAGTTAGCAACCTGAAGACATTGCTAGGTTTCGTGGAGGAGGTGGGTTGGTTAGAGTAGCGCTACCTCGTTTCACGCAAAAAAAACACAATGGTTATCGATTTGCTCAAATGCCCAGCAAAACTAACTAAGTATGAGCGAAATATACGCGCGAATGACACGAGTAACAGAATGACATCATTTTGGATATCAGAGTGTTAGCTCGAATTGGCGACAAGTTTCCGCGAGCGACGCCTGCGTCACTGATGTGATGAATGCGGCCAGAAATACGAGTTATTGAAATAAATACGTCGGGAATAAACGAGACAGAAATAAGTTGATTTATGGTGGGATCGAGGGCCGGCGGGTTAGGTAGGAGAGCCATGCTGCCCATTTTGAATAATTTACATACTTTTGGAAATTTCAGAGTATGATGGGGACCAAGTATAGATGTGCAAGTTGCAGGGAGATTCCAAAAGAAAAAAAAGTCATTGAAGTTTCAGGAAAAATGCACGGGAAGCAAAGGAAACTTTCATTTTGAAAATGGAAAATTTCGATTCCTATAGAAAAATATCAGATATTTCCGAAATTATTCTACGAGTAAGTGCAAATTTCGATTCGATTAGGTACTAGATAAGGAATCAAAATATCGTGATGATCATTAGGAAAAGTTTTCAACATTGAATGTCTGGCTCATAATAATGATGTATAAAATTTAAACTTAAACGTAACTGACTTCTATATCTAGGTATGTATAGTCACCTAATAAGTACCTAATACGCTTGTTTGCCGCCGACGTACTTTACATAAATATAATATACTTACATAACTACGCAGACGTTGCGTGACAACAGGGCTGGCCGGTTTGTTAAATTTTACTACGTCCCATTTTATACACGGCTGAAAACACAGCCTCATTAATTTCGTTGTTACCAAGCATGAAACTTGAGGCAGACCACTTGAATATTTCAGATCCAAATGTTAAATGCCAGTTTTCCTCGCATTATAAAAAAACAATTGTACCTGTTTAACTAATTGTGTTTTAATTAAACTCGTGGCAAACAGACCAAACAATTTAAAATTACTCTGTTCATAGCTACGCTAGTTTATTGTGTGTTTTATTCTAAATGCTTTTCACTCAGAGATGTTGTAGAGTAGCAGTGTTACTATTTCATCCTAAAATATATAGCACATTTTGAACACTTGGCCCGTTTAGAATTTACTGGTAACCGTACACAAAGATGAAATTAAAATCAAAACTACTAAAGTATATTTATCTTGCGTAGGCCCAGGGGAAATCGTATAACTGTAGTTTTACTAGAGCTTCGGAAAATTGGACATCCAATATTGAGGAATGTTAGTAATATTTTTGCCTTAAAAATGATTCAGAGTCACACAAACCCACCGCCAAAACGCCGCTCCCATACAATTGTACTTAACAATATCGATGTGTGCGTCTGAGACCACTTTTCGTTGCTAAAAATACATATAAATCACGTTTGATATTTTTTTGTATTATAATTTCTTGCCACGAAAACTAGTACCAGTCATAGATATTATGTTACTTGACATGTCAAATTTAATGTTATTTGACGTTTTAAAATGAGATCTTCGATTGTAACTATGGCAGCAGATATGTTCGTGTGAAGTTATCAATATCCCTACGTTCCTCTCGAGTCTCGACCCCTGTCCAATACACTTTGCGCCACTCATGCAACGTCACGGTTATTCGGCAGTTGACGTACAGGACAACTATGTTAACCCAATGTCTCGTCAGCCAGGGGACAGTAGACTGTTTGGGGGGGCACAAGGTCCTGTTGTAACTAAATTAGGGACTATGTAATACAAAGAGAGTAAGTTATTTCAGAAGATTTAGGATTTGACTAATCACGATTAAATCTCCGACGTAACGACTATTCTTTGACCCACAGTTTTTTGGCCCTTTGAGCTTAGTGTTGAAACAGACATGGGAGGGGTAAAATTCAATGGGGAGAAAATACATTTTATACGATTTGCAGACGACATCGCAGCATTTGCAGAAACTTCAGCTCAACTAGAACATCTAATGTTAACAATGGACACAGTGTTTAACGAATTAGGCTTAAAGATAAACATAAAGAAAACGAAAACTCTTACAACTTCAAAACGCAAAACTAGTCATCCACCAATAGTTCTAAACAACACCCCAATTCAACAGGTTGAAAGTTTTAAATATTTAGGCAGCTTAGTTACCAGGGACTCCAGGTGCACACCAGACATCGTTGCAAGGATTGCTATGGCAAAAAAAGCATACAACCAGAAGAAACAACTATTGAAATCCCGTTTGTCATGTAGAAGCAAGAAGCTACTGATTAAGGTGTATATCTGGAGTATAGCCCTATATGGAAGTGAAACGTGGACAATGAACCTAAGAACCTAGAATGGAAGCATTTGAAATGTGGTGCTGGAGGCGTATGGAAGGCATTAGTTGGAAAGACAAGATAACGAATGAGGAGGTGCTAAGAAGAGTGAATGAAAGGAGAGCTATCCTGAACACCATCGCAAATAGACGCGGAAAAATGATTGGACACTTAATACGACACGACCACTTCTTTAAAACTATCCTGGAGGGGCGGATAGGACACAAGCGGGGAAGAGGAAAACCCAGACGCAGCTTTTTGGAGCAAGTGAAAGAAAAAGTGGGGGTCGTGTCGTATCAAAAAGTCAAAGAGCTGGCGCAGGATAGGGAAAGCTGGAAGATACTCCACCGACAAGAGAATAACTCTTAAGTTGATGATGATGATGATGATGAGCTTAGTCTAAGATAAATCTTAATACTTTAAGTAATAGCCTTTTAAGTCTCGTATTTGACAGGGAATGTAAGACAGTGGGGCCGAAATCCATTCTTTAGCAGTCCAAGCAAATCGTTACGCGAGAATCAGAGGCGCTACCGCGAACACCTAAATTTAATTTCTTTATATGCCTCTCCTTTCTTCTTCTTCTTCCTCTCCTGTTCCCATTATTTGGGGTCGGGTCTCCTCACTGTCCTGCGCCAAGTCCTACGATCTTGGGTTGTCTGTTGGGGCACCTGGGCTTTCTTGAGGTCTCTTTCTATACTTGTCCACCAGGTATATGGCGGGCGGCCGCGGCCTCTTGGGGCCTCTGGTAGATTGAGGGCTACTTGTACTACGTGATCGTTTTCCCGTCGTTTAACGTGGCCATACCAACGAAGGCGGTTTTCGGTAAGTTTGTCTGCGATTGGTGCAACCTTGAAGCTACCGCGTATATATTCATTACGTACCTTGTCTAGCCGTGTTACACCTCCCGCCCACCTGAGCATCTTCATCTCGTTGGTATGTACCTTTTGCTCATGAATTTTCTTTGTTGTCCAGCATTCAGATCCATAAAGTAGCGCGGGACGGACTGCCGTTTTATAAACTTGTCCCTTTGTTTTTATGGGGATACGTGGGTCGCACAATACACCTGTAAGCGATCGCCATTTTTGCCATGCGACGTTTATTCTGTGTGCCACGTCAGCATCGACATTTGCATCGGGTGTAAGTATGGAGCCTAGGTACTTAAACCTTTCTACAGATGGGACAGGCGCGTCTCCAATACAGATGGTTTCCGGTATGTTAGTTCTGCTGAAAGGACATTTCAGGTATTCCGTCTTACTCCTACTAACCCTCAGGCCGTGCTTTTCAAGTGCTCGTGTCCACATGTTCAGAAGTTCCTGCAGGTTTGTCGCGGTGTCGGCAGCTAGAACTATGTCATCCGCGTACAACATGGTCCACGGCAGTGGAGATGGTATATTTCTGGTGAGGTAATCCATGACCAGGTTAAATAGCAGCGGGCTGAGCACGGATCCTTGATGAACGCCTACTTTGACCTCAAAAGCTCTACTTATGCCTGCTAGGCTTCGTACTCTCGTGCTGACCTTAATGTACATGTCTTGGACAAGTTCTACGTAATATTCAGCGACATTCTGGGCACGAAGAGCCTCCCACACAAGCTTACGGGGCACACGGTCAAAGGCTTTTTCTAGGTCTATAAATGTTAGGTGTAGGTCTTTTTTGTTGATTCTAAATTTTTCCATCATGATCCTAACAGTCTGTATCGCGTCAATGGTTGACCTGGATGCTGTGAAGCCGAACTGATTTGGTGACGTTTGAGAGATGTTTAAGATTCGTTTATTAAGAACTCTTTCCCATATCTTAAGCGTATGTGAGGTTAGTTTTATACCTCTATAGTTCTCGCACAGAGCCACATCGCCCTTATTCTTGTAGAAAGGCAGTAAAAAGCTTTGACGCCATGAATCTGGGATATTTTTGGTTGCTAAGATGATATTAAACAGCTTTGTAAGCCACGCTACGCCTATCGGCCCAAGAGCCTTCCACAGATCCGCCGGGATCTCGTCCGGCCCCGTAGCTTTTCCACTTTTCATTTTCATCGTCGCGTGTTTAACTTCATCGCTCCCAATTTCGGGCACTGGTCCATATGTAGGTTTGCATGGCGTCGGATCTTCGTTTGGGAATTCTTCATTTAGAAGTCGTTCATAATACTCGAACCACCTTTCTCGGATTTGGATATTATCTGTTAAAATTTGGTGGTTTTTACTTTTGATAAATTTATTAACTTTTATGTCCATAGTTGCTCTGTGTCTCGATTTCGCTATTTTAAGTACTTCATCTGCGTTTTTAGCATTTTCCAAACTATTGTAGAAAAGTTGATTGCTCTGTGCTCTTTGTTGTGCCACACATTTTCTCGCATCTTTCTTTGCTTCCATGTATAGGTCCTTGTCTTTTTGAAGTTGCGATCTTTGCCACTTTTTGAAACACGCTTTTTTGTTGGCCACGGAGTCCTTCACTATGTCGTTCCACCAGTTTGCATCTTTACCGTTCCCGAAAGGCCCTTTAGAAATTCCAAGTATTTCTGCGGCTTTGGCTCTACATCGTGTTTCGAACTTTGACCACATGTCTTCGGCACTACTGTAATTTACGCTAAGGTCGGTTTCGAGGTATTCTATTACAGCAGTCCTCAGTTGTGTGCCTTTGGGGCCGTTCAGATCCTTCCATTTTGTCCTAGGTGTTCGGTTGACTATGGTTTTTATCGGCTTTGGCAAAGCATAGACGGCAACAAGAAGGCGATGTTGTGTTGCGAGGGGCTCGCCCGGAATGACCTTACAATCTTTGAATTTCTTCTTGAGCACCATATCTGCCAAAATATAGTCTATTTGCGACGTTCGGCCTCCGCTTTTGTAGGTGATAAGATGTTCTTGCTTTTTTTGGAAGTTGGTATTTATCAATGATAGCGCGTGTCTACAAGAAAATTCTAGGATATCCTCCCCTTGCTTGTTGGTTTCGCCAATTCCATACCCGCCGTGGGCCAGCCCACCAGATGTATTAGTGGCTCCTACGTGACCATTTAGGTCCGCTCCTATTATTTTTAGTTCGTTTCGTGGTATGTTGTGCATCAAATCATCCAGATCCTCCCAGAACTCCAGTTTTTCAACTTCTGTGCAGCCTGTCTGTGGGGCATAGGCTGATATAATGTTGGTAACTTGCTGGTCATCCAAAGCTAATTTAATGCCCATTATACGATCACTTTTCCGCGTGACATTGATTATGCGGGTTTTAAAATGTTTATCCAAAACAATTGCCACACCACACTTTATATGCCTCTCCATCGCTCTTGAAAAAAATAAAGAGGCAGATAACGCGTTTTTCGATTTTCGCGATAGAGTTATGTCGACAATGAACAACGTAAGGATGCATACGTACCCCATGCCTCTCCGTTCCGCCGTTCGGTCATGCATGTATCAGAGAAGGTAGAATTAATAGGAAATAATCTTAGAGCATTTAGTAACTGGAGATGTTATCGCTGTCATTTTCTTTACGAAACAGTCTGCTGATTTTTGCGGGGAAGGGGACGTCAAATGTATTGCTATTTCTACATGATTTGTACGTAACGTACAATTAGGTATGTCAGTCCATACAAAAGGAGATGCTCTAAGGCAGCGGTCGGCAACCTTTTAGCAGCCAAGGGCCACATAGTAGTTATTAACTATGTTGACGCGGGCCGCACTTTGTTAATATTTACCTATGACTTTATCAGACATTGTCGTTTGTTAATATTACATACAAAATAGCCAGGGAGGCTCGCAGGCCGCAAGTGAGAGGTTCGCGGGCCGCATGCGGTCCGCGGGCCGCTGGTTTCCGACCGCTGCTCTAAGGAAATAATACATATACTTTCGTGTCGCAGGCCAGCAATACTCACTTTGGGTTGCTGATACGGGTCGTTCTAGATGTTCTTTTGTTTAAAGAGATATTACTCTTTATTATCTACTCCGAGTAGGTACGGCAAAGTTATTGACAGGTGACAGTTGACAGGTCCGACCCGCGGCAGACGGAGCGTGGCGTCCCTTCATCTGACGCCATCGCCGTTCGACTGTGACTAGGGGTACCTATCTGAGGGACTGTCAATCAACTTTATTATTTATGTGAAATGAGGAAATTGATTGATTAATTGTGATTGAGAACCTATCTACATAATACCTGCATTTGTACTATCTTAGAATTGTTATATTTATGCGCCACGCATAATTCAAAAACTATAATTCCTTGCAGCATAAAAGATTGTGTAGATTTCGGATGTCAACTACAGCTACATTACTGTTGCGATCGCGTTGCTGCCGGCCTGCCGCCGCGCCGCTGCCGGCCTGCCGCCGCGCCGCTGTATGAGCTGTATCATGGTATAATAATATACTCCGCCTGGTACTCCATTCCCGTCTTTTCTAGGTCACCTAACAGACACAAGCCTACGTCATCATGCGACAGCGCTATATGATAATATGCGATAGCGCTATATATAGCGGCCTTGTTATTGTGACGTAGGCCTGTGTCACTCTGGGAATAGAAGACCATGTTTTATTAGACTATGAGCTGTATCTGTCAACTTCCTTGATAAATGAGTGACAGATGAACGTCATAATCGCGGTAATAATGCATCCGAACGTCGCTTTTACACATATCTACATATCATAAGCAACGTGAAATGCAAAGTTTTGTATTGCTTTGTTCAGGACGTGACTGTACTTTTGAAACTTGTTAGGGAAAGGAGCCCTACTACCTACTAGTTAACTTTGTAATCTATTCATTCACTGCAAAATAACAACACTCCGCTAGTTTGAATACATTAAGTGAAATAAAGTGACAAAGTACTACTCATAGTGTAGGTACCTACAGGAACGAATAAGTAGCTTGACGCTAGGCTAGTTGCACATGGACCACATGGTAATTTATTGTACCATATTTTTTATATAATTAGTTTATGATTTTTTTAAATACCCGGAGCCGCGCTGTGGAGGTTCATGAGCTCTACATGTCACAGAACTAGTTTACTTAACAATCCATCACCAAAAATGCGTGCGTAAAAATATTAGCGCCATGCATGCACACGTCGCGCATGCGGATGTACCCTCTCTTATACCAATCTGTATAATTATTACAACGCGCACATGCAGGTAGGTACAGTAAGCTGCAGAGATAACTAACCCCCTGTACAGCATCTTGTTTGCAGGGGGGGTCAGATACGTCTACGCATATGTATTACGTAACCGGTGTGCAGTTGTACACACGCCTTTTAAGGCTGTATGTACCTTAGTTTGTAGCTTATGCAAGACAAACGGCGTATAAATCCCGGCACTATTGGCCTCGCAAATGGACGCTTTCTATGCAGACGAGATCTGCATTAGCATTCCATTAGCCGGAGATGGAAGCCTCTTAATTTTATCACGGTTTCTTTGTCTATGTTCATCGATA
Organism: Cydia splendana; assembly: GCF_910591565.1. NCBI lineage: Eukaryota > Metazoa > Arthropoda > Insecta > Lepidoptera > Tortricidae > Cydia > Cydia splendana. The sequence goes on along the minus strand of NC_085967.1, from coordinate 530,781 downwards.
ACTTTAGAGCCAATAGAGCAAAATCTATTAGTACCTAGTATATAAGGTAGACAATAGATATCTATAACTTAATTAAAGCTGCGATCCTTTCGTTCGGCGATTATGTGACTGTATGAAAGCTTCATTATTTTAATTATGAAAGAATTTAATTTGTAAAGTACCTATAGGTAGCTATAAACTATTTTTTTTTGCGTGTGAAAGTCATGTCACTATTGCTAAAATATATTGAATCGTTTATCCAATGTTCACCATTTCTCATAAAATACTATAGAACTAGCGGTTGACCAAAATCAGCTGCAAATGGTGTTAAAGGTATGAAAATCGGCACGATTAATCTTTAGGCCATTTGAATCAATTTGACTCGTAGCACCAAACAAAAACAAACAAACGGAAAGGAGTTATGACGTCATCTTTTTTTGTATGGAAAATAAAAAAAAATGTTCAGAAACCAATCGTGTGTGGTATTAAATGAAAGGGCATTTTGAGCCGGTTCTAAAAATATATCACATTATTATATTTCCGTCACTTGCATTCAATTAAAATAAAAATAATTTTCAAAACATACCAAGTTTGGACTCCTCCAGATACGAAACCGTTGAATTATTTTTTGTAAAACATACCTCAAGTAATACCCAATATCCTCATATCTAACCCCAAGAAATTAATTTCGAAAATATTTAGTTTTAGTATTTTTTTAATATTCTTTTTTTTTTTTTTGGAATTCACGGGTCTACAAATCCCGGTCTTTTGATAGGCTTGCGTGGGGATATAGATCCAACACGTAGAGGCCCCTTGGAGAGCTTTAATGTCATGTAGAACGCCTGCTGGAACCCGTTCACAGGCGCAACAATAAACACCCATGAACCGGTCGCAACAGGCATTGGGACTATTGTAGAAAAAGTGAATAGTATACCGGTCTATGGATTGAAGTTTGGATGGACAATGAGACTGGGCTATTGTAGAGAAGTCCGGACACCTGCCATAACAATGCTAAAACACGTTATCGAGGCAGGTGGTGACTTGCCGCTGACTAGATGGGCCCCTGCAACTGCCGTCGCGAAGACGACCAGGAGCAACATCGGTGTGAGCGGCTCAGGGGTGTCGAGAGGTGTGCGCCGCTTTCTACCCAGTGGCTGTTACCAGCCACTGTGCCAACTCGCGTCTTATGCATCTTTCACTTCCACCCCTGGAGCATATAGCTCTAACGACTCCTCTCTGGACGGCCAATAAAGGCAAGCCAGAGCTGAGAGTCCTGCGGGTCCCCTTGGGGTCCACTCCGACCGACGAAGACACGCCGGAGACGGAGACCCTGACCGACTCTCGGGAGCACTCGGGTCCGTGGGGTCGTTACTCCCCAACAGCTCGCCACAAGCTGCCCTGCGTAATATTTTTTATTATTACAAATTGTGATCTATCAATCTATCAATGAAACGGCCTCCTAGCCTAGTGGATAGTGACCCTGCCTATGAAGCAGGAGGTCCCAGGTTAGAATCCTGGTAAGGGCATATGTGTTGTGGGTACTAGACGACGATATACGGTATCCAACAAAACGGTATCTGTTGCGGGGCCAGGTATCTATAGTAAACTACCCGACTCCATTAAAAATATTGAAAATGACCTGACATTCTACTCCGAATTAAAAAAATGGCTGACTAGAAATGCATTTTATGACATGTCAGAATATAATAATTATGATTTAATCGTAACTTAATTTAATATTTTATTTATTTGATTTGTATTGATAATGTTTATATTGTTTTATTTTATTTTAATGAATTGTAATTTAATTGAAATTGACCTAATTAATTAATAACCCTTTTGACATGTAAAGTTTGTAATTTTATGAATAAATGAATATGAATATGAATATATATATGTCGAATACCGATGATCCTAAAAGCGGTGGGCGCGTGGGGTAGTATCTCGATGTATTACTTCACAGCTAAACCAGTATGCTACCATGCTACCAGTGCATGAAATAAACATTAGGACTCGTTAACCATACTAGTGCCTACTATACTTCAGTACTAAATGTTTAAAAGAACTAATTGCTATGTTTAACTCAAAGGAGCGATATGAAAGTAAACGTTTAAATCTTTATTCAAGTCAAACTAGGCCGGCTCCAACCCTACGCCTCTAACATGAGAAGATTTAGCCCTATATGGGACCGGAAACAAACTCAGAGGGACAAATCTTTTCAAAACAAGTTAAAACAACACATAACACATCATTTATTTATTTCACAAAAGTAAGCTTCTAATGAAACATAAGAAATCAAAATAACACTTGAAATAAAACACTTAGCTAAATGGTTAAAGAACGCGGGATTCTATAAGCTATCAGAATAATCCTTCAGGTATAAACCTTCAGGAACGTAGCGAGTTAGGCACGAGGTTGGCTAACGAGTACGTCCGATCTCTAGCGCGGTCCGATCAAGAAGAACTACCAGCGGCGGAGCCTCTCCGCTCCCGCCTCAGTCAAGTTGGCAAACCTGCTCGACCAGTCTACCAACATACCGACAAAAACGCCAACTCGTGCCTACGCTCACTCGAGAGAAACCTCTCGACGTTCCAAAGCCTTCTACCTGTCATCTCAGTTCAACAACACGCCAATAGATGGCGTTACTCTCTACGCAACATTATTTCAACAATGCGCCAATAGACGGAGTTACTCTCTACACAACTTTATTTATTTTGTTACAACCAAATAATACGTAGCTCAACATTGCTAATCGATTTTATACAGGCGTCTAAAATAATGAACTATAACGCTGCAATAAGTCTTTCTAGTGTCAGGGTCCGACACGGCCGTCCTGCGCTACACACGTCCTCGTGTGTGGGTGTATGCATTTGATTCTGTAACAAAATACTCAGCACAGTATTTCATTGCTCGGTCATTCCTGACCCACAATTTGGGTCTCTCTCAAATTACTATTAAAATCAAACTTTGTTATCAATCCAACCAGAAAAAAATGATTGTTCAAAATTACTTTAACAATCCTCAATTCTCTAGTCAAAAATAGTCCATCGAGCAACGACTTAATAAAAATAATCAGTAATCATCACCGCTATCTAGCGGATACACTCCATTAATCATCGCCTCCATCTGGCGGATACTCTCAAATTTATGTGAAAACAGAACAATCTCAAACATCAAAAACACAAATCACAACAGCTCTAATTCATTGCTCGACAGTATCACTACTATTGTCATCAATATCAATTTACGGGGAAATTATCTGGCATTAAAAAAAAAATCTTTGGTCATATGTGATCTAAATTTTTGTAAGACATCTTAAAACAAATAATATTCTGATTTGATAATGCCAATTTTACTCATATGAACACAGTACATAAACAAAACAACACCAGTCCTTCGGTGCATTGCCAGTCCTTCAGTAGATACCAGACCCTCGTCAGAAGTAACCATCTCAGCGGCGTAAGTGCTACTCCTCGCAAAGAGCATTCTGCACATAAAAAGCAGACCACGTGCACCTCTTACATGCTCCGGCACTTCTGATGCGGTCACTAAACAATACCCAGTCCATCTAAAGCAAAACAGTAGTGCCCAGTCCATCGGGCGTGCCTTCAGTCCATCGAAAGCAAAACAGTAGTGCCCAGTCCATCGGGCGTGCCTTCAGTCCATCGAAAGCAAAACAGTAGTACCCAGTCCATCGGGCTTGCCTTCAGTCCATCGAAAGCAAAACAGTAGTGCCCAGTCCATCGGGCGTGCATTCAGTCCATCGAAACCAAACCAGTAGTGCCCAGTCCATCGGGCGTGCCTTCAGTCCATCGAAAGCAAAACAGTAGTGCCCAGTCCATCGGGCGTGCCTTCAGTCCATCGAAAGCAAAACAGTATTGCCCAGTCCATCGGGCGTACTTTCAGTCCTTCGAAAGTACAAGCTTTCAGTCCATCGAAAGCAAAAACAATGTTAAGAGTGAATTCCAAAAAGAAAATAAAAACGGTTCTTTAAATCATGTTACTCAGAACCATTGGTACTATCAGCGTCAACTGATCAACTGCAACTGAACATCACTGATCAAAATCACTAAAGATAGCTTTCTACTTTAGCTTTAACAACAGAAACTCAGCTTTCTACTTTAGCTTTAACAACAGAAACTCAGCTTTCTACTTTAGCTTTAACAACAGAAACTCGCTCAAAACTTCGATGCAGAAGTAAATCCTCTCAAAATAATCCCAACAAAATGGGAACTGCTCACCAGATTAATAAAGCATGATGCACGCGACCAAGTCAAAGGTGGTGGTGGTGAAGTCCGACCCAAGCACGAAGGCTGATGCTTTCCGACTTGCAGTTGCCGTTGCTGCGGCGCCTGCGGCAGATGGCGAGATGCACGATGTGGTTCATCATAGCTGGCTATTACTGAAATCATCATTTGCACGGTATCAGGTTTATCATGTATGCAGGTTAAACTTCAGGGTTTGTGAATGTGCCCTAGTAGCGGACACAAAAGACATGTTGCCATAGGATACGGGACTTTAAATCTCAGAATAAAATTTAAACTTCATTGAGTGCGTTTTATTTCCTTCTATGAACAAACAAACACGTGTCCCAAAAATAAGTAACACGGTAAAAGGGGCCAATACGAAAAGTGACAGCTTATTAGTTACGTTCGACTGTTATGCTTCGCCATTACACTCAAAATAAAATTCACATATAAACAATTAGAACTAAACCTGTCCTTTTATTTCCAAATATCCAGCACAGATGATACTGCACAGCTGCTTCTGTGTCACGGGCGTAATGGTGTCTGCAAGTTCGCTCGGCTCTGGCTGCAGGACACTGTAACATTAATTTTCATATGCGTAGCTCATGTTTCCATAGTATGCACGTTTTGTGATCTATCACGGCATTACGGGCAATAATTTGTCGCAATTTTATTAATTACAAAACGATACAAAGGATGTCATAATCTTAATGGAACATTTCTACCGGTGCATATGTATCTTCATTACAAATCCATTTTTGAGGGCAGATTCACAAGTGAGCGATGAAATAATATCACGTGGTGATAGCCGATAGTTGGTTTTAATTAACAATATGGATTTCACAACAAAATAATTCAAGATCACTTAGATTTAAATGGATTATAAAAATTAATTGTATCTTCATAAAAAATCAATTATTGAGGGTAGATTCACAAGTGAGCGATAAAATAATATCACGTCGTGATAGCCGATATTTGATTGTAATTAACAAGATGGATTTCACTTCAAAATAATTCAAGATCACTTAGATTTAAATGGATTATAAAAATGAATTGTATTTTCACGAAAAATCAATTATTGAGGGTAAATTCACAAGTAAGCGATGAAATAATATCACGTTGTAATAGCTAATACTCGGTTTTAATTAACAGTATGGATTTCAAATCAAAATAACTCAAGATCGCTTCGATTTAAATGGATTACAAAAATGAATTACAAAGAAACGTATCGATCCCAGAGATGAAGTCACGTAACGACCGCTATGCTCGACTGCCTCAATCACAATTTTATTCACAATTTCACAATAATTCTCACCAAATAACAATGAATTACACTCACCTTTCAATCAAGGTTAGACACGTGAGCTTACCATTACCACGTGTCCAGATTATGGAATGTAGGTCACCAGAAATACACCACGCTCCCAGGTGGCTGTGTAAGCAATACATGATACCTTGGCAATCCCACTTCTGATGTCGAATACCGATGATCCTAAAAGCGGTGGGCGCGTGGGGTAGTATCTCGATGTATTACTTCACAGCTAAACCAGTATGCTACCATGCTACCAGTGCATGAAATAAACATTAGGACTCGTTAACCATACTAGTGCCTACTATACTTCAGTACTAAATGTTTAAAAGAACTAATTGCTATGTTTAACTCAAAGGAGCGATATGAAAGTAAACGTTTAAATCTTTATTCAAGTCAAACTAGGCCGGCTCCAACCCTACGCCTCTAACATGAGAAGATTTAGCCCTATATGGGACCGGAAACAAACTCAGAGGGACAAATCTTTTCAAAACAAGTTAAAACAACACATAACACATCATTTATTTATTTCACAAAAGTAAGCTTCTAATGAAACATAAGAAATCAAAATAACACTTGAAATAAAACACTTAGCTAAATGGTTAAAGAACGCGGGATTCTATAAGCTATCAGAATAATCCTTCAGGTATAAACCTTCAGGAACGTAGCGAGTTAGGCACGAGGTTGGCTAACGAGTACGTCCGATCTCTAGCGCGGTCCGATCAAGAAGAACTACCAGCGGCGGAGCCTCTCCGCTCCCGCCTCAGTCAAGTTGGCAAACCTGCTCGACCAGTCTACCAACATACCGACAAAAACGCCAACTCGTGCCTACGCTCACTCGAGAGAAACCTCTCGACGTTCCAAAGCCTTCTACCTGTCATCTCAGTTCAACAACACGCCAATAGATGGCGTTACTCTCTACGCAACATTATTTCAACAATGCGCCAATAGACGGAGTTACTCTCTACACAACTTTATTTATTTTGTTACAACCAAATAATACGTAGCTCAACATTGCTAATCGATTTTATACAGGCGTCTAAAATAATGAACTATAACGCTGCAATAAGTCTTTCTAGTGTCAGGGTCCGACATATAATATACACATACATACAAGCCCTGGTAAGGGCATTTATTTGTGTGATGATGATGATGAACACACAAATAAATGCCCTTACCAGGATTCGAACCTGGGACCTCCTGCTTCATAGGCAGGGTCACTGTCGACTAGGCTAGGAGGCCGTTTCATTGGTAGATTGATAGATCACAATTTGTAATAATAAAAAATAAGAAATAAATACTAAAACTAAATATTTTCGAAAGTAATTTCTTGGGGTTAGATATGAGGATATTGGGTATTACTTGAGGTATATTTTACAAAAAATAATTCAACGGTTTCGTATCTGGAGGAGCCCAAACTTGGTATTTTTTGAAAATTATTTTTATTTTAATTGAATGCAAGTGATGGAAATATAATAATGTGATATATTTTTAGAACAGGTTCAAAGTGCCCTTTAATTTAATACCACACACGATTGGTTTCTGAACAATTTTTTATTATTTTCCATACAAAAAAAAGATGACGTCATAACTCCTTTCCGTTTTTTTTTATTTTTTGGTGCTACGGGTCAAATTGATTCAAATGGCCTAAAGATTAATTGTGCCGATTTTCATACCTTTAACACCATTTGCAGCTGATTCCCGAATTTCAGGCTGTACCGCTATCACTAAAAGTACCTACGGTTACAGGCGGTCTAATGCAGCCAGTAAGTCGTAGTTAATATCAACCGCCAGGCGGCAACATTAGGCACATCGAAACACACTTAGTTACCGATATGTAGTTCCTCGTACGTCGTACGCCGTACGGGCGAGTATAAGTTTGGGAGACGAAGTGGAAGTTAGGGGAGATAACGCGCTGGAAATGTAGCTAACAGTCGCGTCGCCTGTACCACACACACACACATACACACATCTTCACACTTGATAAAGTAAAATCATGTTCATATATTTATGTTCATATAATAATGATGAATGCTGTTGAGAAATATTTTGAACAAAATGCAAGTCTACATATATATATAAACAAAAGTTGGTATATAAGTAAGTATTAAGACCGTACTACCGTTTTTAAGATTCACAAAAACCCGCCTCCAAAAAGCCGCTCCCATACAATCCAAACCACGCTTTCATTTTAAAACAATATGGTCAAATTACATGAAACTTGGTATGTTGTTTTAAAATGACAGCGTAACTGATTGTATTGACTGGCAGGCCTTCTTTACTACATATATTATTTATTATAGTTTTTCGCGTCTCCTGAAAAGTAGCATTTTGTCCTTTACGCCAATTTAACCCAAAGGTATCGATATATTTACCCAGCGCGTAAAAAAATGCACAAGATCAACAACTATATTTCTTGAGTTTTAAAATGGTAGTGTAATGTTCTAAAAATAGCAATTTTTCAAGGCCCACGACGGCAGGAATGAGGAAACTGGAAATAAATCGTCGCATCGATTTGTTGAACCCACGCGCGCGGTGCACTTGAACCCGCACCAAGGCCAGACAGTTTAGACACTTTTATATAGATTGGTAAGTGTGTGTGCAAGGCTGCTTGAGATTGAGACACGCCTCGTTCTATCTTCTCTTTCTAGGGTTCCGTAGCCAAAATGGCAGAAACTATACATACATTACAAGCGTCAGACATCGTAAAATTTATACCATTTTCGGTGCAGCGGAGTGGTGTTAACGGAATTGGTATAAACAATTTCAACCCTAATGATTAATCAGCGTTAATTACGTTAATATTAACCTTAATTTACCATTACAGTTGGAATTATCTATACCAATCCCGTTAACACCACTCCGCTGCACGAAAAATGCTATAAAATGTACGATGTCTGATTATAAGAAACTAAAAGGTGTAGGTACTTTAATCAAATCAAAAAATGCAACGTAGGTGTATTTTTTGAGTAGCTACCTATACAAGTTATTTGTGAAGTTAAAATAAAACAAAAAGTAACAGACAGAGGCTGAGGTAATATGCAATAGCAATGCGGAAATTGGGAATAAATGGTCGCATTAATCGATTTGGTCTCACCATGGTCTCATACAGTACAACGCACAGCCCACGCGTTGCACTTGAACCCGCCGCACCAAGGCCGAGACAGTTTCAGATGGTAGACGGTAATCATTCGCGACAGACGACACGGAACCACGGATCACATAATAACAGACAAACCAGTGGATTTAAGCTCTGTTTTTTTTCATTTCCTAGATACTAAAATAACAGTTCGAATAGCCAATCTAATTCGATTGAGTGGGTTGGCCAATTGAAATATAATTTTATTTTAGTAGGTACGCAGCCGCATTACTGCCGCGATTATGATGTTCAATTCGTCACTCATAATATCAAGGAAATTAACAGATACAGCGTTAACGCCACCGCAGTAATGTCGCAACAGTAATTTAGCTGCAGTTGACATCCAAATGTCACTAGTCTGTAAATCTGACTTATATTACCTATGTATTTGTAAGAAAGGGATAAAACATAATTTAACTAATTAATTGTAAAGTTATATGAATAGAATAATGTGTGTGTGTGTGCGAAGTTTGAATGAAGTTCGATTGATTAGTTTAAAAAACGAATTTCAGTATTATATGTAAAATATGCGTTTATACTGTCTAAATGAATATGCCTATAAACCGCCCCACACCAAATGTAGAATTGAGTCACGTAGGTAGAGCCCGTGCGGATAGAGAAGAGTCGTGGAATGTATGTATGAACTGTTCTCTTTCCGCACAGACTCTAGCTAAAGTTTTTGTAGCCTTTTTTAAGCTCTATTATACAATTGAGTAAATCGTAAGCCGCTTACGTCAGGCAGTAAGACCTTCGTGTTCTGATTGGACACGGCTAGGATTGTCGCCAGAGAGGCAGGGACATTACTAAAGCTCCGAGCGATAAACCAGAGACGAGTTCATGAAATGCCCGTTTAGCCCTTTGAATGCAACGCCTATCGGCTCGATTCAGAAAATGAATTAGATTTCTACTAGACTTCAACAAGTTACGATACGGATAATTTAAAGATATTTGTAAGATAGATATGTCAAATTTGACGTTTCCGCGATTCTGGAGGTCCTCTTGAACGATTTCGACAAGTTATGACTTAGATATCCAAGTCACATCTAGTCGATATCTAATGTAGATCTAGTTGATCTCTAAATCGTCTCAAGATCTTGTGATTATCTCGAAATCCGAATAGGCCTGTATGTTATGCGGCGCGTCTGGCTGACATAGATTTACAGGGATCATGTTAGGAGATTTAATTTCATTCGTGATAAGTGGTAATGTCAAGCTGAATTTTTCAATTTAAGCTAATAGATGGCAGACCCTTTAACACGCAAAGGAGGGAAGTGTTAACTGTGTAGAGGTAGCACATGCTTAACACGGTCATCACATCACGGTTTCAAATATGCCATCTACGATTATCCTCATAATATGTATGGAGATTGTCAGTCTGTATAATATACACGTCTCCGGCGAAAGCATTATTTTATTCGTAATCGCTAGGCTCTAAAATAAATCCCTGGATTGAAATGCACCCATTAGAGTGAATGCAGCACGGCGATAACGTGCCGGCGATTTATTACAACTATCACGCGCGAGACACGGCCGCGGCACGGGAACAACTATTGGATGTGTGTCGCATTCCGAGAAGGAAATATAGGTAACACCTTATAGTCTTGTTATAGGTAAAGTATACTTACACGTCCTAAATTCCTATATAAGTAAATACAGATTACAATGAAATTACATATAACATTGGTTAAAATATTACTATACTTGCAGCTGACTGTACCTATCATTATCATAACGCGTAGTTTTTGTTATCATTACGGCTTTTTGCTCTTGGAGTAATCATAGGTACGTTACAGTCACAAAAACTCTTATTTAATTCGTCAGAGGAGTCCAATTTTCACGCTACAGTTTATACAAAAAGTGGCGTGTAGTTACAGAAGTTTTTTAAATTGGCTTCATTTACCTACTGCGATGAATCAGCTTCAATCAGCACAGGAGCCAATTTTTTTAAATAATATTGCTACTTGGTCGACAAATTCTCTAAAGGACTAATCATTTCGAAAAAAAATAATTAGACCTCAAGTAGATATAGGTATCATAAAATTATTTTATGAAAGGTTGAACAAGGTCATAGGGAAACTTTTTGACAATTCTGAGAAACTAATGAGTTCTGAAAATAACCGCGCATGTCGTAATAAAAGAGAATTGCAAAAAATGCAGAACGCTACAAACCTAAACGAGTTTTCCAAACTTTTTCGATTTGCACAGTGTTTTAACTATACAGGCTAAATTAAGATGTCCTAGAACCGTAGTATGTACGTAGAATTTATATGTGTATTCTGATAGACTCGATTCATATGTAAGGCAAAATTTAAATGGCAACAGTATTGCAGCGCTGCGTTACAATACTGTTATTTTATCCACTGATTTAAACATTCACGATTTTCACACATTATTATTTACCTACTTTAAGTATAATGGGACTTAATCGCGTAAACTTCAGTGTTAAAATTACCTCCGAAGTTTTAAGGACGGCATGGTCCTCCTGCCCTCGGAGAAGACTGGCTAACGTTGACGTCCACATCTAACTGCGCGAGTTTTTCGAACCCGCACTTAGTCTTGTTTAAGTTGTTCAAGTTGACAAAAACACGAGATCCCTAGGCGTGTTCATATTGATTGTCACTGTGGCAAGGTATAGTGGCAAATTAATCAAATTCCTTGACTGTATGTGCTAGTTATTTCCGTTGCTGGCGCATCAAAAGTATCAAAACCAGTAGCACAGTAGGCCAGCAAGGCGGCCAGCTGACCAAGACGCCTGACGCCTGATGGCTGAGCTGTCCATTCACAAGACAGCTAAATAATCGACTACAAATATGCTCCTAATTAGAAGCTGAGTATATTTATATATCCTAGATAAATAAAAAAAATAAAAAATAAAAATGATTTATTCAGTAACTTAATAGCTTAACAATGTGCAGGTTGGTGTCTCTTTTTAAGTATACAAGATACCTGTGTCAAGAGACACCGCTCTTCCTTACTGGTTTGCTAAGTAACAAAACAAAACAATCAGTTAAAATAAACAAAAATATAACTAAAATTAAAATATTCAAATTAAAATTAAAATTAACAATACATAAGTTAACCTAACAGGAACCATAAATTTAGTATAAGTATTATGAGTAACAGAAAAGTACTAAATATCTAACTATAGGCCACTTGTGTGTGTGTGTGTGTGTGTGTGTGTGTGTGTGTGTTTGCCTGTGTGTATGTGTGTGTGTGTGTATGTGTGTGTGTGTTACATTATTGTAACTAATAAATCTTCTATTTCTGTGTAGTTTTTAGTTTTTAGCCAGTTTAATATTTTACTTTTACATTATTTCGATGTAGAAGGATATAAATCAATGGCATTATCTATAAGATTATATAATTTTGCAGATAGAGCAACGTATTGTCTTCTAGCATATACAGACTTTGTTTTTGGAATGGAGATAACATTTCGTTTCCTTTTCCTTGTGGACCTTGTTGATGTATCCTCCCGACTATACCTAGTATTTTATTATTATATTAGATACTAAAATAAAATGACTAGTGTCCGACCAAAGTTTCGGTTCTAGGTTTTGGCATAAAAATTATGTTCCGGTTGAAGGTTCGTTTTCGACCAAGAAACTGCCACACATTTTGGCCACGCCGAAACTGTATTTCTGGTAAGTTTTGGTTTCGGTATCGGCATAAAAATCCGATTTCGGTCGGACACTATAAATGACAGTTTGATTAGCCATTTTTCTACCCACATTTCCTGTTTTTCTACCAATTACCTATGTACTAACAAAAGTGACATAAACAAATTGAGGCACATTTTAACAAGATTTTATTAAGTCGAGTCGACCTGTATGTAACTAACTGTGTAATGGAATCTAAGGTAACTAATTTAACCATCTTCCAAGGATCGTAGCATCATGAAAATTGGCAGCTGTATGTAGTTCTGATGACAATACAATAATATGGTACTGTCGAACTGATCTGATGATGGAGACAGGAGGTGGCCATAGGAACTCTGTGATGAAACAACGCAACCTAATTGTGTTAGGGGTTTTTAGAATTGTCTCGATGAGTATTAGTTGTCTCTCGTAAGAAAAGTACAGTCAGCGATAAAAGCTTGTACCGAAAATGAATGCGGAACTTGACTACTAGACTACTAGCATGACTACTAGACGCAACCTGTGGTAATACTGGTCAGCCTACATTGAAACGGTAGTTAGCTTTGTGAATACCAGCGTGCACTTCACAACTCAATTAGAACACAATTCGTGCCACGAACGAACTAGCACATCTATTCATGGTTATGATTTAACCACTCGAAGGCACGTTCTTTCATTCTGGCTAACATGTGCGTTACGCACGCTAGAAACGTCTTATTTATAGGTATAGCCCATTCTTGATTGAATCGTCAAATTAATATTTTAAATGTGATTTTTAGTATGCTTAGATAATTAGGTTGAATTAGGTAAAAATAGCCAAACGGATTTGGGTTAAATTTGGCACTTGTATACCTACAATAGAACCTACATTAATATATATTTTTTATCATGTATAAATCATCTCCTGAAGGACTCTCCTCCTCACTTACTTGCGTTGGGGTTGGAATGACAGTTGTATTAACAAATTCTACAAAGAATAAAGGCAGACAAACGTTGTCATTTAAAAATGCAATGTATAAAATCGTATATATCGCTTAAAGCTCACCCAGCGCAGCTGAGCTGAAGTTACGAGCAAGGATTACCTCCACGAGATCGGAATCCGATACGAGATCCCTGGACTTTTCCATAAACTGAGAACTTCCTTCTAACCGATAAATATCGTATGTGTACATAAATTGTTACATTTTTACTTCCTTTTTCTTTCAGAACGTTGGGCATTGCCATGGCCTCACACATTAGAAGCTATTTCGGACAGCCTATCTAATCGCACTGTTTATACGATCGTTTGGTACTGTAATTGACTTGACCGATGAGCTCCGAATTTATCGATAATCAGCGTCTAAAAAAGCGATTACGAGGTACCTAAAAGAAAAACACTTCAATCAATATTAGAATTTATTTCGTGGCAATGAGATCTACGAATGGTTAGTATATTTTTTGTTGCAAATATAGTTTCAGATGATGAAACTTTTAATACTTATTCATATTGATTAGCAGGCATTGAACTCTTATAATATATACCTAAATGCATGAAGTCAATGCTCGCAGGTCTTAAAAAACTCAACCGTAATTTCATTGCATCTAATTTATATTAAATTGCTTATGCGATGACTTTCAGTTGTTGCTATTTTTGTTCAATAATAATTTATTTAAGTGGATCAAGTTTATGTTGTTATTCTGTCCCGTCAGCCAAGCGATGATAGTAACTACCATAAAATGTTAATACTATAAAACAAGGGTTTTCAGACTGACCCAGGCAACTGTAACCATGGCAACATGTGACAAGAATAAGCTAATTAACTGTGTTTCTATAAAACACAGAACAAATGTCTTACTTCTCTTCAACCTAAACGGAGAGTTTTCGAAATCTACGGAAAGTGACTAGCATTAAAATTTGTCGATTTATAGTCATTTAACTGATTCGATTGTGGTTAGGTACAATCACATACACTACCTTAAATTAGCGCTTATTATTACTAAGCACCTATATTAAAACATTCTAAACTTGACAAAATAGTGTAACAATAGACTTGCTCCACATTTGTACAACGGTAACAGCACCACGCGTCATTGCATGCATATTATGATTTTGTAATACACTTTCGCTCAAATTGCGGAGTTCCACGAAACGCCGAAATCAACAACTTTCCATTTCGACAACCGGACACACGCACACGTCAGCCAACGTCATTCTCATCGAACAAGCACATGTTGAATGAAGGGATCCAGTGTAAGTAGAGTAGACGTCAGTGGCAAACAAGCATATATTTAGAATGGAATGCATCTAGAGTTTTCATGTAAGAGAATTTTTCTGAAACCTCACAATTGGTACTTACGCTGTTAAGGTTCTAGAGTGTGAGGATTAATGACAAATTCGTCGTCGCCGCCGTCGTTTTGGGGACGGTTGTGTGTCTGGTGCTTGCCAGCTTTACCATTACCGGCCGTTATCCAACCCCACGACCCCTAGCCTGGTGATACCGTTAGTGAAGTGAAGGTGACCGACAGCTTAGGCTGGCGTGTGCGTCGTGCCTGTGTGGCGCTAGCCGGGTGTGTGTTGCGTGTCTTCTTCATTGTGTAGTTCTCCTGTGACAACAAGCCTCATCTCATGTCGGCTGTAGAGCCTCTCGCCAAGAGTCTCGGCACCGCTTCGATCCAATCAGAGAAGCGCGAGACGAGACCAGGTAGGAGAAGGGAGCAGCATGTACACACTCGTTCTCAGCATGTCTCGGGTTCTCTCGACGAGTGTGTACAGTACAGCCCGCAGCAAGTTCATACTACATTGGTTAGATCGAGCATATGACTCATTTGCGCACACGCACCAATGCGAATAACGCAGCGTCCTTGCCGCGGTCGGCAGGTCACAGTACAATCAAATGGCACGTAATCAGGTGAAACGGACAGTGTCGCGCTTCGCTGCGCGGCGTGTACGCAGACAATGAATAGAATGTAATAAATACACGTACGTCTGGGGCCTAGACCCAATAATATTGATAGCAAAAATGGTGAGCCATCACGAAATTTCATGTCGATAGAATCCAGATCATTATAACTAATTAAGGACCTATACCTTCCAGAAGACCACAGCCAAATAACACTGATTCTTACGTTGTTTCATTTCAGAATTCCTGCGTCCACTTCTTGGCTCCACCATTAGTTTCAGCTCTCAACACCCAAAAGGTCATCATCAACACTTTCCATTTCACTTTGTTCTTGTCAAAACTTACAAAACATGACATACATTTTTTAATATAATTATGTCCATTTAATAGTAGAAACAATTCTGCTGAATACAATCAAATAAACACACGCAAGTATGAAGTCCAGACCCGTGAGTAAACTTTTCAACCGTCAATTACATTGCGATGATTCTTACTAGCCCACATTTGATGGGTTTGGATTTGAATTGTCTATTACAAAATCCTTCCAGCTTCATCACGACCAACTCGTGATGAACTGCCGCATATAACACGCGTGTTATATGCGGCACTCGTGCGCAGCATTCTCGAAACGAATGCAGTGGTGTGGAGTCCGCATGAAAGCAAATATATACTTATGCTGGAGCAAGTCCAAAAGTCGTATCTTAGGGCATTATACAAAAAAATACATAGCTATTATCCGTATATGTACCCTACTCTGTTTCTGCAGGGACATCTAGGGTACGACTCGCTCCAGTTACGGAGGTTGCTCTCTTTGGCGAAATTCACGATCGGTGTTATTAGAAACACAATAGATAGCGTAGCCCTTGTCGAGGCCTTCATGCGATTATTTGTGCCTAACCAGTACACTCGCGCGCGGCGTCACCCGCTGCTGGCGGAGGGCAGCGCGCGCACGCGCAGGCGCCGGTCGCGCGCGCGCACTCTCTGCTCAACTCCGTGCTCGAGGCACACCCGGAGTGTGATTTGTTTGTGGGTGCAATTGGACGACTGATGATTGAGTGTAAGAGAGTGATAGAGCGAGAGATGCCTGTAAGTAGTATTATATAATGTTATAATGTTGTTATGTAAATACTTGTGTAGTTGTGTACCCTATGTATAAGTATTACTGTCTCCCAATTTGTGCCGCTGTGGCTTTAGCTGTTAAGGTACAATTGTCAACTTAAATAATAAACAATAAACTCCCAAAAGGCCACCAACGACTTTCCCTTTCGCACCGGATACACGCTGTCCTTGATCGGGTCACAATCAAAAGTGACATTCGGGTGAAACGCGTCCGATGCGTCGCGCTCCGTCGCGTTGCGTATGCGCAAACAATAATGAATATGCCATAGGTACACAAGCAGAAAACGAAACTTAAGCCTCCTTTTCCCGAAATTTAAGGTCAAAACCGATCTCGGAAATGTTTTGCACTGTGTTTGGGCTGCACGTTTTGGGCTTTTGATTCACCATTGTCCAATGTCCATATGGCATAATATAGTCTATTCTGCAAACTGCAAACGGTGAAAAATAGAGATACTACGCCTAAAAATACGTTTGATACCTACCTCATTGGATTTGGAATGATGTATGGAAAAATGTATTCGAAGCGTTTGTTAGCCCACAAAAAAATTCAAAAATTATAGACAAAAAAAGGAGGAAAAAAAAAGATATTTGTTTTTACGCCAACATCTCAAAAGGTATTAATATTTAAGAAATCTACCCAATACCCAACTCCCTCTTCTTCCCTCCCTCCTTCCCTTCCCTCCTTCAGGTAGTCGGGACTTTTATATTGGAAATTCCCTCTTCTTTAAAATTATTAAAGTCCCGACTTGCAGAAGTTGCAGAACTATATCTCCTTTATTTATACCTTTTATTCAACGCCGAACACAGCCGCAGCCCGCCGCGCTTCATTTAATGCGTAATGACGCACGTAGGATTAAATATAATCATACGCACTTGTCAAATGTCGCCATTTGTAGAAACTGTAGGAAATGTCCAGCGTCCAGCGCGGCGCCGATGGATTTACGCGCGTCGCTGGCCGCCTGATTTATACCCACAGCTATTTACATTACCCACTGGACTATTTTAAGATTTCATTCACTTATTTTATTTTTCTTTTTTCTTTTTGATAGCTCAGTTATGTGATAAATAGGTATGTTTCTTTTCCTCATCTTGCCATCCTTAAGCCCGGGGTCAGTTGACAATCAAATTAAATTGGCGCAGAGACTTGTGTCATCTCACACAGGGGAGAAATTCAATTTGTTACATCATCTAACTACTTATGTTCGTGTTTATTCCTTGATTTTAAATCGACAAAAAAGTATATTTTGTGTGACAATGTATCAGTAAAATTAAATGTTGTTTTCTCAATTTTTGGCAGCGTTTGGCTAAGTTTTGTACCTAGTACCTAGAGTGGATTGGCCTGGATACACATCTCCAGTAGTAAGGTAAGGTGTATATATTTCACTGTTGTCAGCGCAGCGAGGTATCACAGTTTAATGAAAGCGCGTTGCAACGTCCCTCATTATGCAGTTTACACACCAGTGCACTCGCACTCGTTGCACCTGGATCACCGTCCGACTCGTTAATTTAGTTGTAGTCGTATTTCAAACAGATTGATGATGATGACTATTGCTAATCAATTAATGAACGTCTTTGTTAAGAACAAGACGGAATCTTTTGATAATATTGATAAACAGTAAAACATTTTTTATCAACTAGAATACGTCGTGGAGCAAAATTGTATTTATTTAAATAAAAGCAAAAATTGAAAAATTCACTACTTCGGACAAGATTTGAACTTGCGACCTCCCTACGGCGTGTAAACAAAAAGGAAGGAATGGAGAAATTCAAACGCTTCTGGTAAGCTTCGGTAGCTCAGTTGGTCAAGAGCGATCGGTCCGGTGTTCCGAAAGTAGACAAAAATTAATAGTACGACACTATACTTATATTGCACAACACAAGTGCATTGCAAACTGAAAATACAATCAATGTGTAAAAAAGGCGAACATATAACCCTTGAAGGGATCTGTTCCAGCTACTGTGTATTTCTTGTGTATAAGGTATAGCCCAGTGCATACAAATCCTTACTATTAATATAGTGTAAGTAATCGAAACTATTGTAATAGATTTTATTTAAAATGCAATAAGTTTTTCAATCACCGCAGTCGTGACAAATTAAACTACATAAAGTTAGTAAAATATTAAAAAACATTCAAAATTTACGATCACGTAATAAATTAGTTTTCCAATTCGGGTACTTTATAACATTCTACATGTATGAACCAAACTTTGTCAGACATTTTGCAAATTATAAATACATTATATTTACTACATAAAAATCCGTCTATCTACTATCTGTCTCAGGAGAATCCTCGGCTTCTTTGGGCACTTGGCCCGGCGGGAACCCGACAGTCTAGAGAAGTTGATGATCGGTGGCCAGGTTGAGGGCAGAAGAGGCAGAGGCAGAATACCCACACGCTGGTTTGATGCCATTGAGACAGTCACACGCGTCAAGTTCCAGGGCTCTATGCGGAAGGCAGAAGATCGGCCAGGTTGGAGAGCAATCCAAGAAAACGCAACTTATGGCGGTCACGACCCTCAGTCATGAGGTTACGACGAAGAAGAATATTTACTAACTTTAAATCGTATAAATTTTATACGTGTAAAATAACTTTTACTAGCTGGTTTAGTTTAAACACAAAAATTAGTACTTACCAGAGATAGAAATATGTTATACAGGTAGTTCATTTTAAAAGACTGTTGTTATTGCGATACGGAAGTGAGTACCTGCTATTTTGAGTTTTGATTCAGAAAAACGTAGATAAACTGAAATATAATGAGAACCCAAATGCCGCTATAATAATTATTATTTCCATACATTTCTCCTGAAATGAAATATAGCAAGGGTAAAAATAATCCACGACAACGGCCGGAAAAAGGGCAATCATTACAATTAAACATTCCTGGGAATTGTGAGAAAGCAAAAATAGAGTAATAAAAATACAGAGAACATGTAATATTAGAAAAAGCAGGGAGCAATTATTTTTCGCGAAAATACAATATATTTTCTCGAAATAATTTATTTTCCCTGTTTTTAGATTCTTTTTAAGAAACATGCCAGTGACAACATGAACCACACATGTTTCAAAAACTTCTAGAATTTTGAGACCAGCTATTGTATGTATTTAAAACGGGACTCCCTCTGGTCGCATAACAACTTTTGTCATATTTTAAATTGTCATAACACTTTATGCATAAAATTGTAAGTCATAAAAATCTTCAGTCAGAATTATTCCTGAGCATAACTGGGTTTTTGTCATAAATGAGTTGTCATAATTTTTATAGTAATTAATTTAATTTGCATACAATTTTAAGTCATATGCTTGATATCCATAATTGTTTTTCGTTCGAAGTATTGCAGTGCATAGTATTAATATAGACATAAAAAGTTAAGTCATATATTTATAGTGGTCATAATATGTTTTTTTCATAAAGTTTCAAAATTTTTGTAACCAAAGCATGAATAATAAATATGTATGGTTGTGAGCAACCTATGAAGCAAATATTACTTTAGTCATAAATGTCATAATCGTAACCACACAAAGACCGTATAAAAGAGGAGATCGAAGGAGAGGAGCCCCCTCCAGTAGGAGAAACGGTTTTATAAAAGAAACTAATCATAATAGGTAGGTTAGGTTCGTTAGGTTTCTTTAGATGCCCGAATGGCAAACTACGCAGAAATAGGAGCCCCGCGTGAGCGGGGCTCCGTCGAATTAAGTGTTTGGACGGATATTAGGGAAAAGGTTTTTTTCGAGGAGTTGTTGAGAGGCTAAAATTATGTAAACCATTATGGTTGAAAATTATTATGCTACAAAACGTTATACGTAGAAACATTACAAGTATCGATAACTATGCTTTTAGCTGGTATGACATTTGATTCATTATAATCAAAACCTATATGCACAAAAAATATATGACAAATGCTGAGTATGTCATCAAATATTATGGCTAAAAATGTATGACACATAATAATATGACTTTTAATTTTTATGCGCAATGATGATTATGACACAAGTTGTTATGCGCATCGAAGATATGACCTAAACTTGTATGCAACCCAATATGGACCCATTTAAAACTCGTAGAAAATGCCCTAAAGTGTATTGGGTACACCCGAATAGTTCAGAACAGGTGATTCCAAAAACAGACTGGAATTATGGGTGACTTTCGGAAAAGCCGACATTTTGAAGTCGTCGAAATTACCCGAATACAGCGTTATAGCGTTTTGTATGATATATTTTCTGTACAGTCAGTAATTAATTCCCTTAAATATTGTACGTTTGAATTGGCCAAACAGTCTTTGTTAAAAATGTACCGAACGGTATGCTGAAGGGTTTACTAATATGTGGCCGAAAATTGTATAGCAAATTATCACTACCCAAACTATTTTTCCCATAGTATCATTTGGCAAAACTATCAGATGGCAGACCAATGTTTCGCATATATAACATGTCGCAAATGATTATTTACAATATTATTGTATGGCAAAATATTTAGTTGGTCATGTTTCAAAATGTCTTTTATTGTTATGTCGAATGTATTGATAGGCATAAATTATTTTTCGCCTAATATTGTGAATAACCTACCTATCCCTGGGAGCAGTTTCGTTTTTAGGGTCAAAAAAAAAAATAACCCTAACCTACCTATCTCTGGGAGCAGATTCGTTTTTAGGGTCACCAAAAAAAAAATAACCCTAACCTACCTATCTCTGGGAGCAGATTCGTTTTTAGGGTCACCAAAAAAAAAATAACCCTAACCTACCTATCTCTGGGAGCAGATTCGTTTTTAGGGTCATCAAAAAAAAATAACCCTAACCTACCTATCTCTGGGAGCAGATTCGTTTTTAGGGTCACCAAAAAAAAATAACCCTAACCGACCAATCTCTGGGAGCAGTTTCGTATTTAGGGTCATTCAAAAAAATAACCCTAACCTACCTATCTCTGGGAGCAGTTTCGTTTTACGGGTCATAAAAAAAAATAACCATAACCTACCAATCTCTGGGAGCAATTTCGTTTTTAGGGTCATAAAAAAAATAACCATAACCTACCTACCTCTGGGAGCAGTTTCGTTTTACGGGTCATAAAAAAATATAGCTGTGTTCCAATAAAAATAGCTAAATATAGTTGTGATCCAATAAAAAGTATGCGAAATTTCAATTTGGGCAAACGTTATTTAACAATAAATAGTTAGGTATAATAAAACATTTGCTTAGTAACTATTTTTCTAAATAAATCGTGGTAAAATGAACATCTGCTAAATAAAATTGTGTTCAAATAAAAATTATGCTAAATAATAATATGCTAAGCATTGGTTTGCCAACTAAAAGTACTGCAATAAGTTGGTTGGGAAGTAAAATTAGGCGAAAAATATTTCGGCGAGATGGCAGTACACCATGCTGAAGTAATAAATTATAATTTATAATTATCATTTTATTAATGTTTTTTCCCTTAGAAACGTCATCGTCGTGGTCTAAAACTATATACTCTCGTACTCACAAACACGGATACACGATTATTTACAAACAAATCGTAAACCGACGCAATAAACTTCCATCTGCTCAGAAATCGACCGCATCGCCGGCCACTTAGCGAGATCCCATCGCAAATAAACCGACCCATACTTTATTAGTTTATCGAGATAGGCTAGGAAACAGCGATCAAATCTTACTGCCATTGATTATATCTATATCTGGGTGCCCCTTACTACGCCTAACATGAATTGTCATAATATGAATTCGCATAACATACATATTTGGCATAACATGATTGTTCATAACATTGAACAGGCATACTAATAAGAAAGCATAACACTTATTGCGCATAATAATGAATCCGTATAATTGAAATATGCATAACATTATCAACTATAACTTTAACTGTCACAAAATGAATTAGCATAATTTTATAAAGCGAGCGAATTAGATGGATCAGGGCAAAACCAAATTTGTTAGGTAGGTTTTGTTAGGTTTTTTTTCTAACAGCCAGATAATAGATATATTCAGATCCTAATTAACTCCTCAGATCTAACTAAATAAATTAAACAATATATACAATCAAAATTCCATTTGTCAGTATCTACCTATGTATAACTGGTAAAAAAACCTATGCCTATAAATCGGTAGGATGGAAAAAACTAAATTTACATTGGCTGCAATTGCTTCCATATATCGCTTTTTGGTGACGTAATAATCGGTTTTATTCCTGTTATATTTATACCATTTGATAATTATGCAAAGTAACGTTATGCTTATTACATTTATCCCAAGTCATCGTTGATACTTTATGATGTCCCAAGTCATGATACTTTATGTTATGCGCATTAACATTATGCGTACTCAGTTATGCGAAATAATGTTATGCGATTTTAAAAGTTATGCGTAATATATGTTATGCCAATTTCAATTCGGAGTATTACGTTATGCGAATTAATATAGACCCCCTTTATCTGCTTGATATAACAATCACATCGTCGCGGCAACTTAGCGAGATTTCATTATTGCTAACAAACTAACTTTGCTAGAAACTTCCTTGCACAGGTAACCTGTGGAATAAACTGTCACCTGTGGTATTTCTGGACCAATACTACCTTCAAACCTTTAAGAGAAGAGCGTACTCCCTTATTATCTTACAGGCCAACAACAGATTTGCAACCCCTCTGGTGATGCATCAGGTATCCATAGGCGAATTACCTTCGCTTACCATTACGCGATTCGTCGTTTGCATTCTATATTGAAAAAAAAAACTTTTAAAGTTTGCACCTAATAATAAGTTTTGTGATGAGATTGGTTCGCCGCACTTGCTGACAAGAGGCAAAAACGACGACAAGGTGTCTCAGTACCGGTTTCCGCAAACTTCTCTTGTCAGACCTGTGGAAGACCATGTCGGTCTCGCATCAGTCTATTCAGCCACCAAAAACGGTGTTTCTCAGGTGTTACACCATAAATCGTCTGCAATAGACGAAAAGGCCTATGATGAATAATAAATCCTGTTGAATTTGCACGATCTGTAATAGCACAAAACTAAAAAAACTGAAATACCTTTAAATATAAAATTGGTACTTGCGACATTTATTGTAAATAAATAGGACACTGTTTGGTTCGACGGTCAACGACATGAAAAAAGTGCGGTGGTGTCTCGGCCTATCAATCAGCGGCATGGACGTCTGCCAGCATTAACGAGCAGTAAACGTGAGCCGACAGCAGACGCCAACGCATGCCGGCGCCGCGACACGCGAGCACATCAAACGAGACCGCTGGTACTATAGCCTAGTAATAGTAAATCGAGGCTTCAATAAAAAAAACCGACCAAGTGCGAGTCGGACTCGCGTTTCTAGGGTTCCGTACATAAGTCCGAGTCACATTTCTAATAGGTTTTCCTGTCATCTACAGGTAAAGAACTATTTTGTGTATTTTTTTCAAAATTTTAGACCCAGTAGTTTTAGAGATAAAAGGGGGGGGGGGGGTAATTTTTGGCTATTTTCTTAAATAACTTCGAACCTATGTATTTTAAAATTATAAAAAAAACATGTACATCTTTGGGTCACTAATTTACATATGTGTACCAAATTTCAACTTAATTGGTCCAGTAGTTTCCGAGAAAATAGGCTGTGACAGACGGACAGACAGACAGACGCACGAGTGATCCTATAAGGGTTCCGTGTTTTCCTTTTGAGGTACGGAACCCTAATTAAGGGATTCACAAAAAAATTATGACGTTGTAAGAGCTGCAAAATATAAGAGAAAAATACGTATGTACAGTCAGCATCGATAGCAGCGGATAAAACCAAATACAGAGAGATAAATCTGTAGGTACCTACAGGCTGTGCTCAAATTTATTTGCTATGGTCTAATTGTGCTACATATAAAGACAGATATATTTATGTTAAGCTATTGAAGAATCCGCTATCTTTGATACTGACATTACCTATAGGTACGCTACTTCAAGCTGCGCTTCTTTATCCTATTTGTCATCAGATAATTCGAAGTAAATAAGGCCCCAGATCATGATTAGGGTTTAGTCTAAAAATTACGGGACTTTCTGTCAGATCCGATCTCGTCTTTGACTAGTCTACCCTGGTTTATGAGGATTCGGTCAATCCAAACTAGGGCTCCCGGTATCCGTGTTACACGCCGAAACGAATACCCGTGTTCTTAAGACCGGCGGTGCTAAGAACACGGTTTACACGGAACCGCCGAGATCCGGATACGTATCCAAGAACCGTTCCCAAGAAACGTTTCTCAGATACGTATCTCCGTTTACACGGGTACTTAAGACCGGCCCGAACGGATCCGAAACAGTTTGAGCTAATCAATGCTCTAGCTCTGAGTATGCAAGGTCTAGTATTGAATGTTGACTTCAGATGAACTCGTTTAGCGTACGAATTTTTTTTTTAATTATTTATAACAGTTTTAACACATGTGTTAATATATCATATTTAACCAACTATACAATACAGGGTCATTTTTGGACCGTATGCCATATTGTGCGAGGTGATTAGGTAGGCCATACTGAACAACTTTTTGTATGGGACCAACTCCGAAATCACAGTGCGGGCCACAAAACCGTGTACGTGTTATTCGGAAACGGGTATTCGAAACGTGTAAACGAAACACGGACTCGACCGCGAGCCCTAATCCAAACTAAATATCCGCTCATAGCCGGGCGCAGCGACGATAGAGCAGCGTGTATAGCAATACTGCACCATACCATAAGTGACTCACCCAAACCAAAACAAGGACATGGAAATATTTCAATCGATACCTACTAAACACGCAAAGTAACACCTGATTTTTTCGAATTTAAACTCGGTTGTGAGACATGCTAAAACACGTGAATGATATACCTACCGTAAAATTTCCTATACCTGATTTTTTGATGTTACTTATCTTTAAATAAATCTGATATTCCTTTGCGGAAATTCACGGTTATTGCCTATTAAGTGCCTATAACGTCACTACAAGAATACGTTTTACGTTGTTGTACGCTACAAGTTCTGTAAAAACGTATTAAAAGAGCAGCTTTCAGTATTAAGCTATATTACCTAAACGTAAAATTTCACGGACACATTATGAATGGAAGTCGCCACGCACTTTTGCAACTCACTTTACACATCACAAGTGTATAACATATGATCATCATTAGGTGTCGTACGTGTAACTACTTATACAAGTTATACCCACATAAACAGACTTAAGTTTCCAAAACGAAACATATATGGTCTCGCCGTGAAAACAAATTGAGTCCATTCACGGCACCAAGCGCGTCAAATATATTGTAACAATAGCACAGGCTCTATTCGACACGCACCGCTGTCAATGCGCGCGCGTCTTGACCAAGGTTGTCTTTTTGACAACTCAACAAGGCACATGACTACTGTTCTCCGGTCACTTGTAAGTCTTTTTGGAATGTAGCTGATCAAGCATGTCCGATCACTGACGGTATAAACGCAGGTTTTGGTTTACAGTGGACGGCACGGATTTCAAAACAAGATCGTTGTGTACGAAACTGTCAGTCAGGTTACGTGAATCATGAAATTGATCAGGCATATTGCCAATGAGATAATTATATACCAAGAAAACTCACGGTGTTAAAAGAACGGCTGAAATCAGTACGGATCAAAAGAAGGCTAATGATTTTCAGTCTCATGGGCTGCAGTAAGACTCAAAATCATTTGTGTGCGGGGTGCAGGCTAATAGAAAAGGAGTATACATCCCGTGTCACATAATTCACGAGACCTAAAAAACCACTGACCTTATTCGTCCAGTCACCCGTAAAGTTCGCGGGGACTAGACCCGAAATTTTAAATACATATTGAAAAAAAGTGTGGCTTTAGATAGGTAAAAATAAATATATTAGTTAAGTAGGCATCTCAATTACTTTAATCTCAATAATTATGGGAATATCTCATGCGCACAACTTTATAAATTAAATAGCGGTCCTTATTTGAACAAGATGTGCCCACTGTGAATTAATACCCGAAAGGGAAAGCGCAAAGCGTCGCGTCATGTCTCTCCCGCCGTGAAATAGGACCCTTTGATGTCGCGAGTAAATATCATTCGTTTTCGGGGGACTTTATAACTACACAATGGTCATGTAAATTGGGTTTTATTTCCTACGAATATAGCGGAAGCAAACAAGTGGATAACGGTAGCCAAGTGGTTTGTAGGCGTCGACCTTTGAAACGAAGGTTGGGGGTTTGAACACTTTGAACCCGGGTTCATATATCAACAGGTTTTAGAGGGGCTCGATTGCTTTAAGAGTTTAAGGGCATAATTACTCACGTTCTTATATACCTAATGGAAAATAAATTATTTATTCATAACCACACACACAAATTAAACTAAGTACTATATTTTAACAGCTTCAAACCCAGATAAAAACAGCGTTCTTGCAATTTGCGTGAGTAGGTAGTTATAACAAGTATACGACACATAGCTAGTAATTATTAAGGTTCTGGTGACATGTACAGTTCTAAAACACTGCTACAAATACTACAAATGGAAATAATCTACTGATTGAATAAGGCTTTTAGAGACACTACCATTTTCAGTACCAATTAACTTATTTTTTATTGAATCTTTACCATAATTGTAAAATCAGTATGGCAGGGCTGGTTAATTAAGTCCGCTATAATCATTAAAGTTACCGGCTCCATATGGGGCGAGCAGGAAGCCGGGACCAGGACTTGTATTCCTACTGCTAGATGAGTCAGGGGTTCAGGTGAGCCAGTTTCAGGCTATACCTTTCTATACCTTTCTACTAAGGCAGAGATAAGAGGAGACGTGACATGGATAAGAGGAATCAAGGGACGAGGGAAATGTTCGGCATCCATGACATCATCCACCAGCGAAACATGTAGCGTCTTGAAGCACGCCGGAGACGACCTTGACGCCTTTGATAGGAACTGGTGGGAGACGGATCAAGACCAGGATAGGTACCTACGTGGAAAGTGAGGAATCTTTGTCCAACAGTGGGAGAATCTAGGCTCATAAATAATAAATAAATAATTGGAGTGCACAGAACACTTAGTGCTCGTTCAGCGTTTGAAATGACACCTAGTATAGGCCCGTTAACGATACCGTATCTTCTAATGACTATGTATCACTTCCTTTAACGACCCTTCGAACGACCGCTTCAACTAAGCAGCATCCAATGCTTCTTGGCTATGGATTCTTCGTGTACTTACTAGTGCCAAGCGATCGATGGATATGGTATCTACGGTAATGTTAAGTGTCGTTGTGTGACTGTGCAGGTGTATCCCGTTGGATGCAGGGAACTACAGTCAATGTACTTATAGACAGTAAATGAACTAAAAATGATATGACAATCAGTATCCTGACTACATAGAAATACATTGCAAACATCATAACGCAGGAACAAATATTTGTGATGAACACACAAATAGGTACATGCCATTACTAGGATTTTAACCCGGGACCTCCTGCTTCGTAGGCAGGGTCACTGCGGCCTAGGCTGGGAAGGCGTCTAAGAGGTCTATGCTTAAGCAAGCTCAAGATTCCATAGAAGCCTTTCAAGAGCATATTTTTTGTGCCGTAGGTAGGCTCATATGAAACTAAGATCGTGCTTTAAGGACTCAATCCTATTGAACAGTGTTGTATATAAACAATTCAAATGGGTTCTAAACTTTTTAGTGATTTATGCGTCACTCCTGTGGACATCATTAAATAAACGTACTATAAATACTAGTTTTCTTACTTTATTCTTATAAGTATTAAGCATGTAAAACCTAAGTACTTCCTAAAATTTGTATGATAAAAATGTATCCAAATCGTTAACTTTTGTAATGTCCACAGAAAAGACGCCAACTTTTCCGAACTTTAAATCTATGTTTAAACTGTGGCAACGTAACGTGGATGCGTGTGCGCAAGTTAATAGTAGCGATCTGTCGTCGGCTAATGACTGCACTTAGTTGAACTCCGGTGCACCTGTTGATGACACCAGGTAGTAGTCGCCATGCGCCAGTAATCGGCACAACTGCAGTTTAGGTTACTTAAGGTATCGGGTAAATGAGATTTTACATCAGCTAGATGCACCCGGCAGCAGTCTTATCAGTCCGGCAACTTTTTGAATCCAAAATAACACTGGAATGAGATCGTGTTTTTATTGTACCTATTAGTTATTTTAATAATCCCAAGGAGACTCCTCACCAAAGATAATATCGCTAATATCCACGTAGCTAGAAGCAGTTCATATTTTGGCAACAATTTATGCAACTGCAACGCTTACTAAGGCATGTTACTTCAATAGAAAGTGCTTCTAGTTTAGTAGATATTAGCGGTTTTCAAAATTACACCGCTGTCACCCCAAAGCATGGTAAAATATATTTTGACCCGTCCACTTTAATCAATCAATCAATCAATCAATCAATCATTTATTTCAGGCATAAAAGCCCATATAATTTGTTAGTAATACAATATAAATTAATCTTAATATGCTAATGTTAGTAAGTACAAAATTAAAATAGAAATAATTATACTAAAATATCTTATTTAATAAATCAAAGACTGCCACATTCCAAACCACTTCCAAACACTACCGCTGTACGTGCATCAGCATCCAGTGGTGTTGGAACGGGCAGTCTAGCCTCTCGGCCAGCACACGTAACAAGCTGTTGGAGCTACCGCGCAACCGCCCCATCAGTGAGGCAGCCCGCTTCCGCATTATGGCGTGAAAGCCATCAACTTTAATCTCGCAAAAAGATTTAACGCCCATCAAACGAATTCGCGAAACGAAAATGAGTTCTGGTCATTGTTCTCTCGTGGCTCGACCTTTATTATATGACCTGACCACTCCGGACGCGTGATGACTTTCTCTAATATACTGCTGACTCAGGTATTTTGTATTTAGTTTTTAGGTGCCACATTATGTACCTACCGTATTCCCTTAAAACTGTGCGTGGTAGAGAATTAAACAACATCTCAAACCTTAAATATATAAGGTTTTAGATATAAGCTTTAGGACAGATGAAAACGCGGGAGATATCGATTGCGTTTGTTGCAGCGTTGCAAGTTGCAACAGCGGGGGATGAGAATTTCCTTAATAAATTACTTTGCTGTCGTTGCCGCGTAGCTTAGTCCTCAGAACATTCAATATTTAATCCATCACTTGTTTTATCAAGGAGACTAGGTATTGATAGTAATATCACCTTTTTCACGATGCTGCAGCGCTCCGTCACCATGCTGATGCAATCACACTCCGTATTGTAAGTAACCTTTATTCACTTCCACTTCTAAACCAATGAACTAATAATACCTACTAATTCTAACCCTTTACAGTTTAACTAGAACACCTTAATACTAAGCACTACGACATAGATAACTTTTTAATACAATCATGGCACGAGCACCGCCCACGAACACTATAATTCGAGCAATCCTAGGAGACTAACGTTAATATCTAAATTCATAAAATGTCTATCTCGCGTTCCTGTCACTCGAATAATATAGCAAACTGTAAGAGTGATAGAGATGAACAAGAGTTTTCCGAATTTCGATATTTGCAATAGTAGCCCTGTACAACTATATGGCGCTATTTCTATTTTCAAATTTAGCCCTTATTAGTTTAGGCGTAAAGTTTAGTTTAAAAAAAACTGGAACGAAGGTTGAAGCGATTCCTGAATGTTCGTTATTATTGTTTGCAAACTCAACTGCCGGAAATGATGCAATTCAACTAATACCTTGATGACATTATAAATAGGATATCATTTGAATACCTTTTACAAAATAAAGAGTGAATGATTGATTGATAGACAGTATATAGGTCAGTACGTACTCGTATAAGTATAAAAACACCAAATGTGAGGGACGGATGGAGGCAGTTTAACGCCTTTCTACTCGGACGTAATTGCGGGCAGGAAAATAAAGCAAACCAAAAAATAGGGTGTCCCCATCGAATTTGATAAATGTAGGCATATATGCACCTACCCTACCCAAGCCGAATTTAAGAAATATCTACCTCAGTGCCCATTATCAATTCACGGAGTTTTTTTTATCTATAGTCTGTATCTTTAGGTATTTAAATAAAAATAAACAAACAATTTGTAAATTTTCAAGTAGTTTTAACATTTATTGGTTAACCGACCAATTACAAAACCGCCTGGGTCAGTCACTGAACGACCTGACTTTAACCTACATTATTTTATCGTGTAATGTTTTTTTCTAAAGATACAGAGTATAGCACTAAGTTTTATTGCAGCAGTAAGGCAAACACACTACGGTATAAAGCCACTGCTGAAGTCAGCTAATAAAAGTGCGGATATGCATTAAAACTTTTCAGTGCACATTATAATGGTATTCAGAACGAAAATAAGGTTTCGCGGAGAGGTTTTTTTAACTAGGTACATACCTCACCGACCTCCCCGTCATGACATAAGTTCATGTTATGTACTTTATGTGTTAACTGGTTGAGTCGGTGACATTCGGAAAACTGCGCGTGACTTTTTGATGAGATTTTCTCAGGACTGCGCCAAGTGACGTGCTCAAAAAGTGGCGTACGCTCGACAGTATAATATGGTGACATGTTTATGTTGATAAGGATAAATAATTAAGTATGGTGATAACCAATTTATGTATTACTTGCTGGGCAGTGGGTACAAATACAGGCCTGCTTTCATAGTAATTATAAAAAGATTTTTTTATGTAAAGGTAAAGTGGAAAACTCACCTCCATTCTATAAGCCACATATGAGGAATATGGTGGAAATATTCGCTGTCAACTGGTATGTCTCGGTAGTTTAGATGGTATAGTGCCGAGCTGCAATCCCGGAGTCATGATTTTGCGTCTCGCCCGAGTAATTGTTTCCACTTTTCCTTCATATACAAGATATAAGCATAACTATCGTATCGTTTACAGTCGTTTCTACTTAATACAAAATTAATTCAAAATGGATTTGTCTTTAACCGACTAGACTAACCCTCTGGCATACCTATAGGATGTTCTTTCATTGAAAAGCAACTCGCAAATACCAAATACAAGTTAAATATTATATTTACATTTTAAAGTAAGCAAAAGTGAATTTAAATTAAATACCCCAATGTTAGCTTGCAGTTGCCGCAATATGAATAAATTAGGCATCCAGCAACAATTGATGAAGTGTTGTTTGACTTGGCGGCCTGTTTGAAAGTTCATCAAAGGGCCAACCTCGCCGCAGGTAAGCACTGAGAACTTGCTTTGCCTTTTGAGTTGTGTGTGCACTTTGACATTTTTTTTTTCAGAGATGTTAATAGGAGTACACGTACAATAGAACCCTCCAATGACACTTGACATTTTAGTCACATTTTTGATATGTGACAGTAATTTTTTACATTGTACGAGTAGATCGATGATTTTCAGTCCCTGATCTCTTACCTGCCTGCAATGTCGTCTAATTTTAGCTCGTTCCAGACAGGGCGAGAGCATTGACAGCATATTCAAACGTAAACCAGAGCAAACACATGTGACCTTTCTTAGAGGGCAGTACATTTCTTTACTCTGCCGATCCATCTTCAGATTCTTTCAATGTTTAGGTACTGAGGTACATTTACAAAATATGGCGAAAAAACTTAGTCAATAAACTTTAGCCAGGTAGATAGTTTTTTTAAACTCTTACTCAATATACTCACTCTTTTTTAATTTATTAATGAACAACGGAAAAATAAACATATCAGCATAATAAAACTATCTAAACATGTACAAATTAAATACTTAAAAGTAAAAAAAAGTTGGCCCAGATTGCCGTCCACAGGCAAGATGCCCAGAAGGATGTCCGCATTTACTCGCTCGCTGTACAAAAAAGTGGTCAGCATCTGGTCGCCAGAAGCCTCTATAGACGCGCCGACCCCCTTTCTTAACTTTTCCAGTACCTACCTATATCCCAAAAAAATGGTTTATTTAGCAACCTTATAATGCCTGACGTGACCATCTCACCTAGAAAGTAAACTAAACCTTGTCGAGCCTTCGCCGATTTTCAGACGATGCGATGTTTCTTTTTCTAAAAAGTTACATGACATTAAAAGAAAATTTATTGGTACGAGATGGAATATAAACCACTCTACCGCTACTTGCAGTAAATCTCATATTAGCTAAAGGTCTAATAGATATCCGGGATATATTGTACGGACTCGCATATTCGCACAAAAATACAATTTGTAGTGTGAATGCGTCTCGGCGGGAGCTCCGGTTCTTCCCGCTCGGGAGTGCGACGTATTCTGTATATCGTGTATTTTATATTCATAATTTTATATTTGGTTTTAGAACCTTGTCACTGTAGAACAATTGGAATTTTACGTTGCTATAGTAGTCTACCAAACATCCTCGTCTTACCAAGACCTATTCGTGTAAATTTTCTCTGTAAATAAAATTGTGTTTCGTTTAAAAGGTGTTTCTGTGACAGCGCGTAATGGTCGCGGGAGGATGAATCATACATTGTTACCTTACCCACGCCACGCAGACCCGTAAATAAAGCTCGTTCGGTCCGATTTCACTGCAGACATGGCATGAACAAAGACTACTGAATAGTCATCCTACAGTTAGGTCTCGTCGTTGCCACTCGTTGCTGAAGGTACCACCAAATAGGTACTGGTACCACGTTTATATTTTGCATAGCGCTTTGAATTCCTGAACACGGCTTCAGCTCTTTGCATAGACAAGACATGTACACTCATAGCATCAATACCCAAGGCTTCAGATGTATTTGCCACCCTGGAATACTTTCCAAATAAGAATGTCTTCAGTTCGCGGTCAAAATGATCACAGTCTAATTGTTCTACGTAGGTATAGAAATACAGGATGATTCATGAGACGTGAGCAGGACTAATCCTGCACACTCAGTAAGATAATTGATCGATCACCGTCGTATTTAGGAGAAACAACCACACTTTTTCCTATTTTTTTACTTTTTGGTGAGGGCAAATTTAATTCTCAACAATCATGGTTGATTACGAAGAAAATAAACTGTCAAACTTGAGTGAGATACGAGTTTTCAAAAATAACCAGACCGTGATGACAGTAATGACATTCAATTTGACACAGAATATCGGTAGTTTAGTATTCCAATTTTAGGGTGACCATGCATGTCGTAAAAAAATTAATAACTTTTTTTTTCAACACGACTAGAAAATTAACGTTAACCACACTAATATTGATACGAAACAGTTGCTTATAATTAACGATATGCGCAGTGTTAGTTCTGCTCACGTCTCCTGAATCACCCTGTATATTACTTTTTGTCAAGTTACGAGTAGGTACTAGATAATAAAACATATCTACTTATTTTTCACGCGTAGTCTGATCCGCTACGTTTGATGCTGACTGTACATAGTCCGGTTGTAATACTAAGAATAAAAATTTTATACTATTATTAACATCCCACCTAGAATAGCAAGTTAGATTGACAGTTAAAATTATTTTAACTGCAAATTAAGTACAGGACAAATCTCCTCTCAAATTTATTCATTTTATATTACGATAATTATGAAAAAAGCGCTTATGTAAACGTGTACTGAGACTGCCATTCTGTATTATTTATATGTCTCAGGATCCCTCAGACCGCTCGGACGGTTATTTAGTTGCCGTAGATGGATAATAATGGAGCCGATTTGTTGGAAAAGTAAATTAAAGGAGCTCGCCTTCGCGCAAAGTGTAGATTTACCTGATAATACTTTAAAGTATAAGTAGCTATCAAAAATACAATACCTATAAAACTTTGCATGCAAGTAGCTTATAAAAACAGATGTAGAAAAAAGTTATCAATTGATGGTAAATCCATTAACACTGCAAATCGGGACATAAAAGTTAAACGATCACTGGACGAGATATTCTCATTTCTTTTTATTTTGTCTCCAAGCTCCATAAGCTACATTCATTCGATATGCTTGCCTTAAGCATTTATTTTCGGGATTAGTTTATCGCCTTGTATACTATATGACTATACGAAATAACTAAAAACTGGACAACCAAATCGACCTTAGTCTCTCAGTCTCAATAAAGCTTGTGTTGTGGGTAGGTACTTGACGACGATATATATATATAT
The DNA here is from genome assembly GCF_910591565.1 of Cydia splendana. Lineage (NCBI taxonomy): Eukaryota > Metazoa > Arthropoda > Insecta > Lepidoptera > Tortricidae > Cydia > Cydia splendana. The sequence continues at coordinate 496,469 of NC_085967.1, read as the reverse complement.
ATATATATATATACAAATATTTATATATGTAGGTACGTCATATAAACACTTTATTATACATAAGATAGATTAACACATTGAAAACAAAATTATATAATGTACAAAAGCCAACCTATCCCTATAAGAGATCTCTTCCAGCCAACCTTTTCATTCTAAACAACTTCTGAATGCTACTTTAGTTATGTGTTTTTATAGACGATTGCCTTATAATTAGTTAGGTACCTTTACTTTCAGCGAAACCTCAAGCGAAATAAAAACCGATAAAAAGCTGTGCCTTTTACAAAATATGTCGGTTGACAATTATAGTAGATTCTAAATACCATTTCTTGAGTGCTACGTGTATTTTAGCTACTTATATTGCTTTCAGAAGCTACCTACTGAATTGTTCTCTCAAAACATAAGCACAGAAACTCGGTCACTCACAAAGCAAAAGGTCAAATTGGCCTGACTTATCTAAAACGACGTAAGTGTGCCTGACTTGTATAATCTGGCTCGTCCTTCTAATTGCCTACTTTCTTGTTTACCCGCGGTGAACGTTCAGCTCAGCAAATACATCCGGAACTTGGGATAATTGTACGGCTGCCAAATGTTATGATAACAGAAGAGGAAACTACTAACTTTGTTGCTATGTTAAAATGTTATGCGAAATATTTAGAGCATTTTCTTTTTATTAAACTAATCTTAAATGGCAGTAACTAAAAGAGCTAATGTTTATGGGTAGGTACCTACGGCTGTCATTTGAAACATAATATTCGAAGTTTATTAAAAGAGAGGATATCACTAGCAGATAGCGTACAATTTTGCCATTTGAAATGCATTAAGTAGAAAGTTAAGATGAAGTTTTACGAGTAGATACGCCATAGTCACCAGAGTTATAATGACATCAATTGTCTGCTGATGTTGTAGATTTATCATTAAATACGGCAACTTGACATTACAGTGAAAGTAAACTCTTATTTGGATACCGTAAAACTTTCCCGAATGAAGGTTGAGGGAGGCGATGGCTGAGATACGCGTCATACTCGTGAACGGGTGCTGTTTGTGGAGACTGGTCTGTTTAAGCTAACACAAGCTATTAAACTTAGTAACTTTATTTTTATTAATTAATTACAGTCTCACGCCTCATTCTGCTCTCGTATGTTTCTTTTCTCTTAATGAATGTATTAATTATACAGGATATTGACTCTTGGAGACCCTATACATCTCTAAGGATAACTTGATAAACTATATAATCTTATAGTTCTGACACCTAGAGACATTTACACCTCTAAATATTATAGATTTTTGTTGGGTGGATTTACGGTATACCTATATTAGAACCTTAGTTCAAGGATGCACCTATAGGTACATCGTACACATTTAGATCTAAAATCGTGTAGGTTTTTAAATACCATCATAATTATCGGGCCAGAAACAACCTCGTATTTCAATCCAATAATCCACCGAAGGATCACGCGGATGAGTTGATGAAGTGCGACAATGAGGCAGGATTCATAATGAAGAGTAATTCGAGTTTAATTACAACTTGCAACCCGCAACTTTAACGAGCTGACGTCAACTCAATATTTAGACCATTACTGCTGCTCATTAGCTAACGGTTAAAAACCTATTCAATTTTAATAAACCGCATTTTTTTAAATAAATACTTACGCGCAGTTAGGAACTTTAATCGTTAAGCCATTTAGGGTTATACTGACATTTGACATTTCACATTGTAGTAATTATATGAAACAATACCCCTATACTTGTTAAACCTAAACTAGTCTGAAACTAGTCCCTTGCGGGGTCTTCTAGGGGCTCACATGACAATCGTGCATACATACAATACATACACTAGTGGCTCTGTGAGCTGTAGACCTCGCGAGCAGAGCTTGAAATAACATGGTGCTAAGAGCTTTAAATACACCGTGTTTTTTTTTATTTCCGTTAATTTCAAGGGTGCATTCCTGAGCTTAAATCAAGTAACTTTCTCAAAGACACCGATGTTCTAATTAAGTCCATTTCGGAGATAATCCATAATTTATTTTTTTACTATAAGGCCTCTACAAGCGTGTACACTTGCCTTAGGGCCGGCTTACATATTGATTAGTGTTTAGAATGAGTTCATACATTTGCTACTAAACTTAAGTACAATCTCGGTCGATTGATGTACGAAATGACATTGATATGTCACAGATTTCAATTGTTTGGTTGAGTTAAATGTAATGCCCGTGTTACAACAACGCTATATGCTACATTTAATTACTTTTTAAACAAAAAAAAAACAAAAAAGAAATCAAAAAAAAATTTTTTTTTTTGAAAATTAACTATGCCATTTAGTTCTTATAAACGTACTTAACTATACCCCGAAGTTAACGGAATTCAATAAAAACACGGTGTATAGTAAATTAAAGAAAAACAATACGAAATTTATGTGTAAAAAAATACAAAAAGTTATAATATCCCAGCATACAATTACTGGGGATCGAACCCAGACCCTCTGTGCAAACAGAAAAAGCGAACGTTTACAAACTGAGCCAAATAGTTCTTAGATGGGTTGACGAAATTTAGCTACTCCTTCTCAAATTAAAATTAGTTAAAATTAAATATCTAAATACCGCCTAAACCAGCGATAAATTTTTTCTGCATTTTTTGCTATTAACTCTGTAAACATGTCTCAAAAAGAAAAAAGTCTTATGATATCGATACGACTATTTGTTTAGGCGCCAGGTATCACGACTCCGCCATTTTTAAAAATTTCCAAAAACCGGATTGACAAAAAAAATTTATTTAGTCATAAAATTCGGTCACAAAATTTCACGAGAATCGGTTAAGAATTGCGACCTGTAGAGGAGAACATCCGGACATACGAAAGCAAAATGCCCGAGTCAAAACGTAGACCTTCGCTTCGCTTCGGTCAATAAACAAACGCCAAAACAAAAGAAACAAAATGCATCGGGGTGACAGATGCTACGAGAAGTCACGTGACTATTCCTAGACACTTTTTTATACTTCGATTAGCGTTCTCTATCAACGGTTGTCTTCTTGGCTATAGGACACCTGGTGTAGGTTAGAACCAATGATTTTTTTACATTCATATTTAAGTTATGTAACTGAAATTGCAGAATAGGTAGACATACAGGGAGACATTATTATGTAACTTTATTTAAAAACTGCAATGGTAATGTTACATTGTAGGTAATGTGCCAAAATTAAAGATTGATATTTGTCTTTAAAGCGCGATATTACTAGTATCACTACGCTTCATTGCTAATAGAAATCGCTCAAAATTGCCAATGAAAAGTAAAATTGTTCCATTATTAAAGCCTTTTAGCCTTTTAGGCTTTAAATAATCGAATCAGACCTCTCACTGATCTGACGTCAATATGGATCTGACGGCGGTGCATGGACAAACATATATGCTTTGCGTCAATACTAGTCACACTCGTTGGCACAATGTCAACACTGGCTGTTTATAATAGGTAATGTGCATGCGTCATGTCTAAGTAAGCTAAGCCTAAGCTGAACTTGCTTGTTTGTCTAACTAGTACCTAAAATTAGTCTAGGACAAGTTAAATGACATGCCAGCAACACTTGGAATTTACCTAAATGCTTAAACATTAGGTAGTTTGCATTCGGTTTGTTAATATGGCAAACAACAGTCAGCGACCCTGCTTACGAAGATGCAGCACGTGCCGGGTTCGAATCCTCGTAAGGGTATTTATTTGTGTGCTTATCTATTAGGTATACATACTTAAATACATTAGATATTACAAAAGGAATTTATCAAGTACCTACCTTTTAACATTTCATTTTTTTATCAGGCCTTAAACTTAAAAGATTACTCACTATCTTAATACATATTAGAACTATTACCTACTGTGCACCCGATTGAACTTTTCTATTGACTGAATTTCATTACTTACACTTTGAGAGAACAATCCAGTTAACTACTCAATGAAAGCCAATTGTAGAAAGAATTTAGTATACCTATATAGGGAAGAGAAATGACTGTGCAATATTATCTACTTACTGAATCATATTTGGTATGCAGAGGTCAAAATGAGTCTCGACAGACTGACCCCAGAGTGTTTGTGGAATCTAAGTATATCGCTCGCTTAGTGATAAACGGAATTAACTCAAAATTCGTGTATAATTTGTTTTTGTATAAAAACAGCCTATTACCGGTAGCACTATCGCATTTCTTTCTTAAACCGGCCTAAGCCATGGGTTAAAAAGAGATAGCACATTTTGATGCGTTTTACTTTGATATGAAAGGTATATTGCATTTCATGCTAAAGCAGCCAACTTCAGTCTTGTTGTGACTTGATTGCGAGGAAGACATCACTTTCGTGTCATATTGGGAGATAAATCTTTGTTTTATCAAAGACCACGTAAGTAATTACTTACTATATTTTGTAAAATATTGAAACATTACGAATTAGCGCGTTTTACTAAAAAATGTGAGCATCATAAACTGACGTAATTAAGAATACACCACTTTACGACACATAATTATTGAATACAAAATGTACTATTGAGACATGCATCATTTCATAATTTTAAAAGAAGGTAGTTCAAGGAAACTATTTGTGATGGTTCGTTAATTTATTTATAATGTTTTAAAATAACTTTAACATTAAGACATCGGTTAGTTTTATCATAGAATAAAACATGCTATTGGTGGTTTATATGTGTTTATTTCTTTTTATGCTATAAAAATTCGTGTCGGTATTTGTAAACTTACATAGAAATTTACATTTTAGTATGAACAAAAGAATAGAAGAAATGATGCGGCTCGCAGGTGTCAATGTCAAAAAAAGAAAAAAAAAGAAGATGCAACATCGGATTATATTATAACGGTAACTTTCATTATAAAAAATACGATAACATTACGTACATTATAATACTTATCTGTTTGATCACATAATTACCATTTTAGGTAAAACGGGCAAAAGAAAATTATTCCGAAGAGGCCCAGTTAGAACAGAGAACTTCTGACAAAGAAAATAGCATCGATTATTTAGTAAGTATCATAATCACTATTATCCCTACTAATATTACAAATGCGAAAGTAACTCTGTCTATCTGTTAGTTACCTTTCCACGTTTAAACACTGAACTGATTTAGATTAAAATTGGTATGAAGATAGTTTGAGGCCTGAGGAACAACAAAGGGTAGTTCTTTCTATTTTTTTTTAGGTTTTATATACCATCATTCCACGCAAACGAAGTCGAGGGCAGAAGCTTCCTATAAGGATATACAATAATTTTGATCAAATAATGTAAATCGTGTGATTTATTTGTTTGAAATATCACTATGGAACTATTGTAACTACTAAATGAAACCAATCGTACAAAAATGACCGTATTCGATATATTTAAACTATACCTTATTTTGCTGTTTTCTTTTTTACAGTCTAATGACAATATCAGTGGACGTTCCCAGGAAACTATTAACGTCCACCATGAAACTGAAACTACAGGAGAAGAGGAAACTGACATTGTTGAAAATTCTTCTACTGATCAAGTATTTGAATTGAATCCGGGCCTGCTCACACGCCAGCGCAATTCTTATGAGCTAAGAGATGAAAATCCTGGCCCTAGTTATGTATTCTCACCCATTCATTCCGATGAGAGCGATGTCGATTTGAGTGATACAGACCCAGCATACACAGGTAATTCGTCACGAAACCATATCGCACCAAGAGTAATAGCAGATTCGTCATCATCTAGTTCTTCTAAATCTAAGTCATCATCCTCTGAGTCGTCATGTAGCAGGTCTTCAGATTCAGGAAATTCTTCTTCGGATTCGGAGCACTCAACTCAGTCAGATACCCCTAAAAAACGTGGCAGAAAAAAATCTCGGAATCCAGAGAACTGGAAACAAAACAAGGTACAGAAGCTAAGAAACAGTGGCCAACCTTACACGTCAATGTCTGCATCTTCTAAATCATTTCCCGGCCGCAGTATTAAACCATCTTGCACACATAATTGCAAACAGAAGTGTTCGGAACAAATTAATGAGGAGACCAGGTCAGCATTATTTAATTCTTTTTGGCAATTAACTGACTTATACAAGCAAAGAGCTTTCATAAGTGCATGTATGGTAGATGTTCAACCTAAATATAGATACACAAACGCTGAAAATCCTAGAAGCTGCAATAAAGCTTATTCCTTTACTGTAGAGAATAGACGAATTCGTGTGTGTAAATTTTTTTTTTTTAATACTTTAGACATCACGGATAGAATGATTCAGACAACAAAAAATAAACACGACGGTAACGGTTTCTTACAGGATGATTTACGTGGTAGACATGAAAATCACAAAAAGATTTCAGAAGAGTTAGTGAACGACATTTAGGAGCATATTAGTTCTATACCTCACATAGAATCACAATATTTGAAAAAAACCGCGTTAAGAGAATATTACATAGATGGTTCGAAAACAATTGTTGATTTATACAAAGACTTTCAAGATCAACAAGCTGAAAGGGGAAAAGATGCCGGAAAGTACTAAGATTGCAAAAGGAGTGGGGCTACAATTATAATGTGAATGTTGAAGGTGAAAGCGTTGTGTGGAATGATATAAAAGTTTTGAAATTCACCAAAAAGACCCTTTTGTATTCTACTACAAAAGTTCATATAATCAAGAAGAATACAGCAAAGTGTCTGTACGCAATAAAAGGAAGAAGATGCCTAGTATAACTGAAATCAATTTACAAACGTTGTTCAGTGCAAAATTAGAATAAACTGAAAACAAGAAAAAAGATTTACGGGATTTGATCTCGAAACACCTTATACCTAATTATTACGCAGATTATTATAATACGATTTTATAAAATGTTCTTTACCTTGTAGCATTTTCATAATGCCATAGAGAGACTGAAATAAATATAAGTAAATAAGTATTAAGTATGCAATAAAAAAAACAAAAAAAATAGCTAATTACTATAGTACAAAAACAGTAGCTAATTACTTTGGATCTCTTTTTGTGATGATGCTAAGACTGATTATCTTAAGAATCATAAATATTTACATGTATAAGTTTTTCATGAATATTAGAAGTATAAAATGTTTTTTTTTTCGTTTCAGCAAGTATGTATTACATTGATTATTAAAAATGTGTAAGTTGTAGAAAACGTTACTACTTCAGTTGAAAAGCCCCAAGAGAAGGTTATGGGTTGTTGTATAGTTTATAATTGGTGTTATTATTTTTCGATTTGTAGTTCTCTTAAACAGACTTGAAGTAACTTAATTAATACAAGTGATATTAATCATTATGCCCCCTATTCAAATGACTAGAAAATCACTCATTTTTTTCGATTTACAATAAAAATATGATTAAAACGAGTCGGTTATTTCATTTAAAACTCTTTTGTTACCTTTTTTATATTATTAAAATGTAATATATTCAATTGAACTGTCTTCCTTCCTATAATTTTTTTTCGTAAATTGTATTTTTACGAAATACTTATTAATCGTTGACATGACTTTTTATCTTAAAAAGCATCTTTAGGAGTTGAGCCTTTTTAAAACTTAAACACAATATTTCATTTCATAATAAAGCGTAATATAACTGTAACTTATTATTTAAGGTCTTATAAATGCCATGCAGCATAATGCAATGAACTAAGTTTTATTAAATATATAAGTATTTACTATATATAATGTAAATTATAACACAAACAATGACATATGCAATTAAAGTTTGCAAAATTATTGAAAGAAAGTGAGATGCGTTGACGAAGAAATCTGTAAACGCGTTTTACCACAATTCTTGTTTTTCGTCTTATTCCCGTTTATCACTAAGCGAGCGATATGGCCATTGTGACTTTTATTACATGAATAAATTTAGCTTGAATTTAGAATCAGTAATAATTACAAGTGTGAGTTCTTGAATACGGATTTATTACCAGCGCGACGTGTCATTCGGCCGGAAAGAAAATAAGAAAATCAATATTTTTTCGTGCATTAGTATTTATTTATTTTAACCACCTAGAATTAGTGTGATATATTAAGTACAATAAAACCAGTCAAGGCCAAGTGCGTGTCCGAATAAGCAAAATGAATGGCTTCGTTCGAACCCAAATATGTATGTGAAAAATTTAAGCATTAGGAAAAAATTTAAAACGCAAAAAGAACATGTTTCATGTATCAAAACCGACCGTTCTTTACCCGTCTAGTTTCCGGTACGGGGAGGGTTACTTACTATATTATTTAATTTCCTATGCAAATTCCGTAATAACAAACGTAACAAATAAACCTCACGAGCTACACACAGTCCGCTGACTTCTGCATGGACAGATGAATGCTTGATAATAGATTCGGTTTGTATCTACCGTTCGTGCTCAGAACCCTTAGGTACCTACATCATTTCCTACTCCTCTCCCTCGCAGAAAAATAGCAATCTTGTTTGAATGAGCCGCATGCAGGCGTGGCAGCTCCGCAATGCGTTCCGTGCAGCGCGCTGCACTCATGCACCGATGCACTGCACTCGCAGAATGCTCTTTGTTCCTTATCATTATCAGCCTCACACTCCAGTGGCGCACAACACACTCTACTCTAAGCAATGAGGATTATAACTACTTATTCCCTTAAAAAGGTCAAAGTTCTCAAAAAAACTAGGAAATTTTAATTCCCAACTTCTAGGGATGATAAAAGCTTGAAAATATATAATTCTACCGAAATATTTGATCATTCTGCAATCCAAAAAATGTATTATAGTAGATGTCACTTTTTAGGGATAGACCTGTTGTTAGTTTTATTTACTAATGAATACTGCTTTTATGTCATTTTCTCTTGTTACTACTGGAAAAGGAAAAATATATTCCACCATGTAACTTCTTATTTACCCCAAATTTGTTAACATAATCTTATACCTTTAAACGAGCAATTATTGTTTTTTTATTTATTTATTTATATAAGTATATATTTCGGGGATCTCGGAAACTGCTCTAACAATTTCGATGAAATTTGCTATATGGGGGTTTTCGGGGGCGAAAACTCAATCTAGCTAGGTCTTATCTCTGCGAAAACGTGCATTTTTGAGTTTTTATATGTTTTCCGAGCAAAGCTCGGTCTCCCAGATAGGTATTTATATAAATAACGAGAATTATTCAAGTGCTACTTAATCGACTTAACCATTTTTTTTTGTTCTTTATTTTAACCATGCACGAATAATGTTATAAAACCAAGTGAAGCGAAAGATGTAAGTATGTCAGGGTCATATCAATTCGATAAATTATCGGCCTATTATCCTCGGAAACAAGAATCCTTGGTTTATTATAGCTTTTTTCGGAATAGAGTTACAACTTGATTGGTCTAACTGGCCTAACACCTACTAATAGCGTATCGATGTTCGATAAATCCCTCCCGAAAAAGGGAAAAAGGCGGAATCGTTAAAAGCCTGTGAAGGTTTTCGGTGTACATGCATAAAATTATGTATATACATATAGCAGGAAATCTGGGATATTTCGTGTGTTTCAATCAATTATGCCAGTTTATATTAGGAGGGTATACCTAGCCAGGACTCGTCAGGATATTTTGGTTTTATACTGATAACGGTCGGAGTTGGAAAAACAACCTAAGTTTTAAAATATGCAGGAGCTATTTTGTTATTAAACCTTGAATAGCAACTCACCCATCATGTTTTAATTAAGTGTAGCACAATTATTTAATAGGTCGAGATGCTAATATTTTTTTTATATTGTACCTCACATATGTCATTAGTTAAATACACAACCGTCTGTTACCTTTAAGTTTGAAGCCAGACACATGTCTGTAATACATATATTACACGCTAATTACTAATTAGCATACGTACGTGTCATTTGTATACATGTATAACAATTTTCGGTTAACTCCTTTTGAATATACAAATTACATTATTATTTTCATATTTACACAGGTTCTAGAAAGTAAGAATTAAAGCGTTGAAATGAAGTCTAGATGACACCTTTCAACGATAATTTATTTTTCTCAAACATGCAATGAAATATTGATGTTATGTTCCTTATAATAGGCTGCGAAGTATGACGTTTCAGGTGCGGCTAGGACAAAAGGTCGTTAATGGAATTTCATACACATCTTGCAGGCCTAGGCCGGCAAAGTCCTCTTTTTTAATTTTCATTTCACAGATATTTGTGACACAGCATCGTGGCATTCATCCATTAAAAAAAACTAGAGGCAGTATTTGCTTTATGGTTCGTAATGACACTCTGCCACTACGCCTATAAAAAAAAAAAAAAAAAAAAAACAATGTTTGCTATAATTTGCAGTTTTATTTGTATAAAATCAACATGAACTTAATAAATAATACATTCAATAATTTTATAATTTTAAATTAATAATAATTAATTTAATTTTAAATTTAACTACACAAATAAAAACATTTAAAATATTTCATCTAAACGTTAGCGGTAAAAAGGTCTACTCAAACACGCGTAGTTATATTTTTTAAATTGTTATGGAGGTAAAGTTGAAAAATATTCATTCTGTTTTATTGGATTTATGGTGCGTTGTTGATTTTTTGACTTTAATATGAGTTCCGACAAAATAATGAAATGAATATGAATTGTAATCGTAGGTGTTGGAATTGGCAGCGTAAGCAGAATTGATTTTAATAACTTGCTGCCTCTGCCGCCAAGTCAAAGACGAAGTATGTATATGGTTGCTTATGGCAATTTTATTATTTGAGAAACTAAGAAAAATGGCTTACAGTTTATTAGAAACAGTTTTGTGGCATATTTTAAATGAATGTAACTACAAACTCGTCAACACTGTGGAAATTATACTTATTTACTCCATGCATAAAGCAACGATGTATGTGAAACATGATATCAACATGAAAGACTATGTAAACTTATGTGACGAAAACGACAGTCAGACGGATACAAGGCGAAAAAATCAAAGATACATGAAAATATACGGGTAGTAAAAATATACGACTCGTGTAAAACAAAACATACGCGTGATAATGATATAGGTACTTGTTGGTTATATTTTGGGTGTAGTTTACTTTTAGTTTTTTTCTATAAATAAAACTTGGGTTTCGTGGATTTTTTATTTTATTTATTTCATTGCATGTTTGAGAAAAGCACTATACATACCTCGGCGGGAAAGGGGGTTGCCCGCGCTCAGACCTATCCTCTATGTCTATATGTCTTCGGCCGGCAACCCCTTTCGTCCCGGCCTCTGTAGTAATGTACTATTCTTACAATCTTCATTCAATAGAGTCTAATGTAAGAACATTTATTAGTGTGTATATGGTGTGTATCACATTTCTGATTTTTTATATAATATCTATTACATATATAAATAATTTATCTATCCCAACAACACAAGCCTCTTTGAGCTTACTGTGGGAATGGGAAGGTACATATCGATGTAAGATAGTGCCATAATATTGATCTATTGACCGAGCGAAAGCGAAGGTCTCCGTTTCAGCTTGGGAAAAATGCTTTCGTATGTCCGGATCGCAATTCTCAACCGATTCACGTGAAAATTAAAACAAATGGCGGAACACACAGAGGCACTAGTTTAATAAGTATGCCATAGACATAATAAGACGTAAACAAAACATACTAATGAAGAGTGACGGCCCCCGTTGCAGTGATGATGGATGGTGTGACGGGGGTTTGGAAGTCAGGTCGGACAGACAGACAGCTGCTCGCTAATATAGCCGAGTGCCAAGTTGGGGGATCAATTATGTAAGTAGATAACTTGCTAGGAGCAGAGACTAGTAAATATTCAAGACGAACAAACTCACACCGCGTTCCTTGCGTGCCTTAGGCAGGGTCACTACCCTCTAGGACAGACCATTCGTCTTTTAATATTATTAATCCTTTTACAAGGGCTTAAAATGCTTGAAATCTACTTTTGTAACTCTAATTGCGGCCAGTCCAATTTTACGTTCTAAAATTATAAATCGCAGTAACAGTTTTCATACGCAAAAATATTACAAGTGTACGACGACTCTGGCGGCGTTGTATGGGGGCTGTGTCTTCTTTATTTACTACACTCTACTAGCGGCTCGATTCGGAAAATGAATTAGATTTCTACTAGACTTCAACAAGTTACGATACGGATAATTTAAAGATATTTGTAAGATAGATATGTCAAATTTGACGTTTCCGCGATTCTGGAGGTCCTCTTGAACGATTTCGACAAGTTATGACTTAGATATCCAAGTCACATCTAGTCGATATCTAATGTAGATCTAGTTGATCTCTAAATCGTCTCAAGATCTTGTGATTATCTCGAAATCCGAATAGGCCTGTAGGAGTCTATTTTATGCAGAATAACTGATCAAGTGATCACAGGAGGGTTATAGGGCACATTTAGTGTTGTTATTCGACTTTGATGCCAAGTATAACATTATTTATTGATAAAACTTCCTTGTAAGATGCTATTTAGAATATTGATTTATATTATATTTACGATACGAATTTAGCTTATTAGCAAAAGTGAACGTTTGGTAAAAAGTGTGATCATAAATGTTACCTAAACATATCTCTGACCGTGAAAAGGCCGATGCATGATTTGATTTATTATGTTGTTGCGGTTGTTGTTTAGTTTTGATTTATGATTTTATGTTTATTCTAAATCGTACACAGCATATATCCATAACACAAATTATTACATTACTACTTACATGGAAAAGGAATAGCCATTTATGATACAAGTGCGGAAAGTAGGAAATTCGCAACGAGGGGCGATAATATAAACATTTAAAACACGACCACACACACACACACACACAAGACACAAGTTGCGAATTGAAGGATTTTCGTATCTGGCCGGCCATCACTGCCATGGCCATGTGACAATAATAAGTATTAATTTATTAACTTGATTATGTTATTTCAAAAGCCGTTCTTAATAAATACAAAAAAGTCTATGGATTTAACCAAAATAGAGTTCAAACGCCATTAGGCAGTGTGCAGTCGTTTTGGGTTGGCTACTCGGCCGCTTCCGCGTCGCAATGTGTGGCAGTCGCCTAGGAACCATTTATCTTGGACCAGACTGCGACTTGGCAGCGCACGCGCACCGGCCGACGCCGACGGACGAAATCATCGCTCCCCGTACTCGTAAACATCTGTTCATTAGTTGGTTCGTGATATATGAAAACAGATGATGTAGTTACACTATCACTAGATGCAGTTTCAAGGTCCTGCCGGCCTAGCCAAAGTTACAATCGCTATCGCTTCGACAACGAAAAGTATTATGTCTCTCTATCACTCTTCCATATTAGTGTGACAGTGACAGTTGCGTTTCGATCGCTACGGAGCGTAAGCGATTGGCATCTTGGCTACGCGGCCTGGTCTCATTCTTTCGACAAAGTACTAGTGGCTCTGTGAGCTGTAGACCTCGAAAATCCACATATAACCTACCTACGCCATTTTGAGAAATTCCTGAAAATTCCAGAAAATCTGAATCGACAAAAAAAATCTATAAAATTTTCGAACCTTCTCACAAAATATAACGAGAATCGGTTGAGAAATGCGACCAGGCCGCGTAGCCAACGTGCCAATCTTTAACGCTCCGTAGCGTATCGTAGTCATCTCTCTCTATCACTCTTCCTCACTAGTGCGACAGTGACAGTTGCGTTTCGTTCGCTACGGAGCGTTAACGATTGCACGTTGGTTACACACCCTGTAGAAGCTAAAACGGAGACCTTCGCTCCGCTCGGTCCATTATTGCGGCTGCCGCCAATTTAATATTTTCAGAACAAATTCATCACTTAAGAGATCTTATTACATACAGTACCGTCTTTACCATAAGGGCACACGGGGCCCGTGCCCAGGGCCCCCATCCTCAGGGGGCCCCGAAGGACCGACAGTAACAGTATATTTGATTACTTATAATAAATAGAAGATCATAGTAGAAAAATGTTAGTTTAATTCGCTTTCTTTACTTTCCAAAAGGGCCCCAAATTCTTATGTGCCCAAGGATCCCAGCATAGTTTAAGACGGCCCTGATTACATAATATAACTTACTTAGACGAAGCATATACACGCAGACTTATTGGCATATAGAGCTTGTGTAGGTACCTAACAAAACTTAAAAGCCATGCCTAACTGCCTATCATCGACAGCCATTAGAGCAATAAGAGCAAGTCAAACAGACCACTTACTTAGTTAACGCTCAAACTTGCGCCATTGTGGAAGTTCGGCGACGAGCTGAGCTATTCACAATGGGTTTCTGCTTGAATGTGAGTTTCTGCTTGAATGTGAGTTCACATCTAGTGTAGTTTGACCTCAGTTTACTTTGTAAGGTCCTGGAATATCAGCAATGTGGCTTGCCGTATCATTTGGCTGAGCCAGCGCTAATTCTCTACCACGACACATGGTTATTTCCTTTTATGATTTAAATCGGCAGCGTCTTCAATTACGGTCACATTCATAAACACTACAGGAGAACAGTAGTAGTTACGTGCAGTATGTGCTTATGCAGTATGAAGAATGTATGTGCTTTGCATTTCGCAACATGTTTTTCTGACATTTTGTGTTTTGTACCTAGGTGCTGCGAAAACAAGTGACTAGTTGAAGTGACTAGTGAGTAGTGATGAATAGTTTTTGTTTTTCGATTCGCTCCTGGCTTTAAAGGCAAAATTTTATCAATCGATGACAAATTTCACAACACGCCGCCATTCTTCTCTGGTGGCTGCCTCCCTTGCGTAGTTGGGAAATTGGAGATATTATACAATAGATATATATATATATATGTATATACATTTACCTATACCCTATTACACACACACACGCACACACACACACACACACACACACACACACACACGCGCGCGCGCGCGCACACACACACACACACACACACACACACACACACACACACACACACACACACACACACACACACACATATATATCTTAGCCTAAATTTAGTTTAGTTTAGTTTGTAAGATGTTCATTTAAGTATATTTTCGGTTACTTTGTATGTAACTTTGGTAGGAAGAGCGGGATCTCCTGCCACAAGTATAATTTTACTTACTTGGAGATTCCAACCATAATTTGTTATACACAATATTGTAACCAATAAACGCTTTTTCATTTTTTTCATTTTTCATTTTCATACAAACTATAGATAAATGTTGTAACTATTATACACCGTGTTTTTTTTGATTTCCGTTAATTTCAAGGGTGCATACCTGAGCTTAAATCAAGTAACTTTCCCAAAGACACCGATATTCTAATTAACTCCATTTCGAAGATAATCAATATTTTATTTTTTTCCTATAAGGCCTCTACAAGCTTGTACACTTGCCTTAAGGTCGGTTTACATATTGATTAGTGTTTAGAATGAGTTCATACATTTGCTACTAAACTTAAGTAAAATCTCGGTCGATCGATGTTCGAATTGACATTGATGTCACAGATTTCAATTGTTTGGTTTAGTTAAATGTAATGCCCGTGTTACAACAACGCTATATGCTACATTTAATTACTTTTTAATATTATTTTTTCTAAAAAAAAAACCAAAAAAAATTTTTTTTTTTTCAATATTAACTATGCCATTTAGTTTTCTTAAACGTACTTAACCATACCCCGAAGTTAACGGAATTCAATAAAAACACGGTGTACAATAAATTAATTACTTTCGCTATTAACCGCTGATAGAAAGAATGCGGATAGAGATATAAGAAGCAGTTTAAAATCGACTTGCAATATTTTATTACATGGTTACAATACAGGTGATGTTAATATACCTAACGCATCTATTCTCTTAGGTATTAATAAAGTTGTGTTCTGATTTACCTCCCCCGCTTAGCAAAGTAACTTTTGCCGAAGGTACTGTTTTATAGCAATTGTCACAATCCCGTCATGCGAACCTCAATCTTAGCTGAATTACCTAACGGAATCGGCACTCGTGTGCGACGCGAGGCGTGACACCCGTGCGCCCGTGACGTGACGCTGACGGCTGTGATACTGTGACAGCCCGTGAGCGTGACATTCGGCCCAGTAGTGCAGTCACGGCCGGGCACCGTTAGATTAGCGCTAGGCAATCTACTAGAGTTATGCGCGGAACGGATCATGTTAGAATTATAGTCGGAAATGACCTTTAAGAAAAAAAAATGTTACTAAATATGTACTCCAATTCCAACATTTCATGGTTTCCATCAGCTGTTACACTTAACGTAACCAAATATTGCTTTCCGATAATTACTAGTGTAAATTAAGACTCCAGTGGTCAGGTTCCTTGCCTATTTTTGACTGTAATAAATATAAATATGAAAGTAAAACTCATTTATACCGAGCTTGATTTTAAATACTTACATGTATGACTTATTAACCTTCTTGCTTCATATGACTTAGTGACTTAGAGTAATTAGGGCGAGCGAAGCGAGCCCTATCACTATTCGACGAACTATGCATTCTTGTGGTACACTTTACGGAAAAACTACTGCGCTGTTAGGTTTGAAATTTGACATAGTAATGTAAATTCATGTCTAGATGTGTTATCAAACATAAAAATATAATTTTATAAACCTAAAAAAATAAAATAAAGTAATAACACTTTGTATTACTACTACCGCCATCTGTTGGCAAAATAATGAATTATCTACTTCTCTAACAGATGGCGTTACTAGTAAAAAAATTAATAAATATTGGACATACAAATTGACTAAGCCCCAAAGTAATCTCAAGGAGGCTTGTGTTGTGGGTACTCACTGTACTCAGACAACGATACCTATGTGGTGTTTTCAATTTCAATAATGTCGATGGCGCTTACGCCATTAACAACGATGAATACAAAAGTGGGTTAAAATTTTGGATTCAGACCCACCTCGCTTCGCTTGGTTTGACTCCCAATTTAGCAATTAAGTTTCTGTGAATACCTACTAGAACAATCAATCTTGTTGTATACCTATTTACTGCGGAGGTCAATTTTGGTTTTGTGACGCTGATGAACTGATCAATCATGTTGTGTTAGCAAACTTAAATCAGGGTATTTTCAGTTCGAGAAACAGTTTTGGCGCCATTAATTTATTACGTAAGACGATTTTGGGGTGGAGGGGGGTCGAACATATCTTATTTTTTCTTACATGGGGGTGGGAGGGGGTTTTCATAGTTCTTACGTAAGATCACAAAGATGCGACTTTTTATTTAATTTCTATGAAATTATGACGTTTAAAATAATAATAATAATACTTCCACACTATGCTATCAAACACGGTGCAGAGTTAGCTTAAACGAGCTCAAGTACCTTTGTACAGGTACATATATCACATTCAAAAAAATTTTTTTTGAAAAATAAGCACTAATACAAACCAAACGTGTAGGTACTCAATTTTTCCTTTAGATTCTTACGTAATATATGGTAATATAGGGGAATGGGAGAAGGAGGGGGTCAGCCTATTCTTATTATTTCTTACATAGTGGAGGGAGGGGGTCAAAAACTGGCAAAAATTGTCTTACGTAATTAATGAATGGCGCCTTTAGTGTTACTATTGCTTGGAACTGCTAAAATTATAAATAAAGATAAGCATATTAATACAAACTTCAGTGACTTAGGGCCGACACACGACTGCAACTTGTATGGGAACTACACGCCGACTGCACGCCAATTGCAACGACGGCGTGCAGTTCAACAAAATGACCCAGAACCCTGGCAGTTCCTAGTGGAACTCAGGTTTGGTGCAACTAAGGCACATAATGTTTTGGTCATCCGACTCATCTTAATGAGCACTTAGGAGAGTTAGTTCCCAAGATAGAGGTGATGCTGAACCCTGGCAGTACCTAGTGGAGCTCGGGTTTGGTGCAACATAGACACACGCTGTTGGTCATCCGACTCGTTTTGATGAGCAATTGGGAGAGCAGTACCCAGGATAAAGCGGATGCTGAACCCTGGCAGTACATAGTGGAACTCAGGTGGTGTGTAGCATAGGCGCACGCTGTTTTGGTAATCTGACTCGTCTTGATGAGCATTTGGGAAAGCAGTAACCAAAATAGAGCGGATCTGAACCCTGGCAGGGTACTGCCATTGTTCCATTAGGTATAATGGAACTCAGGTTTGATGCAACATAGACACACATTGTTTTGGACATCCGACTCGTCACGATGAGCACTTGGGAGAGCAGTACCCAAGATAGAGCTGATACTGAACCCTGGCAGTACGTAGTGGAACTCAGGTTTGTTGCAACATAGGCTCACGCTGTTTTGGTCATCCGACTCGTCTTGATGAGCACTTAGGTGTAGTACCCAAGATAAAGCTGATGCTGAATTCTGGCAGTACCTAGTGGAACTCAGGTTTGGTGCAACATAGGCACACGCTGTTTTGGTCATCTGACACGTCTTAACGAGCAGTTAGAAGAGCAGGACCCAAGATAGAGCTAATGCTGAACCTTGGCTGTACCTAGTGGAACTGTGTGTGTGTTTATGTGCGGAGCAGTGTGATTACCGCCAGTAGGTGTCCAGACGGGATAGATTTTCGCTGAATTGTGTGGTGTGGACGCAAAAATAAATTCAAGGACATTGGCTCGCTGACCCAACATTATGTAGGAAAGCCAGTTGGCATCCTTACAAAAAGTACTGGGCGACCGTGTAGGATCTAATAAGCGCTTATGAAATTGTATATTACGTGTGGATGATATTGGCAATTTGATTTTGTCGTCTGGAGACGTTTTTAATGGACAAAGTAAAAGCTGTAACAAACAGGCGTACTTGACAGCAACCGGGGTCCGGTTAGTATTTGTCTTTCTTGCTCTCACTTATAATTGCGTTCTTAAAGGCCGTAACACACTATCGCACCGCACCAAGGTCGCGATACGGTGTTACGGCCTTAACTGACTTATTACATACCCACCCACTCGATCGAACATGAAATAAACCTTGGATTGGATCAAAGTCTCGGTCCGGTACATACGTTTAGGTAGAAAAACTCCGCGAGCCCTTACAAAGCTCTGCTTTTTGCTAGTTTTAAACGAACCCATTACCGCCTAGGCTGCCGTCTTTTTTGCTATTGCTCCCGCTAAATCATCTTGAAAAACCACCCTTCACGAGATCATCACAGTGCGATAAAAAAGCATCGTAGTCAATCAACCGCACTTCTGTATATCGTATGTGATGCTTTCTCCCAGGTGGGCGCTTTATCGCACGCATTATCATCCCGGGTTTATGGTTCAAGCTGCGAGGCTCTAATCCTGCGGCTCATATTTTATTCTCGTCGGCATCCATTATAAGATGCCTGTCCTTGTTTCTAACGGCTAAGCTCTGTTTAATAATCTCGATGCAAGCGAGCAGACGAATCGCCTGATGGTAAGGAGTGCGCTCTTTTCTTGAAGGTTTGAAGTTCGTATCGGCCCCGAAATACTACAGGCGACAGTTCATTCCACAGTTTAGCTGTGTGAGGCAGGAAACTATTGCGAAAGGATAGCCAACTTGGGTGTATTTCGTAGTGAGTACGTACATACATATTAGTGTCCGACCGAAGGTTCGGTTTCGGTTTCGGCCAGTTTCGGCCAAAAAGTCATGTTTCGGCTGTAGTTTCGGTTTAGCCAAAAAACGGCCGAACCTTTCGGCCGGGCCGAAACTTACGAAATGGTACTTCGTACTATGAAACTAAACTATGTGAAAAAGACCAAAAGTTGGGGAATAAGTAGAACCACAATATTAATATGTACCTACATATACTGATTCATGTATAGGTACAGTAATTAATTGGTTTATTATCAAAACACAATTCCACTAATGAGGGCGCCACTAGACGCAGTCTTAAGAGGCTGTTAATACCTATAACGCGCACACTGTCTCATTGTATCGGAGTAAATGAGATAGCACTGTCGCATGTTACTGGGCCTGGGCAATGGAATAATAAGAAAACTCATCATCTTCCTCGCGTAATCCCGGATTTTTTGCCACGGCTCATGGGAGCCTGGGGTCCAATTGACAACTAATCCCAAGAATTGGTGCAGGCACTAGTTTTTACGAAAGCCACTGCCATCAGACTGACCTTCGAACCCAGAGAGTAAACTAGGCCTTATCGGGACTAGTCCGGCTTCCTCACGATGTTTTTCCTTCACCGAAAAGCAAATAGTAAATATCAAATGATATTTCGTATACCTATAAGTTCCGAAAAAACTCATTGGTACGAGCCGGGGTTTATACCTGCGACCTTCGGATTGAAAGTCGCACGCTCTTACTGCTAGGCCACCAGCGCTCAAGGAAATACCTCGTTTTTTAATACAATGGACATTGGTTGGACTTTGTGCTCAACTACTCATCCTGAAGCCTGAAGCACGGCTTTGACTTCGCATGAAAGTTCGCCTCACTGGGGCACTTCGGACTTTTAGGCCCAGGTGAAGATCGGTACCCGGCCTTGCGATATTTTAACAAAAAATTTCGCGCTCGCTGCGCTCGCGTTTTTGGTTGACCCTGTATCTGCATGTTAGCTTGATTGGTGAATGAATAGAGTTAGACTAAGAAAATTCTGCAATTATTTTGATAGCATACGCAGTGCAACTAGTGCAAATGTTATTTATACGTCATAATTTCATAGAAGTTTTGACGTTTAAAATAACACTTGCACTGCGTGTGTTGTCAAAATCGTTGCAGAATTATCTTGGTCTAACTCTAGTAATTTTCTTAAAAAACTGCTTAAGTAACATCAATTTAAAGGACATTGGGTGTTGACAACTCCATAATACTCGTATGTGTGTAAAAGCGGTTTTATGACATTTTTTAAACGGTTTTAACAAGTCTACAAAAAAAAGGTTCGGTTTCGGTTTCGGCCGAAACTAGAGCCAAAGCCGAACATTCGGTTTCGGTTTCGGTTTCGGTCAGACACTAATACACATATTTGCCATCAGGGCCATTACATCACCCATTACGAGTTCCGAATGGCGAGCGAAGCGCGATGTACGCCTGCAGCCCAATTCTGATTTAGCAACTTGTTACGATTGTTTTATCTTATTTTGATACGACCTTGAAGATCGCTCACGCTGATTGGTGCACGCAAAATGAAGTAAGAGTCGCGTGCGAGATGCGCATGTCAAAACCATCCAAAACAGTTTAAACCATACTATTTGTTAGATTTGATCGAGCTTCTAGTCAATCGCATATAAGTACGTGATTTTGCTCCTAGGTGGGGTGGCTATCGCAAGCTATCAGTGTCCAAATTATAACCGCGGGTTTACAATTCAGACACAAAGGTCTAATTCCACCATATAAACTAGATACTAGACTGAACTAGAACGGTGTGCTCCTTACTGTCAGGTGGTCACGTTATCGCGAGCTTACGTTACGTTATCATCGAGTGAGTTTACGAGGCGAGCCGCGAAGCCTAGTAATCCCACGGCTCGGGTTTTATTGCCACCTGTCTGGAGACGGCGCGGCGCGGCGCGGCGTTGGGCCACACACACAGGTTGAGTATCCTGTAGCTTTAATTTTTACAAGCTAGGTAGGTGTACCTCACTTGTAATAATATGTTACACAACGAAATCCGCAAAAATATCTGACATGGTCTTATTTGTAGAGTCATAACAGCGTGTCACATATTTTTGCGCCTTCGAAGAGTAACATATTATTGCAGGTGACTGTACATAACATATAGGTAATTTATGATTATGTTGCTACTTGGTAACAGATTACAGAACAAACTAGGCAAAATAAGAGACATAGATTAGAAGATGATAGGGCCCCGCTGTCTCCAGACGACCTCATAATTAGGCTTCCAATTTTTGGTTTAATACGGCTTCTTATTAAACCATTTTCGGTAAAATATTCAAACTATATTTTTCAGCAGTCTGTGTGGTTTTATTCATTTAGTACAAAAATCGATCATATAATGTTGTATTGCAAAGAAGCATTTTCAACTTCCTTGATGACTCCCTGACATTTCCCTGAATAATTTCATGGGCTTGGTGTAATGAAAATACAATTGTGTAAAAACAAAATACAAACTTTACAATAAAAATAAAGTAAACCTAAACGTAATTTTACAAAATTTCGTAATTATACTAAATTTAAATGTGATGTATATTATTATCTTACTTATTTCTGTTTTGTGATGTTTTTAGTGTTTCCATATTAAAACATTGAACATTATAAAATCCAACCGTTGCCAAATATACCACAAACACAATCTTTGTTAGTTTATTAACCTATTACCATTTTAAAAACAATTTAATTCATATTGAAGGACCTTAGTAAGTTACCTACTTAAAAATTATTTAATATTGTTTTTGTTTACAAAGCTCGTTTGGTGACAGTCATCGCCACACCGGTCACAAAGCTGTTACACACAACCAGATACAAAGAAGGGCCACCATTTATTTTTATTTTTTCTGGAGAAAAAAAACATAAGTTTAATTTGTTAACTATGTATGTTGAAATATAAAAGTAAACGTCGAAAACATAAAAGACGAATAGGACATTCAACTTTAAATGCGCAGAGCGGTAGAATTGTTACAGGTAGCTGTGAAATATCAAGTGTACTTACCTACTCCAGTTTTTTCTTCAATGTCTCATGATTGGTGCCGTTATTATTTGCAAATATTGGCCTATTCACGAACTAAGTTATGATTCTATAAGATTCCATGAAGGCTCGAATCTTGAACCGCCATCATTTGTACATATAAACTAAAAGGTTGTCATGTCGAACTGCGTCCGTGGTGTTCTCAAATTCTCAACATGAAATAGTTAATGGTGTTTCTAATGTTAAGTTCGACAGACAGTTTTGGAGGTACTGTCTAACTTTTGGGTATGGAAGGATCGGAAGGATCGGAAGGGTCATTGGTCAAAGTTGGGAAGTTTGGAAACTTTGCTTTCATTCACGACATTTCCAAACTGTCTCGCTTTTCAAAAGAATATACGCAGCTACAGCTCTTAGGTAGGCCTACATATATTCTCGGTCAAAAGTATTAATTTATGACCCATTTCGTTTACGAGTACCTTAATTGTCACATTGACAATCAATATGAAAGTCGCTAGGGGCCTCTTACCCACTATTGTCACTGTGACAAGGTACAAAATGGGTCATAAATTAAAACTTTCGACTGTACCTTATACAGTATATGTATACATACTTTAAATTTTGCTAAATATCAAATCAAATATCAAATATCAATATTTATTCAGCAAATAGGCCACAAGGGCACTTTTAAACATTTTACATGTATATGAATTAAGTTAGGTAATAATCAATTGATCATGAGGACGTATTTATTGCATTGTTTAACAACGTATACACAGCAAGTCTCTAATGACCAACTATCGTGCGAGTTCCGCGAAACTTCCAGTCATACCTACAGGCCAATTCGAGTTTTAGTTATTCGATCTGTTTCAGACATGATACTGACCAACCACGTCACTTTTAGCGCTTGTCGATGTCAAAAGTGACGTTTTTGGTTCAAGAAATATCACTTTTGACACTGACATATCAGTAAGTACTTACCTTATTGGAAATGGATACAGATCGAATAACAAAAACTGGAATTGGCCTAACAGACGTGTTTAACCGGCCAGGATCACACGGAGCGTGACTCGTGTTTACGGCTGACAGCTCCACAATTGGAGTTCCGGTTTCGGGAACTGGCGATTTGTTTGATTTGGCGAAATTATCTATCTATCTATATACCTACATACCGATTGGCACGTCCGACAGATCAAAAGTCTGGATTCAGGGATTGAACACAGCTGACCGGCCGGTGAGGCGAGTCCGCTGCAGCTGTTTACATTGTTCATTTATTGTAGGTACCGATACTCATTCCCGAGGTGAATATTATAATAGAAGTTACGATCTCATTTTAAAATGACGTGCTGAATATATTATGGACAGTGGACATACAGACAAGTAACATATGTAGTTACATGTATGTCTGGTATTAGTAATTTACCTACATTTTCTTTTTTATCGTATTACTCGCTCTATTTTCTTTGTGTTTAACCATTTCTAGCAATGAAAACGAATAACTACTAGACATAGATATACCTAATACACAGAGAGATGATATGAAACGAACGCAACTGAATGATGAGATGACGGGCGAGAGAGAGGTATGGAAGAAAAAGACATGCTGCGCCGACCCCAAGAGTGAATAAAGCGAAAAAAATTTGGCTGTTTTTGGCAGACAGGATAGATGGCGCTTTCTGGGAGTACTGGAGTAGCCTACATGTTTATAGAAGTTAAATAAAGCACATAACATAGATAGTCACTAACATAGGTTAAGAGTAATAATAATAAGCTACTAATATATTATGGAAATTTAATTTCTGAAATAAATAATTATTTAATTTAATTTTATTTTATTTTATTACATTTTGGATGGTCCATTTTCTATGGGAGGGTAAATTTTTTTTCGCGATTTCGGGGTTGGGCCCATAGTAAAAGTTGCTCAGTATAATCCCAAAACCTCCCTTGCAACGGGAATGCACTTATTTTTTGGCCACCGTGTATATTTACTTGAATGTTCATCCAAAACTGCATGTTATTTCAGCATGTCTTTCTAAGAAAGGAGCGTAACTTCGAATGTATAGAGGCGGCTATTAGGTTCCTGTGGCTCTTTCGGTTGGCTTAGATCACGCTGACTTGTAAGAGAACCGTTTTGAAACCAGAAATAAAATTATGGGTCTTAGAAACTACTTAACATATGGGTATGTAAGTAAATGTTAACCATGCTCGCGCTCCCAGTATTGTACGGAAGTTTAACGTGGACAAATAAAACAAAATGTGTCATGATATAGAAACATGAGGTACTATCCAATCAATACACAATTTCCGTTATATTTCAGCGGTATGAGAAGCGTGTAAAGTAGAATAATATACGTGAAAACATTTAGGCTGTAGTATTATAAGTAAACTATTTACGATCTTTTGGGAGCTTTCAAAGTAAACTAGGTACGCTTTCAATCGCCGATCGATAGATCGCCTTTGATTCCTTTCAAATAGAATTGGCATTCAATCTCAAATATTTTTCGGCGAGAAGTTACTCAATCCACATTCGAAGTATACAAAACTAAAATTGATTTGATACTTGACATTGCCTACTTTCAGTGTATCTTGTGCGTGACCGTAGTGCCTTATTCCTGGCGGGCCTGAAACATATAAGCTGTCTGACGCTTGAAGTCCATCATAGTATCAAAATCTTGTTCGTAAGCCCTCAAGGAGTTACATAATATATATGAGCTTGGGAAAATTTGACCTATGCCGCTTGTGACCCAAATGACCGAGCGGTTTTAGTTATCTGTCGCGATTGCAGAGGACGCTGGTTTGATTCCAGTGCACTGGAGGCCTTGGTCACTTTTTCCTTTGTATGTGGCATTTATTTCGGTTTAAAATCTTGGCCACTGAAATTTTACATTTTTGCACATCTTATATGCTGTCGTCGTTTTCACCCCCCCTCCTGCACTTCGCAAATGGCCAATAATATATAAATGTAGTTATACTCGTACCTACGACTCATACGAGCGAGATGCACTGTGAGTCTAATCTAATAGATATCAAACCAAGTAGAGATTTTAAAGCCGGAATACGTCTCATCGTTCTATTTTGACCGACGGTGTATTGACATGTCAAGAGCAGGATTAGGCCGCAGTGTTTTTCTTTATTATTGACGGTCAAATACTTATGTGAAGAGGCGTGGACAAATATTTTTTTGTCAGAGGTCCCACATGAACCATGAAATGTTCAGAACCCTGTTTTTTTTACCCGGTGCCTATAAAGTTCTTTATGTGTAAGCATCAACTTGAACTTGTAAAGATGAAATATGTTTATGTTTTACACTCCGCTTGCAGCTTTGAATATTACCCAATAAATAGTTATATTGGCTAAAATAAAATTATAAATGTGAAATTTATTGCCCGGCGTAACAGTATTTGACGTGGTCAACCTGCTGTACAATACCTGCAATAATATGTTACACAACGAAGGCGGCAAAAAAATCTAACACGATCTTATTTGTTGCGCAATAAGATCTTATTGCAGGTGACTGTACAGTTGAATCGTGGCACAATACACGTGGAGTTATTTTTGAGCTCTAGTCAGACTTCTATAATTAAAATTATTCTAGTTCGTTGGGTCTGCAGTATATAGGTACAAATTATACTTAATGCGAGTTATAACGATTTCAAATATCAGAATTTTTAAGAATAATTATGAAAGACCTCTTCCATTAGAAATCATTTTTCCTTGTACCTATTGTTCTATTAAGTAGGTACCTAATTTTAGAATTTGACTCGAGTAGGTATTACATACTTATTGTTATTGTTAGAAAGTTATTTTGCGGTTCAACATAAATGACTCGCCTCAGAATATGTTTTATTAGGGGAATGAAAGAGAATGTTATTTCTTTATTTGCCAGTTTTGCGTATTTGATATAACTTACATATTACCGGCACGCTGCACGAAATTATTTTAGACTTACTTTATTGTTTTTTTCTGGTTATTTTCGTGCATACACAAAATATAGGTGTTTCCATCGTTTGGCACACATATTACGGCCAGAAGGCGTGTATTCTGATGAACGAGGCGTCTGAGGCGTGTGTTATGAATTTGAACAAATCCAGTTCTAATTTATGACCTGTTATTTATTACGATCACAATACAGGCGTATTCGGTTTCACTTCAGTAATTTTAAGAATTGTATGCAAAAAAGCTATGAGTTTATATTATTTGAAATGAATATGCATGTGGTTTAGCAGTGGCGAGTTGGCGACGCGCTAATAACCCTTCGTTCCCAAACAATATTAAGAGCGCTATTACATTTCGGCGTTGAGCGAGTTTAGGTATTTTACGCGCTGCGGCAGGCCGTGCGAGCTCAGTATGCCGATCCCTTCTACCACACTCGCACTACAATGATGGATTAAACATTCTTGATCCTTCGCGAAGCATATTGAAATCAACCATAACAACACTAACTGTACTTAACTTTTAAAGTTCTAAAACTGTTATTTGGTAAGTACGAAAATACTAAATGCAGTGCAAATGTACATAGGGGCTGTTCATAAATAACGTCATCTATTTTTGACGATTTTTGACCCCCCCCCCACCCCTCAAATCATCCAAAAATCAAGCTTCGGATGAATCTGTTTCCTCCTACGTCATGTTACCATCATCCGATGTCCAGCCCCCCCCCCCCCCCACTCCTCCCATTTGAAACGACGTAATTTATGAATAGCCCCATACTCGTACTTATGAAGGTATATTACTCGAAAGAAATTATAGGTACCTACTCGCTTATTTACATGTTTCGTCATTGCATTTGGTACCT
Source organism: Cydia splendana (assembly GCF_910591565.1). NCBI lineage: Eukaryota > Metazoa > Arthropoda > Insecta > Lepidoptera > Tortricidae > Cydia > Cydia splendana. The sequence goes on along the minus strand of NC_085967.1, from coordinate 469,265 downwards.
ATAGGTTGTAAAGTTTGTATCAACGAGGGTTTAAAAACGAACTGGTACTGAGGATCTGATGATGATTAAGGTGGTCACGGATACCAATCAACCATGTAGTAACATGATTAGGCTCGCTTGATTCGTCTCAACAAGATCTTTGATACTGAAGATACACAGGGTCTGATGATGGAGCTGGAAGGTGGCCACGGGTACCAGTCTATCATGTAACTAAACAACTTCGTGTTTGGGCTCGTTTGATTCGTCTCAACAAGATCTTTGACACAAGACAGTACTCAGGGTCTGATGATGGAGCTGGAAGGTACCATTACCAATCAACCATGCAACTAAACCACTTCGTGTTTGGGCTCGTTTGATTCGTCTCAACAAGATCTTTGACACAAGACAGTACTCAGGGTCTAATGATGGAGCTGGAAGGTACCATTACCAATCAAACATGCAACTAAACCACATCGTGTTTAGGATCGTTTGATTCGTCACAACAAGATCTTTGACACTAGGTGATAATCAGAGTCTGATGATGGAGCTGGAAGGTGGTCACCGGTACCAATCAACCATGCAACTAAACCACTTCGTGTTTAGGCTCGTTTTATTCGTTTCAACAAGATCTTTGACACAAGATAGTACTCAGGGTCTGATGTTCGAGCCGGAAGGTGGTCACCGGTACCAATCAACCATGCAACTAAACCACTTCGTGTTTAGGCACGTTTTATTCATCTCAACAAGATCTTTGACACAAGGTAGTACTCAGGGTCTGATGATGGAGCGCGAAGGTGGCGACGGGTACCTGTCTATCATCATCAGCTCCATCATCAGACCCTGAGTAGTATCTTGTGTCAAACATCTTATTACGACGAATCAAACGAGCCCAAACACGAAGTGGTTCAGTTACATGGTAGACTGGTACCCGTGGCCACAGTCCAGCTCCATCATCAGACCCTGAGTACTAACTTGTGTCAAAGATCTTGTTGCGACGAATCGAACGAAGCCAAACACGAAGTGGTTTAGTTGCATGGTTGATTGGTACCGGTGACCACCTTCCGGATCCATCATCAGACCCTCAGTACTACCTTGTGTCAAAGATCTTGTTGCGACAAATCAAACGAGCCCAAACACGAAGTGGTTCAGTTACATGGTAGACTGGTACCCGTGGCCACAGTCCAGCTCCATCATCAGACCCTGAGTACTAACTTGTGTCAAAGATCTTGTTGCGACGAATCGAACGAAGCCAAACACGAAGTGGTTTAGTTGCATGGTTAATTGGTACCGGTCACCACCTTCCGGATCCATCATCAGACCCTCAGTACTACCTTGTGTCAAAGATCTTGTTGCGACAAATCAAACGAGCCCAAACACGGAGTGGTTCAGTTACATGGTAGACTGGTACCCGTGGCCACCTTCCAGCTCCATCATCAGATCCTGAGTACTATCTTGTGTCCAAGGTCTTGTTGAGACGAATCAAACGAGCCTAAACACGAAGTGGTTTAGTTGCATGGTTGATTGGTACCGGTGGCCACAGTCCAGCTCCATCATCAGACCCTGAGTACTAACTTGTGTCAAAGATCTTGTTGCGACGAATCGAACGAAGCCAAACACGAAGTGGTTTAGTTGCATGGTTAATTGGTACCGGTCACCACCTTCCGGATCCATCATCAGACCCTCAGTACTACCTTGTGTCAAAGATCTTGTTGCGACAAATCAAACGAGCCCAAACACGGAGTGGTTCAGTTACATGGTAGACTGGTACCCGTGGCCACCTTCCAGCTCCATCATCAGATCCTGAGTACTATCTTGTGTCCAAGGTCTTGTTGAGACGAATCAAACGAGCCTAAACACGAAGTGGTTTAGTTGCATGGTTGATTGGTACCGGTGACCACCTTCCGGCTCCAACATCAGACCCTGAGTACTATCTTGTGTCAAAGATCTTATAGAAACGAATAAAACGAGCCTAAACACGAAGTGGTTTAGTGGCATGGTTGATTGGTACTAGATATGAGCGCCGCGCCGGCGCGCCGCCGCCGCCGACAAAATTTACGCGCCGCCGCCGCCGACGCTGCGCTATCGGCGTGGCATCGGCGTGACCTTGTTAGATACTACTACTTTCAGAATCATATAATATATATTTTATCTAGTTTAGATCTTTAACGGCGCCAGTCTGAATAGCTTATAGACATTCAAAAGGTATTTTAGGACCATATAATTCTAAAATATCGATGGTAAATTCAAACTTTTCTGTTTGGTAACCGCGCTACTAGTGTTAGAGCAACGAAATGACTAATTTTGCCCGCTGGCTAGCTCATCCGTCATTCACCGCGAATTCAATTATTGCAAGCATGGTTTAAATGTCTTAAAAAGGTGTAAAAGGGGGTTAATTTCAGATATTAAGCGTTTTCACGCCCAAAGGTCCGGCCGTTGGCTTTGCACGGAAGGCATCGGAAACGGAATCAGGTCTCATTTTAAGCTTGGCCATTGTTCAAATTTCAAGCTTTGCTCTCTCGCAGACCAATCTTTGGCCTCGCATCGCTCGCATAGAAGTAAGCCGCTATCTGAACCTCCAAGTTTTCGGCCCTGTTTGGAGCGTAACTTTTGGCCTCGCCTTTAAAATGCTTGGTTCTTCTCCAATCTTAGCTCCACTGCAGCACGGCCTTTGGCCTCCCACGAATGCAGCTACAGGAGAGCCCCAGAGGTCTTTAACACTGTGGCCACGGTCTTTATCGGCCTTCGGTCTTGCTTACACTGGACCAATTCCAAGCTCTGCCCTCTTGCAGCTTGGCCTTCGTCCTCGCACAGAAGCGCGCCGTAATCGGCACTCCGCGCATTCGGCCGTCAGCCAAGCTCACACTTGGCGTTCGATTCTAAGCTGTATGCTTACCTGCAGCTCAGCCTCTGGCCTCGGATGGGAAGGCGTCCGAATCTGGTCTTCGGTGTTAGGTGGAGCTCGGCCATGGGCCTCACTTTTTGACATAAACCGGTTTGTTGGGTCGATATTGGTTAATAACGGAGCTTGATTTTCCTCACTTCGGCTCTTTGGACAGTCGACCAGATGTTTCCTGATACAGTCAATCCGCTACTTTTTACTTAGGGGTCATCCATTTATTACATCACACGTTTAGGGGGAGGGAGGGGGTCAAGAAAATGTGACATGTGTGACAAGGGGGAGGAGGAGTCACAAACTTTGTGACGTCACTTTAACTTCATCAGTAATCGAAAATTTATGTAAATTATTTTATACGCTAATATACATTTAAATAACAAGTTTTTGAAACGAGAATCGTTTTTATTCGTTTAATTTTATTTCTTAATCAGTTTGGGTTATAAAATTACTAATATTTCTTTTGTCAAAAATATTTTGATAAAATATTAAATAAATATTTGCCGATTTCGTTGAAGAAATGTGACGTCACACCAGGGGGGAGGGGCTTGCCAAATGTGACCAAGTGTGACAAGGAGGGGGGAGGGGTAAAAAAACCTAGAAATTCGTGTGACGTAATTAATGGATGACCCCTTAGCACAATAGATAAGGGCCTCGCAAAGATCTTCCGGCCAGGGCCTCGCCAAGATTAAGACCGCCTCTGATGCCGCTCGATACCGTTTATACTATATAAAACTTTTTTCGTACCTTTATTCAATAAATTTTGCTTGCAATTCAAAAATGCACTTATTTTATAACTTTCTTACAGTAAAAACGTGTAAATTCGGTAAAATTTTGGTTTTAATTATTTTTTCATTAATCAAAGGTGTTTCAAGGCCACGCCGCCGATTCGCCGCCGCCGCCGACCGATTTTGACCGGCGCGCCGCCGCCGGCTAAATGCCTATCGGCGCGCATATCTAATTGGTACCGGTGACCACCTGCCGGCTCCATCATCAGACCCTGAGTACTATCTTGTGTCAAAGATCTTGTTGAGACGAATAAAACGAGCCTAAACACGAAGTGGTTTAGTTGCATTGTTGATTGGTACTGGTGACCACCTTCCGGCTCCATCATCAGACCCTGAGTACTATCTTAAGTCAAAGATCTTGTTGAGCCGAATCAAACGAGCCCAAACACGAAGTGGTTTAGTTGCATGGTTGATTGGTACCGGTGACCACCTTCCGGCTCCATCATCAGACCCTGAGTACTATCTTGTGTCAAAGATCTTGTTGAGATGAACAAAAAGGAGCCTAAACACGAAGTGGTTTAGTTGCATGGTTGATTGGTACTGGTGACCACCTTCCGGCTCCATCATCAGACCCTGAGTACTATCTTAAGTCAAAGATCTTGTTGAGACGAATAAAACGAGCCTAAACACGAAGTGGTTTAGTTGCATTGTTGATTGGTACTGGTGACCACCTTCCGGCTCCATCATCAGACCCTGAGTACTATCTTAAGTCAAAGATCTTGTTGAGCCGAATCAAACGAGCCCAAACACGAAGTGGTTTAGTTGCATGGTTGATTGGTACCGGTGACCACCTTCCGGCTCCATCATCAGACCCTGAGTACTATCTTGTGTCAAAGATCTTGTTGAGATGAACAAAAAGGAGCCTAAACACGAAGTGGTTTAGTTGCATGGTTGATTGGTACCGGTGACCACCTTCCGGCTCCATCATCAGACCCTGAGTACTATCTTAAGTCAAAGATCTTGTTGAGACGAATAAAACGAGCCTAAACACGAAGTGGTTTAGTTGCATTGTTGATTGGTACTGGTGACCACCTTCCGGCTCCATCATCAGACCCTGAGTACTATCTTAAGTCAAAGATCTTGTTGAGACGAATAAAACGAGCCTAAACACGAAGTGGTTTAGTTGCATTGTTGATTGGTACTGGTGACCACCTTCCGGCTCCATCATCAGACCCTGAGTACTATCTTAAGTCAAAGATCTTGTTGAGCCGAATCAAACGAGCCCAAACACGAAGTGGTTTAGTTGCATGGTTGATTGGTACCGGTGACCACCTTCCGGCTCCATCATCAGACCCTGAGTACTATCTTGTGTCAAAGATCTTGTTGAGATGAACAAAAAGGAGCCTAAACACGAAGTGGTTTAGTTGCATGGTTGATTGGTACCGGTGACCACCTTCCGGCTCCATCATCAGACCCTGAGAACTATCTTGAGTCAAATAAATACATATAGAATGTCAGGTCGTGTCAAATATTTTTAATCCTGTCCGGTAGTTTATTAAACTGTACCATTATAAATTATAATACTATAAAAACAGTGCTAGGATCAAAGTCTCTCGTTGCGGTTTACACGCACACAGTATAGCGTTTTACACGGCGCCCGCCGCATACAATGATAAAAAACCTCGTCGTCGCCGTTGAAAATGTGCGGAGCCGACCGACACACGTCCTGCCTCTACAAGCTCTGCCGCGGCACTGAGCTGGCGAAGCGCGCGTCATCGGTAATATAGAGTAGTTTTCAAAAAATTGCCAAAAAATTATAGTAGAATTTCATAAACACTAATGTATACCAACAGTATAAGCAAACGTTGCAGATTGCTTGAGTATGAAAATGACTTCGATATTAAGTAGATTTTCGTAGGAATTGACACTTGTTTCGGAGAGAAAATCGAGTTCGTTTTACTTTGATTTTCTCTTTCTCAAAGGTATGTAGGAAAAATATAGTTTGATATGCCTAAAGTACAGGGTATTAGTAATACAAAATAGCCAGGTTTAGCAGAGTAAAATTCTCAACATTTCCAAATAAGAGCTCGCCATTCAGTGCTTCACGGGGTTTTTCGGAAACGACCATCAGAAAAAAAATCATTACTAATTTAATAAGTCCTTTTTCTAATATTTACAACGATATTTATAAAGATAAGAAGACGCTTTTACTGGAACAAGTACTCATTGTTTCTAATAATGAGCGCAAAGTCCTGAATTTCGTCGACTAGTATCATCAATTTTGCATTATTTCGACTTTTCTTGTAAGAGCGCTCTTAAAGGACTCCTCGTATGTAACAATTTTTCCAAATTATTCTAAAAGAATTAAGTTTTCTGGGTTATTTTCTTGCAATATTTTGTGCGATTTTTGTGGACTTTTGAACCCCTAGACTACTAACCTCTAAACGTAGGTACTGTGTGTGTAGGCCTTGTTGAGATTTATAGGTCTTGTTTCTTTATGGCGTTTGGTTATTACCGAAAACCATCAAATGACACGCCGTACGCTAATATTTAAAAGCTCCGAGAAATTCTTTGCGTAAACATGAGCCACAAATTTACTTACCTACTTACCTAAGATTCTAAACTCTCACGCGTAACCGCGTAGAAAGTAATATTTTTAAAACTTTATCATATCTATCTGTTTTCTATAAAAGCCAGGTCACACCGGCTGCGTGTGCGTAGACGTGCACGTGCGCGTGCGCTAAAATGTTGGAGCCGCACACGCACGTCACGCAAGCGATGTGTCGTCTCTCATAAACATAACATAAGGAACTGTATATTACAACGCGCACGTGCACGTGCACGTCTACGCACACGCACCAGGTGTGCACAGGCCTTAATTTTGACATCGATATTACACGCTAACGATGTGTGCTAATGAAGACCGTTATCGCAGTCTGTGTCCCACGGTGTAGGATACCATGTGTCCTGTGTCACACTTGTCGTACCTACGTATCGCGCGCGACATCGGCATGCCATTTAACTCTCGTTGCTAACAACCTCGCGTTATCGGATACCGACGTCAGCAAACGACAAAGAAGCTGTTAACAAGCGTTTTGTGGCTACAAGTACAAGACATTGACAACAAACACCAATGGCACTAAGAGTTGAATGACATTATATTGAATGTTGTCAATTCTACTCTGAACGCACTTCAAGCAGCACGAGTCATTATATTATAAAATATCAGGCAAGATGTAATATGTATATTTGTGGCTGTAAGGATTTTTTGCGAGTTATCTCAGGCGTCCGATTATTTGCAAGAGTTGTAAAGCCCGCCCACACTGTCGCTGTTAATCAGGCCCTAACGCGAAACAGGAGTTTAATTAGTCATCGTCGCGATCGTCGACCAGTGACGTCACGGGAGCGGGCCGTCTGACGTCGCTCAACAACCGATGCCGGTGTTGAGCTAATTAAGCATATTTTCGATGCCTGGGAGGAGTCACGAGATGCTTTAGGTGTCTTCTGTGATTTATCTAAGGCCTTCGACTGTGTTTGTCATGAAACATTAATCAGGAAACTTCATTATTACGGAGTTAGAGGATCGGCACTGAATTTACTTAAGTCCTACTTAAATGGTAGAATACAAAGGGTCGATGTGAATGGACAGCGATCACCTGGGTCATTGGTCTCTATGGGTGTACCACAGGGGTCAATATTGGGGCCTTTCCTGTTCCTTATCTACATAAATGACTTGCCATTCCTTGTTAAGACCCACCATGATATAGTATTGTTTGCAGACGACACCTCACTTATTTTCAAAGTCAAACGACAGCAACAAGCTTACAATGATGTAAACAATGCCATTTCAAAAGTAGTAAATTGGTTCAATGTTAATAATTTATTGTTAAATGAGAAAAAGACTAAATGTATTAAGTTTGTCACTAGTAGTAACGTAAGGCATGTGCAAACAAGTGTCATTGTGAAGGATGAGGAATTGGAATTAGTTGATAGTACAGTTTTTCTTGGTATAACTTTAGATTCTAAACTCCAGTGGGGTCCTCATATTGCTACTCTTTCGAATAGACTGAGCTCTGCAGCTTTTGCAGTGAGCAAAATCCGTCAGTTAACTGACGTGAAAACAGCTCGATTAGTATATTTTAGTTACTTCCATAGCATTATGGCATATGGTATTTTACTGTGGGGCGGTGCTTCAGAGATAAATACCATTTTTGTTCTGCAGAAGAGGGCTATTCGAGCAATATACAAAATGAACCATAGAGACTCACTTAGAGATAAATTTAAGGAAATTGACATAATGACAGTGCACTGTCAATACATTTATGAGAATATTCTGTATGTACATAAAAATATTGTAAATTTTAGGAAAAATTGTGAAATTCATAATATTAATACTAGAAATAAACATAAGCTCGCAGTGCCCTTCACTCGGCTCCATAAAATTAAAAAATCATTCATGGGTAATTGTGTAAGATTTTATAATAAACTTCCAAACCATATTACTGAATTATCTATTAATAAATTTAAGAATTATGTAAAGCGTAAACTTATTTCTAAAGCTTATTATACCACACAAGACTACATGAATGATATTACAACGTGGGATTAATTGTTATTCGAAATGATTATTTATTTATTAGGTACATTTGATTATTGATGAGGAAATGGATATTCCGATGTAATACTATCTACTTCTTTTGTTACTTATGCTTTTTTTTGACATTTAGATTTTATTCTAGAAATTCTAGACTAGTATTTTTTTATACAATCTTTTTAATGTTTGACGATTCTTTTGTGAAATTCTTAGTGTTAAATTTGATATGTATAATAATCCAATTTTATTATGGAATAATATTAACATCAATAAATTGCTCTGATAATTATATTAAGATTAATTACGATTCATAAGAGCTTGTTGCTAGGCCTACATGAATAAAGTATATTTTTGATTTGATTTGATTTGATTTGATTTGTCGCGGGACAAGGGTGGTCTGGGCTATAACCGCGAAAATCGAAGTTCGCAAATTGCGGGCATTTTTCTCTGTCACTCTAATTACGCCTTCATTGGAGTAAAAGAGAAAGATCCCCGCAATTTGCGAATTTCGGGTTTCGCGGTAGCCCCTCTGACGTCGCGGGCAATGCTGGGAGATGCTGACGACTGGACGCGCTCAGCGCCGCCATTGGTAACTCAACGCTGACAAAAACGAAGTAAGATACCGATACTTAAGTATTAGGACTTGTATCTTTATTCGTATCTAAGTTTTCGCAAAGCTTGGTTAAAACTTAAGTACGTGTACCTACGTCTATTATAAATGGGGTTTTATCTTTGTACGGAGTGAGCACTCTGAACCTACTTATTTTTCTATGCTAACTGATAATTCTTTAACCTTATCCCAAAGACAAAAAGGTACACCGATGGTGATTTAAGAGTTCTGTTAGAACATATGACAGTTAAAAATTGTATTAAACTACCGCAAAATCAATTAGACCAATTTATAACACGATTCGTGCATCAGACAGAACAATTATGTACAGTTTAATATTAATTGCCAACTGTTGGGAAGTTCATCGGGTCTTACTCTAACCATGCGGCCTACGATACAAGGATAGAGTACTATTTTAAATAATCTTACCTACTATTACTACAGCCGTTTACGTGCTTAAAAATAGTCGAGAAAATATGTATGGGGAATGATTTGTCCATAGAATTAATCGTACTACCATACCGCTACAACATTGTAAGTTTTTTATGTTCATATTCAGTTTAAAATATAGGTATGTATTTATCGACTGTCGCATTGCTGGGCAACTCGAGCGACATCAACCCCCCGAACAGGCTGGCTTTCGTCCCGGATTTTCCACCACCGACCACCTCTCACACACACACTCAACCAAATCATTGAAAAGCATAATAAATTTAAGATCCACCTGTATTTAGCATTTGTGAATTACAGGAAAGCATTTGATAGCATAACCCATTCTGCCAAGTAACCGCACTAATAAATCAAAACATTCATCCTACCTATATACCTAAACTTAATCAAAAATATATACAGCAACAGCACCGCCGATATAAAACGTACTCCGGTCCGTCGTTCCCTATACAAAGAGGTGTTAAGCAGGGTGATCCGCTGTCTCCTAAACTATTCACAAGCACTCTCGAAGAAGTTTTCAAGAGCCTGGCGGTTTCCTGGGGGGCTAAGGGAATAGTCGTCGGTGACAGGAGGCTATCTGCAAATCTCCGTTTCGCCGACGACATTGTTCTCTTTGCCCCTTCTGCAGCAGAACTACAGCAAATGCTCCAAGATCTGAGCAACGCAAGCCTTCAGGTTGGACTTCAAATGAATCGCGCAAAGACTCAAGTGATGACCAATAGCAAGAAGCGTAATAGTGTCGAGGTGGACGGGCAGATCATACACTATGTTGACGAGTACATCTACTTGGACCAGCTAGTCTCTTTCAGCAACAGGCAAGACAAGGAAGTTGAGCGCCGTGTTCAAAACGCCTGGAAGAGCTACTGGTCCATGAAGGAGCTAATGAAGGGCGACCTTCCATTGTCACTGAAACGCAAACTCGTTGACATGTGTATTCTGCCTGTTCTAACCTACGGCGCTCAAACTTGGTCACTCGCAGAGATTCAGAAGTCCAAACTGAAGGTTTGCCAACGCGCCATGGAGCGCAGTATTTTGGTGTTAAACTAACTGATCGCATAAGAAACACTACGCTGCGCTCAAAAACCCGCATTGCTGACGTAGGCGAGAAAACCGCTAGGCTCAAATGGGACTGGGCCGGTCACGTCTACCGCATGCATCCGGAGAGGTGGGCTAGCTTAGCCACCAAGTGGATGCCGGTAGAGGGACGTGGCCGCGGCAGGCCCAAACGGAGATGGCGGGATAACCTGGACAGCTTCCTGAACAACTGGCCGGAGGAAGCACCAAATCGGGAGTCGTGGAAATTAAGGGGAGAGGCCTTTGCCCAGCAGTGGGACACTCAAATAGGCTAGAAAAAAAATGTATTGTATATGTACCATGAATTTCTGAATATTAAAGCCTGTATGAAAGGCTACGGTATCTTAATACAGCCTGAAAGTCTACGTTGTGCAGCGTCGGCGCTGCGGGCTTTAAAATAAACTGCGCCATAAGATTTACTTTCGTTGTTGCGCCAAGGAACCGTCGTCCTAACTGTTAACTGCGATTTTAAACCTTATTGTAAAGGCATAAGGTTCTCTGGTGGTCAGTTAAGTGTCGCTGTTAGAAAATCAAGGAATATCACGTTATTCGTTCAGCGCTCCGCGGGGACCTGCCGACTCGAAGCTACGAACACATTTCACTGATATTTTGCTTTGTAAACGGGAGAATATTAACAATATTCAATGCAAATCGGAGTAACCTAAGTAATTAATTGGTCGAGTTCTCTGTTTTTATAAGTACATAACTTATATATATATATATATATGTACAGTTGCCATCAGATATATCGAACCGGCCGAGGAGCTCAAAAATATTTGAACACGCATCTAACGCCGTGATAATAGAGGCGCATTCAGATATTTGTAAGCACCTTGGCCGCTCCGATATATCTGATGGTGACGTACCTACATATGTTCCCTGTATTCAAAAACATATTTTTTTTGTTTTACTTAAAGATTTTTACAGTTGGCCGTTATTAACCAGAATCCGCAGATGGGATCCTGGAGAAAGTAATATTCTGATATTATTAGGCACACCGATATAGTCATTATGCAGTTTTTTAATAGATAATATTAATATGTAAGTAATAGAATAAGGTAATTTATTCTGCTCAAGAAAAGCACCACTTTTTGAAGTGGAACTGCTGATAAACACCTTAAAATAAAGGCATGTTAAATATATACTTATATCTGTTTACAGAAGTCAGCTCTTTATTTTTTTTTTTATAGATTATTAGTTATAATGAATGAAGTGTTTTCGACAATAAACCAATTTCTAATGCGGCAAGCCGAGCGTGGGCTCGAATACCAGACCTCAATCCGTCTCGTAAACGTAAAAATGTAACAAATGCGCAAAAACAGCTAATTTCGGATTTAGAGGAGACAAATCATTTTAGTTGGCGCGTGTCCGGCAGCGGACAAACGAGCAGGGTTTGTGTTCGCATTGCTGCGCGAGCGCAAGCGAGTGTAGATCTCCGGATGACCAATATAGCTTGGCCTGGCGCCTATTTCTCCGACTTGAAAATTGATCCGGATAATTTCCTGTACATTTCTGGGTCAGTACTTACATAGCGCCAATATTTACTTGTTAGATTACAATAATGTACAGTGAGTTATCAATGTCAGCCGACAATTGCCCGCCCGCTAAAACGGGGGCCTGTTAATAACCATGCGTGCTTTGAGAACACTCTTACTAGAACAGAACTCTTGAGTGATCAGCAGGATGAGCGCCGGAGCTAGAGTTATTGGGCTGCGCTTGATCAAAGAACTTCGACGAGTGATGGAGTGCCAGCTATCAGAGTTACTGCGCGAGGGAGCGGGAGGCCGGTTTAAACTTTAACAACCGAAACGAACCGCTCTTATTAATACCTGTAGGTGTATCATTTTCAATTAATATGAAAATATAGGTATTAAGAGTAATTAAAGTTTAGTTTGAATAAGAGAGTAAATAATGGCAGTACCGGCAAATTATAACGGATCTGATTATTATAATTACAAGTGCTTGCATCGGCCAGTTACGACAAGGATATTATTAATGTTATTGACACAAATTACGAGACTATTCACGGCCTAAACAGTAAGTATAATAAAGCTGGTAGAATCCTTGTTCAATGGCGCACGTCGCGGCCGGAAGGACATCCCATGAATCCGATCGCAATGTTAATTACTGGCAAACAACGCCTGACCTTTCAGTGACGCCATCGTACAAGATAAAAGCGCAATTTAAGTAATAGCACTAAAACAATGGTAAACAATTTTACAGTCCATCTGGTGCTACATTACGACACCGGCTCTATAAGTAATAAACACATTACGTAACTACGTCGAAAATTTAAAGGGCCATATTTTGTGCTGTAAAACGTTGTACTCGTGATCCTCCCTTCGGTCGTGTTCTAAAATTCGCCACTCGTTGCGAATTTCCTATTTCTCGCACTTGTATCGTAAATAACTAATATGCACTTGTTTTTACGAAAACGGCTGCCATCTAACCTCCCAACCCAGTGGGGAAACTGGGCCTTAATGGGATGGCGGTTCCCTCACGATGTTTTCCTACACCGAAAAGCAACTGGTAAATATCAAAATGACATATCGTACATAAGTTCCGAAAAAGTCATTGGTCAGCCGGGATGTGAACCCGCAACCTCCGGAAGTCCGGATTATAAGTCACAGGCTCACCGCTAGGCTATTAGCAGCACTCTATATTTAACTTTTCTATACATCTTCACACACCCATAAACTTCGCATCGGAAATTAATCCAACTGGCTCAATGCCGAGCACGTCGGCCGGAAGCCGGAAGGACATCCCTATAAAGCCAGTGTTAATTACTGGCGATTGACCTTTAGTGATGTCATCTTCTCATTAACTCTCGCCGCTAGGAATGGACTCTAAACAAGATTAAAGGAGATTTTCCTGCAGCCAGAGACAGGTTAACCATATTAAGACAGGCTATTTTAGTATAAACTGTTTATTATTACCTACTGGCATACTGGCGATTGACCTTTCAGTGACGTCATCTTCTCATTAACACTTGGCGCTCGGAACTGACTCTAAACAAGATTAAAGGAGATTTTCCTGTAGCCAGAGACAGCTGTAATAATAAGACTACCACTACCATTAACCAACTCTCTTCATATATGTATTTTATCCTTGTTTTAGTTTAAATAAACTTGTTGTTGTTTAAAAAAAAGGGTAATAATAAGACTGCCTATTTTAGTATAAACTGTTCATTTTTTTTGTTTAAACTTTAAATCACGCAACACCCTCCATATTACAAATACCTTATAGATACATATACATTTTATAAACTTAAAACTAAACACTAGAATCGTCTGCTCTTGTGTCGGATTCGGCAGTTTGCCCCGAAACCTTCGAAACACGACAACGACACCCTTCGGCCAGAAGTCGGCGAACTCGATGGTCCCCTGCAGCGGTCGCGGGCAGTCGCCCAACGCGCACCACAAAAGAGTTGAAGTGCACGTGTAGTGGCGAGATCGATATTTCCATATGGAAAAAGGGTTGCCATATGTAAACTTTATTTAAAATGTGGCAGTTTGAACTGACAACGACGTAAGGTGTGGTAAGTACCTACAGAACAGGAGAAATGGAGAAATTAAACATCATTCTATTGAGACCACCATATTATATCTGATCTCTATCTTGCGGCAATTTAATGACGGAAATAAATATGTAAAAGTTTCAATCTCTACTAAATGTCCAGTCCAGTAGACCCGCTTCGAGATTCCCTAAGATTGCACTTTGCTAGGCTTACTATAATCCTCGCCCACGCAGAAGGGAATGGCTGTTGAACAACGGGAATATTAGAAGATAGCACTTAGCGGATAAGTGTGTAGAGTTCGAGTCGCACCTACGATAATTTAGAATTAGTAGGTTTTCATGTTATTTCTAATTTTGACTTGGCAACCGCAATCATCTAACATAGGACGACGGACTAGATACAAACAAACTAATATACATATAATTCGTGCTTATGTGTATGTGTGCCTATGTTTGTTTAGTGGTGGTCTGATTCACAATTACGCTGCCTTGTTTCATAGTAAGTGTTATGGGTCATGATTTATATAAATCATTCGGGATTCAGCCGCGGCGCCGGCGCCTGCACTCTTGATGCCACGTGCGCACTTGCCCCTGGACTATGACTAGGCGTGAGCGTGACCCACAATCGCCTCTCCAGAAACATGAACAGCGTTCGCTATCGGGAATCGATTTCGTTTTAAGAGCTATGATTCATAAACAGCTAGAGATTCAATCAACTAGTAAGTATGATGCATCAAAATACGTGGTAACTTGACGTGCAACTACGGATTGTAGCGTAGGTAGTGCAGGTACTAGAATAGGTTGCCTTCCTTTTCAGGGGATGGAAGATTTAAGTTTATCAAACACTTTTTAGGTATATTTTGAATCTAAAATTTATCCGAGTGACAATTCTTATATTTGTGCTTTTCTCTGATTTACAAATACTACAGCACCTTCCCTTTCCTCTGCCCAACTCCAACTTTAGATAGCTTCTTATAGTTAGTTGAGGTAAAAAAACCGCAATCTTAAAAAGTGAACTCCTAACGTATTATGGCAACATTACTCGAGAGAGTTGAGAGAGTTCGGATGATCTTGTTCCACAGACTGAACGTTCGTGGAAGGAATCTCCTCTGAAACCTTGTGGTTTCGTCTGGCACAATTAGATTTAGGCTTTTAGCTGTCTATAGATGTGAGCTGTCTAGCGATGTGTGTATGTATATTTTAAGGGCCATTGTAGCGTGCGGTTTACTGTAAAATAAAAACCTCATATTAAACATAATTAAATCTAAGTAGATACCTACTGTTAAATTTCTAGAAGCTTATATGCTTACACAATTATGTAAATTCAAGCTCATTATGCAGATCAGAGTGCGTGCGAAGTACAAAGTAATTGATATTCGCAATAATAAAAAGCGCTGCTTACAAATGCGTGGCTAAACAACAGTTCCGCATATCATTGATTTCGTATATATTATTCAGAAGCCGATGAGGCGTGGTTTGCATATAACATGGTATGGTAAACTGCGTGCAGTCATGCTTGGAGAAGCCCTGTATCAACGAATGCAAAAATATAGGGTTTTTGTGATGCGTGTACCGTAGCGAGCGTCCCGCCCGTAGCCAATGCAGTCGGTAAAGGCACCTGCAATATCTTGTGTAACCAGTGTAATAACAATGCGCGCAAACGTATTCGTCTGACACAATCTTACTTTTGTAGAGCTTTAAGAGCGCGTCACATATTTTTGGGGGATGGACTAGATATGTAAAATGTGGGTCTCTATTGTTTCCCAAAAAGTTTCTAGTCATACTTAATGTATTGTTTGGCCGCATTTTCGTTAGTCATAATTTATTTGGTTCAAAAACGCGTCACTTTTCAGGATTGCCATAAAACAAACCTAACCTAACCTAACCTATCTATAGGATAACCTTACGAAAATCCTGAAAAGTTAACGGTTTCAGTTTTATGACTAACAATAAACTTAAAGGCAATCGGCCGCCAGTACTCCTAGCGAGGATCGATTGACCCTCACCAAACAGCAATATGAAAAAAAATATTGACAAACAATACATAATGACTTAAAACTTTATGGGAAACAAAGGGACCCCGTACAATGTACAAGATATTAGGTAAACTCAGCATCAATCTCTTAGAAATAGAGCTATTAGACTGTCGAAGATACTTTTAACCCGTTGTTTCATCCACTACTATTGATACTGACTGCACCCATTAATTATTAGTAATTATATTATGGAGTCCTAGAAAATTACATTCCTTATTGCTTATACATTGTGGTGGTTTAAGATATTTATTTCTCATAAGATTTTACAAATCACTTACTGAGAAAAACATAATTATTTTTACTTATATCTAGGTAAGAGGGTAGCATGCAGAACTGTTAACGACTAGGTAGGTACTCGTACTTACAATAATGCCCGTGGTAACATGCGCAGAGCAACAAACAAGTAGTAGGCCAGTTAAACCAAAACTTTAAACATTAGTTAATTAACGGTTGTGCATGCTTGATTCAATTTCTACATTAAAGTATATGTAAGTAACATAAATCTTTCTAACAATTAAATTAATTATTCCTATTTTTATAATAAAGTGAAATATTTATAATTTTATATATTTGCATTAGCCGAGCCTTACAATATGTGATATTAATCATAGTATCATCGAAGTTCGGATAGTTAGGGCATTATTTATTTTGTGATAATATAATGTTTTAATGTTTTTTTTAAATTTGTTATTGATTTGGCATCTTTTATGTCATTAGGTATTTTATTATACAGCTGAGCTCCTTCATATATTATGTTCTTTTTTCCATACAGTGTTCTAGGTGGACGTAGTATTATATTATTAGCTTGCCTAGTGAGTCTTTTTTGCACCTCTGATCTTTTTGTAAATGTTATGTGACTGTGTATATTTTTATTTATTATTTTTCTTATTAAAATGCAGGTATTATATAAATATATGTTTGTGAAATGTTTAATATTTTAGTTTCTTTGTATACATAACTACTTGGTGTGAGATGCTTATAATTGAATAATAATTTCACAATTTTATTTTGCGCCGTTTGCAGGGCTTTCAAGTTAGATTTTGCAACAGATCCCCATATTTCTATTAAGTAGTCTAAGTGAGGTTTGACAAGACAGTTGTAGATAGTATAGCGAACCCTATTTGGCAAACAACATACAATTTGTCGAATTGCACCAGTTAGTGACATGATTTTAGAGCGTAGTGAATCGACATGTGATTTCCATGTTAGCTTATCGTCAAGGGTTAGGCCAAGGTACTTTTCTTCTTGAACTTTCTGCAGTGTTACATGATTTATAATTAACGGTTCATGATTTGATACGATTTTATTTTTAGCAGCAAATATGACGTATTTAGTTTTTGATTCGTTTATAGTTAGTAGGTTACTAAGAAGCCAATTGTGTAGTAAATTTAAGTCATTTTGCGCTTGCTCAATTAGAGTGTCTATGTTGGGACCAAAGTAAAATAAACAGGTATCATCAGCGTATAATGTTAAATGGGCCTTCAACCCTATGTTATGCATGTCGTTCACGTAAATCAGGAAAAGTAAAGGCCCCAAAATGGATCCCTGCGGAATGCCGTATTTAATTTCTTGAGCTTCGCTCTTCAGTTGACCTATTTTGGTAATTTGTTTCCGATTGGTCAGGTAAGATTGTAGGATTTTAAATGCATTTCCCGTAATACCAATTGAGCTCAGCTTTGACAGTAGGCGAGAATGACTCACCGTGTCAAAAGCCTTTTTTAGGTCAACGAAAATGCCGAGAGCTATGTTTTTACTGTCAATGTTAACTTTTATTTCTGTCAGTAGGTCTGTAGTTGCCGATAATGTATTTGACTTTGAACGAAAACCGTATTGTTTGTTGGAGAGGAAATGATTAGAGTCTAGATGTTCTGTAAGTCGCTGATGAATGATCTTTTCGAAAATTTTTGACATGATTGGTAGGACAGATATTGGCCTGTAATTTCCAGGGTCCAATTTATCGCCAGATTTAAATATGGGTCGGACTTTGGCCACCTTGAGAGTATCAGGAAAGATACCTAGCTATATCGAAACATTGATTAATATATTTCGTGAGGCTATCACAAATTAGAGTTTTGATGCATTTTAGTGTTTTTGTGGTAATACCATCTATTCCTGAACTTGTGTTTGGATTCAATTGGTCAATAATTTTTGAAATGTCATTTATTGATGCAGGTTTAAGATTAGTGAGCTTTTTAGTAAGTACTGTAAGACCGCATATTTTTTTATTTTGGTATTCGCCAGGTATTTTATTTGCTAATATGGTACCTATATTCGCAAAGTAATTGTTAAAACATTCGCAGATTTGTGAAGTATCTGATACTATTTCCGATCCCGCTTTCAGTTTCAGATTTGAGTTTTCAGATTTTGTTTTGTTATTTGATAGGTTATTGATCAGGTCCCACATTTTCAAAGGCTTTCCCTTACATAATTTAAATGCTTTATGGTAGTATTTACATTTAGTTGATTGTATCAAGTTTGAGACCTTATTCCTTTCGACACGCAGTTCTTCTTTTAGTTTTTCGTCATTTGGCTCATGATGGCTCTTCTTCCAAAGGGTATTACGATGATTAATTGCTTCTATTACATTCTTATTTATCCATTCATTCCTTGGTGGATTGAGTATTTTTACTTTTCTTGATTTGTTTTTGTTGATCTCTGTAAAAAGTACATTCGTAGATATTACATTAAATCTCGTTTGCTCAATAATATTGGTTATATCTCGATGCACTTGAAGATATCAATATTTATTGGGCTGTATTGAGCTTAATTTATTAAATAAAGAAACAGCGGAGAACTCACGGTATGCGCGCCATTATCTGCCCTCATTCACTAAGATAACCTATATACCCGTGCATAGCAAACAAAAACGAATGGAGCCTGAGCTTTTACAACCCAAAGTTACTATGACTTGCTTTAGCGAGTTATACTGGGCACTAGCTTCCTGTTTTATAAAGAGTCTGGTGAACAGAGGCTGAGGCGGGATTCGCATCAACACCAGCTTTCAGCGTAAAGGCACGAGTGACCTCTGTCGGCGAAGGCCTTAGTGAGAGGTCGACGTATACGTATGGTTGATCAATTAACTATCGCCCAACCTCTAGCGTACCACGACGGTCCAATACTATACTAGTACAAATTACCTCCAATTAAATTTTAATTATTAACAGTTTACGAAAACGAATCTTAAAAAAGACTTTTGATTCAATGCCGACCATCCCACTATGTAAAAGCTTTAATTCAATATGAAAATTTAATACCGATTATTATCGCGCCAGAGCCATGCCAGAGCCCATCCCTAGTTATGAGAATCAATGCATGGCGCTCGCGTAATATTGTGATTTGTGATGCAGCCAGCGCCCGCGCCGATTTGCATCCGACGAGGGTGCTGGCACCGTCGACATTATCTGACCAATTATGAACTTTAGTACAAAGAGATAAGGTCTAGCAATGGCGAGTTGCTGTGTAACGAGGGTCCTAGCTGCGTGTGAGTGTATATCGTGAGGGTACTGTGGGTGTGTGTGTGTGTGTGTGGGAATTGATTGTGCATCAGGGGTGGCGCGTGGCGACGGCAGATTTAACTAATCTCGGCGCCGCGGCGAAGGGCGGCCGCCCACCAGCGATAGTTACATTAAAGATGAGCTGCAGAAAATTCTCGTCGTTTTTTTTTCACACACATAATAGGTACTTACAGTATATTATGCAAGCAGTGTACTCTGCAAGCGTCTTGCTTCAATACTTACAACTGTGATTTATCACTCAGACCACCAAAGTTTAACACTTTAGACTTAATGTAGAATTTAATAAGCCGAGTTTTGGTTATTCCAATACCAGGGGCCCCAGGGGGCCTAAGCCAAGATGACAGTTGTTGAAAGACAACGCCAATCGAAACCTGAATAATGTATTAAAACAGTCACTTGACGTTTCGTAGCATCTCCACTTTTACTTTTCGTTTGGCGTTCGTTGATGTACGATTTTCATCTTGCCTAATCCCCCAGAACCGATACCTAAAAGCTTTGATTCAGTGTTTATCCAAAAACACATTTCCTGAATGGAATCTCCTTGTAGTCACATAGCTCGTGTGTGTCCAGTGTCCAGCTTCACTGCTGCTTCTCCAGTGAACCGTACAGAGGACCGTAGAACAAACGCCCCCCTGCGGTCTAAACTTATTCATTGCAGACCCATAATTATGAGTAAGGACACAAAAGTATTTAGTATTTTATCGCTTACGTTTCGCTTTGCTATTGCAGCATCAGTGGAAGAGGGCCTGCCCGCGACGCGACCCGCGGTCCTTATTTATTTAAAGCGGCGGTGCCATCGCCACACAAAGGCATAGCTTTCACACCCCATTGTCAGATTAAACATTCTTCTCATTTCGTTTGGCGTCGTTTACGTCCACTTAATCTCGATCCCAATATCCGACCTCAATCTGGCATATTTGTATAATTTTTTTTTTAATACTGACATCTCAAATGTCTACTTGTCTTTATTCCTGAAGTTAAGATTTATATGGTTACTAGCTAGGGTATACATGTGTACAATTGCCATAGCAGTTATGACAAAATTCGAATTGGTAAGTACCTATATATTACTACATTTACTTATTGTATGTACACTCTCATACCTAGCTCATAGTTTTGCCATAAGGTGCGTTGTTATCACTGTTAGTTCCCCTATAACAGTAAAATTAAATTAAATTAAAAAAAAAAATTAAGCAACCAAGCATCTCCAAGCATTTTCAAGATGCCTAAGTGACAACTAGTATGAAAACAGAGCTGGAACGCATAATTTTGCCGCTCCGCTTTACCAAATAGGTAGATAAGGTAAATATAAGTTATTAAAGGTAGCGCTGATATTAGTTGACTGTACTAGCACTAGTCACAGCTGTGACTTTGTAAGTAACATTATTCGCGGGGGCGTGTTTCCGGGAAACTAATAATTTTCACTTTCTCAAGCAATATTGTAACTGAGCAGGCAGACAACAGAACAGACAAGAGAGCCTTTGACAATCAAACCTTTGCGCTTTATATTCTATGAACTTTTAAGAAATTGGTAAAAATATCAAACCAAGCGTTACCGTGAAAATTGTGATCTTACAAATAAATGTATTCTTATAAATGAATTTAGTTTTTTTTTAAAGATAAGATAAAAGATAAAAAATTGTTTATTCAAGTAGGCATATTACAATGCGCTTATGAACGTCAAATAAAGCTATACCGGCTCCAACCGTACACCTCTGCCTCGAGAAGATTTAAATCCCCCCTCAATTGGAGGAGGGTATCCCAATACGGGACCGGCAACAAACTCGGCGGGACACATCTTTTCAAAACATTATTACATCTTATAATTAACATGCATTACGAGTAAATAAGAAAAATACAATTTAAATTACTATAGAATTCATGCAATTATACTCAGTAAGTATATAACTTTATATAAATATGATAAAAAAAAACATATATGTACATGAAATCATACAAATACGTAGCTCTTTCAGAAAACATATCAAATTCTTACAAAAGTAAAAGAAAATAAAGTCAATAAAAGAAATGAGAATACATATTATATGAATCTGACTGATTGTCATGAGATGCCTTCGTAAAATTTGATGTGCTTTCTTATCTGAGCTGAGTCACCTATAACTCTACACACAATACAATGCTTTTAATTGCTACTTGTTTTTATTACAGTTTCTGGTTTGGACCATGCATGTTTGTCTGTCAAGTAGTCCTCGACTCTCTAATAAGCCTTCAACATCAATGACTTTTTTAGGTAATTTTTAAGAGCTGGATAGGGTAATCTTAAAGCATCCTCAGGTAACTTGTTATAAAAAGGAATGCATTGCCCAACGAATGACTTTTGTACTTTACGAACACGAAACTTTTTGATAGCAAGCTTATTTTTATTTCTAGTATTATAGTTATGGACATCAGAATTCTTAGTGAAGGAGTCTAGATTCTTAACAACATAAATAATACTATCATATATGTATTGGGAAGCTACAGTTAAATAAAATATTAATTTCTTTGAAAAGTTATCTTAATGATTCACGCACTTTTAAATTATATATAGAACGAATGGCTCTCTTTTGTAAGACAAATATAGTCTGTATGTCAGCTGCTTTGCCCCAAACCAGAACACCATATGACATTACACTATGAAAATAACTATAATAAACAAGGCGAGCTGTTTCAACATTAGTCAATTGTCTTATTCTCCTCACGGCGTAGCCGGCCGTTTTATAACGTAACACCATCAATCCTCAATAAACCCTAAAACGTTATGTTCTTTTTCGGGCACTTGTTGAAAACATAAGTTGGCATGGAAACCACTTGAATCCGATTGAAAATGCGTCTTTGCCCACTCATACAATTATAAGTAATAATGTGTTTACCCGCCACACTAAGTATTGAGCATAAATAATAGATGCGAATAACAAGTGTACTCAGGCGTGACATTAATTAGCATGTTGATGTCGGAGCGACGCTTGAGGCTGATATTATTATTTTATATGTATAAGCTTACATTATGGAAGGCACGTCCCGGTCGCGCAGGCGGCACATTCTAGCGAGTCCTCGTCGGAGCAGAACCTGCAACACGGTGCATTATTGTGACGCAGTCCACCAGGCAGTGTACTACAGCTGACAAACAAACTATGACGGCTAAACTGCACGCACAGGTATTTTGGCTTGAGAGTGGCTCCAAGTATGGTATTGCTATGCTCGTTGTTTTCCATAAAAAAATAACTGTTATAATTATCACCACTTATCTCCATTGCTCTAAAAGCATCGAAACTCTGGGAATGATGACACAGACCCTTCTAATTGGACTGTTTTTACAAACAGTTGAACCAAACAAAACCCGGCGTTTATGGAGCGACCGCAACACTTAATAATATAAATAAATATTACGATTTTCGGCTTGAAATACGTGAATAACCCGTTTTAATATGTATTGTATATTTAAACTTTAACTCCGTGAAAGTTCCCATCGGAGCTTTGTTAACAGTACTAAACTCAAACTCAAACAAAAGTGTATTCACACATTTTGAGACGTACTGAACCTACCGAACCGATTACTTTTTATTATATTACAGCTACCTATTATTAACGTCTTAGTTCATCGTTACGTTCTTGCTGGTGCAGCATGCACCCTCACCCTAAAGTTCCGCTTAATAGAATGCAACATCCCCATTTAATTGTAAATTTACTCGTAAAAAACATTGGCGCGGCGAGCGGAACCGCTGCGCTGCGCCGGCGCTGGTCTCAAATTACGCGAGGGCGATATAATTAATAGTTTCCATGCAAATGAAATGCAGCCGTGTGTGACCTGAGTAGTTGAAACGGCTAGGATTACTTCAGGTTTGGAAACTGATATGATGTTTTAGTTTTGGTTTTATTGGCGCGGATAGGGCACGATGGTATGTTCTTCCCATCTTTACCAAATTCTCGAGGTCGGTTAACATTACCTACTGGTCTCTTGATTTTTCTTTATATTAGTAAGTGGGTAATCGAAAAAATATGGAATTTTAAATTTTGTAATAACCTTGAGCGCAATACAGTAAATCATACTTGGTCAATCAGTAATTATTTTCTTATCTTAGAACATAATTTAAAAAGCAATTATATTTCTAGAAAGAGTTAGAAATGAATAATGGATATTATTTCATATTTCAAGACAAAGTTCAATTACCCTTTTCCACTGTAGTAAATACGCACTTTCTTTATTTATTTATTGCACAAAATACAACAATCTACATTCTACAAGTAGCGATTCAAATGGCATCCGTGTACCTAATGTTTTCAAATTAATTTGAAATAGATAAAACATTTATTTGTTATCATATTTTCCTCGTTTTGAATATCACAGGGGTGGATTACAGAGTTATTACCAATTTCAAGACAATGATTTATAAAATATAATGATCTTAAAAAAATGTATCCACTATTCAAAATAGATTACTATTTTTTAACTGAGAAATATTTCTTGTAAGAAATAAAAAAACATTTAGGTAAGTACGTCATTACAGTAATGGACAAAGCTCGTGACAACAACAGTTAAATTGTTAAAAGTCGCAGAATTTTCCCTGAACTTTTCCGCGCAAATGGGCCCACAAGGACAGGTTTTATCAACGTCACTGAACATGACGGGAATGCTTTTAACGACGTTTTTACATTTAATAACCGAATCGAAAGTGTAAAAAACGCTTTATTTTCACCTGGCAACGATCCCACGCATGGATGGTTAAAATCACAAATTTATTTCGCAAGCACGACCAACAAATGGGGTTGTTGTTTTACACGGCTGAATCCAGGTATTAGCGCTATGAAATGCTTAAAGATTACGAGTATATTTCAATTATTCGCCGACGTCATACCTTTTAAAGAAATGTATCCCCCTCTTATCTTTGTGTTTATCCAGGTACATACTAAATTAACATCTTCTATATTTTCAGCAGGTCTTGTGGGACTTTGCCCGGAGCAATATGGCTTCGGTATCGTATCGCGATACGCGTATCGCATCGATGACGGATCTGAGGGCCTACCGCGAACCACCATCGGACGTGTTGCCTCCCTGTCACACTTACGTATGAATTTACAAGTGCGACAGAGAGGCAACACGTCAAACGTGGTTTGCGGTAGGCCCCCTGAACTTGACAGGACTTCGTGTGCAGCGAATAGTTCATCCCCTTCCAGGGAAGATACAGAAAAAAGTTTAGCAAAACTCGGTTCAGTTTTGAGGACTTTCTATTCGCCAATAAGTTCATTCATTTTTTTACACCAACAAATTCATTCATTTTTTACAGCCGGTTACTATACTATACTACTTCGCATAATTGAAACGATGAAATTAAACCTAATTAAACACTTACCTACAGTGCCTAGTATCTCCGTATCCAGACGCAATGGTCTCCGAGTGTAGGTACTTTAAACGTACAGAACATTAAAGTACACTCGGAGAACATTGCGTCCCTCATCAACAGCTGGTAAGGGTTCCACACCGTACTCGTACAAATCCGATTTAAAATGCAAGCTCAAGCACCATAACTTATTTAACGTTGAAGTGTCGGTCGGGAGATGATTGTTGCATCGCGTCACCCGCGCGGGGACCGCGGCGCGGACGCAATCTGCTCCCTTATTCACCCTCTGTCCGGGACACATAGGGTTAGCAGAGTTTCGTTCCAGTTTGTCAACACTTTTCATTTTCATTAGGTGCGAAGCAGGAGGTCCCGGGTTTAAATCGTAAGTGTATTTATGTGTTCATCACAAATATTTGTTCCTGAGTTCTGTTAAGTAAAAGTAAAAAGTCGGGTGAAAAGGTCGCATTCTAGTCGGGGTTCATCCACAAAATACGTCACAGCAAAAGGGGGAGGGGGAGGGCATGCCAAGTGTGATAGTGCGTGTTAAAGACCTATCTTATTCCTATAAAAAAGTGTGATAAGAAGTTTCTAAAAAATCTAAATTTTGTGTGATGAATTAATGGACGACCCCTCGAAAGTCGCAAATTTTATTAACGATCTCGATTGATCTTTAATTTCAATGGATGAAGCTTGGTAACCCTAGATACATCTACAACTGACGTATAGTTCCCGAAGCCATCACCGCGCTAACATCACTTATTATTCACTCTGCGACAAGCGACGCCACTTACCAACTTTAATGAGTTAACTTTGGATAATTATGCAGGCGCCTTGACTTGACGCCGGGGTTGTATCAACTGCTCATTGCTAATATTATTCAAAGCGAGATTACGGAATTTCGTCAAGGAACAGTAGCAAAAGAAAGTGTTATAACGAGTTGTTAATTAAGAAAGTTATAAATGGGATGACTAAGAGTGTTACACTTAAACGTTCGAGTACTGATAGAGTTTAGATTGTAGTATGCTGCGGACTTTAGACACACATTCATATTACATTGCATTGTTGTCATGTTCGTAATACTTGTCATGCATAACTACGAGTAGTATACCTCACAGGCACAGCACCACACTTAGTTGACTGCCAGCCCGATTCAGATGTAACAATACTGTTACTTCATTTCCACCAATCAGCGTGAGCGATGTCCTATCAAAACCAGTTCAAAACTCTAACAAACTGTTAAAGGTACTTGCTGCTACGGAACCCTTCATGGGCGAGTCTGACTCGCACTTGGCCGCTTTTTAAATTAATAGATAGCCGTTTTCCTTTTAAACTGTGCTTCATAAACAGTCTCCAATATAATAATTCAGTTGCCAAATAAATATTTGGTACCTGCCTAAAAATAAACAAAAGCTGTAACGGCATTAAAATACAACTCATATTGATATATTTTAAGGCTTCGTTTTGGTTGCCAAACTATAAATTTTAGTACCCATTTCTATTATTTTAAACTACCTAAATTCGATTAATTAGTTGACCGGTTAAATACGTGCCTTAAATTTCCATTCCCAAGCTCGTACTAGTCGTATTACTCGTAGCAATATGGTTTGTGTCACAAATACAAACTTTGTGAATCGTCAGGTATTTTTTACGCGAGTTAGTCGTTTTTTTTTAATCCGCCAGTATTGGGTCACTTACTTAAACTTAATGTACCTACTTTGAAAGAAGTCGTTGTCCGTTTAAAGAAAAGCACTAGGTACCATCGGTACCTATTAAGGAAGAAGTATTATAATTTTGCTAAAATAGGAACATGGCCACATTATTAATACATTACATAAATATTGTACCCATGCAATATTGTAGCTTGCTATACTTTACAGCGGTATGAAGCGGTGATGGCCGAGTGGATATGACGTCCGACTTTCAATCCGGAGGTCGTGGGTTCAAATCCTGGCTCGTACCAATGAGTTTTTCGGAACTTATGTACGAAAATATCATTTGATATTTACCACTGCTAACTTTTCGGTGAAGCAAAACATCGTGAGGAAACCTGCATACATCTGCGAAGAAATTCGAAGGTGTATGTGAAGTCCCCAATCCGCATTGGGCTAGCGTGGGGACTATAACCCAAGCGTGCCCAAGCCCTCTCGCGCTTGAGAGGAGGCCTGTGCCCAGCAGTGGGACGTATATAGGCTGGATTATTATACTTTACAGCAAAGTTGAACACAAATTTTTCGAACATAAAATGTTATTATTTCGAACGTTTCATTTAAGGGAAGTGAAGCGGCAATAAGTAAACAATCAACTATTTGGTGCCCGAGGCGATCCACGCGCCGCCCCGCGCCCCGC
This sequence comes from Cydia splendana, assembly GCF_910591565.1. Classification (NCBI taxonomy): domain Eukaryota; kingdom Metazoa; phylum Arthropoda; class Insecta; order Lepidoptera; family Tortricidae; genus Cydia; species Cydia splendana. The sequence goes on along the minus strand of NC_085967.1, from coordinate 442,185 downwards.
GCCCCGCGCCCCGCGCCCCGCGCCCCGCGCCCGCACCGTAGGGAAATTCAATCAGGGCACTTTCCCCGCGCGCTCGGGGCAACCCCATTGTCCACCAATAGGTACGGCGGCACATCCTGCCGACTTCAATGGAACTACTATTGATTCAATGCCCAATTGAGTAAGCCCACTAACAAATGCAGCGACACAGATCGAATAATAAGATTTAATTCGGGTAAGACTTCCTTGAATGGGAGAGTATTTTTTGTTACGAGCAGCTGGCTGGTACCGTAGACCGGGGTGACTTTGGAAAATTTGGGATTACATTGATAGTTTTAAAACGGCCATAGAATTACCATTATTCATTATTTACTGAAAATGTTCCTGTGACTAGTTAGATTACTATATATTCATATTCACCTATTGTAAAAAATCTCGCATAAATATATGGCTTAAATACTAGAATTTTAAAGTCGCCCCTGCATTTGAAAGTCACCCCGGTCAATGGTATACTTTTAATGCCATAATACAAACACACATATGAGTAAAAATATATACATATATTTGCTACTTGAAACTCTTATTAAGTAGGGACGTATTCATTTTCACAATTAAAATAAAAGAGTGATTACTTTATGTTATACATATGTACAACATTACTATCACGTAGATAGTATCTACTTAGTCGAGCCAAAGACATATGTAACTTCGTATAAGATGAATAAAGTCTAAGGAAAAAACGTGCCTCGGAAATCATGAAAAAGTCATTCTCGGATAGATGGCGCACACGCCTTTGGCCTATGCTCGGCTAGATGGCGTGACGACACCGTTTCATATTTAACAATTTTAACACATATATATCAGTGAATGAACATGGGTCAAAATTATATAAAAATAATAAAATCATTTATCCATATATATACATTTTTTTGATAATTTTATACGTTTTCATTTTGAGTTTTAGTCGTGTGTCGATAGATGGCAGTAAATTTATTGTACCTACAAAATTTACTATGACAGGACCCCTCTATACTGTCTATTCTCTTTGGTCGAGCTATGTAGAAATCTTGACGGTGATAGTCAAGATAATGGTAAATAATATCAGCTTATAAGAAACATCTTAACTAACAATAAGAAGCCCATATATTAAGTTGGCAGCGAATATAAAATTGCAAATATCAAATATTATAGGTAATGTTGTCTAGTGGACGGTTTGAGGTAAACATACAGAGAGAATTATCCGATGAAATACTCGTATGTAATGTGATTTGCATAATTTAGGAGCTTCTAATCCAGGCGAGGGCAGCGCCCGGCCCCTGCGACACGTGTAGATTCTTCTCCTAGCGACACAATATTCGTTACTTTTTATACAAAAACTACATCTTAATGATTCTTACTTCAGTGTGTCTTTGAAAGTATACAATTGTGAAAAACATTTGTTAAGACCTACTTACAATGCCTGCCGTAAGCAGACTGTTTCTAAACTTTCTAACGATGACCGGCGTGGACTATGATAATAAATAAATTTTGATACAAGCTTTTCTTTTCTTTCTACAGGCAACTAATACTCATCGAGACAATTGTAAAAAACACAAACACAATTAGGATGCGTCCTGTCTCCATCATCAGATCATCTTACATATGTAAGGTGGTGGTACTAGCGCTCGACATACTAATGCCCAATAGATGACACCAGCTTGCTGTCACCTCTATTGACAATGACCTAAGTTTCAAGATAACATGTACTGGGCCCGCGTCGAGCACCAGCACCACCAACTTACGAGTATGTGAAGTTTCAGCTCAATGGAATAATGGGAAGTGGGTCTAATTTAGCTTGTAAGAGTCATAATGAACCGTGCGAGTGCCAAAATAAGGTTAATATTTGTCTAATTTTTATTTGCAGTTAGTGAATTTTGGTAGTCACCCAACAATATAATAGACTAATAGTGTTTAGGTGTCAATCTTGAACCTATGCAGCCATTTATTTATTACACTACTCAGACTAAGTATAAGTCAGGCGGAATAATCAAAAATCCCGTCGACGTCGCGCGTCGTAGTTGATCGGGTTATTCGGGTTCCACCCCTTATGATAGAGTTACAATGTAAGGGCTTTGTCTGCGAACGTCTCGATAAGGGTACATTATGAATCTTCTCAGAAGAAAAAAACCGGGCAAGTGCGAGTCGGACTCGCGCACGAAGGGTTCCGTACCATAATGCAAAAAAAAAAAAACAAAAAAAAAGCAAAAAAAAAAAAAACGGTCACCCATCCAAATACTGACCACTCCCGACGTTGCTTAACTTTGGTCAAAAATCACGTTTGTTGTATGGGAGCCCCATTTAAATCTTTATTTTATTCTGTTTTTAGTATTTGTTGTTATAGCGGCAACAGAAATACATCATCTGTGAAAATTTCAACTGTCTAGCTATCACGGTTCGTGAGATACAGCCTGGTGACAGACGGACGGACGGACAGCGAAGTCTTAGTAATAGGGTCCCGTTTTGCCCTTTGGGTACGGAACCCTAAAAAGATGTAACGCCTGACGAGATTTTACGCTGTTATACTGTCATCACGATCTACAAGTTTTACTGCACTTCGAGTAGGTAAGGAGTATGGACCGTTACCCCGACTATTACCAGCGACTATCTCTCATTATCATGGCGATTTATGGCAACCATGGTACTGTACAGATGTTGTTGTATCACACTCTTATTATGACTAAATTATGATATGTTTATCAAAATTATCATCGGCATATTAATGGTGCGTTTCTTATGCCAGTATTTTCTATTTGCCTAATACCTAATGAACCTGAAATATAAAATATAAAACCAGGTTATATTATATGAATGAAAATGAAAATAGAAATACGCACTCAACGATATAACATATGTATTAATGATTACTTAATACATATCTAACTTTAAAAAAAATAAGATTATATTTACTTAAAAATAATGTTAACGTATACGAAGAAAAATGTAAAAAGCATGCAACTGAAAACATGCATGCTCACATCTGCAACTTAGTTGCCCCAAAGAGACCGGTAAGGAAGTGCAGCTTTCGCCGCCTGGAGCTGCGATGCTATCGCGAGAAAGCGTTGCACTCGCTACTGGAGCTTCAAAACGACCTATCAGCCGCCCGAACCCAGTCACCTGACCATTTGTAGATCTTGTAGCATTGGAATAAGGATTACGAAAGGCAAGTAGCTGTGTGTGGTACGATACACTCATACGCTTTTATGTAGGAACAGTATTATACTCAAGTTATACAAGTTGATACAATAGGGCACAGGAACATGTAAAATTGCGTTTACACATTACACATACCGTCGTCTACACTGTTACCTATTGCAATTTTCAAACCCTATTGCAAGGCCCTAAATACCGTCGGTAGACAGAGTGCTGTTGTTGTTTTCTCTGCAGCTGACTGCATGTACATCGTTTCTGCCTGTAAACGTCGAGTGCCGAAGGATTTGCATCGAGAGCCGTCGGGGGATTTGTTAACGATTATCGAAACGTAAATCAACACTCTGTGCAAAACACAAATGCAGGTTGCTCCCTATTTGAATTCTCAATAGAGACGTTTCTACTGGATATACTTAAACTGCATAAGCTCATGTAAATGCTCCGATGCAATAGTGTTAACTTGTGCTTATGTGTAAAGTGTAAATATGTATACATTTACTACATGTAATACTGGGACAGTGTCAAGCCGAGCACTCGGACATCTGCCATATGTGAGTTATACTTATGTTACTTATTATTGTAAGTAATAAATATGTATCAATCATAGACCTATTATATTACTTCGTAAGGACATGCTTTACGAGCGCGGCGAAAGGGGGCGATACATGGGTGTGAAAATCGCATTTATTCACACCCATGCGCTCAGTCGTGTGGTGAATTGCGCAGTGGAAAGGCGTCACGTAATGTCACTCCCAATTTAAAAATACGCCTAACTGTGTCGTGACATTGTGTAAAAACTATTACAGAAAAATCAAATACACTTATGAGATTTCATATCGTCGGTAAATCATTTCAGATTGCATTAATTTCTTTCTTAAAACAAATTTCAAGCTATCATTTTAGTTTCACTATGACGATCGGTTGACCTTCGCTCAGCGCACGTAAAACAGAGACATATATTAAAGTAGACTGCACTCTCGACTGCAATAAACGTGCCGAGCGGATAACTCGCGGCCCTCGAGGGAGACCTCTGATAAATATGGTAACATATTTATTAAAATAAATGTCATTTTTATTGGTATGGTAGGTAGGCAGGCTAGTTTATTAACTCACTTTAGAATAGTTCCTTTCTAAATGTTGACATTCAGTAAAAATAAAGTTTCTTTGGTTATGAAGTTTTTTTGTATGTAATATAATTAAAAAATCAATGCATTTATCTAACATATTTTGATATGTTTTAACTCCCACTTGTTCCTGCAGTGAAGTTAATAAACTAGCACGGCAAAATCTATAATGATGGCATTTATATTAATAAAAATAGTAGTATGGCTTGTTTAGCTGTGGCAACAATGATAACATTTATTAAATGATCACTTCAACGTCGCCCTAAAGAAAGAAAGGGACTAATGTCGCCCTCGAGCTATTGTTCTAAACACGTTTCTTGGAGGCGTGTGTGCAGTCTACTTGAATATATGTCTCTGTCAAAGAGAATTGATTGTACCTTTGCTCTGACCATCGGCCACGTAGTTAACGCAGTATACAACAGATGGCGCTCTGTTTTGCTAAACGAGAATGTTCGGTCGGAATTGTATGCATGATCTTATCCATACTTTGGAAATCATTGGTATCAATGGGATTTGCTTGAAGAGGCAAATAATTAATTAAATTGATTTCATGAACATTTAATACAGTATAAGCTAAGACTATTTGGTGCCTACCTTTCATTTCAATATCATTTACACATAGGTATGTATCATTGGATTACGTTATGTTTCTTATACACAAATCGTAATAACGACTCGTAAAATCAATCAGATGTTGTTAAATTATAACTTGAATAATATTTGCTTAATTAACCCGGCCATTCTAATTTTTGCGGCCGGGGCGTCTGCGAATTGTAATCCCGTTAAATGGAAACCATCGGAATGGGCTTAAACAATAAAAATAAATGCTTTTAGAGACAACCTTGGGAGCGTTGGGATTTCTCGTAAAACTGATGGAGGCACCTTTGATGTCGTGGAGTGCGCTGAACGACCGTAGCAATAACTAACTCTTGACATCTTTAACGGTCCTTGGCGTACAAAGGGTTAAAATAAACAGGTGGTATTGCGGAATTAAAGATAGGGATTCGTGTTTAAAATATTACTTCTGTCTGAATAAGAGCTCTAAAGTATTGCCACGAAAACAACCTTTTACGATCCTCATCGGACCGAGCCGAGCCGAATCCTACCTATACAAGCAAACTAAAAACTGCATTAAATATTTCTCTCTTTTGCTTTAGGTTGTCTTCATATCAGTTTTACAATAGTCTTATTAAACAATTTCAATTTTCCTGCCAAGCATTCTGTCCCTCTAGATCTAGACGGATTAAATTTGTGCTGGTTGCTCGAGGAGCTGAAAGTATTAACAATGGAACATTTCTCCTCGAATCAGAAAGCGAAAAACATTGTCTGCGTCTTATGCACCTGGGGAATGGTGTGCCGACTGCTGACTTGCCGAGCGCTCAGAATATTATCAGCAGACGCGCGAGCAAGCGCCATTCGAGACCTGGCCTGGGGTCAAACAGCCAAGAGTCCAGCGCTGAACATAGGCCTAGCCGTCGGTTAATTACTTACTCATTGATAAAACCGCATCCCGCCTCCCAGTGACCCTTATTAAGGTTCATTCATCTTTTTTAAGTCCGCCACCGCTTCCCTGTTTGTGGATGCCGGACCTTAATGCCCCAACAATTTTTCCCCGGGCTATTTAAGCCCATTTTAGATCATTTGGTCTGGCCGACACCCCGATTCCTTTTATAAACCAGTGTAAGGTAAGTACATACCTACGACTAAGAAGGCCTGGTCCTTATATAAGCTTACCCTCTTTCATAATTTCATATCTAGGTACCTACTTTTATAAGTTCAATGGGTTTACATTTGGCGCCCACGTTCTCTAGTAGTTACCATAGACAAAACTGCAATAAAAACTACAAAATACAAAATCGTTTATTTGTCCAACATAGGTATGAATAGTACATAAGTACAGATCTTATAGTATTACTGTTGTATCACTATGTTGTGCCGTAAGGCGTACAATTTTTTGGCCTACTTATTAGACGCAATTACCGTATCCTAAAGTACAGGTTAGTAACAACTCGCTAGCAATAGTCGCACTGCCCGATTCGAACTTTAAGACACGTCAATTAATAATCTATAAACGATATGGATAAGATGTGTCAGTGTCAAAAGTGACGTTTTTGTTCGAAGAAACGTCACATTCGACACAAACATATCTAATCCATATCGTTTCTAGATCTCCTAATTGACGTATCTTAAAGTTCGAATCGGGCCGACAATCACAATAGTGTTTTTACAGGACAAATGCACTCATGCAGTCGGCAGGCAGTCGGAATGTCACCACAGCAGTACTCCACGTGGACGATAAAACACCTATAAAACATGTACGTCGAATCAAGTGGCGAGACGCAGCTTTTATAAAGCAAATTTCACTCTACGGTATTTATGATGTACCGCCTCTTCCCTCTCTAGAATAATTTGACCCCTCGGTTTGCATTACTGTGCGTAATCAGAGATCAGGTTTACTTTACCTGTGATAAGGAGCATCTCGAATTGTCAATTTTCGTTCAAGATTGCATTCTCTATCTGTTAATGTTAGTTAGGTAAATATCAACTCAGACTCAACTCAGAGTAACTATTGGAAATCCAGTGTTATTTGGAAACTCTGAAGCTTTACAACCAAAACCGTGTAGTAACTCAAATGTGAATTCAGAGGGACTTAAGATCAATAAGTAACGAAGACACTTCAAAATGAATATCCCCAACATTATTCATAATAATATCTGGTCACGGTTAGACTTTTTTGTACTAATGACGAATGTTATTTTTCCTGTTTTGTTTTGATTTTTGTACAATAAAGTGTTTTACTACTACTACTACTTTTGAAGAATGGAACGACGAGGGAGAGTTGTAAAGAGTCAAATAGAGCCATTCAGATTTAACTACTGGTTACAGATCTGATCTCATTTTTATACTAAATACTATGTAGATCGCTCACGCTATAATAGTTGATGCACACGCGCCAATCACCAACAAGATCGTCTAGGTCGAATCAAAACCAGTTCGCAACCATAACACGTTGCTAAATCTGAATCGCGCTCCTAGTAGTAGGTATTGTTGCGTAGGCAATCGTCCGGGCGGGGGGGGCGCCACGCACGCGTCACGATAATGGGCCATTAAACAAAGCTTCGAGCTGAAGTAGCCAGATCACTATAGCGACTAGGCCACACAGGTGATCAAAGTAATTGGACGTTTACATTTTTTCTACGTAGGTACTTATTATATTGTTGTTGGAACTTTTTGACTATTATTTTATCAAAATGGGTTAGGTTGTCTTAAATTAATTTCAACTCTGAGCCTTTAACGCCTACGCTAGATAGAACTGGATAGAACGGACAACTTGTTTAAAAGTGTAGAGCGCTAAATACGCGGCACAGAGGATGGCAAAGAGGCGGCGGGTTATATCAGGAAGATTGAATTAGCTGCAACTTCTCAAGGGACCCGGGCATATTGCAGGCCATAAGGCCCTCTTCAGACAGCAGCTCTGCGACAAAACACCGCAGTGTTATAAAAATTCTGTTGGCTCCAACATTAGCTAATCCGGTCATCGTTTATTTAAACAACGAACAAACGACTTTCAATCCGGAGGTCGCGGGTTCGAACCCCGGCTCGTACCAATGAGTTTTTCGGAAGTTATGTACGAAATGTTATTTGATATTTGCCAGTCGCTTTTCGGTGAAGGAAAACATCGTGAGGAAACCGGACTAATCCCAATAAGGCCTAGTTTCCCCTCTGGGTTGGAAGGTCAGATGGCAGTCGCTTTCGTAAAAGCTAGTGCCTACGTCAAATCATGGGATTAGTTGTCAAGCGGACCCCAGGCTCCCATGAGCCGTGGCAAAATGCCGGGATAACGCGAGGAAGAAGAAGTATTTAATTTAATTCTATAGGTACCTATGATTCCGTTCCTTTGCCTACATTTTCAAATTTTCCGCATCTTTTGGAATGAAAATTATTGGCCAGATTAATAAAAATATTATTGTACTCATTGATTAAGACATCTTTTCAGTCAATCTTACTAGCATTGACGACTACTTAAATATTATATTATCGTCCTGCAGAAGCGCTAAAAGAACGGCTGTCGAACCGTAAGCTCCCGGAGGCGGCGGAGGAGACGGCTTGTATTGATAGATTACGACACATAAAATTAAGAACACTTAGACGCGAATGAGGGTAAGGTAATTCTGTACCCAAAGACTGCCAAAAAGACCTTATTACTTACTGAGTAATAAGGTCTATACTCTTCGCCCTATCTGTCAGATCTTTAAAATGCTAACTAGTAACTAGTAACTTTTACTTAGCCCGTGAATGTTTTACTTGTGAGTATGAATGAACCCGAAGGTAGCGACACTCGCTCATTTATTAACCAGCTAAAATTTTCTCATACAATCCATTATTATCCATGCACGATTAAATTTTTATCAATTCTTGTGAAAGACTTTGAATTCCTACTGAACTTTAATTTTAATGATATTGTAAAAGATTAGCTTCGAGTTCTCAGTTATTCTAAATTTAGATTGACACTGTTTTCCGAACTTTGTGACTTTCTCATGTAGAAAGTACTCACTTCGAAGTTCGTCTCTAATAAAATATCCGCCTGTATAATACACAGGGTAGGAGGATATTTAATATCGCCATATTGCTTCCTTAACGCACCGCTGTAGCTGGGTCATTTTGTTTAAAGTAGCCCAGTAAGTAGGCACACTTTTTTTTAGATTTGAATTTTTTGTTACGAGTATTTCTAACTCAAATGAGTGTCCATAACTTTCCATACTTACATTTTTCGTTCCTTCAACTTCAACCGTGATACAAACTCTATAAAAATGGTAACGGAATGGTGATAAAATCTTGTAACATTTTTTTTCTCCTATCAGGATCGATAGAGCTCGTGATTCTATTAGGTAGAAATATGATACATAAAAATAATCATCTTTGAAAAAAAGGAGAGTAAGTACAACTTTAAATAAAATGTTCCAGCAATAGCTTCAATTCATTAGGTATTCCAATCCGGTCGGAGGGGCTATTCGTTCCATTTCTATTTAGATTTATTCGACTATTACAAGACGAGCCAAGGTGAGACGAATCATCGATCCCGCGCCGTGGCCGATAAACGAAAACGGCCGCCTCAATCCTTGTTCATTTAAATGGGTTTTCCTTGCCCATAAACTAGAATAGGTAAGGTACTGTCTCCTGGACTGGACTAGTATATGCCTGAGTTTTTCCACTGAGGCAGAGTTAAGCGGAGAGGAGATGTGCGGAAATCAACAAATACGAGTAGCATCGGTTGTATTCACATCTCTTCTCCGCTCCGCTGGACAACAACGAATGCTACTACTTTATTCCTGTAAGTCTCCCCTCATCTCTGCCTCAGTGAAAACGCAAGCTAAAGCTCAGGAGTTGTTGCCGCGGCACGCGAGACGCAATGTAGAAATAACACTTGGCAGTTTTAGACCACTGGAAACAACGTTCGCGACTCTTTGAGATTTCTAAAACTAATAATTTATATATAAGGATGATATTTATCAATTAATGGCTTCCTTGATTTAACCTCGAGTCTCGAATAGGTAGTACAAAACTGTTAAACGGCCAATAATTACAATAATCAGTTTTCAGGCGCCAGAGACGCCATTACAGTGGCTTAATTCCTTCCAATCGCTTCAAGAGCCAGAGCACTACTAAATCTCAAATGAACCAGTAGCCAACTACACGTAATTTCCATGGATGAAGGCCACGTTATATGTATTGGGGCTAGAGAATCGACTCGAGATAGCTAAGGGAATCGGCCGGCAGAGTTAGAGCAAGTTAAGCGATACCTATTAGCATAGCGATTTCCAATCTCCGGAGCCAGGTTAATGGGCTAGGCTGGCGTCCACTGATAGACAGTTATTTTATTTATATTGCTGCTATGTAGGGTGAGCGACCGCACGAACAGCATCCTATATAGCCATGTTCGCTTTACATTTTGCGCTCCATATTAGTAGTAAGAGTCAGACGAACCTTACTCTGCATGGCAATTGCAATGACAAAGTGTAACGATGGCATCATTAATGTCATATTTCTATGAAAATATGACGTTTATAAAAATACTCCTCAGTTTTTTCTGGGGAAGGTTGCTCACAGTTAGCTTAGACGGACTCTATCGTATAAATAATATGTACATTTGAGCGATTGTAGCCGCATGCCAAACGATTCGACCGAGATCGATCCATTTGTTTCCATGATGCGGACCTGATCATCTGTAATAAACTGGATATGGATTAAATTGGACCGATGACACCTGGAATTGTTTCTCAACTAGGCTGGCGCTTTCGAGTAAAAGTAAATGTAAAAGCGGAAGTTTCCATTACAGAAAATTACAATAGTGAAGAATAGTACATTGTGCAACATGGGGCGTAAGTTATTATTACGCCCCGAGTTACACACACTGCTTTTTATCACACTTGCGATACAAAAATTAAGTATAAAGACAAAAAACTATTAACTATGGCACTAAAAACTTCATAACTCCCTAGGGAGAACGCTTTTTCTATAACTCCCGCTAAACCTGCGCGCAATTCCACATTTACTGAGCGAGTGTGATGAAAAAGTAATTTCGCAACAAACACCGTGTGTTATTCATTAATAGCGTCCCTCGATCCTCACAGACATTTTAATGAATCAATCAAGTTCATTAAATTCTCGCTGAAGTCTTTTCCGCGTACTGTTTTCTGAACTACTTCCGGACCGTTCAACAACCCATTCTAACTACTTGTGTTAACTGACTTAACTGTCAAACTTGTTTACCAATAAATTGCTAACATTCGACATTTAAGAAACGTTTAAGAGCAGTTTCAGCAACAGATGAAGGCGAGACGCAACACCGCGGTCGTTCACTCCCCCTCCGGCTGTGAGCTGTCCGTGTCCACGCATTCCGCGCGAACACTAACGAATCGCACGTGCCATTCAGAACTCATTACTGTTACTTGGCTATACATTAAATGTAAGATATTTTCACGCCTCAACCAGTGGTATTTTACATACCTACGGGAGCTTTTTCACAAATTTGTGGAAAAATGTCCTGCTCACCAGGTTTGGAATGGAATGTTACCCAAGTAACATTTTAGTCCTATAATTTTGGTTTTTATCGCTAAAACTTGTATAGTAGTCTTATGAAGGTTTCAGAGGTGACCGCCTGTCTTATAACACATTTTTGCTCTATAGGCAGCTCAGTTTTATTAGCAATTGATGTAAAGGTTTATTAAAATATTTGAAAACAAGGCACATTAATACTTATGGATATGGGCAGGACGACGTTTAATATAAATGGGTAAATCTTTTTCTTCGAGCAACTTATGATACATATGTCATTAACATGATATCGGAGAGAAACTTAGGATTTTCTTGCACAATTTATCTATAGATCCAAAATGCAAAAACTTTTGATCAAATCGAATTGAGCTCTCACAAATTTTACAATTTCGCATCAAGATTAGAAACAAGAGCTGCCTTTAGAAACAAGAGCTGCCTTTAGAAACAAGAGCTGCCTTTAGAAACAAGAGCTGCCTTTAGAAACAAGAGCTGCCTTTAGAAACAAGAGCTGCCTTTAGAAACAAGAGCTGCCTTTAGAAACAAGAGCTGCCTTTAGAAATAGATGCTTTCTTACAATACTTAGATACTTATTCCCCCTTCTTAATCTTCGTGCGACTTAAGAATAGCCGTGGATTCATGAAAGTTTGATGATTGAAAAACTCCGGCTCAATATGAAGAATTTGATAATAAAGTTTTTTATTAGGTACATCGTTCGCGCTCCGCTCGCTATTTCTCCAGCTAAGCCTTACTTATTCAGAATGCAATCTTTATTCTAAAGTACTAAACCTTGGGCATCTGAGAAGCTTGACCCCTGAACCCTGCTCGACCACCGTACATTTAATCAGTTTTTCACATCTTTGTTATTACGTTTTATACTGCATTTAACGAACTGATTAATGTAAAAAAGTCATAGCTTAATACATATACTCCATACAACATTTTATGTTTACATACCAACCCAACTAGCAGAAACTAGTACTGAAACTACTGAAAGTATTTAGCAAAGTCAGTATGTATGGCAACTCCAGCATGGTCATCGACCCTGCGTCCGCGATCAAGAGCGGCGCACACGCAGACGCCGGCGCCGCGCCAGCTGCCAGACATGTCAAATGTGTGATACAACATGACAGCCCGACATAAAGATACGCGCTTATAACTTAACTCCAATAGGAGCGTAATTTGGCAAAAAAACTAACAATTTAGGCGTTATGATTATATCTATCAATAATTCTTATAGTTTTATATTTAGACACGACACCACTAAATTGAAGCGAAGATTACATATATTTCCGTACCTACCACTTTTTTTGGTAAAATTCAGCAGCAGAAATTATAATTAGGTATGGTAAGTATGTGCAGTCAACATAAACCTAAAAAATTTACATAATACAATCTTGATTCCGCAAAAAACATCCTGTATCCTGTCTGATTTAGTTTATCGACGAATCTTAACAAAATACATCTGCTGTCAAACCGCAATAAAAATATCGGTCGTCCAAATCAACATGTGGTTCTCGGATATATCCGTCTGTCCGTGTCCGTGTTTACGCTAGATTTGGGCGGTATTTGTTTCGTAACGGCCCAGTTTACTTGGTAAATAAATATTCATAATCTATTTATGAAGCCGCGGCCGTTTAACCCACTTTAATGGCCGACAAAGCTGCCAAACTGTCGGAAAACACAAAGACCAAAGCTTTTAACTGATTGCCTAACCGATGCAGATCGTATTGCTGTCGCCGCGTTATGATAAATTCTAATATTTACAATATTTAGACTAATAAAAAAAATTATGTTTGATATGTTTTTATTTGTATATTTATTTTATTCCACACCGCAAAAATAATAAGTTGTTAACATCCGACCCATTATTCTGGTCCTTTCCTACTACTAAATATTTATCCTAGTCTTCCACATCGATTTCGATGGCGGCGGCCCTAACGACGAGAGCGTTGCCTCTTATACAGTAATTATTAGGTTTAGGTATTTCCGGACCGATACGACCTTCAAACCTACAAGAAAAGACCTACTCGCAATGCACTTACAACCCCTCTGGTGTTGCGGGTGTCCATAGGCGACGGTAATCGCTTACCATCAGCTGTTAGTACCGTAATTACAATAAAGCTACAAGTACAACTTCTGTCTTCAACTATTTAAGCGTTCAAACTTTCAAAGTCAAGGCAAATGCCACTATAATTAGTGATACGTCTGAGTATATTTAAATATATAAGTCAACCCGTTCCTGCCGGAAGCAACCCAGCCACCCGACCTTCGGGTTTGGTCGACATTCCGCACTAACGCGATACGGACGGACATTCTCCAGTTATCGCTGGACGTGACACGCCGCGCCGTGGCCCTAATGGTTAAAGGACCTTTAATGTATTCGTAATCCCGAGTACTGACGTTCGATCATTCAAAATGCCGGGATCTGACACGTGTACACAGACTTTGTGTATTAACCGGGTCGTATAGGTTAAATATTACTATATGTATAAGTAGGTACTAGTAATATTTCCTTCATCTCTGTGATATGATTAGATATATAAAATGTTCCGAATAAATGTATTTACACCTCAGCAGATCGAAAAAGGGTACTTTGCTTCTTAAAAACAGTGAGCAAAATGCGATTTTGCTCACTGAGTCATTTTGTCTCACTCAGCGAGCAAAATCGCATTTTGCTCACTGAGTGAGACAAAATGTCATTCAAGTTACCTTTATAGTCAAATGTCATTTCAACATGCGGGGTCAAATACAAGTTCGATATATATGTTCTCACTGCTTAGGGTGAAAAATTTTATGTACTACACGAGATCAAAGTTATTTACATCTCGTGCGCTTTTGAATCCCTTACTACGCTCAAGATTCTAAATTAGAATCTTTCGCTTGCACGGGACTCAAAATAAGCACTCGAAGAAATATCAAACTTTGATCTCTTGTTGTACAAATAACTATTATTGTTTCCTATAATTTCAAATAGCCACTTATATCCGCACGCCAGGTATGGTTGCTATTTGATTGATATACTTATTGAGTTGTTTTCAAGGTATTCAACGAGACCAAATGTATTGTATCAAATTTCAATTTGTCTCGTCTTATCATGACATGTTAATAGGCAGATTTAAATGAGGCTTACATTGACGTGTGATCTGCTTATTGAAGATTATTTTAAAAGGCAATATCTAAAGCGGGATCAGATATTTTGGAACGTCCTTGATTGTAAATAATAATGTGTTGATGGCGGCTCTTACGTAGCGTCTGCACTATCTTGAGACGTGTAGGACCAACTTTAGGCCAAATTTCTAAAGCAACTATCGAGTTCTGTATCAGCCGTGTACTTTGGTTTAATCTTCAAGTATCGAGACGGAGTCACATTAAGAGTCGATTGTAATCTCGAGACAACATCTGGTAAGTCTAGTACGATTAATACGTTCCCTGCCTCCAACTAAACGTAACAAAAACAACAAATTAAATCCACTTTCTTAGTGTGCACTTAATCCTCTTCGTCTAGATATAGTGAGTGCAGCAGTAGCAGTGGTAAGGTGTTCAATAAGCACTTAGCACAACTTTACTTAGCTCGAGAGACTTAGAGGAAGACAATGTTTAACACCACACCCGTTTATCAACTTCTGCTGCTTACTGCATATGGGGTCCCGAATCTTCGTTAAACTGTAGAACACATTTCATAATCATAATAAATGGTCCTAAATCATAACAGCGATTGCGCCGATAGCATGTGACGATGACGTGAGCAAAGTAGCGGCTATAAATGATCCTGCTTGCATACAAATTAGTGAAATCAGCGCTGACCGCTGACTCGGCGGTCAACGCACGAAATTGAAAATTTGGCCTCGTCGCGCGCACTTTTATCAACAAACATTTTGCACTCGACTGTATCACTAGTATAATCTGACCTGAGGCATAACCAAGATGAGATGACCATTGTTTATCGATAAACGTTAATCGAATCGAAAAGTAAAAATGGCTCTTCCTGTGACTGTCGGTGAAAGATGCCAAGAAAATGTACGTGATCATTACCCTATGTAATGTACAATACTTAACTTTTGATTGTTAAATAGGGAGTATTACTGCAATGTTCTGCCGCGAGAGTGCAGCACTAATTTGTTTAGTAAACCATAGAGTAACTTATACATACTAGGCCTTAAACAGTTTTTTGACAAGTTTTCACTATGACATTGATGCACCAAGGCGGTTTGCTTACAGGTGGCCTACCACGAAACGCGAAAATCGATATTTCTTTATCTGCCTCTTTATCGATCGAATAAACAAGAGTGATAGAGAGGCAGAAACCGAACTTTCGATTGTCGTGTTTCACGGTAGGCCATGTGATTGACCTCGTGAGTCTCGTGTCGCATGATGTGTCATTGATGATGTCAATGAGGTTTGTTTACTGTATGTGCTAGTGGTGCCACCTACGCAGAGCTTTGCCTAATATTCCCTATTGGCATTTTCTGTAAAGAATTGTCACTTGACTTTAGCCCCATGAAGAATTCAATCATTACATAATGACAGGTCAAACAACACCAGTTTTTAGGCGATGCGCATGAGTAGCGCCACAATTAAGTGGCACAAGCGTTATAGCGCCAGCGAAAGTGTAAACACCATAAACTTCACATTCGGGGAATAATGATGTTATGCTTCAGTACATTAATGCTCAATGGTGACCTTGCTGTTGGAAATTATTTTAGCTTGCATTAAACAAAACATTACCCATTTTGATTTGTAATATATGCTATTTCTAATTCTTTTTCTTTACTCGCTCATGTATGTAGATAATACCTACTAATCCATTTAAATTACATACATAAGTAGTTTGAATGATGTTGACACATTAACCGACTTCATTATTTAAAAGGATTTTTAAGTCACTAGATTTTTGTGATAGAAATATTAGGGTTTTTTACCAAATAATATGCTAAGTTTTGTCGCCTATTCTCGATCTCAAAACGATTGATAACTATAAATATATAGTTAGTCCCAACGGAGGCTTAAATTTTTTTTGAAGAGCGCTTTCAGAGAGCTCACAACACGATCTTTTATTCTCAACCTGCACTTATGCACTTATGGCTTTTGCATTTGCATGTGATCACTTGCAGTCCAAGATCTACTCAACAACACTTGAAGGGTCCTGACACTCTCGCCGCGCTGCTTTCACTCGGAATGTTACAATGTACTCGGTATCGCGCGGAGCTAAAGCGTTCGAAAGAGTAATGTCAACGTACCTTTTCGTTCAGCGCGGCTGTATGCAAACAGAAGGGCGACAAGTACACATTTCCCTCTGTATTGTTAGCGCACTTCCCTGCCGGGGGAGAAAAGCTGCGTGTTCACAATATATTTTGTTTCGACTTTGAGCTCTTCTTACAGACATAGAACTCTGAAATTCATGACAACTATTCGTGATCGAAGGTCAGCCTTATACTGGTCCGTATATCCTGAAGCCAGTTTAGCATTATGATCATCGCAGTCGGTTAAACGTGTGCAAATACTGATAAAATAAAAGGGCCTGTTGCCCCCGCGCCGCGCCGCGCCGCGTCAACAGCAGCAACTTACAGCACTCTTTGATATGACAGGGATAGCCTTACTTTACTAGGTACCTGAGTAAATAAAACAAGGTGGTCCGAACTTGAGGCTCAAACATGATAAAACTCTATCGCAATTTATACATTATCGTATAACAATTTGTATTATTCTTTAGTTACCAGGCTCAGTATCGGATCCTGTTTGATACTCGTAAAAAATGTGATGTTATTTCACTATACACTGAGAAACATAATCGTACCGTATACAAAGCTATTGGTACTTTAATAGTTCTTTAAATTTTACTATATTCGAGACAACTGACAATTCGTAAACCTTATTTATAAAGTGATAAAATATCTTCAGCGTATTATCCGTTGTGTCACTTGTGACCATGGATGCGTTTTATAAGGTTTTATAAAACCATCCCCGATTACTTCATCATCATCAACACCATCTCCACATGCATTATAAATGACCCATATTATATGTAGATTGAGACACGATGTTTTATTTTAAACATCCATTCAAACGTTTGTATAAGCCGTGCGTTGTGCTCACTGATCTCGCGCACGTCGCTTCACTCACGTAAACATTCCTGCTCGAATATCCTGCGTTTGGCTCAGCTATTTATAGTTTTCATTAATAGTTGAACTTGTGTCGCAGACACCCCGTCTCCCTCTAGTAACTTGTTCATCTCTCCATAATACATTAATATTTAACGACAATGCAGCTAACTGCCTTTGTAGTCGCACTGTTGCATTTGCAAATAAGCCGCTATAATTTAAGCACTCAAACCAGATTATGTCTTCCGTGGCACGTGCAAACATACTCATCACACATTCATGAATTCTCCATTCTGTTTGTACCATGCACCCTATTGAGTCTAAATAATAAGGTGATTGCAGTGTTATCTATGCAGACGCATCTAACGCAATGTACAAACATAACAATATTGCAACTAACAACATTGTTGTATGTAAATTCTGCAAGTGGGCTACATATGTGCTAAAAATCATCAATATTAATCACTCATTAGATTCTGTCGTCTTTCTCGTGTAAAATACCTCCAAACAAATACAATACCTACATACATAACTATTGCATGAATTCTTTATTCTGTTACCTTCCTTCTTGAGCATGCACGTTACCAATTAAGCCTCGATTCTCAGAATTTTATTTCAGTCACAACCGACTCAATGCTTTGTAAAACTAAAAGCATCACACGGGGCAACTGTATTCAACGCGCGACATTCAAAGGTAACAGTCAAACAAGCCATAAGCTGTCAATCAGACTGGCCCGTCGGAATCTTCACGCCGCCCGAGTGAACACGCCCTAACCAAACACTAAATATATTTACGAGGGCTGCTGCATTAAACATCGGCCCAGTCGTTCCAACGCTTCATAAAACTGATTTATTCTGAACCGAACTACCGAGCTTTATATTTCTCATAGCATCGACAACTCGTGTTTGTATTTTGGCGTGCACTTCGGCCGTTTAATGATGTAAGTTTAGCTGCTCTTGAAGGACGCGTGTGTGTTTGCGTCTATCAACTTCAACTGTCGATAGCACCATGTCTTTAGAGCTTTAAGTTAAGAACAGCACTACAGACTGCCGTATGCAAAAGTGAACCCGAGTGCCAACGGTTGTGACTGGTAATGTTTTGGTAGTCCAAGAATTCCTGAAAATTGTAATACGAGTCACGCTTTGAATAGACCCACGCTTTTCCAAGATTGTAACCCATCCAGGTCGGTGTTTGGTTTCGGTTGCGCAGTGTCCGTCGTTGATTTATCGTCAGGAGTATTTCCAGCGGCTCCATCACCGCCGTTCAGCCGCGCCGACGCATTAATGGCGGCGAATGATGTGTCAATTATAGGCCCTACGAACTTCAAGTCGAATCTTTATTCGGGTTTTGAACTCGGAAACTCTCAAGGCGTCAGTTTTGTTACCAAAATTTATTTTAGGGTGGCTATTCTAAAGATTTTAAGGAGAGAAAAGAAAATACAACCACTGTAATTACAACGTTTATTCTATTATAGAAAACAAAGGAAAGTTTTTTACCCGGGCCTTAAGGGCCTTGCATACACTGCAGTTATCTTAATCTAGCTCTTAATTTTATTTAACTTGAGACTCCAATAGGGACGAGAGAGCGAATGTGGGTTTAGCGGCTAAAATCTTATGGTTGGGCACTCTGGGTACGTGGTATAAAACATAAGGAAAATTATTTAAAGTAAGTTGGGCGCCTTGGAGAATACAATGAATTGGTTGTCTCTGACCTGTTAAGTAGCGACCTTAGAAGGAAGGTATCACTGCCGACACTTTAACGGAGACTCATGTCGCAGTGCCTCTGCATCCATGGTAGTCGTAGTAGGAGCGAACCGGCCCTGACAGCCTGCACATCAAGCTGGCTTGGGAGCCCCCGTACAGCAAACCTGTAGTCTAAGTGGTAGGCCCTGTAACGAGTTACAGGTAGTAAGACAGGATTCACAGACTTTTGACAAGCTGGAAAATGTTATGTATGTGTTTGGCTTTATTTAGGTAAATAAAGTAGAAAAATTGGTTCATGATTTAAAGAGCGGACCACAACATGGGCGTAGGGATGACGCATTCAAAAACAAGTAATTAACTTACCCATCGAGGAGAAGCGGCATACGTGGCCGGAATTGACCAGCATGTCGACTCGATGAGGCCTCCACCACCACACCGTCGTCTCAACGACTGCAATATTGGATTAAAATTCGGGACTGTGAAATAAAATTCACCACGCTATTAAATGGAATCTTACACACAAAACTTACTGCAGAAATCACCAAAATACTCACTTAAAAGGGAGATGGCTCCCGATATAATCCATAGTAGCCTAAATCGGCTTTTGTATGGCGAAACGCCGCTAAAGAAAACGTTCACCGAGAGACATCTTGACAGCGAAACGGAATGACAGATCAAATGGCAGAGTTGCCGCAGCCCGAACTGGATTCGTGCGATCCTAGGTGATTTTGAAAAGAAAACATTACCTTTCTTTTTTAATTTACTTGGACTAATATTAAATAGAAAGAAAAAACAATATTTGAAGACAATTTTAATTTACAAACCCCTTTCGATTAAAAAAATACCAAAAATGTAGGAAGAAACCGAAATTATTTTTAATATAGCAACACGGACCAAGCTTAGTTCGATAGGGCGCTGCGTGAATACGCCTGCGCTCACTAGACAGCGATAAGGGTATCAAACGAAGATGGGTCCCATACTAAACAGTATTGAAAAAATGAAGAATTAAAATTTTGTTGTTACAGTTTTTAGACCTTTAGGAAGGTACGCTAATGAGATAACAATTAAAAAAACCGGACAAGTGCGAGTCGGACTCGCCCACCGAGGGTTCCGTACTTTTTAGTATTTGTTGATATAGCGGCAACAGAAATACATCATCTGTGAAAATTTCAACTGCCTAGCTATCACGGTTCATGAGATACAGCCTGGTGACAAACGGACGGACGGACGGACGGACAGCGGAGTCTTAGTAATAGGGTCCCGTTTTTATTTACCCTTTGGGTACGGAACCCTAAAAACACACCAACAATACGATCCGGTAAGAAAAAAAGGTCACATAATAGTCAACGCTGCTAGTTTAGATTTTCGCCACCGTTTCAGTTAAGGTGATTGCAAAAAGTTCAAATCATAAATAAAGTGGAACTTGGGTATAAAATAACATTTTCACCCCAGCAGCTCGAACAAGGGTACTTTGCTTCTTAAAAACAGTGAGCAAAATACGATTTTGCTCACTGAGTGAGACAAAATGCGATTTTGCTCACTGAGTGAGACAAAATGACATTCAAGTGACCTTTAAAGTCAACTGTCATTTCAACATGCGGGGTCCAATACAAGTTCGAAATACTTGGGTTCTATTATATCTGTCCCTTTCACACTGTTAGCAAAAAAAAACAGACAAAAAAAAGGTAAAACGACATTCAACGATATATTGAGGGTTTATAATAGACCCCTGAAAACTTCAGACCGCATCGTTCCAAACCACGTACGAGAATAATTTCTTAATAATTAATTAATAAAAATAAAGTTTAAGATTTGATATAAACTGATAAATACTATATTTTAGGTATTTTATGGTACAATTAAAATAATGAACTCAAAAAATACACAGATTATCACGAAATTAATTATTTTACTTTTAAGAATTTCTACCATAGTTGACAAATAGTACGTATCCGCAATTCGGACCGTATCTTACAAAGATTTTTATACAAAAAAAAAAGTTGTCGATTGAATTGTCAGTTGATGTTCATATCAACTGACATATTTCCATATTATTTTACTGAAATTTATTATTACGTTTTGTTTTTGTGTTCGATTGCGGTAATTAAACTTAATTGTTTGTATATCTTAAGTCTTAAGAAAACATGAGTGCAGTGGGCGCAGCACGGTTCCATTTTTATCGTCTATCACTATGCGCGTCCCTTTCGCACTTACGTACTTGTTAGAACGTGACAGGCATGGTGACAAGGGATAAAAACGCGACCGTGCTAAGCCGCCAGGTATTAAGTGATGAAGAAGGATTACATTTTTCAAGTTGTCTAATAGGTATGTTCTCACTGCTCAGTAGAAATTTTTTGTGTACTACACGAGATCAAAGTTATTTACATCTCGTGCGCTTTTGAGTCCCTTACTAAGCTCAAGATTCTAAATTAGATTCACGAGCGTAGCGAGTGAATCTATTATAGAATCTTTCGCTTGCACGGGACTCAAAATAAGCACTCGAAGAAATATCAAAACTTTGATCTCTTGTTGTACAAATAACTATTGATTCTCTTAAGATGAGCCAGCTATTTTCAAAAGAGTTGGCGCTTCTTTAGGCTTCTAATATCTTATGCGTATTGCGTTTAATGCAGAAATTCTATGAGTATATCAAGTTTGTTTGACGGTTGTTATATGAAGTGCAGAGAAACGGCTCGCGTAGACGAGTGTCTAGCCATCGCGTCCATCGTTACGGCTGTAACACCCAGCACGTCGTATCGTCGTCTAGCGGCTAATTAATAAACGTCTAGCAGGCGATAAAAATATGCCAGTTACGAGCTGGCTGAGGAGATGCGGCTTCCATCAGCGACCGTTAGAACCAGTGGCGTAGCTAGCATGGGTGGCACCCGGGGCGGAAATTGTGGGTGTCACCCCAAAATTCAATCAAAATTGTAAAATATGTTTAATATTTTACAATTATAAAATTACGTTTAATATTCCATAGCTCACAATTTACTCCATCGCTTTCATTTTAGATTCCATGAACTCTCAATAGTCTACACCCTGGTGGGTGTTGCCTCTGCGCGCGTTCTATGACACAGGCAAAGACAGCATCCGCTCGGTGTAACCCACATTTCATAAGTGTCATAAGGGCATCTACATGTTGGCTTGGGCTCCGCGCGCGCCTCCCAAAGGTCCGAGTCATCATTGTCCCGTGAAAGATATACAAATAATTTACGCTAATAAAAAAAAAATTGACAAGTGCGCGATTTGAAAGAGATTCTGTAAAATCCCATTTCACAATGAATTTCAAATAGTCCAGAGTCACCCAATTAGAAACAGTGACATAGCTTCTCAATTACAGAAATAATCACATAATAAAAAAAAACCTTTCTGAATAAAAAAACCTACGAGGCGCCAACATATATTATTATTGTTACATACCAGGAACCCCAAGAGATTTTAACCATGCATTTCTGAGGCCAAAATAAGGAAAATATACTAAAAGAGTTTACGTCAATTTCGCCAAAATAAAATTGTTTTTCGATTTTTTGTACATAAAATGTAAATGTATGTAAATTTGTAAAACTGTCACCCAAAAATAATTTTAACTTTTTTTATCAATTACAGAAATAATCACATAATTAAAAAAAAAACTTTCCAAAGTTGCGAAACTTTCCACATGAGAATTTCTCGTTTTTCGATTTTTTGTACATAAAATGTAAATGTTATAATTTGTAAAACCGTCACCCAAAAATAATTTTAACTTTTTTTTGTCAATTACAGAAATAATCACATAATTTAAAAAAACTTTCCAAAGTTGCGAAACTTTCCACATGTGAATTTCTTGGTAACTTCTGAGAATGGTGACTTTTGGTCTACCGCTTCCGGTCAGAAAAATGTATGACGGCCCGGCCAAACCCAAATGTCATAGAGGGACCCTGGCAGTTTTTGAC
Organism: Cydia splendana; assembly: GCF_910591565.1. Taxonomy (NCBI): domain Eukaryota; kingdom Metazoa; phylum Arthropoda; class Insecta; order Lepidoptera; family Tortricidae; genus Cydia; species Cydia splendana. The sequence goes on along the minus strand of NC_085967.1, from coordinate 419,103 downwards.
GCCGCCATGTTTTTTCAATACGGCCGACTTTTTTTTTATTTTTTAAGATTGTCCTAGCGCGCTGAAATTTTGGTCACGGAATCTAAGGGTCCCCTAAATACCCATGAAATTTTTTTTTTTGGAAAAATGCTACAATTGTGGGAAAACTGGCCACTATTATTTTGTATGGCAACTTTTAAACGGTGCGTGATAGGTGGGGGGTGCTCGACCAAATGTCATAGAGGGCCCCGAGACAAAACAAACTGCATGAAATAAAACGAAATGGCCGACTTTTTTTTTAATTTTTTCAAGTTGGTCCGAACGCGCTGAGATTTGGCATGGCGGGAGATAGAGGCCTCTAGATTCCTATGACAAAAAATTTTTTTATGGAAAAAATCCAAGATGGCCGTACAATCATTTACATGTTGCAGGAATGTTCTGAGAACATTCTCGAGAACGTTTCCGCTTTTTGGGAATGTTCTGCAATTTGCTGGTGGTACTGGACTATGAAACTAGGCGAATTCCAAAACAGTTTATAGGATATTTTAGTCTTTAAATATGATCAGGAATATTCTGTCAAAATCATGGTATAATAATATACTCCGCCTGGTACTCTATTCCGAGATTCGCGTATGACCTAACTGACACGGGCCTACGTCATCATGCTGTTTACAGGTTCTCAAACTTTAAAATGTGGGAGAATTTTAACCAACGGTGAAAATTATTTTAACGGCATTAATTTTAAGTTATTCATGTAGAAACATAGTAAAATAAAACAAATCTAATGTATTAAATTAAACTTTATTTATCTATACAAGACAAACGTTTAAAAAACTAATTCACAGTTACACATTAATTACCAAGCTTACGACGTGAAAAGTTTGGAAAACACTGCGACTGCTGACACTGAGCGAGAAGGAAATAACAATTAACACGCGTTCGACAAGGATGACGGTCAGGGCATGAAGTTATCTAGATCCGAATTGTCAAATGTGACAGCGCTATCCTGTGTTGCCAGTAATGTAAACAGAATTACCCGAACGTCTGAAATTTCTTTCGTGAATCGGAAGATATTGCTAACGAATAATTAAAAATGACGTGTTATTGTAAAATTTAAGATAAAATACATTATAAATGAAAATTATAAAATTATAAAGAAATATTTTAACTTATTAACCAAAGCTATAATGTACCCATGTAATATGTTATGTTGAAATAAAGTGGCAATGTTATTGTGACGTAGGCCCGTGTCACTCTGGGAATAGAAGACCATGTTTTATTAGACCATGTGTCAAAATCTCTCGGGTTCCTCATCGGCATGTTGTATATTATTTCCTTGATGGCGGTTGTGCAATCTGCTACAGTTTTACGAATTTTTATAGATGGCACTACTGATGTTCACGGTCGGGTGTCACCCCCCAAATGTGTGACACCCGGGGCGGACCGCCCCCGCCGCCCCCCCCTAGCTACGCCACTGGTTAGAACACTAATAGACGTGTTGTTCATGGGCCACGCCATAGTTTAACGGTGAGGCTGCTAGCCAGTAAAGATTTGGCCTCAACCGCTTTTCTATGTGTCATTCCTGAGAATGTTTACTTAATATATTTGTAAATATAAGAATTCATGGTCAAGGATAAAAAATACTTGCGGGCGGGACACATCATCCTCCACTCATTCTTCGATTTATACATCAGTCTCTTCTTCTTCTTCCCCGCGATATCCCGGCACTTTATCACGGCGCAGCCTGGGGTCCGCTTGACAACTAATTGGACTTGGACACTAGTTTTTACTGCCATCTGACCTTCCAACCCAGAGGAGAAACTAGGCCTTATTAGAAATAGTCCGGTTTCTTCACGATGTTTTCCTTCACCGAAAAGCAACTGGTAAATATCAAATGATATTTCATACATAAGTTCCGAAAAGCTCATCAATATGAGCCGGGGTTTGAACCCGTGACCTCCGGATTGAAAGTCGCACGCTCTTACCCCTAGGCAGGCGTGGCTCACTCCGCGATTTCGTGGCTTTGCTACTGGTACCTAAAAGTACATCCGTTCCACACCAATTTTGGTGGTTAGCCATAAGCCGCACGTGGCGCTGTCGCCACCTAGCGGCCATATCTGTCCTGATCGTAATAGACGCGTTTTGTTAGAGAGTGAGTCTTCTGTACCTAGTACTGTTATTTATTCTGTGCCCTAGGCGACCAGCGCCTGGTTTATACAGTATATTACAAAATTAAGATTGATTGGTTAGTAGTTAACAGTTGCGAGCTAATAAAGTATTGCCCCCACACGCATCTCCAACTCTAACAGAGATGGCTACCGCGTAAACTAGAATATAAGAAGGTAACTACGACAAGAGGGATAATAGGACGAACAAAACTGAAATATTACTATGGGGACTGGCGTTATTATTCAGGATCCTGCAAAACCTCTGACATATTTAACGTTGCATCCAGAACGTCAGTCGTTTTGAAGTATTTAAGTTATTTTCAGAGTTTAATGGTTGCCGAACCGCACCGTTTCTAATAGGAATAACTCCGTAATTAGCCTCCCGGCCAAAAACGACAAATGTTTGCAGGTAGGCACGCAGACGTGCTTGATGTCGGCTCCGCTAGGTTTAGCCGAAGTCTGAGAGCGCGCGGTATGCGCGTCGTGTCGTGTCGGTAATTATAGATAGGTACCACAGACGACAAGTGTCGCACCGGCGCGGCGATCAGCCATTTAATACTCCTTCCTGGATAACCATGATGGCTGCTCATTAGCGGCCACTTCAGATGGGACCTACCTACTGCTAAAGTGATGCTGATGCAGCGTTGCGATAGCGGAATATGGGCGATATCGCTACCATTTTCCCTGATAGTGACAGAATGACAGACAATAAATAAAAACCGGCCAAGTGCGAGTCGGACTCGCACACGAAGGGTTCCGTACCATTATCTATAAAAATGGTCACCCATCCAATCCAAGTACTGACCCCGCCCGACGTTGCTTAACTTCGGTCAAAAATCACGTTTGTTGTATGGGAGCCCCCACTTAAATCTTTATTTTATTCTGTTTTTAGTATTTGTCGTTATAGCGGCAACAGAAATACATCATCTGTGAAAATTTCAGCTGTCTAGCCATCACAGATCACGAGATACAACCTGGTGACAGACGGACGGACGGACGGACAGCGGAGTCTTAGTAATAGGATCCCGTTTTACCCTTTGGGTACGGAACCCTAAAAAAAAACCGGGCAAGTGCGAGTCGGACTCGCGCACCAAGGGTTCCGTACCATAATGCAAAAAAAAAAAAACAAAAAAAAAGCAAAAAAAAAAACGGTCACCCATCCAAATACTGACCACTCCCGACGTTGCTTAACTTTGGTCAAAAATCACGTTTGTTGTATGGGAGCCCCATTTAAATCTTTATTTTATTCTGTTTTTAGTATTTGTTGTTATAGCGGCAACAGAAATACATCATCTGTGAAAATTTCAACTGTCTAGCTATCACGGTTCGTGAGATACAGCCTGGTGACAGACGGACGGACGGACGGACGGACGGACGGACGGACGGACGGACGGCGAAGTCTTAGTAATAGGGTCCCGTTTTACCCTTTGGGTACGGAACCCTAAAAAGAACTTAGGCCCACTGGAGCCTCTGCTGCCAAGACTCTGGTGCCTTTAATGTGACGCTTAGGATAGGTTATGTACCAGACGTTTCCGTTAAAACATTCGCTAAATGTTATGTACAGGCAGCTGCAGAGAGAGATAACCCCCTGCATGGTCTGATTGTATGTACATACTATGGGAAATTTTATAGTTCACTGCTGGTGCTGAGTGGCGTTGATCAATCCGTCAATTACCTATGGTTAGTGCACTTATTACGTACATATGGAATGCTTGTCAAAAATGATGATAATGACGCGTGGGAAAGCCCGGACAGACACAGACCGATTGTTTCCAGATTGGTTGGGTCTCGTGTTTTTCAACAGATTCTAGGAAAACGCCTCATAGTTGCGATGTTCCCACAACGCGTCATTTCCTTTCACTTTCGTTTTCCTGCACAAAATCTGCGTTTCATTTATTTGATTTTTTTTTTTGTTAATAATAATGCGAAAAAACGCAACCACAAAATATTATAGTTCTAGAAATAAAACCTCAATTTGTATGGGCCCTGAAAACAATTTGTGTCTGCTGTAGTATTTTATCCTTTATGATTTCTAAAATATAATATATGTATACCTATGTACTTAAGATGGCACATAAAACAACGTAGTACGACACATATTTATTAGGTTTTTATTTTTATTTTGGGCAAAATAATTATAATGATGGTTTCAGAAATTCTAATAGTGCAGCATTATCCACTTCTTCATTAACTCCTTGAGTATCCTAGAAAATAGATTTTACTATCGTAAGTAGTTTTCTAATCTAGTTCATTGTATATTAATTAAATATACCTAACCAATTGTAATTAAAATAGATTTAGCTCCAATAACATTTCTACTAAACTAACGCAGCAACTTAGCGATGTTGTGAAATTTTAGCTCGAAACTGTTAAAAACACGACACGATTAGAACCATGTTTCCAAGTAAGTGAACAAAGAAATTGTGAAGGTATCCAGTTGGCTTAAGATCTAAAACAGCGTATGTGTATAGACGTTAAGGGTACATATATGTCTTTATGGCATGCGGTAGAGCACGCTGCGCGAGCGCGGATCGGGTGCGCGCTTTCTGGGAACGGAGGCGCTGACGGCCGCGATAACCCAATACTTTAGTGTCGATCGACGGCAACTCGATTATGCTATGATGTGCTAGGTACATAATAATAGGGTTGGTAACATTTGAATAGGTAGCGGTTCCTAGTATCTGCTAATATTGAGGCAGGCCGGTACACCTAAAACCTAATGTATGGACATAATCACATCACTTTTCGTAGCATCTGTCAACCCGGCGATACGTTTTACTTTTTGTTTGGCTTTTGTCGATTTACGATTATCGTCTTGGATAGGTCCACATGTTTGTTAGCACGAAAAAAGAACTGCTGGTGGTGGTGCATGTATACAGGAAAATACATTTTGGGAAGCCCCTTAAGAATGTGGGTTGCTGTAGGGTAGGTATATAATGGACAATCCAGCCCGCTCATAAATACGGTCTGCAATAAAATAAATGACTTATTAGGGTTGGTCTTGGTTGCACCAAACCGTCTGTCACCAAATTGTAATGTCGGATTTGTAGCTGTACAGAATGATGTACAGTCAGCATCAAATAGAGAATGACGGCAAAGTGGTCAAATATATCGGAACACATCCTGATATATACGGCCATTTTAGCCAGCACAAATTATTTGATGATGACTGGTTGGTGCAACTGGCCCTTAGTCCACACCAGATAAACACCATGAGAATCTTCTCACCGCACATATGGCCCCCGCAGTGCAAATGCATTGACAAGTTATCGCCACCCGCTAAGTGTTTTATCTTATCTAAACCACTCGGCATGCCTGGAACGGCTGCACGGTTGGCCTAAGAGCCCCACATTAGGGTGATTAAACTCTATCTAAGCTAACTCTGCACGGCAAGCGATAGAGTTAGGTAGGTACGCCGTTCCGCCGATATACTTCAAACTCCTATGAGAATATGTCGGTATAAACGTACGAGTACATATCTACTTTGTTTGCAAAAACTTATTTGTAATACAATTTTAACTTAAATAAGTATTAACTTAAGCGAGTTTGAAACTTAGGTACTTATTTATTACATAATAATACGGTTTTCCTACTAAATATACTCGTACGTCCCATACAAATTATTATTTCTCTATACGTAGACGAACTCCACTAAATGAAGACGTTAAATAATGCATTAAGACCATTATCATTACCGACCAATAACCAAAAGGTCCAAGAGTGGAAATATTTAAGATCGGCGCCTATCTCGAGTGCCTAATAACCCCTTGATCTAAATGTTAGGAAGCCCAATTAAATGAATCCACGCTATGTATTAAAGGTATGATAAATGATTGATTAAATAATACACAGAATTTCCTACATGTCTAAATTTCAAATAGTGTAACTCTCATTCTTTTTCATTTTCTGCTCTGAGACGTAAATTTTTCACATGAAAGTCGGATCTTTTCAAATCAATTGATCACAGCTCAATCAGCTCATAAAGATCTTACATTATATGAAAGATAGGATAAATATGAATTAAATATTTAACGCCTGGCTGACTTTTATTATTATCTTCAATATTCAATATCAGTTCTTCAATAGTGCTGACAAGTAGATATTGTGGTCGCTCAAATATGATTCAAGCTTCAGGGCTACTGACAAAATACAATGCAATTGCAAAACTCAAAAGTAGATAATAAAGCACAAAATTATCAGTAGGTACGAGTAGATAATAAAGCACAAAATTATCAGTAGGTACGAGTAGATAATAAAGCACAAAATTATCAGTAGGTACGAGTAGATAATAAAGCACAAAATTATAGATTTTTTAAAACTAATATTTTACCTATAGATACGATTTAAGAAGTAAAGCATTCGTAAATTCTCTGGACTCAGGAAAGTACCACTCTGGCTAGGTGCCGATCGTTTAATCTCGCTTCCATTATTCCGCTATTTACGTATTCCGCGAAGCGTTATGATTTATGCCAGGCTTGTGGTATTTTATACCATTGTTCACTTCTGGAATCGAATAATAATAGGAGGAGTGAGCAACGATTTTCACCCACAACCATTCATCATGGCTGACTCAGCCGCTATTAATACGACAAATCTATTGAAGTTTAGAATTGTTATTGTGCTCTTTACAGAGTTGGCGTACCTACGCGTAGTTATGCGCTAAGCCAAGCATGTCTATCTAATGCAATCCGGCGGAATGGCACGCTCGTAACTGACCATAATAAAGATAGAGGAGGTAAAGATAAGAACCCTGCAGCACTGATGCCTTTACCTAATGTTCAGTTCAAGTACAACCAAATACAAAGCTTATTCTAACGCTATTCCAGTTTTTAAAGGTCTTCATAGCCTAATAGCAAAACTCTGGGCACTATACCATCTTTAGCTTTGAAGTCGATCAAAACCATTGACAGATGTATTATTTATAGAAACTACCTAAGCGATTACAGATGATTATTTAGGAACACGAATAAAACTAATTTTGACTAATTTCTTCACCGCTATTTTGATGATTATCAAATGTATGACGATGGTAATAACATTTCCACGCAATAACTTCACAACAGTTATATCAATATGTAGTTCCGTGCTGTGTTAGCTTCGGTATTTTCCACTTATATCGTAATCAATAGGTACTAAAATATCGCAGTTACGAGATTTTACTAATTAGATAAAACATAGTGTATTAGGAACGTGTATTACAAATGTAGTTTTAACCGATCTCATTAATTTGTGATTAACGCTCAATCAATATTCGATTAATTACCTATAACAATCAAGTTCTGTTTAATTACATCTTGTCTCCTGATAGTACTCAAGATATGTGAACATTGTAATCCCACATATTTTGACTCGTTCAACTTTGTCCAATAGTTGATACCGGTGCTGCGCGATAAGAGAATACTATTCATAAAATGAAGATAGTTACTGGATTTATATGACAATGTTCGCTTTTACTGCCTTTCTCTTTCGGGCGATAAAATAGTTGAAGACAGGCGATGTAGGCGGCGGCGGCGGCGGTGCGCGAGCGGAGGAGCGGAGCTATCCGCGGAATGCTGCGCCGATAGCTCCGGACCACTTTATTGCAGCCAGTACCTAAGTACCTGGGCCGAGCACATCCGCTTTCCCGTCGCTGTGAATGGAGCAGTCAGCAAATAGTGCCCAAGACACCATAATAACAACTATCTACGTGCCTGAATGTGGTTATAATACACATTTGATTTGCAACGTAGCTACATTACAATTTCTGTAGAACTGACAAAAATATTTTATATGGATTAGTTAGGAGCAGGCACAGCACATCATAATTTTTACAAGTATTGGTTAGGTATTGGTTATATATGCTCACGCCTGTGATGCTCATCTGGTGGCCATTAACCAATTTACCAATAATGAATTGGGAAAGCCCTGGCAATACATAATTGTTCGAATAAAATACATATACATATATTTGCAGGTACCATAGATACCGACTTTAAGTGGGCTGTACTTAATCAAATGAACTCTTCTCTCCTGTTGATGTAGTACAGTCAGCACCAAATAGATAGTGACGGCCAAAGTGGTGTAATCCTTATTTCTAACTAACCACCTATTTACAGTAACAAAGGGCCAACGATATATTTTTCCACTTTGGCCGTCACTATCTATTACGGGGATTGTACCCACGTTGTTTTGTTTCATAATTTAATAAACATTCGACATAGCATAATACATACTCGTACTTTAACTACATATAACAAAAAAATAAACAATTTCTTCGTATAAAATTTAAATGTAGTACTAAAAATACTATATTTAGTTTTCACAGCAAACTGTAATAACAATAACATGGACTAATTACTCATTACACCTCAATTTACCTCATTAGAGAATAACTGCTGTGCTAAGTATGTTTCCAGTCGAGTCATTGTTAATCGGAGTCATATTCCGACGAACCCTTATCTCAGGCATTCGGTAATGACCTCTGCGATTCCGATGCTCTTTAGGTTGGGTAGAACAAAGAAATTACTATTATACGAGGAATGCTTTAACCGCGCGCGCGTTATCTATGTGTGTCATTTACTGGAGCATGCTATTTTTGGCGCGCAAAGCTACCTAAGGTCAACAGAGAATTTTGTCAATGATGTAATGAATTCAATTTCTCCACAATTATAAATATGTATTAAAGTAAACGCAATACCGCGGTTGATCTTCCCTGCGTTACAGGAATTTTCATCTCGGCTTAAGAATGCCGGCGTGATTAAGGAATATTCCTCTGGTATTAGAGTGTCGACATGCCGACACAAAACACCTGACACTGACGCGTAAATCCCTGGATAATCATGAATCTATTGACTATACAAACGGTCCTCTTTTATACTTGCACCATTGGATTCGTAGTGTCGGCGTTTGTCAGATGTACGATTACCGCAAGTTCACTTAGTAATCCCGGTAAAATGAAGGGGGAGGGGGGGCTTTGAGCGACAAGGGAATTAACAAAACTGGGAATCAATTTTATATCAATATGTGCATCACTTGCTTTCAGTGCTAGAGGTACAAATGCACGAGCGTGAAGCACTGAAACAGGAAGCATTCCAGAAAAGTGTCGGGTGCTCGTCGCGTACCTGACTCGGGTGCGTTGCGTGACGCTATTTTTTTAACATTTCTGATAAGTAACACCAGTCTCGATAAGGTTTGATAACTCAGCTTTAAATTCAATGGTATATAAAACAGATATCTGCAGGTTATTACGAGTAGGTAACATTAGCAGCTATGTCATCAGCTATCCATCACGTCCTCAGAAAGTAGGCCTTTTCGTGGAATGCCCTGAAGGATATATCACATTGGTATCATATTATAAGTTTCCAAACACGCTCCCTAGCCTTTGCAGCAGCGGCACCCCTATATTATTCATGGCCCGTCGCGAGCCCACGATGGAGCCCCGCGAGTCCCCACACAGAGACTGCCAAATAACCAGACCTGTCTAGAACTATTTCTGGCACTCACTTTGTAATTTCAAATGTCTATTTCCAGAAACGTGGAATCAACGTGTCTTGCTGTACATATCCAGATTGTTAGCATGTATCTTATATAGTATGTCTGTGTTGATTTGCTTACGAATTTATTACTCCAGGTAAAATAGGTGTGAAATAAAAACCCAGTTTTTGCATAACGTGAATAACTGTACCTACAAAGAAAATCATGAAAATTAAAGAACCGATGAAGATCAGGTCAGGATATCATGATCGAAGTAAGTGAAGTTCTTGATAGAGTCCGTCTAACCTGACTTCGCACCGGCTTGAACAGGACAAAATCGTGCGACAATGCGATTGCCAAGTCATTATATGTATAACAAAATAAAGCTATCTTATTGAGACTGTTTTAACACCCCCTGGCACTGATTAAAATAACCGACTTGGTTGCACATTGCATCTCAAAACTTTTTTGTAGTAGAAGCGTTGCGAGACTTGCACCTTTTTACATGTAATGTTTTTGATGGGATATGACATTACCACACATCGTTATTCTATATCTGCCTCTCTCCATTCTGCACGATTTACCGATTTTTACGATTTATTATAGGTACTAAGACTAAGTACCTACCTAAAAATAGGCTAGCTAGTGGGAACTGAATCCTAACTACGAACGCTTCGCCAGTGATATTAGATAATATGATGTGTGTTGTAAAGCAAACGCTGTGCAGTCAAGCTACATAAGTTTTCTATTGTCTTACCTATGCTATGCATGCTCGGAGTTTACTCAGGCTGAGGCTGGCCATGGCTTATGTATGAGTACTCAGAGCAAACATGACTATAACCTACAACAGCTGAGCTATTTATGTCTGAAGGGCTGAAGGCCGAAGGCAAGTCTCACTTCTTGCTGTTTCATAATTATCTTCCTGTAGGTACAACATTTTCCTAAAAATATTTGAGTAAACCAATTACTCGCATGTACTTCTAATTGTACTTTTAAAATATATAAATACCAGACACTTTACATAATTCGTGTTTTTAATAAAAGCAATAACTTAATCCATTTAAACCTTAAACGAAATTTCTATTTTAGATTTTCGCGGTAGGCTCTCTGAAGTTCCAGTCTGCGAGCGATCAGAGATGGCGCGATTTCGGGAAGGCCAAAGAGTCTCTAGCTATTGTATACATACATGTATTACCCAAATGTCCCAATTTCAAGGGTTGAAGTGCAGAATACCCAGCGATATACTTAGGTAACAGAAGAAATTAATGAATGATGAATAAAAACCGGCCAAGTGCTAGTCGGAGTCGCGCACGAAGGGTTCCGTACCATTACGCAAAAAACGGCAAAAAGATCACGTTTGTTGCATGGGAGCCCCACTTAAATATTTATTATATTCTGTTTTTAGTATTTGTTGTTATAGCGGCAACGGAAATATGTACATCACGGTTCATGATATGGCCTAGTGACAGACAGACAGACAGATGGACAGATGGACGGACGGACGGACGGACGGACGGAGTCTTACAAATAGGGTCCCGTTTTTACCCTTTGGGTACGGAACCCTTAAAAGGATTAAAATGAATAGCCATGACAGAAGCAGCAGAGAATGTACAACAAATGCCAGTATTTACAGTCCACCGCGCGTGCACAGGGCTCATTCATGTCTGATGTGTTCATTAGCTCAATTGTTGGTAATAATATGTAAGTAATGCTCCACTAGCCGCCAACGACACAGGCAATGTGCGTGAACATAATTATTGTATGATTATTGTCATATTTGTCATATCTATATACCATACAGGCAGATCTTTTGCTAAATCGAGCTACCTATAACCAGGGAAGTTCAGGAAATCGCGAATAAAAATCTGTTGTTCCATAGTAAGCGCGGACTTATAATTCCTCGAAATAAATAAAACAGCATTTTTAAAAGGATCGTGGTTGGCCTCATAGTTGTCCTACATAACATCTCTTCGAGTAGGTATATATGTATTTAATTACACAAACGGGTCTACCGCGATATAATTTCATTGTTTTTACCTTAAATTATATCGCGGTAGACCCGTTTGTGTAATTAAATATGTGTACAAAACGCGAGAGTTTAAAGTGTTATAGGTATATATGGCTATTAGACAACTAAATCATTCAGTACGGATATGATGGTCGTTCTTGTCTACGTGACAGCGTGATAAAACGGTGTCCGTCACTTTCTATCCCACGGTGTTAAAAAGTGACAATTATTTTATCACGTGGATAAAGATGGATAAAGCTATCCATAATACGCCGGCTGTAGGTATATGTAGGTACGCAATCGTCTCCTAAGCGATGGCATGCCTTTTAATTACCTACAGCCACAGCCGGGATCAGATGAACAAATGGAAATAAATGGCCACACGCGGCAAATAATTATGTCATGAAATAAACCTAGAACTTCCGCCCAAAGTTAGCACACATTACACCCAGCCGCTGCTCGTTCGATGACTCGGTGCAAAAGGTTTCAGGTGATAAATCGTAACAAGGCAGTGTGATATACCTATGTCGGTACAGTATAGCAGCTGCAATAATGCAAAATATAGCTTTTTCGCGATCTAGACACACGGCAGCCAGTCCCACCAAGTTCGATGAAAAAGGTCCGATATTACTTACTTACTTACTTCAGTGTCTATTTACACGAATCTCTGTGATTTGATCAATTTTACCCTTTTATCACTGTTGCCCCATATAGGTAATAACCTACACCTTTGTAATAAATATATGTCATCATCTTCCTCGCGTTGTCCCGGCATTTTTGCCACGGCTCATGGAAGCCTGTGGGGTCCGCTTGGCAACTAATCCCAAGAATTGGCGTAGGCACTAGTTTTTACGAAAGCGACTGCCATCTGACCTTCCAACCCAGAGGGTAAACTATAGGCCTTATTGGGATTAGTCCGGTTTCCTCACGATGTTTTCCTTCACCGAAAAGCGACTGGTAAATATCAAATGATATTTCGTAGGTAAGTACCTACATGAGTTCGTACTCATCGAGCCGGGGTTCGAACCCGCGACCTCCAGATAGAAAGTCGCACGCTCTTACCACTAAGCCACCAGCGCTCCTATAATAAATATATGTAGCCTTCCTTATATATAGGTAAATATATTTACAACCTTGACTGTACAATCACCTGCAATAATAATTATGTTACTCTTCGAAGGCCGCAAAAATATGTGACACGTTCATATGGCTCTACAAATACGATCGTGTCAGATATTTTTGCGGCCTTCGTTGTGTAACATATTATTGCAGGTGACTGTACTTGAGCCACAAAATAAATAATAGTACTACGGAACTTCAGCACTCTCACGTCGATTCGATTGTTCGCCTCCAAGACAGCTCGAAGCGCGGAATGCAATTAAACCTCTCCGATCCTACCCCTCCCTCCGCCCTTACTTCACCCCCCGCACGCTACGCCTACGCCTGTATCTGGTACATACCACTTGCCACCAAATCGCACTTGTTTTACTTTATACCAAATAACAGTAAAGTTAAATCCGTCCGCGCGACGAAAATAGCTCGTTTGGGATAAAAATACGTTCCGGGAATCGTGTGAGTAGGTACCTTCGCTCCCGCCCCCGCCCGGGTAATTACTAACCCGTTTATGTTGTTTATCATTACGGTGAGAGCATATGAATTTATATGAAGCCGCCTGATTGAGATTCCACGTGTATGTCTTGATGGATCTCGTGAATATACGTAATGTATGAGCGTATTCATCAAAATTATTTTTTTCGTAGTATAGATATTTTACGTTTATTTTAGGGTGGTTTTGATCTAACCTCATATGCAATAAGAGTAGGTACAGCTATTTAGCTATCAGGATTACTCATTGAAGGAGGTTTATTCACCTAAAAGTAGATGATAGGAGTAAAATACGACGGAATAGGTACCTACTTAAAATATAATACTCTAAATATACATTTCCATCAATTCTTCACATTCTGTGGAATCCAGTTATTTTTAAATGCTGTTAAAGGCAAAACCCCCATTTTTCATCCACGCTTTCATAGAGAAAACTAAAACATTGCTTTTGTACGCTTTTAAAACTAAATATTTCAGGGAAAAGACATTTGTGTGCCATTTCAACGAAAACATCAATTAAGGCAGTAATTAAACATCGAGAACATATATGGCAACAGGTTTGATTTTAATGGCTTCCTTCAATTATTTTGGCCGGCGATGCGCCAGTGTGACCCGGACCTTATTCCGACCGCTCACAAGGAGTCGACAGCTCGGACACCCATTTTATAAAGGTGCAAGTTTATTTTACAGGTCCTTAACGCATCGCAACTGAAAATACTGCACACTCATACTGAATTATCCCCTTATTCATAAAACTTTACGAGCCTGATTTAATTAAAATTTTTGTATTGTTGATTGATCAAACCGCTGTGTGGCGCTGTCGTCGTGCACTGTCCCAATAAGCTATGCTCGCGTGGTCTACAGGTCACGGAGCCACTAGTAGGTACGGCTACTGGATGTGCCGTCGGAAAGTTTCCAAAATTGCGAATTTTCCACATGGTAAACTTCGTAAATTTCTCATATAATGCTAGTTAAAACTTTCGCGTTTTGAACACATATTTATTATGTTAAACAGTACAATTTGAATACAATTAGACTTGAATCCTCCTTGTAACTATATGTACAACCTATACATGTATCAGGAGAACCCGCTCTTTCTTAATGTAGTATGTACTTACATAATATTAATTCAGCTTTTCCTGACATGTCAGTATTTTTAAGCCGTTTGTCAGGAATGCGGCGGGAATACGAAAATTCGCAAATCAGGAATTTTGTCAGGAAATTCCAAATTTGAATCTGGTAACCCTATGTCCAAGTCACTGTAGGTATGCATATATGTATATTTGAAAGGTTCCTTTCCTTGAAATTCTAGGATACCATCTTCAGATCCTTAGAACACAATAGGGTCAACTGTGTAACAACTGTAAACACCCTTTAAAATCAAAATAATCCAAACTGGTCCAGCCGTCTTCAATAATGCAAAAAAAACTATAAACAATACAAAGATTTCAACATTCTCAACCCAAAGAACTGAGAACCATCTTTTTTAAGTTGGTTATAAACAATTTGTATCCCACGGATCGATATCGAATTAATAATTAGGTACTTATAATAAGTCAAGTCCGTTGTTATCACATATTACCTAAAACTTGTAGCCATCAGTGATTAAGCGTTTAATAAACAGATTATATCAATTCAACTTTGCGGGTTGCGATAGGTACCTACTTGCGATCGTAAAAGCTGACCCGATCGGGTGCGGATGGAATTGTATATTCTTTTCCGGAAAATGCGCGCTCCCAGCCTGGAGGGAGGGAGGGAGCGTTTCAAAGCACGAAACTTTATAGCAATTTGATAACATTATTATTGCGTTGATAACATTTTTATAAAATTGCAGTTCATATTTTGCGGGAATTGCATCCGATTCAATTTAATAAGCACTAATATGTATAAACAGGTACTATAGGTACAGTCGACGTCAAAGATATGTTTACACTTTTCGCCTTATTACAAAGGACTAAGGTGCAAAAGTGTAAACATATCTTTGACGTCGACTGTACCTGCGCTTTGAGAATTTTTGTTTGGC
Source organism: Cydia splendana (assembly GCF_910591565.1). NCBI lineage: Eukaryota > Metazoa > Arthropoda > Insecta > Lepidoptera > Tortricidae > Cydia > Cydia splendana. The sequence goes on along the minus strand of NC_085967.1, from coordinate 403,868 downwards.
CAACAATAAGTTACGTTAAGATGTAGAACTTCACAAACGAACATATCACGGAGGCCCCGTAAGAGAATGTTCTAAGGCAACCTTACGTTAACTTCCATTGACGACATATCCATTAGGTACTTAACTGTCATCCACATAGTTAAGGAACAAATCGTAACCCCCTATTGCAAAGACATATACATAGGTCTACCAATGGATAGGTGAGTGTCTGAGTGTAATGCTGTTAAAACGCTGTATAAAGAGCATCAACGATAGATCGGGGCACATTACAGGAATGCACGCAGTACGCACTGATACTAATATGAAATTTGTATAACATTGTCCGTACCGGAATGCACCCCTACTCGATCGCTATCTACGGGAGTTTATGAGCCGCGAGCCGACATCGCTCGGATAACTCTCCGGCCAACCATGTGTTCGTGGCCTGTGAGGAAAAGTAATTCACCCAGAGATTACCTACTTCTAAGAAAAGCACAATAATATACTTCACTGGCCAATAATATATCCCCTTCTGCGATTAAGGAACTTTTTTAATATTTCCTAGAATATTCTAACATCAGGTATATAGGAGGATCTTTGCAAACTCCTCGATTGATTGATCTATTTTTAAACAAAAACGGGATATTATTACCGGTACGGAAAATACTTCCAAAAATCATGTCACTGTTAAAATGGGCCTTAGAAAGCCAATAAATATGAATATAACAGTGAGAGACGTTTATAATTGACAACATTATCTATACTTATTCTCGCTTCGTCGATGCTCAGTATCCTATTCTGCAGAAGGCGGACTAAGATTGATTTGTATTCACTAAGTGGACTTTATCAAACCAAATCAATCACATCGTACTGACAGCGTGACAGCTCATTTCCTTCGACTTTCGTCACTCACATCTCGCATATTATACTGGAAATACAGTCTACAAGTATACATACATATAATTATGTCGCATAGTGTAACGATAAACACAACGGGTTATATCCAACGAAACGGCACGGTATCACCTCACGAGATTACCACACGAGTCACGATCTCGTCGTCTCGTTTCGTGCGAAATGCGAATGATTTGATGAGCGATCGAGGCGCCTGCGACGTGTGATGTGAATCTCATTTCTTTGCGAAAATATGATGGGATCATGAAGATCCCTCATGTCGCGTTTACAAACATCTCTTTGACAGACTTTGCAGTGTCAGAAGGTCAATAATCAACATAATATGTTCACAGTATGTTGTTATTAATAATAATAATTCAGCCTAGGTATATACGTCCCACTGCTGGGCACAAGCCTCCTCTCACTCGCGAGAGGGCTTGAACTATAGTCCCCACGCTGGCCCAATGCGGATTGGGGACTCCACATACACCTTTGAATTTCTTACATACATACCCTTTAATACGTAGGTAGGTACCTACTCTGTGTACGATGGCTGTAAGTCAAGCACAAGGCCATAACTCCTAATAAAGCATTACTTGCAACTTCCTAACACGAAAATAAAACCAAGCACCGCCAATTATTTAAAAAAAAACAACAGGTTGCACTCCGGGAGTGCCGGCAGAAGTGAAAACTCAATGACATTGTAACTCAAAATATTAATAACAGCGCCATCTAGTGCAAAATGTCTGCAGCACTATGTATAATTGAGGATAACGCCATCTAGCGTTATTTCGTCATCGTCACATTACTTGAATGAAACCCCTAAGCACATCACTGTTAGTACTAGTTATATTAGTATTGGGTTGCCATACGTCCCGGTACGCCGGGACATGTCCCGGTTTTAAGCATGGTGTCCCGGTGTCCCGGCCAATAAGCAAATTGTCCCGGTTTAAAAATCATAGTTATTTAGTAGGGAGCTGGACTTGGTAAATAATAATATACCTACAATAAACACGACTAACTAGCTAGGCTAATCGTACGTGGATACGAGTAGAACGACGTAACCGCTGACACTTGTTCGTTCACTTTTTACGTCAACAGTGTCAACACATTTCGAGATCGCGGAGTGTCGGCGTTGACAGAGCACACACACCCGCGGTTTACATTCGCGTGCGAGCTACGAGCCGAGCCGTGTGCCGAGCCACGAGACGCGAGTGTAAAGCGGTGGGCTCGTGGCTCGTCTCGCGGCTCGGCTCGCTCTCGCCTGGCTCGCGTGGAGGAGCGGTTTTTTGGGCACGAGTCAAAAGGGCTCGCGATGGGCTCGCGCGGGACGCGCGCTTGCTGTTTAAATTCGCGTTCGGCTGTAATTCTATTACAAACCTTATACCGTGCCGTTTGTGTTTAAATTCGATTAGCTCGACGAGCTTACGAGCTGTGGCCGAGACACGATACGAGCCACGACGAGGCGAGAGTGTGATCACTAGCTCGACGAGGTTACGAGCTCGAGGCGAACACGAAACGAGCCGCGAGCCGAGCCATGCACGAGCCGCGGATGTAAATAAGCTTTAATACTTTAGTTAATGGTGATTTCGTATAAATACTATTTTTATCAATATTTTGTATACCTAATTATCAGAATTAACACATTCAGCGCCAGCGCATGCTACGCGCCGAGCTCGTAGCCGGTAACGTAGCATTTTCCGCTTTGTAGCGAAAAGCGCCTACTAACAGAGAACCCGACTGGCTTTTTAGGGTTCCATACCTTAAAAGTAAAAAACGGAACCCTTATACTCGTGCGTCTGTCTGTCCGTCTGTCACAGCGTATTTTCTCCGAAACTACTGGACCAATTAAATTGAAATTTGTTACACACATATAATATAAGTTTGTGACCCAAAGACGGACATGTAACGTAAACAAATGAATTTTAAACATGGGGGCCACTTACGGGGGGTAAATGCGAAAATTTAAAATTTAAGTTTTTCAAACTATACATATTAAATGAAAGAGCTCATTGTGAGAATTTCAAATGTATTTTTTTTATAATTTTAGAATAAACAGTTTAGAAGTTTTTCAAGAAAATAGGCAAAGAATTACCGGGGGAATGATAGTTTTTGCCTATTTTAGCCTAAAATTTTGAAAAATATACACAAAATAGTTATTTACCTATAGGTAGATGACAGGAAAACCTATTAGAATTGTGCAGTCAAGTGTGAGTCGGACTCAAATACTAAGTTGTTTATCCGACCCCTACGGGTTTTATAAAGATATTTCACTCACGTTTCACTTAAAAAATACATTGTTAAAAATTGTGTAATGTACGGAACCCTTGGAACGCGAGTCCGACTCACACTTGGCCGGTTTTCTTAAAATGTCCCGGTCTGAGTCCCCACACTTATGTCAGTTTGAGGGAAACTCACTAGATGGCATTTAAATAAAAAAAGATGACATTGTAACAGTGTCCGTCACACGGGACGTCACGTCTTAAGTCTTAAGGTCTCGCGAGTTTAACATATTTTTTCCCCATCACAAAAAGTGCTCAGCGCCGCTAAAGAAGTTTCCACTTCAATAAGAAAATATTTCGTCCCCGACTTACAAGCGCATGATAAAGAAAGCTTTTGCATTCTTGCCAAGTCGTAGCTCGTAGGTGCATTGTCGTGATTCACAGGCGCGCATTGCAGACATCCTTTCAATACGATAACAGTAGGTAGGTAGGATTGTTACAATGCTGACAGGTGGAGCCGGCACTGTCGCCGGCACGGCACGGCGCGGCTGAATGCCGCTGATAAGAGCAGCTAGCGTGTAATATTGCTGAGCCAGCGTCAGCACGCTTGAGTGCGCCGGACATTCACATTTGTTACGCGAACATGACAAGCAAAGTCAGAGCGTCTAACGTCTGGTCTGACTATATTAGAACTCGCAAAGGTGTACTTAGTAACATTTGTATCACATTATAGGTAATTATAATGCTATGCTAGTGCCCTTTATGCTTTAGCTTTTAAGATTTGTCGGTGAGTTAAAGCAAACATAGTTGACCACGCTTTAGTTGTCCCATCATTCGGGTCCAATGGGTCCATGCTGAAGAACAGCCAGCTGGAGCAGCCATCATAAATATAAACATCATAGTAGCCCTCAAATTAATAATTTTGTAACAATAACTACAATGTGTGTTATCGTGAAGTGCAATCAATGGTGAATCTGATTCGCCTTTGCCTGCTAAGGCATCTGAATGACCCTTCTGCCAAGAGAGACGGGTTGGTGTAAGTACGTTGATTGAGCTCGCTGAGTGGTGGTAATATCGCCCCTGGAGCTATGCGGAAGTGCAGCGCGCCGGCCACGAATGTGCATCAAACGACAAACAAACGTAGTCAAGTGCAGCGGAGCTGTTCACTAAGCTACCCAGCATTGTTGGCCGGTAAACAGTCGGTTACTGGCGGAGAGACAGAACTAGATTTTATTTTTGAAGGATTTATATTCATAGTTGCTTTTTGAATTACGAAATTGGGCCCATATTAATTAGGTAAGTGTTTTTAATGTTCAAAATAAAAATCGTCCAAATAGCAGTTGCCAAAACGCGGAAGGGAATGTTTTATCTATTTTAAGAACAATTTTAGTTAGTAACAAGCATCCTTACTAGTTAAAATTCAACTAAGTTTAAAGCTTGTTCACCAAACATACCTAGATTATCTTACGTATTTTATTTAGCGACGCTGGTTCTAAATCTAAGTGCCTAAATCGCTACGCTAATGAGTAATTGTGTTGTAAATTATCCTGCAACATTGCAGACGCAACTCCACCGCAGGGATGGGGGGAAGGGGTGGATAAGGACGAGCGGGACAATGCGACGGAACTGAGATACGGCGTGTCCCGCCGTCCCGTCCGAGCCGGCTCTACGCGGGCACGCCCGGGCACTCCAGCGATGTTGGAATAGATAACAGAGGACCTACCGCGAACCACGGTCGACGTGTTGTCTCTCTGTAGCACTTGTCAATTCGTACGTAAGTGTGACAGGGAGGCAACACGTCGAACGTGCTTCGCGGTAGGCAGAGGTACCTTGCAACTAGAGATGCACCGGATATTCGGTTACTATCCGGTATCTGGCCTATCCGGCCATTATTTCAGTATCCGGCTGGATACCGGATAGTGACCTACTATCCGGCCGGATACCGGATAGTTACATTGCTTGATTCCGGAGTAAACAAATTGGATTTAAGAAACAGTCACGGGCATAATCGTACTTGTTTATTATTTTAAAACAATTTAAACATTCCACTGACTTGCCCGCGCACTCATTTCGAACCTAGAAATGTGTCTTCAACTCTTCACTAAGAAACAGGTCAAACATGCAGAATGAAAAACCGAAATGTAGGTGTAGTTCCGCTGGCCGAATATTCGGCGGCCTGACCAGCGGCTGAATATCCGGTATCCGGTATCCGGCTAAACAGCTATCCGTTGCATCTCTACTTGCAACGACGAAAGCCCCTATTACAACAACACTACTGACTACTGTCTGCTGGAGTTTATAAACGAGTTGTATTAACTATTTTCAAACTTCAATGTACCTATTTTCAGCTTTATGTGACGCACATAGATACGTCATTTAAACAGCGCATCTCATAACTAAGAGCACTTTATAATGAAAATGTTGAGCACTTTGTATAAACTTCTGACTCTCGGAGCTGAGTTCTCAATTCAAACAAGAAGAAGGAAGAAGGTGAAGGTGGAAGAAGGGCTGATGAACACTGCTTTCGTAACGAGGCGGCTGCCGTTTTCATGACGTAATTACTGGGAAGATGGTTTCCTACGTCACAGTCTCCCAGCAGTTTTGGAGTCCCACTACCATGCCCAACAACAAACTAATTAATAGTATCTACTCCTTCCCCGGTCTGAACTTTGTTCCCTTCACTCCACATACTACTGCAAGCTAAGAAGAGGAAGATACAACTCGCTGACGTCCGCTTACCGCTTATCGTGGCAGTGGCTCGTGACTCTCGTGAGCCCGTGACTCATTACAAAATAGCTATAAACATGACATGAATTCGGTGATTTATTACCAACAAACAACGTTATCTCATTTATTCGGAATATAATTAATTGAGGGTAAAATCCTAACGTTTTGTGTACCTACACTAACACATTTGTAATAAGTTGGTGAGTAGATACCTAAGTGATATTTTATCCGATGAACTTATAGGCTATGTTAGGCTAAATTTATAAAAGTTGCCGAGGAAAATATGGACCAGCAACCGCTTCCAGGACCAGAGGCAAGGAAAATCTGCTCTCTGCTTGCACGTATTAGGACCTAAACTTTATGATAAGATCCCAACGAGTATAGAAAACGTTCACACCAACTTAGGATTTATGTACGAGTATATTAAAACTGACGTCGTTTTTAATCCAAAAGGCCTATTATTCCGTTGCTGAATTCTTGACGATTAACTATAGTGTAAACAACGTTATTTACGGTATTTGACGTCTGTCACTCACTACAGCAACACTACGTAAAATGTCTTGCACATTGAAATCACAAAGGAAAACAACTGCACTGCGAACGTTTACGTTCTACGTCTTTTTTTTTTTAATTTTAGTGTTGTCCGGACACCACCGTTATGAATCGGTAGTCGTCTAAGTAAATCGATATGAATATTTCATTTTAGGTCGCAACAAAGCATTATTAAATTTATTATATTTACTTTCGAATAGATAGTGTATCGATTTCTGAACGATCCGGTATTGACGTTTGAAAGTAAAGTTTTTGTATTGGTGCAGTTCGTCGTAGTTATATTATAGAAAGCTATAAATGTTTTGTTCTGTTTGTTTGTTTTGTTCGAAATAAAAATATTTCATTTCATTTCATTTCATATGTGTCTGTCCCACTACTGGGCAAAAGCCTCCTCTCTCCCTTATCCGAATTATCTATTAATAAATTTAAGAACTAGTGGCTCTGTGAGCTGTAGACCTCGCGAGCAGAGCTTGAAATAACATGGTGCTAAGAGCTTTAAATACACCGTGTTTTTTTTGATTTCCGTTAATTTCAAGGGTGCATTCCTGAGCTTAAATCAAGTAACTTTCTCAAAGACACCGATGTTCTAATTAAGTCCATTTCGGAGATAATCCATAATTTATTTTTTTACTATAAGGCCTCTACAAGCGTGTACACTTGCCTTAGGGCCGGCTTACATATTGATTAGTGTTTAGAATGAGTTCATACATTTGCTACTAAACTTAAGTACAATCTCGGTCGATTGATGTACGAAATGACATTGATATGTCACAGATTTCAATTGTTTGGTTGAGTTAAATGTAATGCCCGTGTTACAACAACGCTATATGCTACATTTAATTACTTTTTAAACAAAAAAAAAACAAAAAAGAAAACAAAAAAAAAATTTTTTTTTGAAAATTAACTATGCCATTTAGTTCTTATAAACGTACTTAACTATACCCCGAAGTTAACGGAATTCAATAAAAACACGGTGTATAGTAAATTAAAGAAAAACAATACGAAATTTATGTGTAAAAAAATACAAAAAGTTATAATATCCCAGCATACAATTACTGGGGATCGAACCCAGACCCTCTGTGCAAACAGAAAAAAAGGCGAACGTTTACAAACTGAGCCAAATAGTTCTTAGATGGGTTGACGAAATTTAGCTACTCCTTCTCAAATTAAAATTAGTTAAAATTAAATATCTAAATACCGCCTAAACCAGCGATAATTTTTTTCTGCATTTTTTGCTATTAACTCTGTAAACATGTTTCAAAAAGAAAAAAGTCTTATGATATCGATACGACTATTTGTTTAGGCGCCAGGTATCACGACTCCGCCATTTTTAAAAATTTCCAAAAACCGGATTGACAAAAATTTTTTATTTAGTCATAAAATTCGGTCACAAAATTTCACGAGAATCGGTTAAGAATTGCGACCTGTAGAGGAGAACATCCGGACATACGAAAGCAAAATGCCCGAGTCAAAACGTAGACCTTCGCTTCGCTTCGGTCAATTATGTAAAGCGCAAACTTATTTCAGGGGCCCACTGATTAACAATCCGCAGGACGGTATCGGCCTGTCAGTTGTTAGGAACTGTCAAAATTTTGTTCTAACTGACAGGCCCGACTAAAGCTTATTATACCACACAAGATTACATAATAATACAACGTGGGATTAATTGTTATTCGAAATGATTATTTATTTATTAGGTATATTTGATTATTGATGAGGAAATGGATATTCCGATAGTTTCAATTTTGACGATAGGTGCGACCTACTAGGTCGATGTATTAAATGCATTTACCTTGGGGGAAAAACATATAATTTTAGCTTTATTTAAATCTCAAATAAAAAACCATTATACGTCACAATTCGATACCTCAGTCTATGTGCCATCCAATCGTAATCGCTTGCTGTGACAATCGATTTGCGTTAGTTACATCTCTATATACGTCAGTCATAATGTGTCAAATACCGTAAATAAAGTTGTTTACACTATATTAAAGATGGTCAAGCAAATCTTGTCAGTAGAAAAAGGCGCGAAATTCAAATTTTCTATGAGACGATATCCCTTCGCGCCTACATTTTTCAAATTTGCCGCCTTTTTCTACTGACAAGATCTGCTTGACCAAGTACCTATATTTTTATCTTTTTTTTTTTTTTTTTTTTTAGAAAACAAACAGCCTTTTACAAATAAGTCTTACAAAAATTATTAAAAATAGGCCTAAAGTTTCATATATTACTAGGTTGACTATTACAATAAAGGTAGTAGGTTACTTAATTATAAATTACCCGAAGGTATAGTTGTGAATACTACACGCAAATAAAATAAGAAAACAATGCAAAATATAACTAAAAATATTATGTAAACCTGTGTTGTGTACAATAAAGTGATTACTACTACTACTACTATAACTAAAAACAAATTTCTCAATTACTAGAAAACAAAATATGCCGAACTTTGTTCTTGAAAACGGACAAACTATGAATAAAAATGTCTATATCATTAAGCGATGCATTATACATATTACAAGTGCGCCTAAAGAAAGAATTTTTAGCATACTGTGTGCCACAGGAAGAAATAGAAAAGGTAGGTTTAGAACGTGAGTGGTACCGAGAAATTTTGAAGGAAATGTTTTCTAATAGTGGGTTGGAATCTATATGATTTTTAATAATTTTAAATAAGAATAAAATATCTAGATATGCTCTTCTTTTTTCCAAAGGAGGAAGACTATTTCTAGCTGCTGACGAAAGATAGTCACAGTTATTATAGCGGCCGGTTCTATAATCAAGGGAGGATCTTTTTATTGACATTCTTAGAATTTTATTACAACAATAAAAAATTTCTTTGTATTAATGTATTTAATGTTTGACATCCATCTTTCATAACCATGTATGGACCTAATTATAACACTGACACTGTATGTTTAATACAAATAAAATGAATATGAATATGAATGCACGACAGAGTCAGATAAGCTATCGAATAATGGAATGGGGATGTCAAACATATAAGCATTATTTACCTTAGTTGTTTTGAATCAAGTCAAGTTGCATGACGGACTGGCTGGTGCAATCAGGTGTTGAGTAATGACAGGATAAATAATATTAAGAACCTGTACTATACCTTGTATGTTATATAAACGGACTGACTGTCTCTCTAGACAGTTGGTCGCGGCGGCGAGCTGCGCGTGAGTGGGCATTCGTCTGCGCGGAACAGTTACGACGCGAGGTCGTCACCCGCGCCTGCTCCGCGGCAGGTGACCGCGGTCAAACCAAACATTACTTATCTCTAAATACCATCGGGGAATATTCATTGCTCTGTGGGAAATGGAGCCGCTCAAATCTACCTTAGATCGTGAATTTCGTGATCGTCGAATAATCGGCTATAACCAGCCGTGTTGAGGAGCGGATCGGAGCGGTCAAGGTGCTCAAAAATACCTATCTGATGGCGACTTACCTTGGTACCTGTGATATGATGAACTAACATAGTCGCGTTTTGCTGCTGATAAAAGACATATATGTCACGATGAAACGATTGCGCTTCACTTTTCATTGGCTTCTTCGATTCATGACATGATGAATATGTAAATTATGTACCTATACATAAAAACCGTGAGGAGTGTACCCTTCCCGTGGTGATCAGGGTAGGGAGGGATGCACCACACGGTTGCGCCACGTGCGCCCGCGCAGACCCGGCGCCAAAACACAACCCATCTCCTCCCTCCCCTGCCCCGTCCTCGCACGCCGCCCAAACATCCTCCCACTCAAACTGAGGCTGTTTGCTTCAAGTTGAGGCTGCTCGACCCGAGTTTGCCTCTAGTGGATACGCAGCTTTAGCCCAGATCAGTCCATTAGCAGCTCAAGTTGCGATGCGAACAGAAAGTGCTCAAAAAGAACTCCATCCCCAACAGCTTACCTATTCTGCAGACAGTAAGGAACACTTAGTTTACAAATCTCAAATGAAAGGCAAACTAAATGAACTCCAGTTTGCTGACCGCACAAACGAACCACAATAATGAAGCGACTCAACTATTTGCATACTCACCTACCTATTATACATTACGTTATTATAAGTATGTAAATACATAATTAGGAATGATTTGAACCAAAGCATTGAATGAACTCATTGAATGTTAGATAGTGAGTCATTATCATTATTAATGACCACGTTGTGGTCCTCGGCCGCGGTCTAGGCCACAGATAACAACACAACGCATTCATTATTTAATCGGATAGGTAAGTAGTCAACGAGTACCACAACACGATTTTGAGTAGCTTTAAGGTGTACTAGAGGATGCTAAAATGAGGAGTTGTCTTGTCTTGTTTACTTATCACACATTTAACCTCCTGAAGTCCTGATGACTGGACAAAAAGTTGGCAAGAAGTCCAAACTTGATTGAGGCCTATGTCAGTAGGTGTATGTACTACAGGTTTTTTTTGGGACGCTACTAATCGTCAAGTCAAGAGAATAAAATAACCAAAAAGCCTGACAATTAATTTACACAAACTATCAACATCTCAACATGTAACATGTAAGCGTTATTTGGTATGAACGCTTGTGTGGTGTGTGTGACTGTGAATAAACAGGTTAGGTTGATCTGTGTAAGATGTCCCCAATATTTATTTATAAAAAAATCAATAAACAATATGAACAGACAGTCTTAATAAAAAGTTGTTTGTTAGGTACTAGTGTTATTTCTGAAGTGTATATTAGTCTGTGCGGAAAGAGAAGAGTTGTGGAATATATGGAAACCAAAACCAATACATTCTACGACTCTTCTCTTTCCGCACAGACTATATATATGCTCAGATTTAAATAATTTTAGTAGCTCGTCGTAACATCACAAGATTTAATATAAATCACCGACAATTCGACGTTTACGCATCACATCACATACATTACATAGCGACAAACTAACACGATTCATGGCTAATAGAGAGTTATTGGAGACATAGAACCGCACTGACAAATTGACATGGCTAATGAAAACGTGGAATCTCGCAACGAACAGATATGGTGACACGAGTTGACACTGCGAATGGAAACTTAATTTCAACTTCAGTGGCAAGCTGACATTGTGACATAGTAAATGGAAACGTTGAACCCCGTTGAAAACCCTCATCATTATTCGAATAAAACAGTAATAAAAGTCAATCCTTGGCCCGTTTGTGCAGTCGCGTGAAAGATAATTGCTCGAGCCAGCAATATAATAGCAACTGGAGACTAATAGAAACGAACGAAGACATGAAGACGATCGACATCCTTTCTCTTCTCGTCCTCGTAAATTTCGCATTTACGGATTTTGCAGGCTATATAAAACCGACATTCTCTAGTGTAGTGCTTAACAGTAACATCTTCTTTACCAATAGCGTCCATAGTGCATTAACCAAAGCCCGCAGTGCAGCCGACGGACGGCAGGGGCCACACCGCACCGCTTCGCGGCTCCCCACAGTCCGCGCAGGGGCTAATAAGGGCTAAGTATACAATATTCTGCATAATTCGGTTACGAATTTCGATACGATAAATTGATTTAAAATTTCTCTTTACCTAGCACAGTCTAATTAAAAAGCTGAACAGTTTAACCTCAACGGATGCATGCTCTCCCTGGCGGCTCGGGTTCAACGGGGTCAGATACAATGAAATTTTATTTAAGTATTCATTTAACACATATATGGCCATTGGGCAAGCGTCGTCAAAAACTAGATCTAAGCATGCAAGGGTTAAGAAGTTTATTCCGCTGCGAAGTTATTTTATAAGAATCCTGGTGGATGAACCCTTTGTCCGATAATGGTCATCCGAGTGTGTCCGTTATATATTACCTAGCACTCACCACTCACTCTAATGAGGAGTGCAGCTAATGGCCCACGATAATGCGCTGTTATGTAAATACTAAATACTAACAGTTGCACATTTAACTGGCTAATGGCGGACCTTATCCCGTTGCAGTAAGGTTGAGGAATGTTCAACTAACAGTGTGTACTCGTTAGCCGCGGCCCCAATCCTGCTGCTAATGCACACAAAGACACATACTGATGCACGTCCATGTGAACTTACGCTCTTTTGGCTCTGCTAGATCTTTGTTGATAATTAATCGTAACCATTGTGGATCTCTGCCACTAAGCGACTTTGTAGAGATAACAGTGATTATTACCTATGTAGTTATTGTTTATCTCTAAAAATGACATGGCGGGCCTCTGAAGGCCCGAGTAATTGGCGATAATAAATCACAAGTAGATTTAAGACTTGTAATTTAATTTAAAACAACTTTTGGCTGATTTTCTCAGTTGGTTTTGTTTTGACTGTACGAAAAACAGTTAGGTGCTAACTTCACGGGCTTCAAGACTGAATTCTTCAGTTCTCAACTGAAAATTATAAGATTCTTCGAGGAAGTTGCCTGACATTGTTCATAAGTTGAATGTAAGTACACACCTCTAGGATTACATAAACACATGCGCTTACAGGAAATATGCAAATGAATACTCATTAAACGCATGATCCTATCCTATTCGACCGGCAACGCAAACACGTGGGTGTGTGGAGGGAGTTTCATCGGAATTACTCATAATGAACAACGGTGTGCAATTATAACAATGAATAATAACAACGTATTAATGTGTATTTACTGTAGAGCATGCATACGTATTTGCCAGGATTCCATGAGATTAACAAAAGCAATTGCACAACTATTTAATAATGACAGCATCGCATTCGCATTGCATTGCATTATCTACATTCATAGATCAGGTAATAAGAAGTACGAATTATATCCGGATATTAATCGGGAAATGAGGACATTGCGAATAATCATCAGCACCATATTTAACAATATTAGATGTCCATAAGGCCTTATTGCAGTGAAATAATGTCTAACAGTGGTGAGTTAAGAGTGTAGTTAGTAGTCCCCCCGTCCTCCGTGGTGCTCGGGTCTACCGGACGGTGGTCAGTCGGAGAATTTCCCAAGCGGCCATCCGACATTGCGCACATCAGGTTGTAGTCTTATTAGAGTTATTAGTTGTGTTGTGTGTCTTAGGCTGGCACGCTATATCAACCAACACACTGTAAAGGATCGGCCACATCGTGACACCGCTACTCGATAGACATTCAAATACCGTTAACGCAGCAAAATTAAGACAAAAAGTACTCGCATAAGACATGTCACGTCACGTCACTGCGCTGCGTAAAGTTTTGGCGTGTTCGGTGCTGAATTTAATGGTGCTTCTTTATGCCGATTTTATTTGTACACCATTTGTGTAATTAAATATGTGTACAAAACGCGAGAGTTTAAAGTGTTATATTTCGTATACCTTGTTGCAAATACATAAGATCCACCGATGATCGTAGTACAGTAGCTGCATGAGGTGTGGTGAATACAACGAGGACGCCAGGATTCAGAATGCCACGTCGGGCTAATATTGTCCGACACATAACATTTCCATTTGGAACCGAGCTTGGATTCAAGCAGAGTTTACATTGTGTGCTCTCACAAACAGTCAACACTTATCGGCCGAGGCTTATGTCGTCCTTTTTAAACGGATTGTGTCAAACTTTGTTACGCATTTGTAAGCCCAAGGATGACTGCTCGCACACATTTCAATGGTCACAAATGTCACAATGGGGAAGGCAACTGTAACAAACGTCACCTTTAGAGGAATAAATACAATACATATCCGTGGTTGGAAGTTAGGTGATTACCTACCAGAGAAAAACACAGTTTTAACATTTGGAAAGTTTTATCAAATTCAAACAGAAACATCTATAGGTACTAATACAGACACGACAATACAATCTCTTATCTCTTACACAGCACAGGTAACATTTATCTTCCTTAAGCCGATTGTAAACGCTTTATTTTAAATGGCCGGGTGCAATAGCATCTATTCGATATTGCTGGGCTCGGCTTGACCGATAGACTTGGCCGCGGGCGAGACCGGTTCCTGCGTGGACGCAGCTAGTGGCCCTAGTGGGGCTGACGTGGTCATTTCCAATAAGTCATATGTGCAGTCTAGCTGTCTTTTACGTTGGGCTCTTTTGGTCGGCAGCTAGAACCGCGGACACTTAAGCTATGTGTGCGTTCGCATACCAGCGGCGGACAGGAACTACCCCTGAATTCATTACCATCAATATTGATTACTGGGGAATATATTTATTTAAACACGCTATGCGGTGGGTGGTGTCTCTTAAGGTAAGCGTCCACAAGCCCGCATCGCACGCATCGGACGCATCGCACGTAACGGATTTTAGTATGCCTTGTATAGAAACTCATACAACAGCGTCCACTGATCCGCACCGTACGGATCGCTCATCGGCAATGCCGACACCGATGCTCCGAGAGGCAACTTTTGCGATGCGTGCCGATTACGTCATACGGAATGCCGATCAGTGGACGCGCCCCGCGCGCTCGTTCTGCATCGTCCGCCATTTGCATTTGGCGATCGTCCTTTTGCATATTCTTCCTCTTCTGCTAACAAACAAGCTATAACGACAAATTGTTCTTCATCGCTTTCCTCCATTCTCACAAACACATATCTCATGGAGTCCACACGTGCGTTCACTACGAAAATCCGAATGAACTGGCATCGTCAATGCGTATCCACGTCGGTGATCCGAACGCTGCCGATACAGTGGACGCACTGTGAAAAATGTATCCGTTTGATGCGAACCGTCCGTTCCGTACGATACCGACAAGTGGACGCTTACCTTTAGTGTCACACACGGATCTTAATGAAGAATCTGAATGTTCTGGTAAATACTAGTTGTACACTACCTACCCTACCTACTAATTTGTCTGTGGGCCCGATTCGGATTTTGAAATAGACATCTATTAGACATCTTTTAGACATCACCAAGATACGATAACGATATGTTTAAGATCTAACCTGTCTAATTTGACATTTGCGCGATTCTGGAGATACTGTTGAACGATTTCCACAAGATATGACTTCTAGAGATCCAATTCACATCTAATAGATATCTTACTCTATCTAACGTAAAAGTGACATTGGTTGCCCGAATTGCGCTGCAAAAGAGAACTAGTTGATATCTAAACTATAACGTATCTAGAATGGCTCTAGTGCGTGTCGTCTCTTGTGAATATCTTAAAGTTCGAATACGGCAGTGTGTCTGCTCTACAGTAGGGGTAGTCCAAACCTTGACGTCCAAAAATTTTTTTAGATTCCTCACGTCGTGGGCTATCAGAATATACTGGGTCTAAGTACTCACAATTAAATTCGAGTTTTGAACTAAAAAACCGGCCAAGTGCGAGTCGGACTCGCGTTCCAAGGGTTCCGTACATTAAGTCCGACTCACGCTTAACTGGACATTTCTAATAAGTAGGTTTTCCTGTCATCTATAGGTAAAGAACTATTTTGTGTATTAAAAAAAAAAATTAGACAGTAGTTTCGGAGATAGGGGGAGGAATGGCCTTTTTTGGCTATTTTCTTAAATAACTTCCAACTTATTTATTTTAAAATTGTCAAAAAACAATATTTAAAATTCTCAAAATGAGCTCTTTCATTTGATATATAACACGATATAGATTGAAAAACTTTATTTTTCATTTTAAATTTCTCATTTACGCCCTAAAAGTGGCCCCATGTTTAAAATTCATTTGTTTACGTTACAGGTCCGTCTTTGAGTCACTAACTGTGACTAATTTACATAAGTGTACCAAATTTCAACTTAATTGGTCCAGTAGTTTCCGACAAAATAGGCTGTGACATACGGACAGACAGACGCACGAGTGATCCTATAGGTAAGGGTTCCGTTTTTTTCTTTTGAGGTACGAGGTAGAAGGAAAGAAACTATTTAATATGGGCTTATTATGTCTGAAATAAATAATTGAAATTGACTTGAAACCAATATTATACTACTCTTTGCTTGAAACTAAGGAATTTAAAAAGGTCCAAATTAAAAAGCGCAAAAATTGGCCTGAGCCTTACAAGGACCGACGATAATCAGAACCCAAGGATTTTCAGATTTAAAAATGTAAGATCCGTGTGGCATACTAGCTGCCATCACCATTTCTAGAGATTCGCTAACTTTTGTTATTGAAATTAACGCTAAAACATTACCTATACCTTACGTAGGTGCATTTCTCCAACGGATAGTTTCAAGTATGTCACAGATAGTAGCATTAATTGCAGCCATCGTCATTAGCGTATCTGGTGTGTGACAGGTAAAGTTCCACTCGTTTGCTGCACTACTTCAGCATTGTCGTTGCACGCGTTGCAGTGCAATGACATTAGGCGCGGCGGCGGCCATTAAACACCAACACTCCCATGACAGACTTTATTACCGTTGCAGCAAGGGCTACGAATACTCAATTATCTGTGGCAACGATGATACTCGTGGAAAGGCAATTAGCCTCGTGCTGATCGTCACCTAGCATCGCGATAGACAACGGTATCCTTTGACCCCTACGTAACTCAAAATCTATGTAACATAAACATATGAAATTAGGTTCATTTATTAAGACCCTTAAGGCTAACTAGAATCCCAAATTTCATGAATATAGCTCAACCGGTTATTAAGATACATACTTCTAAATATCAGGATTTTTCTAACTGACTTATTGACTCACGTACTGACGTGAAAAACGTACGTACTCACGTACTGGTGTAATTAAAGTTCAGGATTTGTCTTGGCTAGTTTTTAAACCAACAAACAAAATTTTAGAAAAGTAGGTAATATTTGGTAATATAGACCAATATAATTTAGCGTGTAGGTACGTAAAAACTAGCCAAGTCAAATCCTGGACTTTAATTACATCCCAAGCAAACAAGAACTTGGCACCCATAATAGATCACAATTATTTTTCTGGCGAAGTCAACAACGACAAATATTCTTAATATTGAACTTGGCTCTCATTTCACATTTTTGTTTTTGATTGATCTTTCCGAATATAAAATTCGTATCGAAACTTAGAAAATAGGTATTATCAATTTATCATGCATTCATCATTTTAATTTGATGTTAAATAAATGTAGTTATTTCTTCTTCTTCTAATTGTTGTTCCTATAATGCCTTAGCCCTAAGGTGTTGTGTTATTGTATGTTGTGTGGTTTCACTTCGTGGAATTACAAAACTTTCTGCGATGGTTCGTAAATTTATTACTTACCTATTACGGTGCCCTTGGTCTGACGCGAGCCATTCTAATAAATAATGTTAATTTTAATTGTCAATTGGCTGAACTTGACGAGTTTCCTTTACAGCAGCCGAAATTGATATTTTCTAAGGAATAAACCAATTACATCATGAATAGCACTCGAAGGGCATCGAAGACGCACCGGCCTTTGGGCTCCACTAATTTATTTACAGTACTCAAATTATAAATCAATTAAAATACAAGAATCGGCTGAGGCCAAACTGCCCTTTATGTGTTCATGTCCAATACAAAACCGCCTTGGTTTTCAAGGTCTGACGTCTAGTAGTAATATGTGTGCTGAATTTTTATGATTTAAATAATAGGGAACGTAAAAAAATCTAAATAAGAAGAAAATAGTATATTTTCACGTCTTTTAGTTCCGTAACCAGTGATAAAAGTCGTCTCTATTTTATTGTAACATTCCTGATTTGTTGTGGTGGTTGTAGCAAAGGTCAAATACTATATTAATTACCTGCCTAAAGCCTTGAGGCATCAGACACGTTCCTAAACTATTTGATTTTAAACAGGACACATTAAATTAAGGTGCTGTCATGACTGCTTCCAGCTGAGGAGAAATTAATAATTCCGACTGACTTCATATACCTATTAAGCGCGCCGAGTTCTGTCCCTAGATACCTTAAGGCGCTCTTATACTCGAGTTTTACGTTTTCAAGGGGGTGAAGCAGACGCGTGGTAGAACGCAGCATTCCCGCGCAGCACGTCTACGTCCTTATTCTGACGACATCGGTATTCTGAATTGTCAGTTCCGGGATTTTTTCCGGCAATTAATATTGAATAAGATTTATTAGCAAATTCGAATTTTGATGAGTACTTAATGAAATTAAAAATGGTAGGTAAGACGGTGAGTGTAAATAATTATTAATTATATACAATATAAGTGTATACCACGACAAACTGAGAATCTAATCAAATTATACCAAATTATTATGAGACAAAAAATAGTACTTACTAATAGACATTAAAAATGTAATAGAGCTAAACCAAGAAAAATCTGCAACGATTTTGATTGCACACGCAGTGCAAGTGTTATTTTAAACGTCAATCTTCTATGAAATTATGAATAATACTTGCACTGCCTATGCTATCAAAATCGTTGCAGACTTGGTCTAACTCTAGCAGTCAATTTCGGGCAAGTAGGTAGTGAAAATGAGGAAGAATACTAGCAAAGCTAAGATAATTTGTGGGACTATGGAGTTATGCATAGCTCCAATAAGTACCTACATAAAATTAGCTGTCTTCACAAGAAAGAATTATAACAATTTATAACTCTAACTGTAATACTTACTATTTTTCTAATTTTGAATTGACAAGTAAAAGTCAAGCATTTAAAGATTGTAATGACAAAAAACACTTCTACTTCGACATTCGAGTTAGTTAATAGCTCAAGAAAATTAAAAAAATCTGCGGAAATAATTCGTATAATTTTGAAAATTGGCACAGTTATACCTTGTGGTGTCCAGATAACCATACTTAATGTCCTCGAGCTTAGCGGGTGTGCTAAGGGTGTAGGGGGGAGGGGGGTGAAGGTCCCTTTTTTTAGTTTTTCGTAAATAACTCGTAAATGGTGGCCAATATAAAAAAATCTTATTAAACGTTAATAATCTACACAAAATTTTGTACAAAAAAGATTCAGTACACTTTTAGCAGGGATCAATATTTAAAAAGATACTAAAGAGAGAAAGTTAATTATATTAAATTCTAAGGTTCCTTGTTTTTATTTTTTCGTTAATAATTTGAAAAGTATGACTCATAGCAAAAAACATCTTATACATAAATAATAAACATAAAATTTCCTACAAGAAACATGTAGGACACTTTTCGCTAGGATCAATATTAAAAAAAACCGGGCAAGTGCGAGTCGGACTTGCGCACGAAGGGTTCCGTACCATAATGCAAAAAAAACGGAAAAAAATGCAAAAAGAAAACGGTCACCCATCCAAGTACTGACCACGCCCGACGTTGCTTAACTTTGGTCAAAAATCACGTTTGCTGTATGGGAGCCCCACTTAAATCTTTATTTTATTCTGTTTTTAGTATTTGTTGTTATAGCGGCAACAGAAATACATCATCTGTGAAAATTTCAACTGTCTAGCTATCACGGTTCTTGAGATACAGCCTGGTGGTAGACGGACGGACGGACGGACGGACAGCGAAGTCTTAGTAATAGGGTCCCGTTTTACCCTTTGGGTACGGAACCCTAAAAAGACAAAGCAGCGGGTAAGTTGTTATTTATGTATAAGATTTTTTTTGCAATGAGTCATACTTTTCAAATAATTAACGAAAAAATACAAACAAGGAACCTTAGAATTTATTATAATTAACTTTCCTTCTTTATTATCTTTTTAAATATTGATCCCTGCGAAAAGTGTACTGAATCTTTTTTGTACAAAATTTTATGTAGATTATTAACGTTTTACAACATTTTTTGATATTGGCCACCGTTTACGAGTTATTTACGAAAAACTAAAAAAAGGGACCTTAGAAGTGATTATAATTGAATTTCCCGCGTTAATATCTCTTTGAATATTGATCCTAGCAAAAAAATGTACTAAATCTTTCTTGTAGGCAATTTTATGCAGATTACTTATGTAATAGATATGTTTTGCTATGCGCCACCGTTTAAGAGTTATTTACGAAAAACTAAAAAAAGGGTCCTTTAATATCAAATATCTCACTTCCGGTCAAGAATTCGATCAAGCAACCGGCAAATTCGGATTCAGCGGGGTCTAATTAGGTTAAAAAACCCGGTTGCCAAAAAGTAATACGATTTGCCAGTCGAAATCGATATTATGAAAAATATGACCAGTCTAAAATATTTGAATCCTGTATATCTATGTTTAAAAATTATTCAATTTGATTAATTTTATAGCCTTTTAAAATATGTTTACACAATTTATCAATCGTGACTGAATTCCGGATTGGTTAGATGGGTGTGTGCCTTTGCTGCCCAACTTGTTATAAAATGACAATATGACGCACGAATGTCTGAAATGTCACCGTATTTAAGAATTATTTTGCTTTTCTTCGTAAGCATGTTGAAAAACATTGTGTGTATAACATATTTGCATATTTATACTGTGATTACCCATTTTATGAAACGTCCGCTAAACTAGCATAGGTCCGACGCCGACAGTGGTCACGGGCGTACTGGCGTGAGGAATGGGCGCAAGGTATTGCCGCGTAGGGTGTAATTTAGTAAGCAAAATGTTGAATTCATCAAATGATGAATGAAAACATTAACGTTTCGATAAAAGGACAAGCAATAATGAAGATTTACTTCAAAGCTATCGACTGAAGTAAGTTTCATAAACATTTTCGTCGTAGTACTTCTAACATAAGGAAATAAAGACAGTGGTAGGCATGTTTTCAACTTAAGATTCTATCGAGAAAATTATGAGCCGTCGTGTTCCTGACAAGCAATAACGTAGTTCAAGGACTGAAGTTATACATACTAGAAAATAATGCATGAAATCCTTGTAAAAGTCTGTAAATATGGTGACAAAAAAGCGCATTTTACTACACACCGCGCCTTAAGTTCTGTTTGACAGGGAAATCTAGTTCAGGTGTAAATTTATGTGTTACCTATCTTGTATGGTCTATTCATGTAATCATGAATATCGAAATGGCCTCGGGTGAAAGCCTTAGACCTTAGTGCTCAACGAAAACGCCGGATTTCTAACTCGACACTTTCATTTCCGTCTTTAGCACCCGGATTCATGGTAACCATGGTAACTCCAGGTTTAACCAGTTAACCCCGGGTTAGTGGGGTGGTGCAAGTGGCCCTAAGTTTGTGAGAGTTTTACTCTTTGTCTAAGTGGCACCCTGAAGACATGACTGCACCTATTCTTGACCCCTGACTCAGCACAAAAACACGGGGAATAAGCCTAATTAATTACCTGTTATTAAATTAGTCACAAACTTAAGTTCCGCAACTAACGCAATAAATGTCGTCAAACAACAACAACAACAACAACAACAACAACACCTGCAGCCGGCTAGACACAAGAGTAACATAGGTAATCAACTGTGGTACCTTCTGGAAATCAAGTGTTTTGTTTAGGAGACGTTTTATTTAATACAGACAAATAAAACCGGGCAAGTGCGAGTCGGACTCGCGCACGAAGGGTTCCGTACCATAATGCAAAAAAAAAAAACAAAAAAAAAGCAAAAAAAAAAAACGGTCACCCATCCAAATACTGACCACTCCCGACGTTGCTTAACTTTGGTCAAAAATCACGTTTGTTGTATGGGAGCCCCATTTAAATCTTTATTTTATTCTGTTTTTAGTATTTGTTGTTATAGCGGCAACAGAAATATGTACATCATCTGTGAAAATTTCAACTGTCTAGCTATCACGGTTCGTGAGATACAGCCTGGTGACAGACGGACGGACGGACGGACGGACGGACGGACGGACAGCGAAGTCTTAGTAATAGGGTCCCGTTTTACCCTTTGGGTACGGAACCCTAAAAATAACTATGTGAGTGAACCAAAGCAGCCATAAACAAGGTGAGCTGCGGTGAGGACGGGATGTGGCCGGCGGACTCGCCAGGGCTGTGCGTGCACATGTGCAGGATCCACCACAACAACAACATAAGCGCCACCACATGAGCTCTGAACTGGCGCCGTTTCGCACCGCCGCGGCGCCGGTGTCGGGTTCCCGCGACATGAACCCGAGACCTCGTTGCTCAGCGTTTTGTTACACGATCAACCTATTCACTAATCATTCCACGGATTCCACCTTCATTCAGTTCGCTTCTAGTATATCCTGACCTCGAGACCCACTTTAATATTATGTGTAATGGACTGGCACTTGTACTGGCTTGACTAAGTTATAGATCCGTGAGCTGAGCTTAGTGAACGCGTCGGAGTCACCGACAGCTTCTGCTTATGTTTTCTCACAATATTCAGACAATCGGGGCGCGCTGTTAGCTCGTGATCGTGACACCGTAAGCGGCTCATTTCACACCGAATGCACAACAGGGGTCGAACGAGTAGGTATCTACGCTATTAGCGTATAGTTAGAATCCCCGTTTCTTTTTCTAAATGCGCATTGTTTTTGTTTTTGTGTTTGAAGATTAAAAAATAATCTGACTAACCGTTAGACAGCGGGGTTCATATTTTACGAGAAATCCTTCGAGCCACTTTCGTAATTGTCGTAACTTCTTTCCAGTATCGTGCTTACATAATTGGACATAGGTACTTGCCAATTCCTCCTTCTTTGGTTTGGACTTATTACTTGGAGTTTAAAATCAAATGATGAAACAAGTATGTATTTGGCATCCGGATAGGTAACTGAGTAGAGTACCTGGTCTATTGGATAACATTAAGCCGGAGCACGACCGAAGTTGCTAAACCTACACAATGAAAAGCACAGCTCTTTACTTGCGACTTTGTTATTAGGGGCGTACCGTACCTACAAAAGAAGGCCGTACAAAGGCACTTGCAATTGTAAATGAACATAATCGAGTGATATTTGTCCAGCGATAAGGGCGCGCTATTTGCTCTAGCGGCTATCTACTACTGCTAGTACAAGAAACAGAAGCAAAGGGCAACGACACTTGATAACGCTTTCACCGAGTCCCGGCGAGCGAAGCAAGTACACGCGGCACGCCTACGACTTACTTACTAGACTAAAGACGAGGCGGACACTTCCTATAACTATTCATAACCAAGCAATCTGATATTACTAGTTACTATTAGACAAGGAACAAGAAAAAGGGCAACACGCCAACAACACTAATAGCGCTTTCACCGACTTGCCATCAGATAAGCCTGCTAAACGTGTCCGCGAAATCTAACCAGAAACCAGTCTCAGGGATTGGGTACGCCTTACCTTATTCTAATAGGTACCCTACCATTTAAATTAACTGCAGGGAAACCAGTGATCAGTGATCCCTTCATTACAATTCATACAATAAAAACTGCCCGTTTCGAACTTTAAGATATAAGATAAGATAAGATACATTTATTGATAAATTTGCACAAATTTTACACGTCAAAACATAATAAACTATACAGTGTCAACCATATTATTATAAATATATTTAAGTATATAGGTAACATTACAATGTTCGATTTGTCTTCTTAGTTCTATTGATTACAATTTTAATTATCATGAATACAATTATTATACTTACACATTTAAGTTCTCAGTTTTTTAACTAATGTTATGTCAATGAATAGAACCAGAAACGATATGGATTAGATGTGTCAGTGGCAAAAGTGACGTTTTTGTATAAAGAAACGTCACACTGACATATCTAATCTATATCGTTTCTAGATCTATTAATTGACGTATCTTAAAGTTCGAATCGGGCCGTGGCTTGTTAAATGGGTTGGGACTGACGCGTCAAAAGTCCGTCCAAATAATAGGTAGTTTAACAAATAGATATTAATAGAAGATTCTTTGTATTTCTCTATGTAAGTGAATTAATTGTACCTAATATTGTTTTGGAGACATACGTTCTTAAACCATAACCATAATTATTTCTCTACAGATTACATATAACATACTTATAAGTATATGTAAAGACAATGTATAGCATCACGTAGATAATAGAGAATAATACTAGTAGCAATAATAACAACTATAGCAGCTAGGGTTGCCAGATGGTCGGGATTTGGCGGGATTTTCCCGATTTTTAGCATGTGTTCCCCTATTCCCGACAAAGTGTAAACTGTCCCGAAAAACAGCTTCACGTTTTAAAACAATAATTTCAAGCTCCGAACTGTCGTCGAGCGAGCGAGCTGACGTAGTGCCAATAATGTAAAATATCGTTGTTTTTAATACAATTACTTTAATTTGAATGTTTTTTTTTCCCGACTTATGTCCCAAATTCCCGAAAAATATCTATTGTTTCCCGATAATAGCGCCTTTCGATCTGGCAACCCTAATAGCAGCTGACTGTAGGTACTACGAGAGTCACCGCTCGAGTGTGTGACCGGCGTCAGCTGCGCGCGCCGTTGTGCATTGTCTGCGTCTGCGCGGCTGCGCTGCGCGTTCCGGAAGATGCGCAAGAGCACGACCTTCATTGTGCGCTTGACTTGACCTGACCTCCTTAGCACGGCGTTCCGCTTGCCCACTGCGCTTAGAAGGTACATCTTCCATCAATAGGAACATTTTATTTTCATCTGATTTCTTGCATTTTGGGACACTATTCCTAGAAATAATATTATTGCAGGTACATGCTTGACCAAAAACGTAAATATATATATATATATATATATAAAGCATTACCTATTACATAACCATTAAGTAGAGATGCCACGAATATTCGGCAACTATTCGGTATTCGGCCTATTCGGCCACTTTGCCGAATATTCGGTATTCGGCCGAATGTTGCGTACTATTCGGCCGAATACCGAATATCTGTTGCACCTACCTAAAAAGAAAAATTTCACAAAAAAGTAACCAAAAACTAGGTATATTTAATATTTAAAATGTATTCTTGGAAAGTGATTAACACCAATGCACGTTTTTGACCATTTGTTGGTTCCAAGATTTGATTGACTCTAACTAAATTCATTAATTCTGTTCAACATAAAAATATATCTTAGCAAACGTTGTGCTATGTTAGCGAACAGTTTTCGTAATAATTGTGACTCAAAATGTTCGCATGTCATGCCGAATATTCGGTATTCGGCCGAGAGGGGGGGCCGAATTTTCGGTATTCAGCCAAATTCACTATTCGGGGCATCTCTACCATTAAGCATAAGTAGATGACAGAGAAGGCTGCAATTCATTGACGTAAATGCCGTGAACAAACGGATTACGGATCGTCTTTGGCCTATTTAAGACTACAAGCTTGCGAAAGTGAGAACATCAGCCACCTGGGCGGTTCCGGTGCACCTCCGTGCGTCGGCGTTATTGTAGCTCGGCGTCTGCGGCCGCGTGCGTCTACCAAACACACAATCCCCACCCGAGACCTTGTGCAGTCCACATTAGGCGCATTATCGCCTGATGTTGCCGTGTTGCGCAAGCGGCCGCTGACGCGCTGTACGTGCATATTTAGCGAAGATGTGCTTTCCAATCTGTGATTCATCAATTACAACACGTTACTCCACCGCACCATTGTATTCCAAAACGTTCGCACTCGTGTCCAAATAATTCTCTGATTTAGAGAACAAATGGCATCTAATTTCGTCGCTTTTAAGGAAGTCAGATAACAGGAGAGTGCCAAAGATAAGAGTAAGTGCTGCAACTAAATGGTCGTTATCATAAATACCAGTGAGTTATCGGCAGCGAGCGGCGGGCGCCGCGGCGCAGAACCGACGCGCAAGTGCGTACATCTGTGCTGAGGACAGTACCTAACAACTAAAACGTTGTAAGAACGTACAAACTTGTCTGTGCTTAGTGCCTTTATCACTGGAGCAGGGTGTCGTAATGGTCGAAAGCAGCTATCATAGCGACGTCGTACAGATAACCGAGCAGGGTTCCCCGCACACAAACATAATTGAGAATTAAACAATTCTGTTCTGTGACAGATCTACTGATACCAAGAATAACTAGCTCAAATGACCTGCTTATAAGTTCACTTCACTTGCTTCACGGTACATTTATGTCTGTATTTACGTTATATACAGCAGAAAATATTCGGGTGTAGGTATTCCTATCCGTCTGCGCCCCACGTGCCAGGCAGGAGCAAGCACACACCTTTTGCCAATGAGTGGCAGCCCTGGCTGCAAGCGTCGCAGGCGCAGCACGACGCACAAAGAGCCAGCTATTCGCGCCGGTGACGTGCCCGCGGCCGTGATGTGCGCTGCCGGCGCCTGCAGGAATGAGGCCGCAGAACCACTTCACAGCCCCACTGTTTCTTCATAGCTCTCCAAATAGAAAACATAAACCGTCAAGTAACCACATGTCCGATTTTGCAACCTATATTTGCTCTAACAGCCGCTGCTTTGAGATGAATCGTGATCGACGCGTCCTACTTACTACTTACCTACGTCAAAAATCACACCTACTTTATAAGAATGACAGCGAAGAGTAAAATGTCACTTGAAGTACCTAAACAAGGTAGAAACCTGTTATCTTACGTTAAAGTTCAAACCGATTTCAACCCTAACTTGAAATAATTGTAGAGTAGTATTACCTATAGAATCCTGCTTCTAAGTTAACTGGGATCAGTACTCAGTATATTTTTCTAATTCGAAGTGCAATATTCGCAATAGTCCAACGGAACTGCTGAGTTGCTGACCCAAGCTATCACCCTAGCTAGAACAAGACGACAAACCGCAAATAACTGCTTATCAAACGAGCGGTCACTACTATTTCTAGCACCACTGCAGTCATATCATATCACATTACATAAATCATTGTCATGTTGTCGAAGGTCGCGCCCGCCCCGCCCGGAGCGTCAACGCTCGGTTGATGTAATCGCATCCTGGAGACGTGAAAACAACGGTATTGTGCGTTCACAATGCCGGCTAAGTACCTAATCGCCATTCAAGCGAACAATGTCGCATTATTGTACCGATTCCCCTCGCGCTGAACCCAGACCGCGAGCGCGACAACAAGCACTTTCTTTGTGCAGATGCACTTCTCGCGGTCGCTTCCAAAAGGTCTCATAAAGTATCGGTCGCTCCAGCACTTTTATGCTTCCTTGGTTTTGCCAAGAAGTCTCGGCCTGCCGTGTCGTATCCGGTACGCGGGACCCTGACCGATGCCTTTGTTTGATTGGAAGGATATTTAATTTTGTGGCCGCGGCGTGCGCGCGTTGCCTGCTAATCTCTCGCAAGCTCTATCAATCCAAATTATTGATTGTCTTTAGAGTAAAAGCATGTACTTGTCTAATACACCTATAGGCCACCAAACGAAGGGAAAACGGGGGAAATAATTAAGCGTATAAGCACAGAATAAGTAATAGGTATACGCGTATTTTGAACGTAGCCCATAGCAAAAAAAATGTCTTATACGTAAATAATCTGTACTTATAAAATTTCCCACAAAATAGATATAAATGGTGTCCCAAAAATAGCACGTCAAACTGACACTGGAGGTAGGACACCCTAAGAGGATCATCCAAACCAGCTTAACATGACCTCAGTAAAAGTTGCACGGTTTTTGAGTTATTATAACCGATTTAGGTTTATATTAATTTTGTTTTGGTTGAGTGGCGGTGCCGGTATTCATTTGGAAAGCCCTCAAAGTTAATTTGAGATGTAACATTCACGAGGTATGCAGGCTGTTTTTTAATTAAATTTTTACTACTAGGATCCTACCTCCAGTGTCAGTTTGACGTGTTATTTTAGGACAGCCTGTATATCTATTTTGTAGGAAATTTTATGCAAATTACTTACGTCAAAGACTATTTTTTGCTTTGGGCTACCGTTTACGAGTTATTTACGAAAAACTAAAAATAACGATATTAGATTGATTATAAGTTATAAGTAACTTTGATTATAATCTTTTTAAATATGGGTCCTAGCAGAAGATCTTTTTTGTAGACAATTTTATGTAGATATATTATTGTTTATTTAAATTTAAATTGTTTATTTAAATAACATTATGTATGTAAAATAACATTTACGAGTTATTTACGAAAAACAATAAAAAGGGACCTTTAAACCCCCCCTACCCGTTAGCTTCACCCCCCACCCTCCGGTACTTATACCTACACGAATTATTTCCGCCGATTTGCAATTATTGGTTTTCGTTTGGTGTACTACTAATACAATAATAATAAAATATATTTATTTTGCTAGCATGTTTCGATTACATTTACCGCATGAGTATGTGAAAATACGTGACGAGCCGGTTGGTAGAGCATTTGCCCCGGATTTGATACGCGGATGTTTATCTTTATCTTACCTACTGAATTGTATACGTTTCGTACTGTTAGAAATATAAGATAATTTATATCATTATTATTGGCAAAACACTTTTAGCCATCAAACTATTTCTATTTTTGATACCAGTTGTTAATATTAAATAAAAATACGGTCATTGATTAGCCTTTTACCACAGTATTGCATTGCGGCATCCGGTGTAATATGTCCTGTGTTGTTATAATACTAATTAACCTAATAAGTAATTTAATGTAAGATAAACATATATCATAACTAATAAAATAATAAGAAAAGAATTTACAAATGTTTAAAAGTGGTAATAAATGTAATCTTTGTTTAAATAGACGAATGTTGAGACAAATGATTGTCTTCGGCAGGCAATATGGCGTCGTGTGTGTAAAATTACGGCTGTGTTGTTTTGGTTAAAAATATATTATTGTACTAAGCAGTGAACAGTGGTTTAATTTTATTATCTCAGAAGTGACACGGAACATCTACGTCCAATATAAAGGTGTAGTATTGGCATTTTAACCGCGCTTTGACCGGTAAGTGCCAATTGCATTGTTTATGTTTACATTACTATGAACCGGCTAGTGCAACCGAGCCAACCGAAAACGACCAACCTTTTTCCCTTCGTCTAGTGATTGACATTTGTTTTGAATGAATATACTAGATACAATTTTACTCCATTATCTAAAACATAGTTGTTAAGATTTGTATGTTTCTCTTGTTTATTTCGGAAGACGTTGGTCGAGGTTCTTATTGATATCACAATAAAGTCTAATTTGGTCTAATCGTTTTTTGTAAACAAAGTGTTCATGAAATATGGTGGCTGTCGCGGACTTCCGCGATGTATTATATATTACACCTGGCAACAGCTTCTATATTGTCTATGGTAAGAAAACCACACTTCCTTTTTTCGCTCGTATGAAAGTTGCGAGTTAGTTTGTAAACTTATGATTGATTCATTAAATAAAAGTCCTTAATATAAAGTGGTTTGTATAAAGTGGTACGTGTGCTGGACGCCAGCTTCGTACAGCGAGACCATCGTCTTTCAAAGCTAAGTATATGTATTTAAAAGAGGACTGGTTAGTCCCATGCACATATTTTCATATATTTATTTATATAGCTGTGTTACTGGCAGAGGGTGTACTTGCATATGTTCAGGACAGGTCGGAGATGCGTCTGCCGGCTTGTGCCTTGCCTTATATAGAGAATGGTCTAAAAGTTTACCAATAGGCTTGGGGTGCTTAGTTGCGACTAAGCACCACTATCCCTTCACGAGGGACAAGTACACCCCCAACTAATGCCAATATATAGATGTATCTGGTTGAGGCCAGGATACATATACGTTGTGGATCTGAATGGTTAGCGACTAGCGCGGCTAGGCATGCGAACACTCCTTAAGTGTGCCAAGGGATCGATATAGATGTGTCCGGTTGCGACTGGGATACATATATATACCTTAGGGCTGTGGATCCGACTGGTAGCGGCTAGCGCGGCTAGGTTTGCGACACAGATAGAACTGTGTGCCGTCAGATCCGTATATAGATGTGACTGGTTGCGACCAGGTCACAGCACCCCTTATCTGGTGTAAAGGTTTAACTTATGAGACTTTCTGAGACATAGAGAATTGTGACTATCTTATGCAGACTTGCATACCTATATATGTATATTTGAGTCCTGCGGGACAATGTGGTATCTTACTATGAATATGAATTTCTGGCTATCTATCCCTACATATACCTACATGTTACAATGTTCATACATTTGCCTTGAGATATTATAGATGTGTTATAATATGAAACAGGCTAGGGATAATTTAGTGACCCATGGTCATAAATCTATTTTCTACACAGGTGGTGGCATATGATCTGATAGAGCTGGCAGCTACGCTTGGAGCTCATGAACAGGGAGAATTACTCCATACTCATCACTATAATAAGGTATGAACCACATTATCCACAGAATAACTGACCTCTCTCCCAATAATATAAGCGAAGCAGAAATGAGTTCTTTAAGATAAAAGTATACATGTCAAGTTGATGGTAAACTCATATTTAATTTAATAAGATCTTAGAATCTTTAAGTAACTTGAATTCAGGCAATCAATTTATCTTAGCATTTTGTATCAACGTCGGTACAAAAATTGGTGGAAGAGTGTCTTGGATTTGATTCAGAATCACATAAATTCATGAAATTACCTTATAAATCATTTACCAAATCTGTACTAAAATATACAAAGAAATGGTAAAATAAACTGATCAAAACATACTAAAACATGTTCAAGTGTGCATAATCTAGTATTATACTGCATGAATATTCAATAATCATGATTAATTGTAGTATTTGTGACAATAAAATACAAATTCTTAAGAGGTCAAAGGTCACCCTGTGGATAGTGTCGTTCATACAGTGCTGCCACCTATATTGACATATCGTACATATAAATTGTTTGTATATTGCTAAACGATTTTGAACTTTACAGGATGAATATTGCGTTTGAAAGTTGTACCGAATTTATTTCGCGAAAGCCGTAATTACGATATCACGACTTTGAATATTATGTAATAAACAAATTACGTATTTATGATTTAAAATATTAATCTAAAGTAGCATTTTTTATGAGTTTTATGACTCAAAAATAAATACGACTTGATGATTCAATTTGTCGCGCCATTTTTCATATGAGTGTCGCGAGCTCGGCGCGAGCGTATTTCCGTAGTTCATTCGTTTTCACAAGATGGCGGAACAAGTGCGAGAACTGAAGAACGTTTTAATGAGTGTTTGTTATTTGTTTGTTGTGCAGTGATAAAAAGTAATAAAACAAGTGAAAAGTTATTAATAAAACAAAGGTGAGTACTTTGTGAATGTGTGAAATTTTGAGGAAGTGGATTAATCGAGAACGTGACAGGTAAATACCTATGCGGTATAGGATCCACTTTGAATCATCGATTTTAATTATCGATCTATATAATTTCTTTTTATGTGAATTAAACAAACCCTGTGTACAAGGATTATTAGGTATCCTGTGTGATTGTGAGCGAATGCACTATTATAACAAAGAAATCGTCACGCAATTACTTCGTTACAAGAAATTACGCCATTACGACGCGTAAATAAATAAATAAATAAAGACGTGAGGGCTTACCCACGGGATCATAAATACAGTGATAATTTACGTAATAATTAGATATTTATGTGATCTTACATAAAGGAAATATGGCTTATTTCTATGTGACTTGACATGTTTATATTATTTAATGCGTAAGCACTAATTCGTATACCTGAGAGGAATTAGGTACTTATCGTTGGGTCAGAGGTCAAAATTATTGTTTGTTGCACTTGAGTACGAAACCCAACTAATATATTGTTATGAAATAGGAATTTCAAGAAATACAGCGTAGTCAGCGTACGAACTGACAATTTTCGAGTCGAGCGTGAAACCAAGGCGTCTCTACGCCAAGCTACTTCTCTACATGAGGAGAAGGATAAAGATTGTTATACCAAAGACATAAGGTATGTAAACACGATTAATATAGTGTTAACTTGGTATACAGCCCATAATATTGGGTATTATTACTGTCAAATTGCATTCATCAAAGGTTGAATCGTTTACTCGTAAAATTTAGACACGCGGTAGCGTGTCCAGCTAAGTTCATTGACCTTATACAGTGTTTACATCTCTAACATATAGATGGCGCTTGCAACATATATGACAATAAGTACTAAATATTGTTCTATAGTGATGATGAAATAATAGAGTGATACTCAAATAATAATTACATAATATTATTATGATAAATATTTGGTGATACGAAGTCTGTGTTTTAAACATATGGAATGTGTCAGGCAAACTACACATTTGGTAAAGTAAATACTGAATGTGAGTATGTATGTACAGATACCCATACATACAGTACAGGCTTGTACTGTAAGTAGATATGAGCGCCGCGCCGGCGCGCCGCCGCCGCCGACAAAATTTTCGCGCCGCCGCCGCCGACGCTGCGCTATCGGCGTGGCATCGGCGTGACCTTGTTAGATAGTACTCCTTTCAGAATCAGAAATATATATTTTATTTAGTTTAGATCTTTAACAGCGCCAGTCTGAATAGCTTATAGACATTCAAAAGGTATTGTAAGTTGTAACTTATTGTATAATAAATAACTAAATAAATAAATAAATAATTATAGGTCCATATAATTAAAAAATATTGATGGTAAATTCAAACTTTTCTGTTTGGTAACCGCGCTAGTACTGTTAGGGCAACGAAATGACTAATTTTGCCAGCTGGCTAGCTCATCCGTCATCATCTCGGCCATAAGACGTCCACTGCTGAACATAGGCCTCCCCCTTGGACCTCCATACGTACCGGTTGGAAGCGACCCGCATCCAGCGTCTTCCGGCGACATTAATACGGTCGTCTGTCCATCTTGTGGGTGGACGTCCTACGCTGCGCTTGCTAGTCCGTGGTCTCCACTCGAGCACTTTTCGACCCCATCGGCCATCTTCTCTGCGTGCTCATCCGTCATTCACCGCGAATTTAATCATTGCAAGCATGGATTGAATGTCTTTAAAAGGGGTTAATTTCAGATATTAAGTGTTTTCACGCCCAAAGGTCCGGCCGTTGGCTTCGCACGGAATCACGGAAGGGCCTCGGAAACGGAATCTGGTCTCATATAAGCTTGGCCATTGTTCAAATTTCAAGCTTTGCTTTCTCGCAGCCCAATCTTTGGCCTCGCATCGCTCGCATAGAAGTAAAACGCTATCTGAACCTCCAAGTTTTCGGCCCTGTTTGGAGCCTAACTTTCGGCCTCACTTTTAAAATAAATGCTTGGTCATTAGATCTTCTCCGATCTTAGCTTCACTGCAGCACGGCCTTTAACCTCGCACCAATGCACCTGCAGGAAAGCTCCAGGTCTTTAACACTATGGCCTCGGTCTTTATCGGCCTTCGGACTTGCTTACACTGGACCTATAGTTCAATTCCAAGCTCTGCTCTCTTGCAGCTTGGCCTTCGGCCTCGCACAGAGGCGCGCCGTAATCGGCGCTCCGGGCATTCGGCCGTCAGCCAAGCTCACACTTGGCATTACCTGCAGCTTCTGGCCTCGCATGGGAAGGCGTCGGAAACAGGTCTTCGTGTTAGGTGGAGCTCGGCCCTGGACCTCACTTTTTGACATAAATCTGTTTTTTGGGTCGTAATTGGTTAATGACGGAGCTTGATTTTCCTCACTTCGTCTCTTTGGACTGTCGACCAGACGTTTCCCTGATACAGTCAATCCGCTACTTTTTACTAAGCACAAAAGATAAGGGCCTCGCAAAGATCTTCCGGCCAGGGCCTCGCCAAGATTAAGACCGCCTCTGATGCCGCGCGATACTGTTCATACTTTATAAAACTTTTTTCGTGCCTTTATTGAATAAATTTTGCTTGAAATTGAAAAATGCACTTATTTTATAACTTCCTTACAGCAAAAACATGTTAACGGGTAAAATTTTGGTTTGAATTCGTTTTTCATTAATCAAAGGTGTTTCAAGGCCACGCCGCCGATTCGCCGCCGCCGCCGACCGATTTTGACCGGCGCGCCGCCGCCGGCTAAATGCCTATCGGCGCTCATATCTAACTGTAAGTAGGAACTACACTTAGTTGATATAATGAGAACAAGTTGTATACTTAAATAATGCCATAGTGTGTGGTGTATATGAAACTCTAATAATAAATAATTTTGGTGTATTCCATGAGTAATTTGAGAATTTATCATCATCATCATCATCATCATGTTAGTCATATTGTACTTATTAGAAAGTTCAATTCATTTTGAATAATGACAACAACTACCTACATATATATTTTATCTGTCATATGATGACATTCCTGTTGGTACAGTGATTCACACTCGGTGGAAATATGAAAATTTTATAAAGTACTTGACAACATTATTGAGTTCTGTTGTGATAACTTGTTTAAAAATGCGTTTCCAGAACGAGAGTGAGAACACTATGGAAGCTATCCTGCTGAATCGCCTGTCCACATTTGCCACAAACATCAAAGAGCATCAAGTAAAAGCATCAGAGCTATGTGCGTGTCGTCCATGGGGAAAGGATGAGTTAGAGCAAGCTGCTATCATCGCATCCAAACTACAATCTATACTGGGAAGATTTCAAAGTGATCTCTATCAGTACTTCAATCTATCTAAGGATCCTAACGCCGATGAGATTTCAAATTTAACTGCCATACAGCTAGAGGGTGATGAAGTTTTAGCTGAACTTAATACAAGAATTCAAGCCGATAAGGATACAAGACAAGTCAAATCTGATCCTACAAAAAATAGGAGCAAGTTACCAGAGTTGGATTTAATATCTTTTCATGGTGACGTTCTAGAATGGACTCAATTCTGGGACCAATTTAGTTCCAACATTGATCAAAGGAATATACGAGACGTTGATAAGCTACTCTACCTTAAAGCATCATTAAAGGATGAAGCCAAAACCATAATCGATGGTTTAGAGACCACGAATGACAATTATAAGATTGCCATAGATACTCTGAGAGAGAGATACGGCAACAGAGTGCAGATTGTTGACGCTCACTATTCTTCCTTATATAAGATTAAGAAGGCCACGAAGCCAGAAGATTGCAGAAAGACATTAGATGAACTCGAGAGACATCTAAGAGTCTTACAGTCCCTAGGAGAGGACACAAATCAAAACCATTTAAGATTTCTTTTCATGGAAAAGTTCCCTGAAGACGTCATTTATGAAATGAAACTAAAATTGAAGACTGAATCCATCGAAGAAATAAGAAAACAACTAAACGCTATCATATCAGCAAAAGAAGATGCCAAGAGGATAAGCGTTGAGACTAAAGATATGGAAACAACCTTTACTACTGAAACTTTACACATAAGAGATAAACATGCGAAGAAATCCAACGATAGGAGAATCAAACATAGAGTTATAAATATGAGGGAAAAACCAAATAAATTTAGAAAAAATACATCAACCTTTTCAAATACATTCACGCCTAAGAAAAGAACATACGAGGCTAATAGTGAATCGAATAATGCGCAGGCATCTGAAAAACGAAGGAAATTAGAATGTATATTTTGTCAAGGGGATCATTACAATGACGTTTGCACGAAATTTAAGACCTTGGCTGAAAGGAAAGGTAAAATACCTAACCGTTGTTACATCTGTTTGAGAACTGGCCATAAACAAATTACCTGTAGAAAGACACACACCTGCCATCACTGTGGTGAAAGGAATCAGCATAATAGAGCATTGTGCCCTACGAAATTGCTTCAGGTAACAGAGACTTCATCGTCACAAGATTCCTGTGCCTGAAAGATATATCTAAACCAGCTATAGAAGAGAATCTTATACATTACAGATTTATACGTGTACCTTTTGTAATCATATCTACCTACCTATAATGCTACCATCAAACATCACTTATCTAGTATCAATGATGAACGTTTAAAGAGTCTAGCCAGTGACATCTATGTACATAATATTTGACAGGATCAAACGGAGTCAAAGAAGCGATGAGTCTGTATAAAGACAGTAAAATGATATGGATTCCAACTCTAAAGAGCTTATGCAGAAGAACATAACAGATGCTAGTACAGATTAAACTGTAAAACTCTTGATTTAAAATGGGACTTAGAAAGGGATACGATTTGCCTAAAGATAAAAACACTACTAATGCTTATACGAAGAGAGGTCGTCAGAGGTGTTCTGAAGACCTTAAGCAAGTTCATCACATATGCCTACCTAAGAACATAGCGAATAGCCAAGACGGCCAACTTCACGGTTTCACAGATTCGTCTGTCAGCGTATGCAGCCGTAGTATATTTACTTCAAGGAGACAAGGTGAACTTCGTTATTGGCAAGTCAAGTTTAATACCCATAAAAGATCAAAATAATCTGAAGATTCCTAAATTGGAACTATTAGGAGTTTTAATAGGTACCAGACTAATCCAATATGTCATGAAACATCTCCAGATATAGAAAAAATCAAGAAAAATAAGAAATTGACTGAAAGATATGTCCCGTCTAAATACAACTCAGCTGATGTAGGCAGACTAATTCAACAGAAGATTTTCAACAATGCCTCAGCGGCCTAGAATTTCTGACAGGAGATTCTCACAACTGGCCATGCCGACCCGCAAGAGATGTTACTCTTCGAGCGGGGGAGGGTCTGTCGAACAACATCATACAGAAAGTTGGATTGAACTCGGACGGAAAAAATCAGCTTAAAAAGAATATTAACTTGAGCAAGAGTCAAAGTATCAGACGGAAACCGGACAAGTCTGTTCAGAAACACAGGCAAGTGAGGATAACAGAATAAGCTCAGAAGTACAAAAAATAAGAAGTACATAGAGACAGTTTACCTGGATGAAGTCGATGGTAAGGAGACACATCTTACTCGCTATCTAGGATTATTCAAAGATGTCTACAGAATCCTTAGATGTAGCGGTCGTTTGACGCACTCTGATTTATCATATGACGCGAAACATCCGATTCTTTTGCCAAAGGATTGTGACTTTACCACAAGTATGTACCACAAAGAAAGCATATGAAAACAACTACCATGAGGGAGTACCTCACATCCTGAACATAGTTTTGTACCAGTAGTGTCAAACACTGTCTAAAACGAACTTTACAGAAACGTCTGCTTGACAATAACCAATTTACTGACCATCATCAAAGAAAAGTGGAAAGTGTCGTGAACACAAGACCCTTGATTTGACTTATGTGAGTACTGGTTTGGAACATGTATTGAAACCAGCCATTTTCTTAACACCAGGAAGATGTCTCGAACTCCAGATGTCAGTGAGTAAGGCACCAGTTACAGCCACTGCAACTAAACAACAGCTCATAGAAGGATGAGACGAGGTGAGACTATCATGAAGGAATACAGAGACATATTCATGGATCAGTACTCGTGGAAGTCTAAGGAAACGTTACAAACATTCAACTAAACTACCAAGAGTCAGATCTCACGATGAACCATGTGTTGATGACAGTATATTTACAAGATCTATATTGCACTATAATACCCTTTAGGTCACCGATCTGAAGCCGAATTAGAACCAAACTCAACGAGTGAGTGAATGGAAGTTGATGAAGATTCGGACTTACCAGTGATACAAAGGGAAGACTATTCCAATATTTAAACGAATGGGAATATGGATAAGACTGATAACATGGACAGGGACACGGCACATAGCATAAATAGGACAAAGGAGAACACTGATGTTACTAATGAAAATGTAGATACAGCAAAATTAGATATGGAGTTAAGACTTAATGACTACCCTAACTTGAGGCTTCGCAATGCAATAGCTCGCCTCGGCGGGTGTGTCGCGGACTTCCGCGATGCGTATATTACGAACGGCAGATGATCTTGTTAACGAGAATAATGAAAGGCAAAAAAGGACGGCGGCGATCCAGGCAATGAAGAGAATTCAGGAATGGACTCGCCATTTAATGTCGACACTTACTACGTCGCAATAGCTCGCCTCGGTTGGTGTGTCGCGGACTTCCGCGATGTATTATATATTACACCTGGCAACAGCTTCTATATTGTCTATGGTAAGAAAACCACACTTCCTTTTTTCGCTCGTATGAAAGTTGCGAGTTAGTTTGTAAACTTATGATTGATTCATTAAATAAAAGTCCTTAATATAAAGTGGTTTGTATAAAGTGGTACGTGTGCTGGACGCCAGCTTCGTACAGCGAGACCATCGTCTTTCAAAGCTAAGTATATGTATTTAAAAGAGGACTGGTTAGTCCCATGCACATATTTTCATATATTGCGACTAAGCACCACTATCCCTTCACGAGGGACAAGTACACCCCCAACTAATGCCAATATATAGATGTATCTGGTTGAGGCCAGGATACATATACGTTGTGGATCTGAATGGTTAGCGACTAGCGCGGCTAGGCATGCGAACACTCCTTAAGTGTGCCAAGGGATCGATATAGATGTGTCCGGTTGCGACTGGGATACATATATATACCTTAGGGCTGTGGATCCGACTGGTAGCGGCTAGCGCGGCTAGGTTTGCGACACAGATAGAACTGTGTGCCGTCAGATCCGTATATAGATGTGACTGGTTGCGACCAGGTCACAGCACCCCTTATCTGGTGCAAAGGTTTAACTTATGAGACTTTCTGAGACATAGAGAATTGTGACTATCTTATGCAGACTTGCATACCTATATATGTATATTTGAGTCCTGCGGGACAATGTGGTATCTTACTATGAATATGAATTTCTGGCTATCTATCCCTACATATACGTACATGTTACAATGTTCATACATTTGCCTTGAGATATTATAGATGTGTTATAATATGAAACAGGCTAGGGATAATTTAGTGACCCATGGTCATAAATCTATTTTCTACACAGGTGGTGGCATATGATCTGATAGAGCTGGCAGCTACGCTTGGAGCTCATGAACAGGGAGAATTACTCCATACTCATCACTATAATAAGGTATGAACCACATTATCCACAGAATAACTGACCTCTCTCCCAATAATATAAGCGAAGCAGAAATGAGTTCTTTAAGATAAAAGTATACATGTCAAGTTGATGGTAAACTCATATTTAATTTAATAAGATCTTAGAATCTTTAAGTAACTTGAATTCAGGCAATCAATTTATCTTAGCATTTTGTATCAACGTCGGTACAGTGGCCCCAGTGATTTGCAACTGCAACGTATTGACAGTTTCAATTTTCTGAACAATTTCGCTTCGCCGAGTTATAGCTAGATGCTGAAATTGCAACGTTATTGCTGGGACCGGAGAGTCCAAATTACAATGTCAAATCATTTTGATATCGCAGTTTTCACTTCGCATGACATTGTACTCGGTATGTTTTAAGTTTATTTACTTATTTTGTATTAATATGTAATGTACAAAAAAATTGAGGAGGCGGATTTAAATCCGCAAAGTACTTATTCTTATCCAGTAATCCGTTTTCGATCAAAATTGTTGTTCAAATTACAAATTTTGATACATTTAATTTTGCTTGCATAATGATAAGCGCGGACATTGAGAATTTGAGACAGATCGCGCCACTTATTTTACCACGGACTGCTCGTTTAGTATTGTTTGAAGTTTTACCACGCGTTGTACATGGGTGAACTTATACATTACGGACAGCGGGGTAAGTACGTGCATTGTTTCCGTCGGCAGTCTAGTTTAAAGTTGTAAAAGCTTATGGTTACACAGTGTTCGCTTGCTGTGGAGTAGACCTTATGAACAGTATATACATATACCTATAAAATATATAATTATAAACTTATTAATTAAATAGTAGTCTAGTCATAAAAATGAAATTGAATTTTGATACAAATTTTATCTAGTCATCATAAGACAAGGTCCCCCGCCGCGTCTGTCTGTGTGTTTTTAGTGTTCCGTACAAAACTTTGTTCACGGAACACTTATGGAATCAGTTTCGGTCTTGCAAATCAGTTATTTTACGATGGGCTCGGGAACTGTTGGACGGATTGTCGTGCGGTTTTCACGTATCAATGAATTGATATCTGGGGCAGATTTAAGTGTATAACTTGTTGGGTTTTCGTGTAACCCGTGCGAATGAATTATGAATAATAATGATAAGGAAAATGTTATATTTGTTTTCTTTAGTTTGTTTAAAATGTGGTAGTTTTATGATTAATAATTACCTATTCAAATATATGACTACTACACTTAAAATAATATAAAGTAGAGTCTGGCTAGCCAAAAATTGTTGAAAGATATTTCGTTGCTGTATCACCAATTGTCTATGATTAAAAAAAAAAAGCTAAATGTAGCTGTCAATTTATGTCATTTATTCAAATTGTTTGCAGTTTATAAGCTTTATAAGGGGTTTATTTTAAATAATATTAATAACGTCTGTACGAGGTTCGCAGACGAGTGTCGAGGTTCGCAAACTATTATTTAAGCTCGTAAATAATTACGACAATGTGCGAAGTCGACGTGTAGCGTCGTATAAAGAAAAACTGCAATGTTTACAACTCCTAAACAAATGTAAACAAATTAGGAGGTTGGTGCTCTATAAATATTTTGATACTTAGCATTTAGCATATTTGGCATAGTACTTATGTATTTTTTTTGGTGATGGATTTATTCATACGGTACTATTGAGCTAGGTCTTATTTCCACAACATTTCATTTTTCGCCTTGTTAAAATGGCGTATGGTGTTAACATATGTGTTTATCGTTGACTGTACGTTACATTGTGGTAGAAATAATGTGAGCTGACTTTGAGTGCACGTCAACGTATAATTTAACTTATATCCTTAGGTACCTTACTGTTAGCGACGCTACGACAAGACGCGGATAATTATAAGTTAGATTAAGATCAAATTCGATTAAGACTGTATTCTCAATAAAGATTTATTTGATAGGTAGGGAAAACCGCGATTAGATTGTCAGTAGTCATAAGTATTCAAAATATCCGTTATTTAACTCGTAGGTTCGTAATAAGTTTTAGGTCACCCAGTAAGTTAGGAAAAAACATGGTTAAACCTATTTCCCAATTCCCAAGTAATCACTATAAACTTGGTAAAATAATGTAGGCTCTGTCATTGGTTAACCAAAGAAAGGCGGATCAAGACAAGGAAGTCTCAATATGAAAGGGACAGAATGACCGCTTCTCATTGGTCGGCCAAATTCGAGCTCAGCGCTCCGATACAGCGTAATTTTCACTTAGAAACATACACGTTTCATTAATTAATTCGTAACCTGTTAAAGTTACATCATAACAATATTTGTAGATATTATAGGTCGTTAGCCTAGTCACCTAGTTAGATAAGAATCATAAGGCAGTCACAGGTAGACAAAGGCCTGCGAGTCGGCAAAAGGGCCATAAACCATCCATTGTATTCATTTCGGCCGCTTTCCTATCTATTGTAAGCCAAGTCGTAAGGACTAGTGAACTTGTTATCGTTTGTTTTTATAACTAATGAACGTAGTTAACTATTTGTAATAGTTTTAAGTCAGTAATTAATCGGATGTATGTAATGTGAGTCGCAGAACGATAGCGGGATAATGAAAATTCACCCGAAAATGACCGTATGACGTAAGCGACCAATCACAGGCCGATTAATTCCGCGAATTAAGACATGATTTTATCTCCCTATCGTAGGTGACTCTCTTTCTTGATTTTTCGTATAAAAGTAAGACGGAACCGCTTCGGATCGTACAGTACACCAGGAGCAGCCGAAAAGGAAAAACCAAAAGGAAGAAAACCAAAGGAAGAAAACCAAGGAAGACCTGAGGGATCCGAAGCTGTACCGCCTAATCGTTGTAGGAGTATTTTTATATTTGTACCGCGTAATAAAAGTCAGTTTTTTAAATCGTGTAGTTTATTCTTTATCGCGAGGCGGTTGAAGATATTCATCGAGGGCTTCGCACATGGGCATCTAGTAGGCTGGGGCGACTGCGGTTTCGAGCGAGGCGCCAGTAGACCAGTTACCTTCTCCAACTGCTATCGTCGGCTATATTGGGCGTTGAGAGTTCAATATTTTCTGGTCCTTCGAGCCGGATCTACTGTCAGCGCACCGGGACGTCGTGCTCAAGTCTACACTTGCTGCGAAGAAACGTCACAAATGACCGATAAAATGGTCGGTACGCGTTCGCGAAAGGCTGCGTCGATGCAGAGCGACGAAGATAGGCGGCGTTACCTAGCGGAGGGCGCGGCAGCGGCTCAGAGGGCTGCCCGCGCGGACGCCGAGAGGTCAGAGGGCGCCGAGGCGGCGCGCCCCCTCCTCACCCCTGTAACGTCGTCCGACGCGCTCAGCGAGCGTCCGCGCGCCGCTAGCGCCGAGCCGTTTGGCGTAGCGGCCGCACCACAGCACTCCCTCAGGGCGGACGACTTCACGAGGCCACCGGGGTCTCCCTCGCAAGTAAATACACTGCTGTGGAGCAGAGAGCTCCGCAAGCGGTTACGACGACTTGCGAGGCCCACACCGTTACCACTGCGACGGGCGAGAACGAAACTTAAGGACGTCGCAGCTACGCAGCAGGGAGGCACTATGGAGTCGAGCACTCCGTATGCACCTGCCCCTACTCAGTCCGTGCACTCATGCGCTAGTACGGTCATCGAGGCAAGGCTATCTCAAGTGGAGCTTGAGGCGAGCGAACGTCTAGCAGAAATTCAGCGAAAAGAGTTGCGGATCGAAGCCGACTTAATAAAGAAGAGGCTAGAGGCGCAGAAATCACAGATTATAGCGGAAGGAAGCACGGGCGCAGTCTCAGATGCGGGTGACATCGAGCCACAACAGAAACGAATCCTGAAGTGGATGGACGACTCTCAGGATGACAAGACTATAACCGAGCCAGTTAAGAAGAGGTTAGCCAACGAGCCACCACCGGACTACGAGACTCCTAGACGGCCTCTGCGGGACGAGCGACATATGCGACGCCGCTCACCGAGCCGCGAGGAACGTCAACGGCGATCGGAATCGCCACCGGAGGAGCCCCGTACGCCGCACACGGCGCGTACGCAACACACGCAAGAAGGCACAGTTGCGGAGTCTATGCTGCATTTGTTCGAGAAGATGCAGATGGCGGCTCGTCCGGCACCTAAAGATATCTTCGAGCTACCTCACTTCTATGGAGATGTGAGCGAATGGCGAAGCTTTTACAATACCTACATCGAGACATCGAAGCGCTACAAGTTCACCGACTACGAGAACGTTGCAAGACTGCGTATGGCGTTACGCGGGGACGCTAAGATGTGCGTGTCACATGTCCTGTCTACAGCTACTCGTCCAGACATGGTTATACGTATTTTGAAGAAGCAGTTTGGCCGAAGCGAGGTGCTTTTGGATAAAGCAATCGAGGACCTACGAAGACTGCCACCGTTGGGGCCGAGCGCGAACGACCTCAATACGTTTGCGATCAAGATTATGAACGTCGTATCTACTATCATGGACATAGATAGAAGACACTACGCCGACAACCCGA
The DNA here is from genome assembly GCF_910591565.1 of Cydia splendana. Lineage (NCBI taxonomy): Eukaryota > Metazoa > Arthropoda > Insecta > Lepidoptera > Tortricidae > Cydia > Cydia splendana. Next base: position 360,556 of record NC_085967.1, on the reverse strand, counting down.
TGCTGATACGGGAAGTAACCGATCGATTATCGCCTCATCTACGAAGCAGATGGTGCGACTACGCCAACAGACATCGCGATACTGACGACCCCGAGATCCTGCAGTTGGCTGATTTTCTGATGGAAGAGAGCGAGCTAGAGATGTCATTCTGTCACGCGCGCGCACCAGCGAAGCGTGCGCAGGGACCGATGACAGCACCGTACGCGCGCGCGCCTGGCGCTAGACTGAACGCGCCCGCGCCGCGCTATCCCATCCCCACTCCAGCTCCGGCCGCAAATCGATGCAGCGGAGGGCAGAAGGCGACGTATGCGGCTCGACAAATCACAGCGAAGAGCACGTGTTTGTACTGCGGTGGCAATCACATTACTACAGATTGTCGCAAGCTGGCCGCACAGAGTATAGGCGCTAGATGGGAATGGGCAAGACTCAATCGTATATGCTTCAGATGTATGGACGCGAAACATTTGAAGTCGCAATGCAACGCGAAAGGGTGCGGCGTGACAGGCTGCCCGCACACGCATCACCGTTTGCTGCACACCGAGCCTACACAGGCGAACAACAGCAGTGGGGCTACAATAGCGGTAGCTCAGTCGACGCATCGAGCGGTCGCCTCACCGAGAGTGACGTCATCGTTTGCGGCAGCGGCCGAAACGGAGTCGCGGCCTACAGAACGAGAGGACAACGATCCGCGCGTCTACGTGTCGTCAACCCCAAACTTCAACGTGCTACTGAAGGTGCTGCCTGTAACAGTCACGGGGCCGAAGGGTACGGCTCAAATATTCGCTTTCCTCGACGACGGGTCAACGCTTTCCATGATAGATCAAGACGTCGCAGATGAAATCGGAGCAGTAGGCGAAGACGAACCTCTCTGTCTACGTGGGATAAGAAACCTGAAGCACACATCTATCACGCAAACTGTAAAGGCGCAAGTGGGACCGCTGCGAGGAGGCACCGTGCACGAGATCGTCATGAAGACCGTAGAAGGACTTGGCATACGATCGCAATCACTCAACAAGGCCGAATTGATGAAGCACAAACACTTAGAAGATTTGGGCGACGAATGCTACGTGGGTACAGGAGTACCGCAGATGCTGATTGGAGGCGATTTCTGCCACCTGAAGACTCCCATCGAGATCAGGCAGGGCGGAGAGGACGAGCCTTGCGCAATGAAGACACCCTTGGGTTGGGTATTTTTTGGGCGAATGCCGCGCATCATTCGCACGATCGAGCAAACCGTACTTCATTGCCGCACAGAGGACGACGAATTAATCGATCAAGTTAAGAAGCATTGGTCGATCGAAGCGTTAGGAGTAACGAATAAAGAAAACGTCAGTCCGAGCGATCAGCGAGCCATCGACATTTTCAACGCTACGGTACGCAAGACTGCAGGGGGCCGGTACGAGGTCGGTCAACTGTGGGCGTCGGACAACGTGAAGCTACCACCGAGTTACGTAATGGCGCGGTCGAGGCTACACAACTTGGAGATGAAAATGCGGCGCAACAAGGACTTCGCTGAAGACTACGAAGCCCAAATTCAGAAGTTACTACAGAAAGGATACGCGGAACGTATCATGGAGCCGCCGCAGACCGACCGAACCTGGTTTTTGCCGCACTTTAATGTATTTAATTTAAATAAAGGCAAAGGAAGAGCCGCACAGAACACCGCCTCTAGAAACCTAATATTGGCCATTTTGTTCCCGACGCAAATCACCAAACTGTGAGGTGCGGGAGGGGTGCTCACGGCGTTGCGATTGGTCGTTTCAAACATGGCGCGCTGACACGTGTAAGCGTAGGGATGGGACATGTTCATTACAGTTAGTGGGTACTGCTACCAGTGATACCGAAATTTATTGTGGTAAAATTGTTACCAATTTAGAATACTTAGAGTAAACTTACTTAATAATTATATTGATTAATTTAATATTTCATTAAGTAATTTAACCACAATTTAACAATGTACCTGAAATGTTTACTTAACATATTAGGGCATTTCTGTTTAAAGTACCCAGAACATGAATTTTAAAGTTTAGAATTTTTATATTATTTCCACTCAGAATCGCAATCTCTTTCGATACGAGAAAAAAGTGTCGCCAAAATCTCATACAATTATTTTCTTTTGTCCGTTTTATTAAGGTCATAGAAGGTTGTATTGAAAACATATTCAAATGGACCAATAATATATGCCTATTACAAATCAACTCCGAGTTCTCTCGCACTTCTTTGAAGTTCATCATCAGGTCCATTTCGTGACATGAGACCTAACTGCTCACCTAGAGGATTCTAAAAAACCCATACAACATATGTCTAAGACATACCAACACCGAGTTCCCTCGCACTTCTTTGAAGTTCATCATCAGGTCCATCTCGTGACATGAGACCTAACTGCTCACCTAGAGGATTCTAAAAAACCCATACAACATATGTCTATCACAAACCAACACCGAGTTCCCTCGCACTTCTTTGAAGTTCATCATCAGGTCCATCTCGTGACATGCGGCCTAACTGCTCCGCTGGCCTAGAGGATTTTAAAAACCTTACACACATATTATATTATTATTTGTATCTCCGTTACAAACTCTCGGGTTTTTAAGCCCGGTCGTTTATTAGGCGTGCGTGGGGATATAGATCCAGCCTGCTGGAACCCGTTCATATTATTATTATTTATATTATGTCTAAAATGGTACAATACGATATGACGAAGCACGAAGTTTCCGCAACTGAAAAACCATCATCGTCACATCACTAGTCGAAAGGGAAAGGGATAGCGCATTGCATTTTCAAGTTGACGAAAAGGGACGGACATACTTCGCCTCTGCTTACGACCAGTATAAAATGAACCCCGCGGACAAGAAACATTATTCAATGAAATAATGAATTTGACTTTCCTGTGGGATGTTATTCCATCTGTTTCGTAAGTAGATGTCTCAGATGACTTGCCACACCATTTTACGCTGCAATATCCCATGATTTCCCAATGAATTCAATAGTTTACGATTTATTTTCTTAGACTCGTGCACACTGCTAACAGGTCGTAACCTTGGGCGCAACTGATCGGAGCGGCGCGCGAACAATCTTATATTTGACCTATACACCATACGGGCGGTGGCCGCGAGTCGTCCTATAAGCTCGGTCTATAGGGGTTGGTCTGTGAAGAGCCGTTTTTGACTGCGCGGCAAAAAGTCAAGGAAATAGTCTGAATGACTATATTTTATCGGGGCCAGACCTACTACGAAGCCTATTAGGAATTTTGCTACGATTCCGCGAATGGAATTTCGCGGTGGTCGCGGACATACATGAAATGTTCCTGCAAATTCAAATGCGAGAAGAAGATCAACAGAGCCAACTCTTCCTGTGGCGCGGCACTAGAAGAGATATGGAGCCCCAGGTGTACAAACTAAACAGAGTTTGTTTTGGCAACGTGTCATCGCCTTTCCTCGCGCATTCGGTGCGTAATAGGAACGCGCTCGACAACCAGGACAAATATCCGGACGCGGTCTACGACATCCACAATAATCATTATATGGACGATTACGTGGCATCGTACGAGACCGAGGATGAGCTGCTACGAGTATCACAACAAGTGCGAGACTCGCACGCGGAGGGCAGTTTTCATCTACGAGGCTACGCGAGCAACAGTACGCGAATGCTGGCACCACGCAAATCATCCGACGACGGAGGGCGACAGATCCAGCCGGGAGATGTTGTCATCATTTCTGAACCCAACGGACCACGCAGCGTGTGGCCTAAAGGAGTCGTCGAGACCGTCTATCATGGACCCGACGGGAGGGTTCGCTCCGCAGACGTCAGAACGAGGCACGGGACGCTACGCAGGCCGAGCTGCAAGCTGGCGGTCATCGCGTCGCAACCCATGCACCAGGAGTCTTCGACTGCGGGGACAAAATGTTAGCGACGCTACGACAAGACGCGGATAATTATAAGTTAGATTAAGATCAAATTCGATTAAGACTGTATTCTCAATAAAGATTTATTTGATAGGTAGGGAAAACCGCGATTAGATTGTCAGTAGTCATAAGTATTCAAAATATCCGTTATTTAACTCGTAGGTTCGTAATAAGTTTTAGGTCACCCAGTAAGTTAGGAAAAAACATGGTTAAACCTATTTCCCAATTCCCAAGTAATCACTATAAACTTGGTAAAATAATGTAGGCTCTGTCATTGGTTAACCAAAGAAAGGCGGATCAAGACAAGGAAGTCTCAATATGAAAGGGACAGAATGACCGCTTCTCATTGGTCGGCCAAATTCGAGCTCAGCGCTCCGATACAGCGTAATTTTCACTTAGAAACATACACGTTTCATTAATTAATTCGTAACCTGTTAAAGTTACATCATAACAATATTTGTAGATATTATAGGTCGTTAGCCTAGTCACCTAGTTAGATAAGAATCATAAGGCAGTCACAGGTAGACAAAGGCCTGCGAGTCGGCAAAAGGGCCATAAACCATCCATTGTATTCATTTCGGCCGCTTTCCTATCTATTGTAAGCCAAGTCGTAAGGACTAGTGAACTTGTTATCGTTTGTTTTTATAACTAATGAACGTAGTTAACTATTTGTAATAGTTTTAAGTCAGTAATTAATCGGATGTATGTAATGTGAGTCGCAGAACGATAGCGGGATAATGAAAATTCACCCGAAAATGACCGTATGACGTAAGCGACCAATCACAGGCCGATTAATTCCGCGAATTAAGACATGATTTTATCTCCCTATCGTAGGTGACTCTCTTTCTTGATTTTTCGTATAAAAGTAAGACGGAACCGCTTCGGATCGTACAGTACACCAGGAGCAGCCGAAAAGGAAAAACCAAAAGGAAGAAAACCAAAGGAAGAAAACCAAGGAAGACCTGAGGGATCCGAAGCTGTACCGCCTAATCGTTGTAGGAGTATTTTTATATTTGTACCGCGTAATAAAAGTCAGTTTTTTAAATCGTGTAGTTTATTCTTTATCGCGAGGCGGTTGAAGATATTCGTCGAGGGCTTCGCACATGGGCATCTAGTAGGCTGGGGCGACTGCGGTTTCGAGCGAGGCGCCAGTAGACCAGTTACCTTCTCCAACTGCTATCGTCGGCTATATTGGGCGTTGAGAGTTCAATACTTACGTGTGCACAGAAAATCAAAAATATTTTCTAGTATCAAAACTATAATTCCTACTACACAAAGTGTGATCAGCCCAAGATTTTTTTGAATTTCCCGCCAAACATTTGGGTAAAATTTCAGTAGCCAAAATCTAGCATTGGAGAGATAAACAGCTAAATTAGAATATGTTTCATAAAAGCATCAAATGAAGTTACATACAAGCATCAAATTATCTTAAATACATAGCAAAGATGTAGGTACATTCTGTCCTTAAGTTGATGTTTAAATTTATCAGTCTTCTGTTATTAAAGATCTGTTTTCAACCTCGTGAATTGCACTTCAATTAGATATTATATATAGGTACTTACCTATATATGTAGAAAGGAAGTTAGGAATACATAAATATATACAGATATATAATAATTCTGGTTATGGTTGGAGTTGGTGTTGAAAATATGCTAGTACCTCTCATAGAAACATTTTAGATAATGAGGTACCTGTACAAGCTCATTTTAAATTTATGTCCTACCCATCAGTCCATAAGTTGTCAAATTTATGGGTATTACTGATAAGTGATAACCATCTTTAAATTGACTTGGTTGGTGAAATAATTATTCAGATTTATATTTTTACCTATAGTTTTTTTTTTATCAGCTATAGGTACTTTTGACAGTAGACAAAGTTCCAGTTGAAGGTATAGTGCTGTAGCACCATGTTGAATTCAAGAATTAAATACATTTTCAGTAATAATTAAGCTTAAATGATTAGCAATTACCTATACATTAGATATGAGCGCCGCGCCGGCGCGCCGCCGCCGCCGACAAAATTTTCGCGCCGCCGCCGCCGACGCTGCGCTATCGGCGTGGCATCGGCGTGACCTTGTTAGATAGTACTCCTTTCAGAATCAGAAATATATATTTTATTTAGTTTAGATCTTTAACAGCGCCAGTCTGAATAGCTTATAGACATTCAAAAGGTATTGTAAGTTGTAACTTATTGTATAATAAATAACTAAATAAATAAATAAATAATTATAGGTCCATATAATTAAAAAATATTGATGGTAAATTCAAACTTTTCTGTTTGGTAACCGCGCTAGTACTGTTAGGGCAACGAAATGACTAATTTTGCCAGCTGGCTAGCTCATCCGTCATCATCTCGGCCATAAGACGTCCACTGCTGAACATAGGCCTCCCCCTTGGACCTCCATACGTACCGGTTGGAAGCGACCCGCATCCAGCGTCTTCCGGCGACATTAATACGGTCGTCTGTCCATCTTGTGGGTGGACGTCCTACGCTGCGCTTGCTAGTCCGTGGTCTCCACTCGAGCACTTTTCGACCCCATCGGCCATCTTCTCTGCGTGCTCATCCGTCATTCACCGCGAATTTAATCATTGCAAGCATGGATTGAATGTCTTTAAAAGGGGTTAATTTCAGATATTAAGTGTTTTCACGCCCAAAGGTCCGGCCGTTGGCTTCGCACGGAATCACGGAAGGGCCTCGGAAACGGAATCTGGTCTCATACAAGCTTGGCCATTGTTCAAATTTCAAGCTTTGCTTTCTCGCAGCCCAATCTTTGGCCTCGCATCGCTCGCATAGAAGTAAAACGCTATCTGAACCTCCAAGTTTTCGGCCCTGTTTGGAGCCTAACTTTCGGCCTCACTTTTAAAATAAATGCTTGGTCATTAGATCTTCTCCGATCTTAGCTTCACTGCAGCACGGCCTTTAACCTCGCACCAATGCACCTGCAGGAAAGCTCCAGGTCTTTAACACTATGGCCTCGGTCTTTATCGGCCTTCGGACTTGCTTACACTGGACCTATAGTTCAATTCCAAGCTCTGCTCTCTTGCAGCTTGGCCTTCGGCCTCGCACAGAGGCGCGCCGTAATCGGCGCTCCGGGCATTCGGCCGTCAGCCAAGCTCACACTTGGCATTACCTGCAGCTTCTGGCCTCGCATGGGAAGGCGTCGGAAACAGGTCTTCGTGTTAGGTGGAGCTCGGCCCTGGACCTCACTTTTTGACATAAATCTGTTTTTTGGGTCGTAATTGGTTAATGACGGAGCTTGATTTTCCTCACTTCGTCTCTTTGGACTGTCGACCAGACGTTTCCCTGATACAGTCAATCCGCTACTTTTTACTAAGCACAAAAGATAAGGGCCTCGCAAAGATCTTCCGGCCAGGGCCTCGCCAAGATTAAGACCGCCTCTGATGCCGCGCGATACTGTTCATACTTTATAAAACTTTTTTCGTGCCTTTATTGAATAAATTTTGCTTGAAATTGAAAAATGCACTTATTTTATAACTTCCTTACAGCAAAAACATGTTAACGGGTAAAATTTTGGTTTGAATTCGTTTTTCATTAATCAAAGGTGTTTCAAGGCCACGCCGCCGATTCGCCGCCGCCGCCGACCGATTTTGACCGGCGCGCCGCCGCCGGCTAAATGCCTATCGGCGCTCATATCTACTATACATATGATATGTTTTAAAATAAAAAGTTTGTACTTTAATAAATTAGAATAGTACTTTTGTCTCTGAGCCGTTCTATATAATTTGTATTTTACAATTTAAGATACGACAATTACCGCAAATAGTCAAGAGCTCATTTAGTTATTATGATATACCTAAATTACAAAATATAATGTCTATTTGAGCACAAATTATATAGTGCCAATAGAGGCGCACTATACCAGCATTATTATGGTCAAAGAAATTGTTACGACTGGAAACGTAAAAGACGTGATCATTTGAGACTCAATAATAATCTAATTACAACAATTTTGACAGCGAATGCATCTGAATTTGTGTGGGGATATGCAAACAAACAACAAAGATTTATTTACAGGCAACTTTTACAGTATGACTATTCAGCAATTGTTCAATTAGCACTAGTGCCTAGATCCAAATTGGATTTATAACATAAATTTTATACTTATAATGTTTTTATAGTAGACTGAGTAAAGGTTCTAGAGTTCTCGATCCGAAAATACATACAATAATGTTAACTCAGCAGATTAGATAAAACTGTGGATAGGACTAGACTCTAATTTTGAGCCTGGTTCTGAAAATTAATGTTGTTACTCGGAGAGGCAGTGAATAAAAGTATTCTCTTTATTAAACTATAATTATTGGAAGAGATCCCTGAAAGGGATAAGTTCGCCTTTGTACCAATGATGTGTGCTCTTTCATGTTTTATGTTTCTTTTTGTACAATAAAGTATTTTACTACTACTGCTACTATTATTGTACAACTATAATTTACAAATTGTATACATGAAATTCATACTCATGACGCGATGCACACGTGTTTCATTTTAATTTAAGTTATTGCTAACGCAATTCCTACCAAAGTTTAACAGATATATATATTAATATATCTTTGTGTATGTTTCATAAGTACAGTGTAAAATGTTTAATGATTTACATGTCGGAATTGAGTGCATACGTCTGAGTGCTGAAACGATATGGTTGGAGGCCGCTGCATCAAGTGTGTGTACGCGGTACCTGGAAGATAACTCACCACCACTTCACTGCGCTTAGTTGAACTGGGTGCTAAGACGACATGGTTGGAGGCCGCTGCATCCAATGTGTGTGCGCAGTAGCTGGAAGATAACTCACCACCACTTCACTGCGCTTAATTTGGCTGAGGCTGCTACGTCCAGCGTGCGTACGCGGTAACAAGATATATTTGAAACGCTTGCTTGAGGCCGATACCCCCTGCGTGGGTACGCGGTAACAAGCGTTAGGACCCTCTGAGGCCGATAGCTCCCTGTGTGAGAACGCGGTAACAGGGGTCACCCATTAAGCTCGCTTGAGGCCGATAGCTCCCTGTGTGAGAACGCGGTAACAAGCAGCACCACTTACGCTTGCATGAGACGGATGCTCCCTGTGCGGGTACGCCGTAACAAGTGTGATAGATCGCCTGAGGCCGATAGCTCCCTGTGTGAGAAAGCGGTAACAGGGATCACCAAGTAAGCTTGCTTGAACCTGATAGCTCCCTGTGCGAAAACGCGGTAACAAATAGCACCACTTAAGCTTGCATGAGACGGATACTCCCTGTGCGGGTACGCCGTAACAAGCTCACCATACAGCCCGTGTCTGTACATTTAATTTGCTAATGTGTAAGTGTGACACTATTAATTTCTGTTTCTGAGTCTACGTACTACGCGCCGAGGATGTTTCAGCTTCGATCGCGCCACTAGGCCACTACACTAACTTCAACTCTCTTGTGGCGAGCGTGCCGCAACCGCTGCAGGGGACAATCGAGTGCGCCGATTTATGGTCAACGTTCCGCTGAAAACTGCCGAATCCGACACAAGACCAGACGATTCAATGGAGGCACGCTATTTTGTCGCCGAAATAGTGTTAGCTGTTATGTTTATAAAATGTTATGTTTGTTAGTCTGTAAAGTATTTGCAATATAGCCTTGTTGCTTGTCTGATTTAAATTTCAAATTAATAAATAAATAACTGCCAAAAACTGTAAGTACAATCTAATGTATATGACTGGAGACAAGATGTAAAGTCACTGGATTCTATTTATGTTACGTTTAGAAGTACACATTAGAACAAATTAAATTCTCCCGCTATAGCAGAGGACGATGATTCGATTCCAGCCTGGGGCACTGGAGGCCTTGGTCATTTTTTCTTAGTATATGACATTTATTTCAGTTTATGTTACGTTTACCCACATCAAGTTAGCGACTAATTTGTGGTTAAGAATAAGTATGTAAAAGTGAAGGATATTTTTTTTACCATTAAAAAAAAAGACTAAGTTATCCCAGTAGTGTTTTGTTAAAATAATACTAAATGTCATACATAGACCAAAACTATTTATTTATTTTTATTATAATAGTCAATATGTGTTTGTGTTAGTAATAAATAGTGATATATCATTGAATGAGGACATCCAATCTGTTAAGGATGGCCGAAAACGTAACAAGTAACTAGTAAGATTTCTAACTTGCTTTGTTTTTTTTTTTTTTTTTTTATGACATCAAACACTGTAAAATAAGTTTGTCGCTTAACAGATAAAGCCTTAACGCATGTTTAATTGTTTACATTTGAACTTTAATAGCTGTCAACAAAGTTGAATATTATAACTAACATATTATACTTACGGTTTCATGTGCGGTAGAGTGGTTAATTTCTGTTGGTAATTGTTATCTACTTATACCATACTTTATCATCTTCATGTCGCATGATAGATTGTTTGTTTTGTGTGTATTTAGTAATAGATTTCTTTCATCTTACTAACATTGTGTAAGTTTATCGATTTCCGCTACCTAAAGGTAGTCTGAAAGAGATCGCTTTTTGGAGATAAGACCGCCTGTTGTTTACCTCTACTTCTTTTGCAGGTTTCTTTCTGTATTGTTTTATTGAAGTGTGCAATAAAGAGTATTTATATTGTATTGTATACAATACACCGTGCAATTGTGCAGCGGAATGGGTAACGCATTGGACCGACAATCCAAGGATGTGGGTTCGAGTCCCACGTTGGCCAGAGTTGATCATCGTTGATTTTGTTTCATTATGATTGACATCTGTATTTATAATTTATAGAATACACAGTATTGTCTCATCTTAGTAATTGTAGGACACGTAACTTAATTGTATTTTGTAAGACAAAGATTTCGATTATTAATATTTTTACCTACGAAGTCCGTGATAAGTAGCATGTCATTGTCATGTTTTATTCGTTATAATTATATTCATTATTTATAATTTTATCAATAAATATTTCAATTTCGTAGGAAATAAATAGCGTATATCTCTATTGCCTAGGGTCAGGCAAAATTCAGGATGGCCGATTGTTAGAAATATAAGATAATTTATATCATTATTATTGGCAAAACACTTTTAGCCATCAAACTATTTCTATTTTGATACCAGTTGTTAATATTAAATAAAAATACGGTCATTGATTAGCCTTTTACCACAGTATTGCATTGCGGCATCCGGTGTAATATGTCCTGTGTTGTTATAATACTAATTAACCTAATAAGTAATTTAATGTAAGATAAACATATATCATAACTAATAAAATAATAAGAAAAGAATTTACAAATGTTTAAAAGTGGTAATAAATGTAATCTTTGTTTAAATAGACGAATGTTGAGACAAATGATTGTCTTCGGCAGGCAATATGGCGTCGTGTGTGTAAAATTACGGCTGTGTTGTTTTGGTTAAAAATATATTATTGTACTAAGCAGTGAACAGTGGTTTAATTTTATTAGTACGTATGGATACTATTGGATTGGGTAAAAGGAGTTAAAGACCACTTAAATTATCTGAGCGTTTATGTTAGCGTGATTGCTACATACTTTCCAATCATTTGCAACCATATGGCCTCGGCCAAAATAACGTTTTCACGAGACGAGTCAAGTAGCACGAAATGTTAAATTGGCGGGTTGGAACATATGGCCGGAATTTCGCAAGCGCCCGCGGCCATGCATCCTGCCGTGACGAAAGGGGTTTTCCACCGGAGGCGAGGCAAGACGAGACGAGGCGAGAATATTCATGTGATTGCCAATAAATGTTCACTTGGGAAGAAGAAAAGAGCAACAACACTAATACATAGCGCGATTAAACGCTTCCAGTCTTATGGCTCCTCTTCACGTTGGGCCAACGCCAACGCCAACGAGGGACGCATTTATGAGTTAGAGGGAGCAAGTGATATTGCTATCTCATTCTACCGCATGGCTGCGTCCCTCGTTGGCGATGGCGTTGGCCCAACGTGAAGAGGAGCCATTATGGATACGCGGTCATATTTCTCTTTCTTTGAATCTCTTATTGGAAACCCCTGTGCATAAAAAACATGTAATTATATAAAACAGTTCCGTAACTCTCATTTTTTCCTATAACTAAGGATATAAAGCGAGATTTACTTATTCGTATTAGGTATGAGACGCATAATAAATTGGTCATACGCAATAACTCATCTTAAATTTTTGTCGGAAAGTAACGAATTGTCAGTTCTCTATATAGGTAATAATATCTCATATTTCTCGCCTCGCTTTGCCCGTGTGTAGTTACGAGGGGAGGTACAAGAATTCTCGGAATGAAGTATTTGCAAATTATATAAAACAATAGAAAGATTTTTCTTTTTCAATATATCTACCCTCGAGATTTTTCAGATCGACTAATTTATTTACGTAGACCATAAAAAAATGTTATTTTTCTTTGCCCTCAAAATTTTATTCTTTGCCTCCGTCACTCCGTTATCGTCACAATTTCTTTTCCTCGTAGTTCTTTTTTGTAATTTAGGAACAAATAATAATCACTGGGGGCCAGATCCGGGCTGTAGGGTGGGTGAACCAGCGATTCTGTCAAGAGCAGCAGTCGCAACATGGCTCTAGTGAACCGGTGCATTATCGTGCGGTTTAAGCATTCTTCGGTACCTACCTAGCACTTACTTTCGTCATGCAAAGATGGCCATGTAGGATCCTCAAAATTCTTGTATCTGGTATACCAACTAATGCAGCTAATTGTTTCTTTTTAAGTCGAGCATCTTCTACTACGAGTTTTTCAACTTTTTGAATGATATTCGACGATGTGACTTAAACCGGCCGTCCTGGGCGAGGGTCGTCTTCAATTGACTCTCTGCCATGTTTGAAGAGGACATGCCACTTGTAAATCATGGTTTTAGTAGGGCACTGGTCCCCGTAGACGTCTTTCATTTCATTAATTACAAGGTGCGGAGGTTTTCCTTGCTTCGATAGAAATTTTATCACGGCACGATATTGAATGTGCTATGTAGTCGCACGTTTATTCCAAAATCTTTAAAACAAATGACGGTTTTGAATTGACATTTAAATTTTTTTTTTCTAAAGAGTTCTCATACCAGATAAGAAAAGAGTTTTTTTTTTTATTTATTTCCACACTTACAACTATCTTTACAGGTGCTAAACCTAAGACAATAGTGCAACTATTAACATATATAATTATATATCTATCTAACATATGTATATCTCTAATTGATGTTATGTCGCATATAACATAATATGAACAATGTGGACTTAGTGAATTCAGTCAGAGAACACCAAAACAAATCAATGTTCTCGGCGACTAGGTTAAGGGTCCGCACCGCGCGCGTCAGCGGCGCCTTCCCGAGCAAGGTTGGTGCGCCCGCGCCGCTCGGCCAGCAGCCGCGGCCGGAGCCGCCGCCACACGTACCTGTCGGGCACGTACAGGCTCACACAGCTCAACACAACACTGTTGTAGGCTTTCCCCCGCAGCAATCGGAACAAGTATGTCGCCAGACACAGCTCTCTGCGCACCTGCAACTCGTTGTATCCCACCATGCCCAGGACAAACAACGTGGGATACATAAGAGGGTAAAAAGGATATACTCCACATTGTCGTAAATACAGAAAACGAATAAATTTATTTTGTATACGTTCGATCATTAACTGGTATTTCGCCTCATGCGGAGCCCAGATTACTGCATTACATTCGAGATTGCTGCGGACGAGAGCATTATATAAAGCCGCAACTACTCCAATGTTCGTAAAGCTGTGAGACCGACGCAGTACAAAACCAAGCATCCTGTAAGCTTTTTTACAAATATTTTTAATATGATCCCGAAATCTCAAATCAGATGTAAATTTTAAACCTAAATCTTTAACCTCTGTCACTTTTTTTAAATTTTCGGCTTGGATATAGTAGTCGTGATAGATAGGGGTGTGCGCACGAGAAAAAGTAATAGTCACGCACTTGGATGAGTTAAAATATAACTTGTTACTTTCACTCCATAAAACGACCCTGTCTATATCGCTCTGGAATTTGACGCAATCTGCAGCACTATTTATGGGTAAAAATAACTTTAAATCATCCGCAAACAGTAAGCATCCTGCATGTCTGATAATCTGGGGCAAGTCATTTACCATTATAATAAATTCTAAAGGACCAAGGTTGCTTCCTTGACTTACTCCAGACCTCACAACATAAGGATCCGACCTGTGTCCGGCGTACTCCACATACTGCCGCCTGTCAGTCATGTAACTCGCAAAGAATTTCAATAAGTGAGGAGTCAAGCCGATGCCAGCCAACTTTCTTAGCAGGATGTCATTATCGACGACGTCGAACGCTTTTTTAAAATCAAAATAGGCGGCGTCAACCTGGCCCCCACTGTCCACCACTGGCATAATCTGGGACACGTAGCTGAGCAAGTTAGTAGTTGTACTACAACCCGGCCGAAACCCGTGTTGCGCGTCCGAAAGCTGGCTCTGTATCTGTTTATAAATCATATTTTGTAGCGCTGACTCAAAAGCTTTTGCGGGCGTGGACAACACTGCAACCGGCCTATATCCATCAACCCCAGTGCCACCTCCCCCTTTAGGAACCGGGACTACACGAGTTGTTTTCCATAACTCTGGGAACACTTCATCGCGCAAACAAGTGTTATAAATATGTAGAAGCGGTTGACTTAACACAAACCGGCAGTCTCTAAATAAAAAAGCCGGGATGCCATCAGGTCCGGCCGAGCGCTTTGGTTTAAGGTTCTTCAGAGCTCTCATCACATCAGCCAAATGCAGCATTTCAAAGTGTATTCGCAAGGAGCTTGACACGCATTCTGCCTCCGCGACGGCTGCGTTCACGTCCAGCTCCGCTGGAACGGTGCTATACACAGATTGAAAGAACTCTGCAAATTCTTTAGCACACTCGTTCTCGTGGAGAGCCATTCCGTCCTTAAAAATCTTCTGAGTGCTACCATTGCGTGGTCTTAGACTTTACATAGTTCCAAAAAGCCCTTGGGTCCTCCTTCAGATGAGCTTGGACCCGTTCCTGATATTGTACGTAAGCCATTTTAATCAAATATTTTACCCGTGCCCTACACTTTGCAAACGCGTTATAAGTTTCAGAGGATTTTTCAACTTTATATTTTTTATGAAGGGCCGCTTTAGACTTTATTTCACGAATAACATCAGCGCTATACCAATCAGGATAAGTGTATTTTGACCATTTTACCTCCTTCTACTTCATTCCGCGAATTTTTGTACCTCCCCTCGTATGTTAAAATAATCTTTAGACAAATCCAGCGCAACAGGTAATTACGCAACGCCCGAAGCCGGCAATCAGCAGCCATCTTCGGAGTGGCCTGGCCCTTCGCAAATGGCGACGCATCGAGCATTCAATGCAAGTGAGTTCGTGTGTTTTGTTAAATACGTCTTCACGCTTCAGCTAGTATATACTTTACCAGATATGGCGTCATCATATTGCGTACAGATGGGTTAGCCCGCAAAGTTTTCGAGGTATAACGGCCAAGGAATTTGATTTCTGTGCCACTTCGTAACTTGTCACAATAATAAAAATTATACTGTTTCTATTATTGGAAGCAGTGTGAAGACCGTGTGCAGTGCAGACACGTTCCAACGCTTTCTAAGGGCCACATTATCTCCGCTTTATCTCGCCACACACCGACTATTAAAAATAACTTGATAGATTATACTTACATCTTACATCAACGTAAGCAAATTGGCCGTACGGCCGCTGATCCCATTCGTGTGAGCGAGTCGACACCACGACCATCGCGCTCACAGCAAGGCCGGTTCATTTAGCAAGTGCGAGGAGTCGAGGACCCATTCACTAGTTTTACAACGCTTACCGACCAGTTAATCACCGGAGGGCCAGTCCAAGTGCAACCTCTGATAACGCATAGCTCTCATCAATCTGATGCCCAAGTTATACTGGAGGCACAGTCGAGTACCTACCTACGATGTGTTGTGAATGGTTGGTGTGCCACGGCGATCGGCATTGTTTCGCATACTCGGAGCACCTCGAGCCGCTTATGGCGTGCGCGGGCGCGGGCGCGGGTGAAGGCAGGGGGAGAAGGTTGCGCATTGACATTCCACAGGCCTTCGAGCCGGGGAGGGGCACCTGCTCCCCTGCGGCGATCGGAGGCTACAATAACTTCAATATGCCGAAGAATTTCACTTTTTTGTGCGACTTCATTTAAACCGGTTTGGATTTGGATCTGGGTTTGTATCGAAAACAGAGCACGCAACTTTACACACTGGTGATATATATGTCGCAGTCAAAAGTGTGAACTGGTCAAAAGAACTTTTAACCGACAAAAACAGGCAAAACTGCTTTTGACTGAGCATGTTGGTCAAAAATAGTTTTACCTGAAAATCATTGGTTAATTAATAGTAATTGTGACTGTTACTATCAGTCAAAAGTACCTACTCCCAGAGATAGGTAGGTTAGGGTTATTTTTTTTTGCTACGCCCAAAAAACGAAACTGTTCCCAGAGATAGGTAGGTTAGGGTTATTTTTTTTGCTACGCCCTAAAAACGAAACTGCTGCCAGAAATACGTATGATTTTCAGGTAAAACTACTTTTGACCAACATGCTCAGTCAAAAGCAGTTTTGCCTATTTTTGTCGGTTAAAAGTTCTTTTGACCAGTTCACACTTTTGACTGCAACATATACATATTGTTGGTACCTAAACATAATATCTTACATCACAATGCTTGTATGATCCGAACTTATCTGGCCTGATGATGGACACGTACGTAACATTTTTTGTGCTTCGTTAGTCATCTACTCATTTATTCATAATTTTTTATATCAATGGTGCAGCTATAGTCAACAACAAAATTGTCCAACTATTAAGCGGAGTATAATGCGGGCTGTATTGTATACACTCGTCGAGAAACCCCGAGACAGGCCGAGAACGAGTGTGTACATATACTGCTCCTTTGTCGTCTCACTCTTCCTCGTCTCACTGAAAAAAATATGAAATATGATTAATTAACTGCTATATGCAATAGATACAAATGTACTGTGCGTACCTACGTACGTAACGTACGAACAGTAAAATGTACTGCTTTGTTCGATATGCTCATATGGAACTGTTTAAAGCATTAAACGTTAATGCAATTTCAATTCTTTTTAATGATTTTTTCCTCAGTGCTCGTCTCGCGCTTCTCCGATTGGATCGGATCGGAGCGGTACCGAGACTCGGCGCGAGGGTCTCGCCGACCGTGTACAGCCATTATACATACTCGTTCTTTTGTTGATATTTTTCTAATGTTGACTGTGTAGGTACAATTATTTAATTTAGGATTCGCTAGTTCTTACTCCCTTCTTAGTTTCTTAGTGTTTTCTTAGTTAAGTAGTGGATTAGTTAGTTGCTGTCTCTTGACGGGACACAGAGGATAGCCGTAATAACGTTTAATTGAAACGGTCAGCCGTGGTTACATAACCGCGTGTCCAGCAAGTGGCCGCGTCTCACGTCTCGCCGCGCGTCGTGGTTCCGCGAAACTTTCTCCAAACAATGCGTCCGGAATGCGCCGCACACACTGCACTGCGACTGCTGCGAGCCACTATATATACACAACACACGAGAAACACACTAAGCTAGTATAAAGCTCCATGCTATGTCAGAGCTTTTTCCCGTGGCAATGGTTACGGTACGGGTAGAGAAAGCGCTCAGCTCGCGTCTCGCGGACCAACATCAACACATACATTCTCAACAGCGCTTTTCATATTTACTAACAAACATAAACTCTAAACTGGACAAGAAGTTGTAAAACAGCAGCTGTTTGGCAACTTGTGTTTAACTTTTTAAGTAGTCTACACTGAAAAACGAATAGGTATAAAATAACATAACTTAAGAAAATGGTGGCTGGCCATATTGTTAAAATACACAACTTCCGACAAAGTTTTAACCTTTCGTAATTTAAAATAAGTTTTCCTTTTATTCATCTCAATTTCCTTAATACTTAACGATAACAGACAGGAAAGACAAATTAGCACTTTATATCTGCATCCCGTCATAATTGTAGATTGTAGTAGGTACGTAACAGAAAGGATTACCATGCACTAATCCCCCGCGGCTATTCAACACACGGAGATGTGAACGGCCAGTAATAGGCCCATTAGCTCTTAAATGGCTCTTCGCCAATTGAAGATGAAATAAAAATCATCTAATAAGGAAGCGCCGGGCGGAAGCGGCCAGAGTTCCAACTTAATGGGAACAGGAACACCGAGGGACTTGCACTTTGTGCTGCACTACTCTGCACTGCCCACGTGGTATTAATAAAATAATCTAACGCTCGACTGCAGAGTAATACTATGGCTTTTAGAGCCTAATCACAAGTAGCAATGTAGAAAAATCCATTTGGATGGAATTGCACAGGGATGAAGTTTTTTCAAAAGCGATTTAGTGCAATCTGACCGTCCACTATTTACTCTGCGTTTTTCACGACGTTTTCCTACTCGGAAAAGCAACCATCAATAAATTTTCCGAGAAAAGTAGAAACTCGTCGATAATACCCGGGTCTTAAAGTGTTTACTCAAACGCTCAGGACCTCCGGTTTGAACATACATCCAGACAGGACGGTCTGCACTTTTTTTGGGAGAGTGCCAGCGGCTTGCAACTCGCTGTTCCCCGAGCTAGCAGCAAGTACGTGAGAGGTCAGCAGTTGCCAGTGAAGGGGGCGTGTGAGGAAAGTGTGGCCGGCTCCACCGTAGTTGTACTTTCTCACGCCGCGCCGGTGTAGCCCGAGATCGATTGGTACAGTACAGCTGGCGCTCTCTATTCATTACACCGTTGGCAATTTTAAGTATTTTATTAAATTGCTCATTGATAACTAATATGTACACTATAGTTAACGTTCGGATGTTAACTGCAGCAGCGGCATCGTTTTTACAACCGCTGTCTGTAAATTTACTGATAAAATGAGTGACGGAAAGAACGTCTTAAGAGCCAACAGGAGTGGTCATTCCACCATACAAACGTAGTCCTCGTTTTCCTCCGTGGTTTTTGAAGCTAGAGCAATGATTTTTTCAACACAGATTAATATTGTCAATATCTGTGTCGGACCGTTTTGCTTTTTTTGATATTTTTGTTTTTTAAGGCGCTAGAGCCCTTCAAAAACGGCCAAAATGGCCTAATAGACTATGCCGCAATGAGAGGCGTGGTATTCAAAACTGATATCAATTAGCCAAAAAAGCAAAACGGTCCGACACAGATAATTTCATAATCATTTAGATTTCCAAATTTGGTTACGATTGGTTAAGTTTTGGGGGAGGAAAAAGAGGACTACGAAACCTCGATTTTTGTCATTTTTACGCAGGATTTTTCGCCTCAGCTGCAGTTGTCCCTATCGCACTAATTTTAGGGGCGGAGTCAAGTTTCTAAATACGTACACAGCCAGAAAAGTGATGGGCAATAGTCGACATTTAATGTCGATAATCTAGTGATGTAAGAAGTTATCGATAAACCGTCTTGTGTG
Organism: Cydia splendana; assembly: GCF_910591565.1. Classification (NCBI taxonomy): domain Eukaryota; kingdom Metazoa; phylum Arthropoda; class Insecta; order Lepidoptera; family Tortricidae; genus Cydia; species Cydia splendana. The sequence continues at coordinate 341,223 of NC_085967.1, read as the reverse complement.
AAAATATCTAGATCCTAAGATACAAGGGGTTTTGGGTTGAGAGTAGGGAACACATTTTTGTAGTTATGATATACAATCTATTATGAACTTTTTGATTCTAATATTTCAAATTAGAAATCAAAATCAAAAATATTTTATTGCATGGTTAAAATGGGTTAACAAAATTTTTAGGTACCTACAGGCACGCTTCGTAATTGTCGAGCAATTTAGGGTCCTAGCTGAATTGGTTGTTCCATACTTACTCGTGCTCTATGGAATGTCCAATTTAGCTAGAACCCTAAATGGCTCAACAATCACGGAGCGTGACAGTACAAATGATTCATGTTCTGTAATATTCTGTATATCCTGCCCTACAATGGCGTTAATATTTGGTTGTCATGTCTATACTTCGTTTTTAAGCATTATTGAAAAAAAAAATAGTAAATACTAATATTAACCACTAAGTACATAACTATTACAAAAAAAGCTAATAAATAATTATACGATTGCATGCTTAAAAAAGACACGTCACCTTCACTCTAATGCTAAACAAACGAAGAATAAGAACTAACAGCGATAAGACCGCCTGTTGCTACCTTTATCTACATTGTAAATCGGTTTTAGGGTTCCGTACCCAAAGGGTAAAACACGGGACCCTATTACTAAGATTCCGCTGTCCGTCCGTTCGTCTGTATCTCTGTATCTCACGAACCGTGATAGCTAGACTGTTGAAATTTTCACAGATGATTTATTTCTGTTGCCGCTATAACAACAAATACTAAAAACAGGATAAAATAAAAATTTTAGTGGGGCCTCCCATACAACAAACGTGATTTTTGACCGAAGTTAAGCAACGTCGGGCGGGGTCAGTACTTAGATGGGTGACCGTTTTTATAAATAATGGTACGGAACCCTTCGTGTGCGAGTCCGACTTGCACTTCGCCGGTTTTTTTTTTATTTGTTTTTATGTTTGTGGTGTAATAAAGAATATTTTAGAGTCAGACCAAGAAAAGTCTACAGCAATTTTGATAGCAGACGCAGTGCAAGTGTTATTTATATGTCATAATTTCATAGAAGCGACGTTTGAAATAATACTTGCACTGCGTGTTCTATCAAAATCGCTATAGATTTTTCTTGGCCTAACTCTACTTTAAATTACAAAGTAAGGCCTAAATTATAAAATAAGGCCCATCAATGTTTTTTTTTTGTGTTTATTAAACTTGATATTTTGTCTATAGTATTAGCGGACATGGCCTCAAAATTTAAACCCGCTTAAGAATCGGGCCTTATTTCGTGCATTATATACAATACTACCCATTTTTGTGTAGTCATTATTTATACTATAGAAGCATTGTTTGAGTAGCCAATTATTTAAACAGTATTTTTTTAAAGGGCAACGGTGGCAATATTTTAAGGTCTGGATAATAAGATACAGATCTTAATAAGGATATCAATGTAAGTGAATGTTACCATGACTACCAAACAAACAAATGTAATAGAATTTGCCAGCTGGCATTGTAACATTCAGACAGTTACCTATGTACCTAATCTGAAATATGAATAAATTAGTAATATTTTAAACAGGAAAGTAAACCGAATTTTGGCCTTTTGCTGGACACAATCACAATAGTAATTTGTTTTACAAGAGGGCAAAGTTTATCGCCACCGGTTGATGCATTTGCAGCACCAATGGTAGAAAATGCAAGCTCATCATCAACTGCATAATCGACGTTTGATATGACTATTGAATCCGAGCTTTTTGATCATGAATCATGATAAAACAAAATTTTAGAAGGTCGCAGAATAGTGGATTTAAAATATTTATTTTCTGTGATCTCAAATATCAGGCACGATCATACAAATTGTACATTTGCTGATCTTGCCTTTGTCATTGAAAGACGTAAGGGTTTACACAGAGAATATATATTTAAGTGTAATATGTGCAAAAAAAAGGAAACGATACACTCTGAAGACCCAAAAAGAAAATGTTAGTAAATACTGCTCCTCCCCATGGTTACTTGGTTCCTTATTCAACCTACCTGAAATTAAACGAGTAGGTTAGTAAATTATATCATTTTACATTATAAAGTTAAATGTTTAGGTATCTCAATCACTTACTCACTGGTGGACATGGACGCAAAATTTTTGCCCATCTACTTATACTATCTTATAAAAAATGAAATTTTGAAAGTTAGCACGCTTAAAGTTCGTTTTTTTTTGCATTAAGGTAACAGATTTTGACATGTCTTATTAAAAATTACCATTGAAAAATAAGTCATAGCAAATATGTTAGAATTATAAATCATATTAATCATATTAATGAGCAAGAGCACCCTAAACCGGCGAGCGTGTATGAGGAATGTTATGAATGTGAAGGAAGCGAAAGTGGTATGTCAGGATCGTAGCAAGTGGAAATCCGTGGTCTCTGCCTACCCCTCCGGGAAATAGGCGTGATTGTATGTATGTATGTATGTATGTATTAATCATATACTTTTTTATATTCTTTTGCTTTCATAAGTAATATAAACTAATTTTTGAAAGCGTTTTTCAATAATTATTAATAAAAAGACACGTCATGATTGTTTACCTTCTTTCTAATGCTAAAAAATAACGAACTATAATAACCGGGCCTTATTTGGTACAGAACCTTGATTTGATAGGTACATCGGATATTCTGGGCCCTGAGTTTGTTACGTAAAGGACAAAATGGTGACATGTGGTTAGAGCTGATACTGTTAAACTAGTGGTTCTGTGCGCTAAGTATAAAAAATAAGCTTCAGCGAACTCATTAAGCCTAGAAAAAACCCTACACCCTACTGCCACTTAAGTCAGTCTTGAGTCTTTGAATCAATTTCCGTAGTAGTACTACTACTACTAAGGTACTAGGAGGTAATAAGGCCTATAGTAGGTATAATAAGGCCTACCTGAAAAATAATGTTCTTACAACAGTGTAACCGTGTTAGTTATTTGAGTAACATATATGTAAAGTGATACAATTAAAAGCTAACAGCAAACCAGTACATAAATTATATCTTATGTACTTCTTATGAATTACACTCTTATAAAGGTTTCGGCTAATTACACTTAATTACTTGAATAAAGGTAGATGAATTGCGTGCGGTCCAATAGGTAACCACAACTCACGGAGTCCAAAACAATAAGCTGATCAGCAAAGTCAAGTAAACAAAGCCAAGTCACAGTAGTAGAAAGATTATCGAGTTCCGTAAACGTAAGCCGGGTCAAAAAATTCAATCGCAACACAGTAAGTAATAAGTGAACGCCTCGTGGCAGTAACGCACGAAAAATAACATTGCAAATTGTCGGCAATGAGGCGCGCGCGGGTGCAAGCGTACGCATCTGTGTGCGTGCATTACACACACAAATACAGTCTCTCACGCCCCGTCAGAGCGACGGGTATATTCAGCTTGAAATCTCAAAATTGACTTTTAGCTCAGCTCCCGTTTCGTCTTAATCGCGGCAGTAATGCGGCAGTGAACGTCACTCATCTTATCAAAGAAATTGACAGATACAGCGGCGGCAACAACAACGCCGCAGCTGTAATGCAGCTGCGGTTCAAATCCTTTGGAGCAACGATTAATTTAATTAATCATCATTTATTGTTAACTTGTTTTTTTTCCGTAATGATTGGACAGCGACTACCGTAGTATACGGGTGAAGACTCTTGTTGCCTCCATCTCCAATCGTGATAATTATAATTAAATAGCGTCTAGCTACACTAACAATAAACTTGCACAAATTACATCTTCAAAAAAAGTACGTGCTGTATTAAAAACTCTGCTAATTTCAAAAGGTAAAGGTAAAATTTCACGTCACTGCATGATATCACTGTAAATGTTGTTTTGACTTGTGAAAGAGCCCTTGACATACGTACAGAATATTTTTTTGAATAAATACATTCAACCTGGTTTCACTACAAGCTTGAAGATAAAAGACAAACACCACTATTATGACACAAAAACGCACACCTCAGGAGATAAGTAGTAAGTGGACACGGACACCGTAGTGAACGGGCCCTGTGCAACTCCAAATTGTCCCTGGTGTTCACTTAATTATACGGAAAATGATGATGATGGAATTTCCTTTTGCAGCTATTTGCAGAATTTTGCATCCTTGAGTTACCTATACGAAAATGATACCAAACTTGACCACATAGGAACACTTTATTTTTTACAAATTTTGGGGGGCACCCCCCCCCCTTAAGTCAAAATTTTGCATCAAAAATTCGATTGGCTCCCCTTCCCAAATCAATCTGTGAGTCAAAAGGAGCAACTCTGCAAAAGGAAATTCCATCATCATCAATTGCCGTATATCGCATTTTTTTGTCGTGAGCGCCACGGACTAAAAGGCGTTTGATTCTATAATCTATACGAGTCTTACTGTGGAATAAAGAGTAACGTAAATCCCACATACTTACATACAGTAGAACATATTGTAGGTAGATCTGCTGCATTCCTTGCAATTAGCGGCTAGCCGTAGGAACACGCCTCGAGGCCACTTTTAATTGATCAATAAGTGCTTCTTGTTCCTAATCGACATCGCAATACATTTGTAAAACACGACATTCCTATGCACTTGAAATAACTCCCAATAAAGTACCTATTCTTCCTAATACCTACATATAAACAATTATAGAACAACAACGGAAACTGAAGGTAACGCGGCACTTTAATAATGGCCGGTACATTTACGATTGCATGCCGTGGTGACCACGCCATATTTCGCCGAGAGCCAAACAGCCTATTCACCGAACGTCATTTGAAAACTCACTCAATTGTCTACCTTGTTCTCCCGCAGTAAAGTACACGTTAGAACGGAGTGTTAAATGCGCTTAAAGTGGATATAGCAGCAACATAATGGCAGACAATAAGTATTATAACATAGCGCGCGGTGGACTGTGATCAACGAAATCAACGGAATGTAAACTTCAGCACGTAGTGACTTTATTGTTAAAGTTACCTATCATCTTATTGTAAAAATCCAGTTCAATCAGTTGTTTGACATCACTTTTCAACACATCGGTAATTTCGCGAATACTTTCAGGCCGCTTTCCCATTGACGGCCAGTTTTTTGCGGGTACGATTTTTTGCAGGATCCAGTTTTCTGTAGTACGTATACAGGATCCCGCAAACAGAATCCTCGTGTGAAATGTTACTATATTAGCACTTATACTACTAAAACGGGATCCTGCAAAAAACCGTACCCGCAAACTGGACGTCAGTGGGAAGGCGGCCTCAATTGAATCCAATTTTCATCATTTTCTATTATGCTGTTACCAAAACGTGTATATGACACCGTAAGATTGTGAACCCGTTAGTTTACAATCTAACGTAGGTTAGGTTAGGTTAGATTGTAATCTCCCTACGGTCAGTTTATAATTTAACTAGCGATATTAAAGAGTGTTTACAATTTTACGTTGACATGTATTTAGTGATTGGTCCCGCTGTTAAAGTTTCCAATGATCGGTACGAGTAGTTTACCTTCGTCTAGTTAACAGTCAAGGCCTTCTACTTACGCAAATACATATGGCCTGCATATATCGCCTGGAACGCGGCAGAGAATTGGTTTGATTGTACCTAATAATCTCAGATCATAGAATAGTACATTATTGTCGAGGCTCGGAAGTAGCTACTTGCAGGCTGAGGATTCGTTTTAAACGGACGACCTTGGGAGTCCGTTTAAAACGAATCCTCAGCCTGCAAGTAGCCTTCCAGCCGAGTCATATATAGTGCTTTTCTCAAAAATGGTGCAAGAAATATAAATATCATAGAAATATTTAACAAAAGCAACGTTCTTACCTATATATTTTCACAGATAAAAGCCCTTGCCGCCTTTTTATTTTTTTAATAAAAAAATAGAAGTGTATTTTTCTGCCGAAAATACGCCAACCTATTTGAGACAGCTAAATAGTCGTGGTACTAATCATCTGTTTGGCTGTTTAATGGGTCTGTCCCTTCATTTGATATGGCCATTTCAAGTTTTAAAAAGTTTGGAACTCGACAAATAATGGAATTTGTATGCAACATTGCAGTCCCAAAACCGAGACTGCAATGTTTTTAACTTTTTAATTTTTGGCTGACCATAAACTACGCGCTTCGCGACCTATTTTTTACACGGCAAAGTCGACTTTGCCGTCCATTTTTGAGAAAAGGTATTTTATGTTCCACGTTCCACTATTACAAATTCTTCTCCGTTCACTACAACCATTAATAAACAGGCAATAGCATTATAGGAACTGCGCAGGAAATACCATAATTATGACTTTTTAAATGTACCTAAGTACCTACAGCTAAGGCCATCACGCACATAAACACACATTCGTGTGCCTACCCTAAATTGCTATTGCAATAATAGTTCGTCAGAAACAGTTTATGCCCCGTTGCCCTCGCGTTTATTTAATGTGGTAATAAGTGCACTTGCATGTTTAAACACGGCACTTATAATAAAGTAGTACAGTACCTGCTTGTAGAAAATGTAAATGAATGTTAGTTGGTGGAGGCAAGCTTGTGGCGCGGCCGGGAACAATAGATATAAACGAGCGCGCGAGCGGCGGCGCGCGGCGCAGCACGCGGGGCTGGGCGGTCGCCTGTCAAACCTTCACAATTATTGCGTTCAGTCACTGAAGTGGGGACGAGCCAGCCCACCCCCAGGCACGACCCACAGATGTTTGAAAGATTCAATATCAATCTTTGTAGTATAATATAGTCGAGAACTGTAATACAAGTTGTTTTCTATGGATCGATACCTATACCTGTCACTCGACGACCGTTTCGATTCCTCGAATTTTTTCGACAAATAACCCACGTGAAACCTGCTAAGTTAATATCTGCGATGAAAATGTAGGTACCGTCCGCCATAACACTTAAGTAACTCACCAATATACTCGCTGCGCTACGGGTTCTCCTCCGAAGGCCGCCGACTCCGGACACAGAGGAACTGGCACCGCTACACCAAACTACACACTCACACACACTTAGCTTATTTTCATGAATTATGAATTAATGAATATGTAATTTATAAGTCACTCCTATCACCGTTAGATATCACTGTGATTCCTAGCGTGAATTTTATTGACTGACGCGTGACCGGCGTGAGCGTGACAGAAGACACATGGAAAACACCAGTGATGTTGAGTGATGATGTGATGCATGAGTATCAAAATCGATGTTGTATAGGTTTGTATTCCAGGTTAGTTAAATTAAAAAGAGGAATATAATAGTGTAGCGTACAGATGTAGTGCATTATTGTTTTCCGTCGTATTTTCTCTTAATCGTTCGTATTTGTCAGCATGCTACTTCAGTCAACCTCAGTACTTTTTGTACCGAGACTGACTGAAATAGCAAGACACAGTCTTAAGTTTCCGTGAAAATACGATGGAAAATAATTATGCACTACTTTCATCTGGAAATTTCATGAGAAATAAGTACTAGTAAAATATTTGTTTTAATATTTATTATATAACAGTCAATCGATCGGGGCAAGATTTACCAACGACATCAAACACTACTTCCGCGGGACGAAGTAGACATTCAATTTTAATATTTACAAACGAACATAACATTTACAACACCGGCCGGGCTACGGGCACGATACAGGATCATACAACATACAAATCGTAATCGTTAACAAAAATACAAAAATAATACTGTAGAATACAATAAATATCGAGTACAAGAGGAAGTACATTAAAGCTCGGTTGTCGCCTTCACTTGGCGTTCGTCACAGCGCACACTGTCACGTCACTAGTGTCATACGCGCGTGAAACGAAACACAGATTCGCGCATTTGTCATTTGGTTGTCACTAGTTACCACTTATATCCACGCGGGTAGAAATATAGCACAGAGATGACGCGTGCAAATGTCTTGTAAATACACATGCGTGGGTTTATTGGCGCTCAACAGACGGTCTCCATGGGGACCTTGGCGGGCGCCGCGGGAGCAGCGCTGGAGGGCGGCGCGGCCGTGGTGTTGGTGAGCGACTCGCCGCAGGACGGCAGGTGCGTGGAGGAGTGCGTGGCGCGGTCGGGGCGGCGACGCGCGGGCGGCGAGGGCGCGCGGCAGCAGCGCGCCAGCGCGTCGCGCAGCGCCGCCAGCGCGGCCGGCTGCGCGCCCACCACCAGGAAGATTAGCACGCCCTGCAGCGCGTTCAGTAGGTCCGTGCCGTACCACACGTACTCGGGCCCGCCCGCCACCCACGACACCACGTCGGCACCCCACGTCACGCCCATCACCACCACCAGCTTGGCGCATACGCGCCCCAGAGCGGCCCTATACAACATTATACTGGTTAGCTTTTTTATAAATCTATCTAATCTAATCTAATACCTTTAAACGAGCAATTCTTGTATATTTATTTGTATATATGTACCTATATATATATATATATATATATCCTCGAAATATATATATATATATATATATATATATTTCGAGGATCTCGGAAACGGCTCTAACGATTTCGATGAAATTTGCTATATAGGGCCGAAAAATCGATCTAGCTAGGTCTTAATTATCTCTGTGAAAACGCGAACTTTTGAATAGGCATTTATATGTTTTCCGAGAAAAGCTCGTTCTCCCAGATATTATACATTAAGATTACTATCTTGTAGAAAAGCATTTCCAAACTCATGAACGGTATGAAAAAAATACTCGCGTAGCAAAATGTGGGTCAGTTATTCAACTATAAAGTAACCTATTCAAAGCACAGTATGCGGAAGTTATCTTAATTAACTATCGTCAGCAGTGACTATCGATAAAGAGTTAATTATTAGAATTTCAATAAAGGTTTATTTATTGCTAAGGCGCTAGAATTCAAACTAATTGCATCACGTTGCAGAATTTTATTTGTCGATTGAATTATTTATTTGGCACTGTAACGAAACTTGCATGCAAGTGCGCGCACCATGTATCAGGGAGGAACAATTAGTTATAACACACTCAGAGAGACTCACCGTTCGCTCGTCGATTTGACTTCGTCGCGTCGCCAGAGGCCACAGGTGAGCTGCCTGGTGGTGGACACGAACAGCGCCAGGTTGACCAGCAGCAGCACGCCCACCGGCCCGAAGAAGTACACCAGAATCTCCGCGTCGCCGTAGAACCAACAGCGCTGGTCGCCGAACCTCGGGCGGAGGAGGTCAGGGCCCTCGGGGGGCGGGGGAAGGGCGTCGAGCAGCGCCGCGATGCCGGCGATGCAGAGCGGGCCGCCCCACGCGTACACCGTGTACACGCGAAGGCGCCACGACTCCTGCCCGCGCTCGAGACTCGTCGGACGGAAGTCCCTAAGGAAATGAGACCGTCAGAATCGACAGGTGAGAAAATTGTTAGTGTGCTAACCTAATTTGTTTGTTGATTCGGTAAATGGTGAGGTGTATAAAGCAGTGATCTCCAAACTACGGCCCTCGGGCCAAATCCTGCCCGTGGCACGTAAACCCCTACTGAGAGTTGAACATGTAAGTACCTACTCTTGACCCGCAATAAAGGCTTCGTCACACAGGCGCGTTTTCCGCAAGGAAAACGCATCTGTGTGACGGAACCTTAAGGATGCGGGAAAGCCGAAACCCAAAAAAATTAGTTTTAACTAACTTATGAGGTCTTGAGTATACATGCCTAGTAGGTAGATAGCCTAGCTCTCTATGCTCCTTGCAAATTTTTATATAATACATTATTATTATTATTAAAGCCTTTCTTATACGAACTGTTAACATTTCATTTAACAATTATAATTTTATGTATGTATATTTCTATATGCATGTTCGTAAGGTCTTTTTGACCTAGGCCTCTTCCGAATCGCCTTTTTCTAATATTTTTAAGTATTTGTCCAACATTTTCTTCCATTCTTGTCTATCTATTGCCATTTCTTTCCAGTCTTTTCCTATTGTTTCTATTAGGTCTTTTTCCCATCTTGTTTTTGGTTTGCCCTTTTTTCTTTTACCAATTTTTGGATTCCAATTTGTTGCTATTTTTGTCCATCTGTTGTTTTTCATCCTGGCTATGTGCCCGGCCCAATTGTATTTTTGTTTCAATATATGTATTACTGCATCTATAAATCTTGTTCTTCTTCTTATCTCTGTGTTTCTAACTCTGTTTGATAACTTTATGTTAAGGACACTTCTTTCTATTGACCGTTGACATACTTGAATTCGTTTGATGATATCTCCTGTGTAATACATATTAGGTCAAAATTATATACCTTTGACAGTCCAAAATCGCACCTACCTATACAATACTACATGTTTAGGTATTAGCCGGGCAACAATATTGATAAGCTTAATAATTATAATTAACAATAATTTTAGTCCGGATAGTCCGCCGGTTCCTCTCTCTGCGGCCCTGACCGCCGGTAGCTTGAGCCCTGCCCCGCTGCTGGCGGCACCCTAGGTTAAGTTTTTTATAATGTATTTTTGTATTTTACTGTTATATTCATGTTATAAAGAGCCTAACTTATGAAGGAAAATAAATAAAGATTATAATAATTTAATTAGTTTTAGGTGTGTATGTGATTTTATTTTTATGTTTTTGACATGTATGTTTTTACCGTATTAAACGCTCTGAATCTGAATCTGAATCTGAATATTCTTGTGTAGTAAATGAAATATACATTCAATTTTTAAGGACACTGGGGCATGTCCTTAAAAATGTACCAGCCTTTATACCTAGCCCGCCTATCTATAAGATCAATAAATAAGCCATTAGTAATTCATAGAAGCAAAGGTCATAAATAACGCATTCCACGATGAATAATGAGTTAATGACCAATATCGCAAATAAATTCCTCGTTGATGGATTTTTCACCTTGATGGATGGAACTAAGTGTTGTGAGTTAAAACAAAGTTTCTGTATGTAGTAGTGAGAAAGATAACTTTCTCGATTCTCTAAGAGGCCTAATAATAATAATAGGCTTTTCATCTGTGTCAGATGTTTTAAGCAGCATCCTGGTTACGACAATTGCGTTCGTGGCTGTATAGTCCTATGCGAGAGAGGCTAAGAGGCCTAACTTAACCACTAAATAGTGGTAACACGTGAACCCTTCCTGTCCGGAATGACATGACAACATCCATCAACATAGCTGTCTCTCCGTGACTGCTGCTTAAAACTCTTAAAAGGTCAGTGTTAATAGCCGTCTATTCCGCCGATACAATTACGATCAATCAAACGAGAATTGGAGTCGTGAGTCGTGAGTGGTATACATATACCTAATATACGAATGTGTGGCGACGGCGGGTTACAGGCCTGCTTGGAACGGTTTTGGCAACTTGTGCAATTATCGGCTGTGTTTCTATAGGTACTTTCTATGCCTGAGGATTTCGTTGCTTAGGTTTTAATAATGTATGGATCCCTATCAAATGTAACTCCGGCCTAACTAGGGTTGTTAATTGTTATAACTTAATGTGTGCAAGTCATTTTTGCGCGGATGTTGTGTGTAAGTGTTGTATAATAGGGCATGGAGTACCAGTCCCGGTACCAAGAATTTCATTTCCCGGTTCTGGGCATGGCCGGAAGCGGGATTCTTGGTTCTTGCTGGTTCTCAAGGCATCTTATGAGAATTTTAAGGTATTGTTTATGTTAGCGTACAATCTTTATGAATGACTAACTCTCATTTAAATAATTGCATACTTAAGTATTAATAAATTACTTTTTTATATAAAACAAAAACTTTAATTAGCGTCCAACCTATTTTACGAAATTAACCGGCACACTTTGCCTCCGCCTCCGCACACGGCCGTAGTCGATGCACTCAGCACGGCAGGGCATACAGAAGTTAAAAATTCAACCCGAGAACGGAATATTTTCATATATGTATAATACCAACTTCCTAGAAGAAGAATATTCGACTATAATACTAAAAAACTACTTAAGATTTAAAAACTAAACAACTTAAAGATATATAGACTGGTCATATTTTTCATAAAATCGATTTCGACTGGCAAAGCATATTACTTTTTGGCAACCGGGTTTTTTAACCTAATTAAACCCCGCTGAATCCGAATTTGCCGGTTGCTCGATCGAAATCTTGGCCGGAAGTGAGATATTTGACATTAAAAGTCCCTTTTTTAGTTTTTCGTAAATAACTCTTAAACGGCGGCGCATATCTAAAAATATTCTATTACATAAGTAATCTGCATAAAATTGTCTACAAGAAAGATTCAGTACAATTTTTCGCTGGGATCAATATTCAAAGAGATATGAACGCGGGAAATTTAATTATAATCACTTCTAAGGTCCCTTTTTTTAGTTTTTCGTAAATAACTCGTAAACGATGGCCAATATCAAAAAATGTTGTAAAAACGATAATAAATAATAATCTACACAAAATTTTGTACAAAAAAGATTCAGTACAGTTTTCGCAGGGATCAATATTTAAAAAGATAATAAATAGGGAAAGTTAATTATAATAAATTCTAAGTTTCCTTGTTTTTACTTATTCGTTAATAATTTGAAAAGTATGACTCATAGCAAAAAAAATCTTATACATAAATAATAAACATAAAATTTTCTACAAGAAACACGTAGAACACTTTTCGCTAGGATCAATATTTAAAAAGACAAAGCAGCGGATAAGTTAATTATAATCAATTTTAAAATCCCTTTTTAGTTTTTTGTAAATAACTCGTAAACGGTGTCCCATAGCAAAATAGGTTTTTCTTTTTAAGAAAAAAATATCTACATAAAACTTCCTCCAAAAAACCTCCTGAATACTTTTTTCTAGGATCAATATTTAAAGCGATATTAAAGGAAGAAAGTTAATTACAATCAGTTCACAGGTCACTTTTTTTTAGTTTTTCGTAAATAACTCGTAAACGGTGGCCCGTTGCAAAACAATATTATACATAAATATTAAACATAGAATTGTCCACAAAAAAGGTTCTGTACACTTTTTCGCTACGATCAATATTTAATGAGGTTTTAAAGGGGGTAAGTTAATTATAATCAATTCTACACATTATTTAACTTTCCCCCTTTAATAGCTTTATAAATATGGATCCTAGCGAAAAGTGTTCCACATGTGTCTTATAGGAAATTAAATGTAAATTATTTATGTATCAGATTTGTTGTTGTTAGTTTTATTTTATAAAATTGTTGATGTTATTATTTTTGCTTGTATGTAAATTCAATGTTGACGTGTAAAAGTGCCCTTGTGGCCTATTTGCTGAATAAATGTTGATGTTTGATGTTTTTATTTGCTATGGGTCATACTTTACAAATTAAATACGAAAAACTAAAAAAATGTGATTTGTGAATTGATTGTAATGAACTTTCTTCCTTTAATATCGTTTCAATATTGATCCTAGAGAAAAGTGTTCAATATGTTTTTGTAGAAAATTTTATGCCGATTATTTATTTACAAGAACATTAAGAACTTATTTTGCTATGAGCCTTATTTTACGAGTCATTTACGAAAACCTAAAAATAGGGACCTGGAAATTGATTATAATTAACTTACCCACTTTAATACCTCTTTAAATATTGATCGTAGCAAAAAAGTGTACAGAACCTTTATTGTGGACAATTTTATGTTTAATATTAATGTATAATATTGTTTTGCAACGGTCCACCGTTAACGAGTTATTTACGAAAAACTAAAAAAATGTGAACTGATTGTAATTAACTTTCTTCCTTTAATATCGCTTTAAATATTGATCCTAGAGAAAAGTATTCAGGAGGTTTTTTGGAGGAAATTTTATGTAGATAATTTATTCTTAAAAACCTATTTTGCTATGGGACACCGTTTAAGAGTTATTTACAAAAAACTAAAAAGGGATTTTAAAATTGATTATAATTAACTTATCCGCTGCTTTGTCTTTTTAAATATTGATCCTAGCGAAAAGTGTTCTACGTGTTTCTTGTAGAAAATGTTATGTTTATTATTTATGTATAAGATATTTTTTGCTATGAGTCATACTTTTTAAATTATTAACGAATAAATAAAAACAAGGAAACTTAGAATTTATTATAATTAACTTTCCCTCTTTATTATTTTTTTAATATTGATCTCTGTGAAAACTGTACTGAATCTTTTTGGTACATAATTTTGTGTAGATTATTATCTTTTAACAACATTTTTTGATATTGGCCACCGTTTAAGAGTTATTTACGAAAAACTAAAAAAAGGGACCTTAGAAGTGATTATAATTAAATTTCCCGCGTTAATATCTCTTTGAATATTGATCCTAGCGAAAAATTGTACTGAATCTTTCTTGTAGGCAATTTTATGCAGATTACTTATGTAATAGAACATTTTTGCTATGCGCCACCGTTAAAGATTTATTTACGAAAAACTAAAAAAGGGACCTTTAATATCAAATATCTCACTTCCGGCCAAGAATTCGATCAAGCAACCGGCAAATTCGGATTCAGCGGGATCTAATTAGGTTAAAAAACCTGGTTGCTTAAAAGTAATATGATTTGCCAGTCGCATCAAGAAGGAGAGCGATTTTGAAATTTTTTTTCTAGTCTAAGCTAAGTCACCCGGGTTAAAATTTATAGATAAACACCTAATTCATCTCAATAGTTGTAATTTATTAGCTTTAAGGCTCCATTGGGACATACGATACGACACAAACATGTATACATGGATTACTAATATCATAGTTCTTTATGCAACCGGAATAAAAGTAGGTACCTACCTACTCGTACTGAACCATGCTTCAGATCAGATAAAAACAAATTGAAATAGAAAATTGGGTAATTTTTTACAATTTACCATTATTCGTAATATCGATTGGAATGCCTACTTTGCTAGGTTAGTTTGTCAGGTTATTTGGGTCCCCCGTTTCATAGCACCATTATTAAATGTTATTTAATGTCCGGAGCTAAAGTACTAAAACATTACTACTATTAAAATGCGAATAAATACGCATACTGATGAGTGATGAGAGCCGGGAAGTACCGGTACAGTCTTCAGTACCGGTTCTTTCGATACTATCAAATTCCCGGGAATTTGAAAACCGGGAATTCCCGGGAGCATTCCCTTGTATACCGGTACCGGCCTAACAATAATGGTGCTGGTAGTTTAGTCGACGAAGGGGCTTAATCACTACGAGATGTGCTGCAGCTGCACCGAGAACATCGTCGCATCTCATGTTACAGTCTAAACTCTACAAGTCTACAGCAACACATCGAATAAATAGTTACAGCGATTTCGTTGCAGTTTTTTGTAACTGATTTCTGGAACGGATGACATATCGGCGACGGTTCTTAAACAGCCACTATTTAGCCAGGTGTTATGGTTTTTAATTCGGCATCACCGCATCAGTAAGCGGCCCTATAATTTTATTTTTATGAGAGGTTTTTAAACTATTAAATCTATTAATTGGTATCTATTGTTTCTGACGGTTAAGGATTTATTAACCCTAAGATCAAACTACATATTATCTGTTCTTCAGTTTATGTTCATTTGTCAGAAAGGCTAGGATGATGTTAGGAAGGGTTCGGGTCCGGGCAACGGCCAAGAAGATGGGCAGTAGGTACTCACCGGAAGGTCCACCAGATGTTGAAGCACATGGTGTTGAGCCAGAAGAAGGCCGCCAGGAACAGGAAGTGCATGCACACCGCTGCCGACAACACACACACACCGTTATGTTCCAGCCCCACACATGTACACTGTAGATGGATAGATCAGATACCTACAATACTCTTTATATTGCTATTTGTCCATATTAAATTCTCTTTCACCTGTTAGTATTTGATCCTTTCGCATTTTCTGAAAGGTTAGCTGGAAGAGATCCCTTTTAGGGATAAGTTCGCCTTTGTACATAACATTTTTATTGTTGTTTTGTTTTTGTCCGTTTTATGTAAACCTGTTTATGTGCAATAAAGTGACATACATACATACATACTCTTTATTGACACACATCACCACATCAGTAAAAGATAAAACTAAAGAGCGATCTCTTCCAGACAAACTTTGGGTAGCGGTAACAGAGAATTTTGAGAAGTTACCCCAGTAATAAATAATCTCCAATTTTAGGAATCCCAAAAAGCTGCAAATTTTGTTGTCCGTAGTCTAGGAACAGTGACTAGGTATACCTAGTAGGTATATCGAGTAACGATAAAAGTTGGAAAGATAACCAGTATCAATAGTATCATCCAGCTTCTACGTTAAAAGTAATTTTGTTGCCAGGCGCATATCGAGTTTCGTGATGAAGTTTAGGTACACTGTATTTACAATTTTAAATCCAGATACCTATTTACCCTAAGTTTGGAAATCTTAGATATTAGTCTCGATAGAACTTAGCTTAGGTAGCTTAGGTACATTCATGTTAGAAAGTTTAAATGTTCGAGTTGACCACCTGCAGGTGCACCGTGCAGACAACCAACAGGACGGGATGCACCTAATACCTACGGTGGATTTAGAATTGTGGATTCAGCATGTCCGCGCGGATGTAAAAAGAGACATGCAGGTGGAAACGCTTTATCTATATTTAAATATATACCCTAGCGCCCTAGCAGTGTAGTGTATCTAGAAATTGAGGATTGAGTTGAGAGACTCACCTAGTGCTCGGCACAGCGTGGGCGGCACCTGGTCGGCGGCGAGCTGCGTGCCCGCCAGCAAGATATCGGCCAACATCAGCGACGCCACGTACTGCGTCTGGCAGCGCCAGTGCAACGCGTGGTGCGCCGCCGGCAGGGCGCAGCCGGCGGCCAGCGTCGCCGCCAGGAACGCCGCGCCCACCGCAAGCCCGCACCCGTACAGCAGGTGCCGTGGCGAGCGCGGGCTCTCCTGCGCCTCCGCCGCGCACGCCAGTACGCGCGCGCCCGACGAACCCTCTACCGCCTCCGCGCACCACGCGCCGCCCGCCACCAGCAAACCGCTCGCCAGTCGCAGTGACCCGTTGCCTTCCAGAGTCGCCTTCGCCAACTCCCCCGACACCGAGTACTGCATCCCCGGCGGGCATGCCGGCCAGCCGATGCTCACGTCCGCTTCGCCGGCGAACGTCCTCAGCTCCTGCCACGCTGCTGCCGCCCGAACGTCATCCGGCACGCAGCCGGCGCCGTCGTACACTTTCCCGGTCCCGCAACACTTGGACGGCGGCCGATCGTCGTCCTCCAGGCACACGAGAGCGGCCGCGTGGTCGGCGCAGTACCGCGTCGTCGGCAGCACGCGCGGCGGACTCCGCAGCATGATGGAGCCGTTGTTGGCGAGCAGCGCGTACGGCGCCGCGTCGGCGGGCAGCACGCGTAGGTCGGCACAGGCCGGCAGCGCGCCATCCGCCAGCCGCCAGTGCGGCGGCAGCTGCCCCGGCTTGAGGAAGGAGTTGCGCGCGGGCGCGTACACACGGGGCGCCCAGGGCCGGGCCTCGGCGTCCTCGACGCAGGAGGCGGCGGCGGCGGCGCGCGTGAGGACGGACGCCTGCAGCGCGTCGGCCGCCAGCGTGCGCCCGGCCGTGCAGCACCGCGGCACGGCCACGGGCGCCGGTCGCACGCCGTCGGCGCCCGCCACCGCCAGCAACGCTGCCGCCAGCAGCGACAGCATGGTGGTTATCGCGGGATCGAGTCGCACGCGCATCGCACACACTGGCACATTATCATCCTAGCACTAGGTTTCACACTATGTCAATCCAGAGAAGAGCACGATAGTCGGTAACAGAACGGTCATAATATTTCAACGGTGGATGCAGTAACATGTTCGGAAGTCGATCGCAGTAGCACGTGTAGTGGGGCTCGGCTCGGCATGGACACGTACTCCCGCCTCGAGCGCGCGGTTGACACTGACGGTCGGTCGGGTCGAGTCGGTCGGTTGCAATTGCAAGCTCGGCTCGCGGCCACTCCGCTCGACTCATCGCCCCCGGCCGTACCCCCCTCCACCCCGCCGCGTACGTGATTACAATACAACAATATCTACCTGCGGGTGCGGGACACCCGACCGCGTCATAAATGTCATAATCAAAACAAAACACTACATCCATCATAGGTACATCATGTCATGTCATAAGTTATAAATGTTATAATGAGAACTTGGGAGTTACAATAAGAAGTGTAAAAATATGGGTGCACTCATCATCATCATACTCAAAAATACATATTATGTCCCAATAACTCTTATAGACGAAGAGCTAGCTACGGAAATAGGTTTGCAATTTATAGAGCAACGAAAACCCTCTAGTTAGTGTGCCATACTATCATTATCAATTAATTCGGGCGCCTGGCAGCTGTTCAGCGGTGGGTGTGAGAGGTGTCAAATAAATTGAAGGTGTAAAATTTATAGAGCTCTGAGTTTGGTGTGATAAAAGGGGGGGGATAAAATGAAAAAAACGGATGATTGGCTTGTGCACTTGTCCGTCTTTTTACTCGCAGGTGCGGCGCAGTGGCATGAAAAAAACGGATGATTGGCTTGTGCACTTACTAATTCCACACCCACCGCTGAACAGTTGCCAGGCGCCCGAATTAATAAATAATGATAGTAACTAGAGGGATTTCGTTGCTCTATAAATTGCAAACCTATTACCGTAGCTAGCTCTTAGACCAGCAAGAACTATGGGACATAATTATTTTAGTTGTATGCATCCATATTTGTACACTCGGCTGTTGTACTACCTAGCTACCTACTCAACTAAGTACTAACCTATAAAGGCGAAATAATAAAACCGGCCAAGTGCGTATCGAACCATGCATAATAGGGAGTTTTTAATAGGTATCATGCAATAAGAAAAGGTTTTATCCAATAAAACTAATAAACAAAAGGCTCATTAATTAAGAAAGGAAGTTGTGATTGACTGAACTCTCAAAATATTTTTATGGTTGTAGTTTTTCTAATACCTTACCCATTGATTTGTAAACACGGCGTCCAGACATAGTGTAAAAGATGTGCGACAGAAAAATAACAAGAACAACACAACTTCACAAAGTTTTCTGTTGGACGACTTGTCGTGGAGTGAATGTCGTAGCGCGACCGGATCAACCGGATGGTAGGTCTATGGTCGTGCATATTTGCATATGAGACTGCTAGCGACATCTATTGACACGGCCACGAAAGACTCGGTTCCGTTAGCTAACGTTACGCGTTAGGTGACGTTAGAATGGTTCCGAACTCTCTGTCTACTCCAAGTTACTATTCAACGGTAGATGGCGTTAAAATTTCCGTGGGTATTTGTTGTTGTTTTGTTTTCCACCCGATATTCAAAACACAATCTAATCTCATGGATTGTATATGTTTATTATAAAAGTTTAAATAAAAAACAATACTCTTTTTTTGGGCAGTCGTGTAATAAAACAAAATAAACGTTCATGTGGCTTTTCGTATAAGCATTCTAATTAACTAATTACCTACTTATGTTGTGGACGTTTCCCACTATTAGTTATATGGAGTAGTTATAGGTATACCCAGAGATATGGCAAATAGATAATCCCGTTTTCAATGCACAAATCCGGATTCTTCTCCCGGAATTTAAACCACAAATCTCACAATACTTAATCCTATATACACATAATATGTAGGTATGTAGGTAGTTCTTTCCTCGGAAGGACAGGGTGGTGAATATTAATAAGTACCACTCGTTTTCTTTATATCAGAAACAATGCCGTGAAAATACAAGATAGGCAGGTATAAGTAATCGCATTTATTTATGGCCACAAGGGCTGTGGGCTTATGGATTTTAAAGTGTAAAAAGTAAAGTCGTAAAGTGACTCTAGCTCGAGACTCACTTGTTGTATTTATGGAGTAGGTATAATATGTATGATTTGCAATTGCTCTAGCTGACCTTATGCCTGTTAAATGTGCAGTTGACAAAAAAAAACAAATATTTAGCATAGGGTTGCCATACGTCCCGGTACGCCGGGACATGTCCCGGTTTGAAGCACGGTGTCCCGGCGTCCCGGCCGATAAGAAAATTGTCCCGGTTTAAAAATAATAGTTATTTAGTAGGGGGCTGGACTTGATAAATAATAATATACCTACATTTCTACGTTTCATATAGCCAAAATTAAAAAAAAATGTATTATGGAACCTACTTTTACCTAATGTCCAATATCAGTTTCTCAGACACACAATAATTAGATGATTATGTAAATTATGTTATTTTATACCTTTTAAAGTCTGTAATGTAGAGCTCGTATTTCAGGCTCCCAAGGGCCTAAAACCTCGTCAATGGAACTTCGGCCCTCCGAGTACCTAACTCTTGTACCTACATATGACCAGGGTTGGGCAGTATTTCAATTACATGTATTTGAAATACGTATTTGAAATACATTTTTGTATTTTGTATTTGTATTTCAAATACTACCTGGAAAAGTATTTTGTATTTGGTATTTCAAATACTGAACTCACATGTATTTTGTATTTTGTATTTTGTATTTCAAATACTTCAAGCATCAAAATACATTTCTACAAAATACATTTAATTAAATTCTATAATCCTAAAATGGAACGTTTATTTAAATATAATGTACGACTTGTACGAGGGCAAATACAATGCGCGAGCTATTCTGCGCGGAACTTTTCGTCAACAGCCAGGGTATAGGGTCATTGCAGTAGTTTCCGTCCATGCTCTAGTTTTAGACTACTTGACGGATTAGCAAATAATATATTTCATTTTTAATTTACTACTTGCGAAATATAATTTTGATATCATCATCATCGTAGTCATGGCAAAGTCGATGGAGGAACTCAGCATGATGCTCGATGACCTCAACCGAGTTTCACAACGGGTGGGCTTGAAAATGAACATGGACAAGACGAAACTTATGTCAAATGCCAATGTTGTGCCCATCCCAGTCTCTGTACTCGAAGTTGTTGACTCGTACATCTACCTAGGACAAGTAGTCCAATTAGGTAGGTCCAACTTCGAGAAAGAGGTCAACCGCCGAATCCAACTCGGTTGGGCAGCGTTCGGGAAACTACGTAATGTCTTTTCGTCCGACATACCTCAGTGCCTCAAGACGAAAGTCTTTAATCAATGTGTGTTACCAGTGATGACTTACGGCTCCGAAACGTGGTCTTTCACTATCGGCCTCATCTCAAAACTCAAAGTCGCTCAACGAGCTATGGAGAGGGCTATGCTCGGAGTTTCTCTACGTGATCGAATCAGAAATGAGGAGATCCGTAGACGAACTAAAGTAACCGACATAGCCCACCGGATTAGCAAGCTGAAGTGGCAATGGGCAGGCCACATTGCACGCAGAGAAGATGGCCGATGGGGTCGAAAAGTGCTCGAGTGGAGACCACGGACTAGCAAGCGCAGCGTAGGACGTCCACCCACAAGATGGACAGACGATCTTGTTAAGGTCGCCGGAAGACGCTGGATGCGGGTCGCTTCCAACCGGCACGTATGGAGGTCCAAGGGGAAAGGCCTATGTTCAGCAGTGGACGTCTTATGGCTTATGATGATCATCATCATCATCATCATCATCATCAGCCTGCTCTCGTCCACTGCTGGAGCTGGACATAGGCCTCTCCTATTGCACGCCATTGAGCACGATTTGCGGCAACTCTGAACCAGCTCTTGCCAGCCGCCTTGCGAAGGTCATCGCTCCATCTAGTCTTAGGGCGTCCTACGCTACGTTTGCCGATGCGCGGTCTCCACTCGAGAACTCGTCTACCCCAACGGTTATCGGTTCTACGGCTAATATGACCGGCCCACTGCCACTTCAGCTTGCTAATCCGGTGGGCTATGTCGACGACTTTAGTTCTCTGACGGATAACTTCATTTCGAATACGATCCCTCAGAGAGACTCCGAGCATAGCCCTTTCCATAGCTCGCTGAGCGACTTTGAATTTATGGACCAGTCCTGGCCCCAATTTCACCACGGTGACAGGTGCGACAATTGTAAAATCACTGTTGCTGACGTCACAGGCATCCATGGGCTACGGTTACCGCTTACCATCGGGCGGGTCGTATTCCTGTTTGCCACCATCATTGTATTATTTAAAAAAACTTTATTATATCGGAAAAAAACAGATATTTCTTTTGCGAAGTTTCTGACAATTGTCAAGATTGAGAAGAATTGTTGGTAATTCTTGACAGGTAATGAGTTATATGTCGGAATTTCGTGACAATTGTAGTGTTTCTTGTGACAATTGTCATAAACTTAGCAAGAGAAATATCTGTTTTTTTTCGATATAATAAAGTTTTTTTAAATAATACAATGATGGTGGCAAACAGGAATACGGCCCGCCCGATGGTAAGCGGTAACCGTAGCCCATGGATGCCTGTGACGTCAGCAACAGTGATGTTTTACAATTGTCGCACCTGTCACCGTGGTGAAATTGGAGCCTGGTCTATCCATAATTTTGATATGTAGACAGATATATATATTGTTTCGACATTAAGGATTGAAATCAGTCCAAATTTGTGCAGCAATGTAGGTTTATATTCAAATTTCGTCAAGTGGACGAAAACTAGCGAAATGACCCTATAAGTTTTTAGGAAAGGATATTCGTTAAAAAAAACTAAATGATTAAACAAAAAAATTGAAAGGTATTTTGTATTTTGTATTTGAAATACATTATTTTAAACACTGTAATTTGTATTTTGTATTTCAAATACCCGTCACCAAAGTAATTTGTATTTGGTATTTCAAATACTTTTAAAAATGTATTTTGTAATTTGTATTTGAAATACGTGGAAGCCAGTATTTTGCCCAACCCTGCATATGACACATATTATTGTTGAGTAACACTAGCGCTGCTTTCTTACAGATCGACCTTCGGCGTCGCTTAATTTTTAACAAATATAAAAATTTGATTTCAGAAGCTTGGCCTTTTGCCTCGCATGAAAGCTCACCGCGCTGGTTATAAGTACGCTTCGGGCACGGACTAAGTAATGTGGAGATTTCTGAGCTCGACCTTCAGCCTCACATTTTACCAAAATTTTTGGTTTGTCTTCCAAATTTCCTCTTCTTCAGCTTAGCCTTTGACCTCGCTGCGCCAAGCTCGGCCTGCGGTTTCGCTTTTTAATACAATGGACATTGGTTGGCGTCTATGCTCTAGCTGAGCTTATCCTGAAGCACGGCTTCGACCTCGCATGAAAGCTAGCCTCACTGAGGAAATTCGGATTTTTAGGCCCGGCCCGGCCTTTTTAACACGCTTTCACAATTTTGTCAAAAAAATTTCGCGCTCGCTGCGCTCGCGTTTTTTGCTGGTTGACCCTGAATCCCCTGAATCTACATGGTAGCTTGACTGGTCAATGAATAATCATTTAAACACATGGAAAATTTATCTCCGAAACTACTGTGCTAAAATTTTGAAAAAAAAAAAAACACAAAATAGTTATTTACCTATCTATAGGAAAACCTATTAGAAAAGTGCAGTCAAGCGTGAGTCGGACTTAATTATAGACATTTCACTCACGTTTCACATGAAAAAATACATTGTTATAAATTGTGTAACCCTTTAAACGCGACGCAAGTCCGACTCGCACTTGGCCGGTTTTCTTTAAATGTCCCGGTCTGAGTCCCCACACTTATGGCAACCCTAATTTAGCACAACGTTTTTAAGAGCTATACATATATGTAGATGCCTATTTTTACCCTTAAATAGCTACCTACTGCACGTAACTTATTTTGTTTAGAAGAGTGGAAGTCTACATTCTGAAGCTACTGTGCTAATTATATAGTCGTTACTTCAGTTAGGGTAGGTACTTGCAAAGGTGCTGTAGGATGGTGTTTAGCAAAAATGAGTCATCTCACATCCATTTTGCAATAAAATGTCAACTTTAAGCGTCAATTTTTTGAGTTGACATCTTATTGAAAAATTAATGTGGGTTGACTCATTATTGCTTAACAGCATCCGTATCTGAGTTAAACAAACCGTTTTAATAGAAGAATGCAGCTTGTTTATTGCACGCGATTTTTTATTTGTTTAGAAGAGTCGAAAGTTAACAAATAAGTACATGATGGTTGTTTTAACACTTAATTTCGGACTTATCCTCATTCAGCGCGAGTACCGATCACCGGCCCGGCCGCGCCCGCCGCCTCCGCCGCCGCCGCCGCCGCCGCTGCTAACACGACGCAATGCCGTATTTTATCTTATGATTATGTAGCCAATCACAAACACTCTTGTTCCTTCAGTATTTAATTTAACTACTACAAGTAGGTACAATAACCAAACCACAAACCTATCGGCGTTACTTAGGTAATGCAACTCGCACGCATATACCTATAGGTATGCGTTATTTAATAGCAAAAGAAAACGAACTTATCATTCGGGCGAAATTTAAATTTAAATTTACATCCGTGACAGTTACGAGTTTGAGAAAATAGGGCAGCCAATTTATACGTTACGTAGGTACACAATGCATATAGTGCATTGTTCAGTGAGCTCGTCCAAAACATAGAACCAGTATTGGTAAGAACAATATACGTGATTGCAGATCAGATTGAAACTGGTCTGATATCAAAGTGATCGCATAATGCGTTGTGTAACACGCAGGGCACATGTCGGCGCTTACGCCTTTGTCCACCGACGCATGGTTTTACGAGCTCTGCGTAAAGTAGCGGCGGTGCGATATGCGATAAAACTGCGTTGACACGACGAATTACCGATTATACCATTACTGGCGCATTTTACGCCGAATTATTGTAGTCACAGATCCGATTGTTAATCAGGCGTTGCACTCATGCGTCCAATTAATACCTATGCCTATATAACAATAGGGTATGCTATATAGTATAGTATCTCTTTTATAAGTTAGCACTTGGGTATAAGTGTGTGCAGTCGCCATCAGATATATCGAAGCGGTCAAGGCGCTCACAAATAATATAATATAAATAATTTTGTCAAGGTCAAGGGTGCGTGTTCAGATATTGTGGACACTGGCCGCTCCGATATATCTGATGGCGACTGTTACACTGTGTAGGTACTAGGTAGGTGTTACCTACTATGTATGACAACATTTACATGCTGTATTTAAAATCAATTACGTACAGGCAACGCCTCTACAATTCACATCGTAAACGAAAATATCGAAATATGTATAGCAAAGCCGGAGAAAAATAAATGTAGGTACCTACATCTAGGTTTGACCTATATTTCTGTCGCTTTCTCTATACGAGTCTACAGTGGGTATACACATGGCAGGCTCGGCCACGTCCTCGGTGGGAGGATCTTTCAGGACATTCAGAATTAATCCATCCCCGGCCGACGACGAGAACAAATAACAATTTTATTTTGTATTGCTACCACCAACCACAAGCTTCACACAATAAATAACTTAATCCCAGGCCTTTGACCAGTTAGAGTTAGGTATAATAACTCGTATCGCTTACTGAATGAAACATCACTTTTGAAAACTATTTTTATCATAGAAAATGCAACCTTGTGATGTACAATATAAAGAGCACCATTGAAAAAATATTGCAAAATACAGTACCTATCAACAACGAGTATCAACCTTAGACCATACTGAGTAGGTCAAAAGTCAATCTGATACCAATTATTGCAATGACGCATCGAACGGCTGTCGTGTCGTGGCAAACATGTACGTATTCCGTGAGGAGAGCTGTGCCCTAGTGGCCTGTGTTGTATGAGAGGCTCAAAGAGGCTAGTAAACAGAGTAGGCTGTCAACCCCCCATTCATCGCTGCTGTTTAACACGTTCAATGTCCGCGAGCCCCGTAATACCATATTAACATTATTAACCTTATACTATATGGGTCACGTCACGGCAAGCCTCTTTTACAATGCCATAAGGTTAACAATTCAGGTTGGGACAGTGAACGTGTTAAAAGTGTAGCTATAATACTTACGAGTACCGGAGTACCTATCTACAGTCACCATCAAATAGACGGTGACGGCCAAAGTTCCCAAATAATTATATTTCCATGGTAAATAAGGCTTATTACGTAGGTATTTGGCCTATCGCAGATTGGCTCATTTATCGCTAATCGCTACCAGTCAGGCACTTGTCATTCCTGTCAAGGTCAAACTGTTGATAAATAAAAGACAAGATAAAGTACATGGCCATATATTGTCCCCTACGGCGGCTGCGGCGCGGGCGGGTCGTGTTGCGCGGCGGCGGCGGCGGCGGGCGCGGCGGGCGGCGGCGGCGGCGGCGCGCGGCCCGGCTCGGGCTCGGCGTACTTGGGCGGGTTGGCCCACGGGTTGTAGCCCAGCACCGACAGCATGGGCGCCAGCTCCGCCATGTCGGCGCGCACGTCCGCCGGGATGGCCGACACCCACTTGTCCAGTGCGTCCAGGTTCACGGGCCGCACCACTTGGTCCGACGACCGTTCCACGCTGTAACACACACCAATAACTCTTAAAAAAGTAGGCACCGGAAAAATGGGGTACTTTGAATCTATACTTTTAAACTATAAGAAATTGGTTTATGAACGCGTTATATGGACGCTTATCCAATCCAATGTTGCCTTATCAGTAGAACAGTGCCAATAAGGTTTTTAATTATCAGTCTTCGTTTATTAGCATAATTCTTTGTGCGGAGTGAAAGTGAAAAAGTTAATTGAATGCAAAAATACGCAAATAAGTTACCGTTAGTTATTGTTTTATATTATAGATCCACTCACACCAGTCTTGACCAAACTCTTTAATCAAATTATGACACAGAAAATAATTCCTAAAGAATGGGAAACATCAATTATAACTCTACTCTACAAAAAAGGTGACCCTACTGCTATAGAAAATTACAGACCCATAAGCTTGCAACAGACTGTTTACAAGGTATTTGGTACAGTATTACTGAAAAGAATATCACAAGTGCTTGATAGCCACCAACCAAGAGAACAAGCAGGATTTCAGCGAAACTACTCCACTATTGACGACATCTTTACCCTTACCCAACTCATTGAAAAGCATATCGAATATAGAAAAACATTATATATAGCATTCATTGATTATTCCAAGGCATTTGACTCTATACACCACAAGCCGTTATGGGAAGCGCTAGAAGAGCAGGGAGTACAAACAACATATATTAAAAGAAATCTACAGAAATCTTCGAGCAACACCGGCTTCCGACACATCGGAAGGGAGGGGCCCAAGCGATATCTCACCGTACAAATCTTTCTGCCATTTTTCGCGGGGGGAAAGGTGCACACAGTCGCACTTCTCACACACTTACATACAAAATCCAATCTGTAATGACGACACAAATACATAGAAAATGACACACGTCAAAGACAAATCTTGCAAACCTCGATCTCTTTTTGTGTACGGACGAGTGACAAGTGTCACAACACGCACACTAACACATTTTCGTTGAAGTATGTAATTGTATTCTGAGAGATGAGAAGTCGGATTTGTCGCACGACCGATCCGCAATTTGTACTGAACGAGCAAAATCGATAAATCCAACAATTACATGAGACTAAAATATAATAATTGTGTTTGAATGTAATTAAACGTATGATATGTAAAAAAAATATTACATGTGAAATGTAACACTTTCTTTTTGTAAATTTGATGTCCCTGTCACGTAAATATTCCTAGCCCGGCTGTGGGCTTTCCCTGAGGAAACTCACGGACAATTAAAGTTACTAAATTAAATAAAAACTAAATCTTACCAAAAGCTCAAGCAGGTGCTAAACCTATTTCCATCAACTATTCAGGGCAATAAAGGACATGAATGAAAGTTTGTTTTTGTGACACATCATTTATTACTAATTCGAACACGGGCAGTTACTCTACATGTAAATCATTAAGCTAGCATAAGCACCTTATTTTAATAATGTCAGACGACAGAGCTGGGTCGTGCCAGAAATGGTTCTAAAATGATTTACAAGCAGACCTATCTAAATTTGTTAGTCCCTAAATTATCATTTGCCATCACATATGATTCTACTAAATTCTTTAACTTTAAATTTGGAAATGCTTCTAGGACGGAAAGAAAGCGTACACCAACCTCATAACACTGTTCCACCAGTTCAAGCCCGACGTGTCATCCTCCGCTGTGCCGGAGCCGATTTGCAGCAGCGGGAATCTGACCCGACACCGCAGAGCAACACCGACGGACTAAGGTCTCAGTTTGAAAGTGACGTCATCTCCATCCAGCAGAAGAGCGAAATTCTTATGGCGAACTGCTCACCAGACACACTTGAAGTTTTAGGAATATGGACAGACTTCCATACTCTGATATGCGAACTGATTTCACATACGTAGTAACATAAAAACGAAAAACCCCAGTCAGCTGAAAGAAACAATTCAAGATTAATAACTAGTAGCATGTGCTCTGCTAACCTAAGAGACATTATATGATCTAAGTTTCTCACCAGCTGGAAATTCCTAGAGTGGACTCATCTCACAGCTGTGATACTCCCTCCCACCACATTGTTTTACCAGCAGACTGGAAACAAAGCGAAATGGTCAAACAAAGATTCAACAAGGAGTTGCACCTGAGGACATCCATATATTATCATATTCTACTTACTGTTTGTGGCAAAATAACAACAGCATGAGCTCCCTAGCTCATGGATGCAGCGGCTACTGCATAACCAAGCCTCTGATCGATGCTAACAGAGCATGATGTACTTCGCTTCACTGTTCTATGTATAAAAGATGCCCATCCAGGGCGAAAACCAGCCAGGAAATGATCTCAAACCATTCTGTCCCTGGGATGACACAATCAAAATAACAGTAACTAATGAAATTCATGGAATAATTTTATTTCAAGTATAACCCAAAGAAATAAATCATATTCAATTATTTGAATATATTTCAACCTATTTTGTATTTATAAATTAAGTTTTTGATTTAAATATTTATTAATATTATTCCATAAATTTAGGATTTAATTTGAAGGAGCAACACCATCAGCTTCAATTTGTTTCCTATTGGCAGAGTGCCTGTCATGTATATTGTTGCTACATCAAAGACTTCCTTGCCATAGAACAAAACTACACTATATTCGAGACAATCCTAAAAACGTTAAACTGAACTAACCATACAAAGTGCCGTGTCACAATACCCCTCTCCCCGCTGTTGCGTTTTACCAAGGGTAAAACGCTCGCTGTCCTCAGCGACTATCTAAATCTAAATCATGTGTCACAAGAAACGAAAAAAAAACACAAACAAAACAACCTCAACCATACTTAGTATGGGAGAACCCTAAACAAAAACCACCACCGAAGTGATTGTCGCAGGAACGAGATCCCTATCCAACAGAAAAGCCAAAGTAAACCACACAACTCCACATACCAAAACCAATAAACTAATAAATTTTGAATTTTCTATCTCGAACCCACACAACCTAAATACAAAAAAAATGTGGTATCCGCCAGCCGGAAAAATCCACACCGCAATATCCAACTAACCAGTTAACCATCCCTTGGTTCTACCAGCACAACTTTACCCAGTTGCGCTGGCAAAACCAAACCAACTGCCAGGACCGATGTTCAGCATACTCAAAATCTTCTCCGCTAGACCGGGCAAAATTAAAATCAAACAATTCCTACTACTAAGTTTACTAATATAAACTAGAGTAGCTAAATAACGAAATTTGCATTCCAAACTAAATTCAAAATATCCAAAATTACTAACCGCTAGTTAGCTAAATTATAATTATTTGTTATGTGCCTGAGAACGTGTGCTGAGAGAAAAATAAACGGACTACATAACCATATCGAAAAACAACGTCCGCGGTATGCAGTGCGCGCCCTGCGATACCTCACAAAATAAAGCCTCTCCTTCTCACACCAAAAAAACAACGCCAATCCACACATGCACGGAATCCGCCACGTATTGGCTAAAACCATCAGCACCATAACACCCAAATTTCTGCGTGACCTCGCACGACAGCAAAAAATAATCCCACATTAAAGACAACGCTCTTGACGTTAATTGAGCTATGGTTGCGCCGCTCCATACATTCATCGCTTTCAGTTCGTAGCATCCTTCCACGTTCATACTGTGTGGTGAAACAGTTATACCTGTTCGCCACGTCTCTGACAATTGGTGATTAAATATGACTTTGCAATATTTAACACTGTTGCTAAACTACAACCATAAAAACCTGTATGAGCTCTATTGTTCAGTCAACGGTGGCGGCGCGGCGAGCAGTACCCTGTACGCGGGCCGCACGTCCACCGTTCACCCTGTTCAGTCAACGATGGTGGCGCGGCGAGCAGTACCCTGTACGCGAGCCGCACGTCCACCGTTCACCAAACCAGAAGCTGCTACCTTCCCTTTCAGGTCTTTAATGTGCCATGATCCTATACTATGACCATTTTCAGTTTCTAACTCGTAGACTAAAGGCGACAACACTGCCTTTACTCTACACTTAACATATTTCGGGGCGAGTTTCGCCATCCTAAAATTCTGTGCGTCACTCTGCACATAATTACGTTTCCATACTAAATCGCCTACTGCAAATTGTTCTGGACGTCTTCTCAAATTATAATTCCTAGCATTTGTTTCGTGTGCTCTCAATAAACGTAACCTAACCTGATGAAAAATATCCTTTAAAATCCCGAAATTACCCGCATATTCCTCCCTAGGTACACCTGGCTCGTAGTCCCTATCTGTGTCCTTATAAAACGACCCATTGATAACTGGCTCTCTAGCATGAACTAAAAAGAAAGGAGACTCATTTGTGGTTTCATTCACTGCACTGTTTATTGCAAACTGAATTTGGTGCAATTTTTCGTCCCAAGTCCTATGGTTCTCCTTTACGTACGAAGCTACAGCTGTCATGACCGTTTTATTGTATCGCTCAACCAGGTTTACCTGTGGAGTATATCGAGGTCCGTAAAAAACTTTAGGTACGTTATAACGCTTCATCAACTGTCTAAATTCCGATCCCGTAAACTGAACTCCGTTATCAGTAATTACGGTTTCAGGTACACCGTGCTTCAAAATGACATGGTGCTCAAAAGTCTTCGCCACCAACGCGCTGGTTGCGCGGCGAAGCGGAAAAAGAAGCGTATACTTTGAAAAGCAACACGTAACCACAAACAAAAACGTAAATCCTGCACGAGAGCGCGGAAGGGGACCTACCAAATCAATACTTAACGCTAACATCGGTCGATCACATACTTTTGGCTGTCCCATTAGACCTGGAGTCGCTTTCTGTGAATGCTTATAGGCTGCACAGGTATCGCAAGCCTTCACGAAATCGACAACGTCCTTATACATCCCTGGCCAATAGTATGTCAACGACAACCGCCTATGAGTTTTAAATACTCCAAAATGTGCCGCGGTTGGTTCGCAATGATTCGCGTGTAAAACAGCGTTCCTATCACCCTTGCGCACTACCTCTTTCCAGTCAAACTCTCGCAAAAGATTATACTTGTTTTTACTCAACCGGTACAATTTCCCTCCCCTAATACTATAGTTTGGGAAATTGGCCGGCAAAGTTTCACAACCTTTAAACGTCCTGTCATACCATTCGTCAGTCACGTCGTTAGGATTCACTTGGTCCACGGCGTCAACCTTCATGAGCCTGGACAGCGCATCAGGTACGACATTGTCGGAGCCCTTCCTGTGCTCAATATCAAAATCAAATTGAGACAGTCTGCAACCCCAACGTGCCAACCTGCCCGATGGATTTTCCAGGTTCATGAACCACTTTAGTGACGCGTGATCCGTAATCACCTTAAACCGACGCGAGCCTAAATATGCTTGGAACTTCTCAACCGAAAACAAAACCGCAAGAGCCTCTCTTTCCGTCGCGCTGTAATTCCGTTCACACTTGTTCAGAGAACGACTAACGTACGCAATAGGATGCTCCTGGCCATCAATAGTCTGTGAGAGCATGCCACCTACGCCATATGAAGATGCATCAGCGTGTACCGAGAAAACTTTGCTAAAGTCTGGAACCGCCAGAATCGGAGCTGTCACTAATGCATTCTTCAAGGTGTTGAAAGCGTTATCGGCCTCAACAGACCATTGAAAAGCCGGGGCGTTCTTCCCCTTTGAAGTTAATTTATTTAAAGGCGCTGCTATACTTGCGAAGTTCCTTATAAACCGACGGTGCCAAGAGCACATGCCCAAAAACGTCTTTACTTCACGAGAAGTCGTGGGTATGGGAAAGTTCAAAACGGCTGAAACCTTCTCTGGGTCAGTTCTTAAACCTAATTCATCAACGACATGACCCAAGTACTTAATGGACTGTCTAAAGAACTTTGACTTGCCGAAATTTATCGTTAAATTAGCCATTTTCAACTTTTCCAACACACGGTTCAAAAGAAGCAGATGTGTCTGAAAATCTGACGAACATATGACAATATCGTCCACGTAACAGAACACCATACCATTCTCTATGTCACTGGTTATGTTGTGGTCAATGAGTTTATCCATGAGCCGTTGTTGTCGCGCACTCGCGCCACACAACCCAAAAGGCATGACTTTAAATTTAAATAACCCACGACCAGGGACACAGAAACTAGTTTTCTCCTGCGAACTTTCATTTAGCGGTATTTGCCAAAACGACGAGCTCAAATCAATGGTCGACAGGTACCGTGCTTCCTTTAAGCTATCTAAAATTTGCGGAATGTATGGCATGGAATACGAGTCGCCCTTTGATACTGCATTTAGTTTCCTACAGTCTAAGCAAAACCGCCAGTCCCCATTTGGCTTCTTCACTAAAAGTGCCGGGTTGTTCCAGGGACTTTCGCACGGAGTAATAACATCTAACTTCAACATCCGGTCTAATTCGGAACTTAAAGCTGCACGCTTCTCAGGAGAGAGCGGATACTGTCGCGTTCTAATAGGCTGGGCATCGCCAGTGTCAATTACGTGTTCGACTAACGACGTCCTACCTAATCCTTTTTCCTCGAACGAGATATCCTTGAACTTCCCTACCACTGAGTCGGCTAGTTCTTGTTGTGCTGAAGTTAAATTGTCGTATGCCTGAATGGTATTCACCGGATTTACTGAAATACTGGACAAACTTAAATAATTGTTTGGTCTTTCTATGTAGTCGATGCTGTCAAATAATTCTGGCGCTAAATTAAATGCGCGCCAGAAATCCACGCCTAAAATAACGTCCGAGACAATACTGGGCACAACATAAAACTGAATAACCTTTGTAACATTTTTGAATGTTACCGGAACAAAAATGTACCCCAGTGACTGGACTACGACGCCATTTGCAACGCTACATGTATTAGACTCCATTCGTTGGAGCTCAAATCCAAACTTAATAAAATCTTTATAAGACTGCCGTCCTAAAATTGAAACGGCGGCTCCTGAGTCCGCCAAACCGTAAATGTCAAAATTACACACCTTAAGTTTCAAATATGGCCGAATGTCACCTTCCCTAGGTGCGAAGAGAATCGTAGCAATCGAATTATAACTTAAGAATTTTTTCATTGAAGCACTCAATTTATCCGGAAAAATATTGCTACAATTCGGCCCTATTCGTTTTTTGTCTGTGAAACGGAACGTATTTCCGCGCTTTGACTTTGACGTTTACGATCTGTCTGCGTTGTCTGTGACTGCCGGTTCGGACAATTCCTCGCTATATGATCTTTTGTACCACATGAATAACAAATAATCTCGCCTTTAGATGGTTTAGCCCTGCATCTCTTAAAATCATGCGCAGTGCCACCGCATTTATAGCAAGTAGGAACCGCGGCAGAGTTCTGTGCATGTGTGGATTGCGTGGACGAGCGTTGAACGTTCCTAACAGCGTTACTTTGTTGCCCACTCGATTTCGCTTGCGCTGGCGACCTACAAAATGTTTGTGAACGCTTGCTACTACTAACATCTACTGCGTTCACCTGTTTGGACTTGGCTTTATATGCGAAATCACTACTAAGTGTGTGAGCCGAACTAGACTTGTTGGGCTCAACAAAATACTGCGTACGCTGTGATGCCTGCTCTAATTTCCTACAACAATCCTTCAGCTCGGCTATAGAATCAACCTTTACTAATGCCAGTTGTTGTGAGAAGCTAGGCCTAATGTTATTCATCAAAATCTGCAACTTTTCCTCCTCCGGCAATGGATTCTTCAAGCGACCAAAAAGACAAGACATAATTGCAAAATAAATGTGCACTGGCTCTTCTAAACCCTGTGTTCTTGCAAGAATCTCACACCTTAGGCGAAAATCAAAGTTTGCAGGCTCAAACTCATCTAATAAAATGGTTTTTAAGTCATTCCAAGAAGAAACTTGTTCCTTTATACCTCTGTACCAAAGCAAACCCTGATCAACAAACAATTGAGCTGCCGAGTTAAACAAAACCACATCTGACACACCATAAGCCAACTTGAGTTCATCGACACGCTCTAGGAAAGACCTCGGATCCGTGTTGCCATTAAACTTGACTCCCCATTTAGCCACATTCTTGTCTCCGGAGCAGTGAACTTGCAGCTCCCTAGTAGGGACTGCCTGTGAAACCTGAGTCACTGCTGCCACACTGTCGCTAGAGCTGCTGCCTGCCTGCCCTATACTGTCCAACTGTGCTAACAAAGCGTCAAGCCTATTTGTGAATTGAATCTTCTGAGCCAACTTCCCCGGATCTTCATCCACCTGAACCCGCAGAAGCCTGAAGTACAAATGACTACCCAGAGCCTTCGACCTGTTCCCGGAGTATCTATCCTTCGACTGAACAAACTTAGCTACTAAGGATGACAAATCATTTAATTTATCAGAAATAACTTTCAATTCTGACTCCGGGTTCAAATCTGTATCCAAAATCTCATCTGGCCGACACTCACCTACCAAATTCCTCAACTGTTTCCTAAGACCCTCAACTGTTGAGTGTGGTGTCTCTGACCTGATCTTTACTTCATAAATCAATTCATCGCGCAGCAAAGAGTGAAATTGCACAGAAGTGGCCATTGTATAATAAGTTTAACTCAAAAAATAAACAAATATGATGGCAAAAGATTTACAAATCCAACTCACACTATTGTAGTCTGACAATTATATTAAACAATGTTATATCAATGTGTTTTACTATGTTTTACCTTTTATCTGTGTATGTATATTTCCTTGTCTTTATTGAACTAAATTTTCTGACCCAAAATATAACAGTGAATGCAAAACCAAAATTGTTCACAATTTAAAAAAATCGTTCAAAAATCAAGTAAAAGTGTCTGTTCATAAATGTCAAAATTTCACAATTCGTTTTTTTTTTTTATACTTTCTAATAAAATATAACAATTTTTTTTGAATTAGTTTATTTGTGTGTAAAAATAACCTGTCCTATATATGTTTACTGTTATTAAAAAACTTTCGAGTCAAAATGTCTGAACTTATTTATACAAAGCTTCTCAATTTTTAAAGCAATTTCTGCACGAGCTTAAAAGCTTTCCGAACTTCGCCTTAACAAAGTGTCAACTCAATTCAATTGCAATACTCATAAAAGCTCAGCTACAATAAAATAGTGCATGAGTACTAAATTATGCACTAGAATTACACATTATTTTTTTTAATACTCAGAAAATATGTAAAATAACTTAAGTTACAGCCTCTTAAGTCTAAATCTCATGCATTAAAAGTAGCCAAATGGTACTTAAAGTTTGACACTTTACTTCCTGACAAAACGTCAGCACAATGTAACTAACTGAAAATTCGAGCACTTACTTCTAAGTTTTTACAAAATATACTGAATATCGTGCAATAATTTAGGCAAAACTCAAAGTGAAACAGCTAAAGCCTATACTTAACGTTGTCAGAGCGTACACAAGCAAAGCACAAGCTCAAAATTTCACCTAAACGTAAGTACTACTAAAACTTTTTTTTATCTATGTGGGCTTTCCCTGAGGAAACTCACGGACAATTAAAGTTACTAAATTAAATAAAAACTAAATCTTACCAAAAGCTCAAGCAGGTGCTAAACCTATTTCCATCAACTATTCAGGGCAATAAAGGACATGAATGAAAGTTTGTTTTTGTGACACATCATTTATTACTAATTCGAACACGGGCAGTTACTCTACATGTAAATCATTAAGCTAGCATAAGCACCTTATTTTAATAATGTCAGACGACAGAGCTGGGTCGTGCCAGAAATGGTTCTAAAATGATTTACAAGCAGACCTATCTAAATTTGTTAGTCCCTAAATTATCATTTGCCATCACATATGATTCTACTAAATTCTTTAACTTTAAATTTGGAAATGCTTCTAGGACGGAAAGAAAGCGTACACCAACCTCATAACACTGTTCCACCAGTTCAAGCCCGACGTGTCATCCTCCGCTGTGCCGGAGCCGATTTGCAGCAGCGGGAATCTGACCCGACACCGCAGAGCAACACCGACGGACTAAGGTCTCAGTTTGAAAGTGACGTCATCTCCATCCAGCAGAAGAGCGAAATTCTTATGGCGAACTGCTCACCAGACACACTTGAAGTTTTAGGAATATGGACAGACTTCCATACTCTGATATGCGAACTGATTTCACATACGTAGTAACATAAAAACGAAAAACCCCAGTCAGCTGAAAGAAACAATTCAAGATTAATAACTAGTAGCATGTGCTCTGCTAACCTAAGAGACATTATATGATCTAAGTTTCTCACCAGCTGGAAATTCCTAGAGTGGACTCATCTCACAGCTGTGATACTCCCTCCCACCACATTGTTTTACCAGCAGACTGGAAACAAAGCGAAATGGTCAAACAAAGATTCAACAAGGAGTTGCACCTGAGGACATCCATATATTATCATATTCTACTTACTGTTTGTGGCAAAATAACAACAGCATGAGCTCCCTAGCTCATGGATGCAGCGGCTACTGCATAACCAAGCCTCTGATCGATGCTAACAGAGCATGATGTACTTCGCTTCACTGTTCTATGTATAAAAGATGCCCATCCAGGGCGAAAACCAGCCAGGAAATGATCTCAAACCATTCTGTCCCTGGGATGACACAATCAAAATAACAGTAACTAATGAAATTCATGGAATAATTTTATTTCAAGTATAACCCAAAGAAATAAATCATATTCAATTATTTGAATATATTTCAACCTATTTTGTATTTATAAATTAAGTTTTTGATTTAAATATTTATTAATATTATTCCATAAATTTAGGATTTAATTTGAAGGAGCAACACCATCAGCTTCAATTTGTTTCCTATTGGCAGAGTGCCTGTCATGTATATTGTTGCTACATCAAAGACTTCCTTGCCATAGAACAAAACTACACTATATTCGAGACAATCCTAAAAACGTTAAACTGAACTAACCATACAAAGTGCCGTGTCACATCCCCGACCTCTTTTTATAACAAAAAACCGAGCAAACAGGCATTTTTGTGCAGCAGTGTTCACGCGCGCGTCTGGACTCGGTCTAGTGAAAAATCCAAGTGCAACTAGTTTTATTACCCGCGCTAGATTAGATTGACGCGCTAATCTTGTACCTCGGCAGAGGGGAAATAGTGCGAATGCCGCCTCCCTCCCGTGTTGCTCGAAGACAGAAATAGCAAGGCAGCTGTCAAACTGGATAAAAAAGGAGAACCATTTCATATCCACAGAGGAGTGAAACAGGGAGACCCTATATCACCAAATTTATTTACAGCCCTTCTGGAATCAATATTTCGCAAGTTAGACTGGGACACAAAAGGGGTGATAATCAACGGCGAGTACCTAAGCAATCTCCGATTTGCTGATGATATAGTTCTGACTGCAAATAGTCATGAGGATTTGGTTTACATGCTTAATACATTGGAAAAAGAAAGCAAATTGTGTGGATTGCAGATAAATAGACAAAAAACCTTTGCCATGACAAACAGCGCAAAAATACCTATTATAACAGAATCGAGCCAAATAGAGTATGTGGACCAATATATATATTTAGGAAAAATAATATCATTTACTCAGCTAACATCAAATGAAGTTGACCGAAGGATAAAACTAGCATAGAGCAAGTACTGGTCCTTAAAAACAATATTTAAGTCAAAACTCCCCATACACCTTAAAAGGAAAGCCATGGACTCAATAGTACTCCCAACATTACTATATGGATGCCAAACTTGGACACTTACCAAAGACATTATACAAAAGATAAATGTTTTCCAGAGAGCAACAGAGAGAAGTATGCTTAATATTAAAAAACGTGACAGAAAAAGAAACTGTGATATTAGAAAAATAACAAAAGTAACAGATGCTGCCGAACTTGCATGTAGGCTAAAATGGAGATGGGCGGGCCATATAGTAAGAACAACCGACAATAGATGGAGTGAGAAGATTTTACATTGGCACCCACTTGAAAACAAGCGAGCAGCTCACCGCCCGAAGCAAAGGTGGGTCGATGAGATTGTCAAAGTGGCTAAACATGCTTGGACCCGCAAAGCTAAGGACAGGACAGTCTGGAAGGAGCTGGAGGAGGCCTTTGCCCGACACTGGGCACCTCAATAAAAATAAAACAAGTAAAATTAAATATCTTTTTAATGTAAATATGAATTTAAAAGAGAAATAAAGGCTATATTATTATTTGTATGTCTTTGCCATATCTCGGGACCATGGGGTCCCGGACCTTTGGGAGGCTTACGTGGGGCCGAAGCCATTAATCTAAAAGTAAGGGATACACGTGGCGGATACCATCCCCGAACGCACAATGTGATACATCCGGAGATGGTCCCCGCCAGGTGCAAAGACTATTGCAGTGCAGCACTTTTGTCTTTTGTGCTGCGATGGGAACTAAGGTCATGGGCTATAGATTTGAAAGTTGGATTGACTGGATAATGGGCTATGGGAGAGACTAGCGGACACCTGCCGTGACAATCAGTCTCAAAATTGTATAAGACAGGTGGTGACTCGCCAACTCATTGAGTGGGCCCTGCAATGGCCGCACGCACAGTGCGACAACAGGGCAACACTTTGGAGTGGCTATGAGGTTGTCGAGAGGTGAGTCTGCGGTAGCCAGATCCCGGTAATCCGTTCAGCGGGCCGCCGGCGTTATGACATTTTACACTTCCAACCTGGAGCATAGGTCCCGCTCTTGCGACTCCACTCTGGCCGGCCAATCAAGGCAAGCACAGAGGCGAGGGCCAGATGAAAGTGCCCTCTGGAATAGGGGTCCGCGGTGTCGCCACTCACCGTCAGCTCGCCACAAGCTGCCCCCGCGGGGTTATTATTATTATGTCTGTCTTTTACAAATTCTCGGGACCATGGGGTCCCGGGCATTTGGAAGGCGTGCGTGGGGCCGAAGCCAACACGTAGAAGCCCCTTGTAATAAGACAATTTACTATAGATGTAATATGACACCAACCAACGATTATCCCTGTTTGCACAATAGTAGTGCACCCAAGGACAAGCCCCGGTTAGTGTAGGACTATTGTAAGAAAAGGTACAAAAAGAAACCGGGCTATTTGGTTGAGTTGCTAGTGGGCTAGTAACCGGGACTATGGAGGAGAGTGAGGAGACTATGGCACCTGCCCTGCTCATATGTTAAAAAACATGAAAATATGGGCCAGGTGGTGACTCGCCAACTCACAATATGGGTCCCCGAAAACGGGCGCTCGCACGGAGCGACAAGGGGACAACATCACGTGAGCGGCTCAGGGCGTGGAGAGGTGTGCACCGCTTTCTACCCAGTGGCTGTAAGCAGCCACTGTGCCAACTCGCGTCTTAGGCATATTTCACTTCCGCCGTGCGAGCATATAGCTCTGACACCCCACTCTGGACGGCCGGT
Organism: Cydia splendana; assembly: GCF_910591565.1. Lineage (NCBI taxonomy): Eukaryota > Metazoa > Arthropoda > Insecta > Lepidoptera > Tortricidae > Cydia > Cydia splendana. Next base: position 301,759 of record NC_085967.1, on the reverse strand, counting down.
TAAGGCAAGCCAGAGGTGAGAGTCCTGCGGCCCCTACTCAGTGTTCACTCCAGCCCGCCAATGCACACCGAAAAAAATAATTTTCTACAATACTACCAGAACGTATAGTAATTCAAAATATAGTTATACCTACTAAAATCCGGTAGTAATAACAAAAAATGTTGTATCGTGTAAAACTTGTTTTTTAAACATCACTGTTTAATTCTAGTTAAATGCAATTTAGTACTGCTTACAATTTCGTTGTATATGTAAAGATGCAAGTGTTGTAAATATTAAACGTTTGTCTCGTTTAATATATGCATCGTAACACTAACTATTGATATGTAAAAATAAAGATACGAGTGTACACGTTACAAGTTATTATGTTGTGGTTACTATAATGCATTGTAGTCTGAACGAATCAAACAGTTGTGCCAACACCACGGTGTATGCGCGGGTGGCGGGGGGCGGAGAAAGGAATTGCGCAATTCACAGAACGGCAGCCATTACGCCAGCGTCTTACGTTCCGGCCGGTCGATGTTTTTTATTTACGTAGATCCTGTCCATAATTTTATTGTAAACTAGTACAAGTGTATAGTATAAGTGCGTGTTGTTTGCGTGTTGCTGACACAGTGAAATGTGCGGGCTCCGATTAAGGAAAAGTCCTCCCGCACCGATGTGGATAAGGAGGGATTCAAACTGGTGGAAAGGAAACGCAAGGCGCGCAGGGCGCCTCGTAAAACTCTGTGTGGCACTGCGGAGCCGGTTAATTCTGGCCTACGAGTTGCGACACCGAGTAAGGCGCTCTACGTGTCTCGCCTGCATTACTCCGCCGGGGCCGACGAGGTGGTGGAGTACGTCCGCCGGAAGACTGGCTACACGCTGAGGGTGCACCAGCTACAGTCGCGTCACTATGTGCACTTCAGTTCATTTGTAGTGCGCGTGCCGCGGCCTCTGCAGGACACCATCGCAAGCGCGGACTTCTGGCCGAAGGGTGTGGTGTTTCGGCGGTTCCGGGGCAACCTGCCGAATCCTACGCCGAGTCAGACGACGCTACGGAGCCACGCTGTTACGTCGTCGCCCAAATCCAATGTTTAATTTGTATGTCATTTTTGTGTCTATTGTTTTCTTTGTGGAGACAAAATGTTTTTTTCTTTTGTAGTGTCACAGTGCCTTGGTTTTACTGTAATGCTGTGTTACTTATTTGATCAATAAAATAAAAAAAAAATAAGTGTGTAAAACTTGTCTGTATTTACTAGAAGAGCAGTGTACTGGTTATATATTGTTCACGTAACCAGAACCCACTGTGCTGAAGGGATTTCTAAACGGGCCATATGTTCACTGCAATATGTGGCCGGCAACTATTAGTGTCCCTCTCTAACATGTGAGTAAGAGGACACCAATAGTTGCCGGCCACATATTGCAGTGAACATATGGCTCGCTTAGAAGCCCCATTAGCACAGTGCGTTCTGGTAACGTGAACAATATAAAACCAGTACACCGCACAAATCGTTCAGTTACATATACTGAATACCTTGTTATAACAACAGGACAGGAACGTATATGTTACTGTATTAATTAGTAACCATTAACAGACCGGCTAGTTGGGTTTACTAAAAGTCTTATACCCACTACTATACACTTCATAGAACTAGTGGCTCTGTGAGCTGTAGACCTCGCGAGCAGAGCTTGAAATAACATGGTGCTAAGAGCTTTAAATACACCGTGTTTTTTTTGATTTCCGTTAATTTCAAGGGTGCATTCCTGAGCTTAAATCAAGTAACTTTCTCAAAGACACCGATGTTCTAATTAAGTCCATTTCGGAGATAATCCATAATTTATTTTTTTACTATAAGGCCTCTACAAGCGTGTACACTTGCCTTAGGGCCGGCTTACATATTGATTAGTGTTTAGAATGAGTTCATACATTTGCTACTAAACTTAAGTACAATCTCGGTCGATTGATGTACGAAATGACATTGATATGTCACAGATTTCAATTGTTTGGTTGAGTTAAATGTAATGCCCGTGTTACAACAACGCTATATGCTACATTTAATTACTTTTTAAACAAAAAAAAACAAAAAAGAAAACATAAAAAATTTTTTTTTTTGAAAATTAACTATGCCATTTAGTTCTTATAAACGTACTTAACTATACCCCGAAGTTAACGGAATTCAATAAAAACACGGTGTATAGTAAATTAAAGAAAAACAATACGAAATTTATGTGTAAAAAAATACAAAAAGTTATAATATTCCAGCATACAATTACTGGGGATCGAACCCAGACCCTCTGTGCAAACAGAAAAAGCGAACGTTTACAAACTGAGCCAAATAGTTCTTAGATGGGTTGACGAAATTTAGCTACTCCTTCTCAAATTAAAATTAGTTAAAATTAAATATCTAAATACCGCCTAAACCAGCGATAATTTTTTTCTGCATTTTTTGCTATTAACTCTGTAAACATGTCTCAAAAAGAAAAAAGTCTTATGATATCGATACGACTATTTGTTTAGGCGCCAGGTATCACGACTCCGCCATTTTTAAAAATTTCCAAAAACCGGATTGACAAAAAAAAATTATTTAGTCATGAAATTCGGTCACAAAATTTCACGAGAATCGGTTAAGAATTGCGACCTGTAGAGGAGAACATCCGGACATACGAAAGCAAAATGCCCGAGTCAAAACGTAGACCTTCGCTTCGCTTCGGTCAATTAACAAATTTAATTTAACAAGAATGGTCTGGTTATGTTTACAAAGTGTCCTGTCGTCACATATACAACAAGACAATATAGTACAGCTAACCAGATTCTGGTTACCAGTACCAGGTTTTTTTTTCAGTGCAGGCAAGTCGGAGAGAGGGGCCTGACCGACTCTCAGGGGTATGGGACCCAAGGGACGTCACTTCCCATTCAGCTCGCCACAAGCTGCCCTGGGGGCTTATTATTATTATCATATATATAAAATTGAAAAACCAGAACGGGATAAAAAACGAGGGAAGAAGCGAGATGGCGCCTTACAAATTTCTAAAAAAGTTTTTGACACGTTTCTCGAATACGACGCACGTATGCTAAGAAAAAACTGTTTAAATCTATTATCTACATATGAGAACAAAACTAGAACATAAAAACTATCGCTTTCGATGCGTATTTAATTTACAATAAGGAAAAGAAATTTTCATAACAATCTTCATTTTACGACTTCGACCATTTCTCGGGAACTCTCGGTTGCTTTCGTTTGGCGGTGCTACAGATTAGACCAAATAATCCGTAAGTGAAAGTAAACTAAATTATGTTTGTCATGTTGGTATATATAGGTATTTCTGAGTTTTTTTACACGAAGTAAAATAAAAAGTGCTGTCAACCTCAACCTTAGTCTATAGAGCCCATACGAGTGATTTATGTCATATATGACTTATCATTCTTATCAATCAAAGTAATTATTATATGATTATATTACTATATGATTATTATCAATTTGTATTTTGTTGTTTTAAATTTATTTTTGAGTTATATTATTCAGATTGACTTTCACGGCTTCGGCAAACATAGCCATTCGTCCGGGGAACGGGCTAAGAATGCTGAGATGGGCCAAAAATACAAAGTTGATAGTAAGTTATGTAGGTAGATTAAAGTGCATGTTCACATATTATTGAGCGATCTGATAAAAATAAGCAAATGTACAGTCAGCAGTCAGCCAAATATCGTAATATAATTTTGTTGCCATAGAAATAAGGATGTGGTCCGATATAGTGGCGAAATATTGAGAGACAAAAGCGGCTAAATTCAGTGGTGGCTCGGACACTTAGAGAGAATGGGAGAGGATCGTGCCGTGAAGAGAGCGCAGGTACTTGGGACAACAAAATGGGAGACGCCCGAGTGGACGTCCTAGGTACCGCTGAAACGACGTAGTTGCTCAAGACCTGCTCAACCTCGGCCATGGCGACTGGCGAGAGCTATCGCAAGACCGAGAGGACTAGACTACCTATGTTTGTATGAAAAGGCGATTTAAGGGCGGTGGTCGTCCATATTCGTCTTAAGGCGAAAATTAATCTAATGAACGTTTTTGCAACTAGGCTTATAAGAACAAATAATAATTTTATCTTGAAACAAGTTTTAAATAAATACGTGTAGATGAAAAAATGCAATCTTGCCTTTTATCAAATCACATCATTTTTTGACAAATTTGCGAATTGAGTTATCCACATAACGGCTACAAATAAGAAATCCCTATCACAGTTTTAAACCATGGCAGGGTTGAATACATAATAATGTCGGTATTTAACTAAACATAAGACGAACTCTTTATTTCATTTACGCGAGCGGAGCTGCGGGCCCGTCTAGTTGTTTTATAAAAGCATAAAAAAATCTCAGTAACTCATCGTTTTTTATTATTATCAACCATGACGAAAAACGAATGTGTTTTTAGGTTTCCGTGCTAAAAAGGTACAAAAGGAACCCTTATGGTGCTACTCTGTCCGTCTGTTAATTTTTATTTAGCTGAAAAGAGTCAACATAAAGGATTTAAAAGAACCACATCAGCATAGGTATATTAGCAGAACATAACGGCTCCCTATAGGGGGTAGGTATATAGAATACACTTGAAAACAGAATACTTCTTCCTATAAATCATGAATTAGCATAATCACAAAAACATGCACGCAGCTACTGCGTAAAATATGCACATAGACAATGCTGAATAACTGCCAGACGTAACTTTAACTTCCTGACAACATGGCCAATATTATTATTAGACAAACTGCGGTAACGCACTCCAAGTTTACTATTGGTGAACCTTCTTAGTATCGATGTCGCATGCAAATTGTAAGATTCGTTTTACAAACGGCGTCGTCATTTTACAAAAGTTGTCACGTTTACAAATTGCCCAAGGCAAATTGTTAGTGCGCTCAATAGGGTCAACGTAAACGTGATGGTTGTCTGATGTTCGTGGTCACCCGACCATGGTTTGCTGTTTTATCAATTTATAATAGGTACTTTTATATCACAGCACACCACCTCACGGCCACCAAAATCTCAAGTTCACCCAAAACCGAATTAGTGCACCCCACTATCACCGTGGACCCCGTGGTCTTGTCTGTCCTACCCCTAGAGAGAAAATATGAATTCGGAGGCGCGGAGGGAGAGCAGCCCTCGCCCGCTGCGAGAAGCCGAAGCTGCGGAGGAGAGTGTAGTGACCGTGCTTTGTGACGCGAGGGCGGCAGGGCTGCTCTTCCGCAGCACCGGACCCACCCAGATCCAAAAGCCTCCCCCGTCCCGCGCGCCGTACAGATTTGATGTACATCCCAGCATTTTTCATAGTTTTGATGAGCAGCGCCACGAGTGGTAAATTAAAGAAGTAATTCAACCAAAATGCCGCGGCAAATTGCTAACGGCGGTATTTTACAAAATGCTGACTATTTTCAATTTGCCGTCGGCAATTTTACAATTTGCCTGCGACATCGACAAAACGTCTAGAAAAGGTCCGAGAATGTTGTTTTGCAGATATGTAGTTAAAATGAGTCGCTTAACTTCGAACTCGGGTAAATCCATCTGTCAGATTATGCGATTTTGGTATTAAGAAAAGGTAATAGGGTAGATATTTGCTGAGAGGGTCGAATGGATTTACCCGAGTTTGAAGTTAAGCGACACAATTTTTTTAACTTAACTGAACTTATGTCGATCTTATACAGTCATGGACAAATTTAGAGCAACGCAAAAAAAACATGCTTGTTGGCTAGGTCTCCAGAACAGCTAAATTTACCTAATTTAATTTAATTTATTTATTAAAAGACAACAATGGCCCATAATGGTTAGTAACAATTAATATTAAAAACTAAGTGTTAGTGGAACAAAATCATAAATCGACAAACACACACACACACAGACAGCAATAACAATAATAATCACCTAGTAGCGGGTTAAAACACGCTCAAAATGCCGCATTATAGGTGAGTCGTATCGGCCCGCTACAGTAGCCAGGATGGGGTTGGAGCTAGCCCGCACTCTGCAGAGCAACGAGGCAGTTCTCTTGCGTATTATTGCATAGTAGTCGTCTGTGCGAGCTTGTGCAAACATGCCCGATGCGCTGCAGAAGCGGGACAGCCCCAACAACATCCTGAAACCATTATTATATTGGACGCGCAGGGAACTGATAGTCTTCTGCGTATAACTAGTCCAGAGGCTGCACGTGTAGAAAACCTGACAATAGGCTTTTAATGATTTGGTTATTAAATTAAAAACAAAAATTGGCATCTTGGCTAGGCACCTTGGGTGCGTAGCCAATATGCCAATCGTTTGCGCTACGAGAACGAAACGGTATCTCTGTCCCTCTATCGCACTAATATGTAAGAGTGATAGAGACAGAAAGTGCTTCGTTGTCGCAGCACAAGCGATTGGCATCTTGGCTAGGCCCCCAGAAAAGCTAAATTTACTTAATGATTTGGTTATGAAATTAAAAACAAAATTGTCATCTTTGCTTAGCACCTTGGGTGCGTAGCCAACATGCCAATCGTTTGCGCTACGACAACGAAACCCTATCTCTGTCTCTCTATTGCACTAATATGTAAGAGTGATAGAGACAGAAAGCGCTAAAAACAGCTAAATGTACCTAATGATTTGGTTATTAAATTAAAAACAAAAATTGGCATCTTAGCTAGGCACCCAATCGTTTGCGCTACGAGTGCTACGACAACGAGCCAGCCGGTCCGGGCCGTAGCAACTACGCTCGCATTCCATTGCATCTTTTGTTTATAAGTTAAGTATTGATTTACCCGAAAAAAAAAAGTGTATTTAGTTTAATTTTGATTAAGTCATAATATGTAAGTACCTACAGTATTAAGTGGTTATAATTATAAGTTAAGTGTGCGCTCACCGAAAAATATGTATTTTGCATGAAAAAAGAAATAAGAAATTCTCGTGTAAGTGAATATTATGTATTCTTATGAGAAATAAAGATCTTTAAACCTAAACGCTATCTGTCTCTGTATCGCACTAATATGTAAGAGTGATAGAGAGAGACTATGCGCAACTCTACGGAGCGTCAAAGTTTGGCATGTTGGCTAAGCACCCTGATCGGATGATAGAACTAGATAGCGTATAGCGGAACTCTTCAATGTGTACTATACCTAAACTAAAGTAACAAATATCAAATCAATCCGACTTTTAATTAGAAGGGTGAAAATCAACTTACAAAATATAACCAATTGTACTACAAAAATTAACTTAATTCTAAATAACATTTTAATTGAATAAAACCTTAGTTAGAATAGCCTCACTTCTAGAATAATTATTCTGTTTTTTATTCCGCATTTAAAATAAAAGTCACATGATTTATTCACCTTAATTTTATTCTAAAATAACTAGTGCAAGAATTATTCTAATTCAAATCGATTTGAATAAGAATAAAATTTCTGTTTTTATTCTTATTCTTATTCAAGTTAATTTTTAGGGTTCCGTACCCAAAGGGTAAAACGGGACCCTATTACTAAGACTTCGCTGTCCGTCCGTCCGTCCGTCCGTCCGTCTGTCACCAGGCTGTATCTCACGAACCGTGATAGCTAGACAGTTGAAATTTTCACAGATGATGTATTTCTGTTGCCGCTATAACAACAAATACTAAAAACAGAATAAAATAAAGATTTAAATGGGGCTCCCATACAACAAACGTGATTTTTGACAAAGTAAAGCAACGTCGGGAGTGGTCAGTACTTGGATGGGTGACCGTTTTTTTTTGCTTTTTTTTTTGTTTTTTTTTTTGCATTATGGTACGGAACCCTTCGTGCGCGAGTCCGACTCGCACTTGCCCGGTTTTTGCCCAACTCTGGGTGCTGGCCAGTAATTAAACCTAAAACCTAATCTAAAATTAATAATATGATATTTAATAATCTCCAAAACCAGCGAAATAAAATTTCTGAATTTTTGGCCATTTAATCTGTAAACATGTTTTAAAAAGAATACACTCTTATGATACCGATACGACTATTTGTTTAAGCGCGAGCTATCACAACTTTTCCATTTTGAAAAATTTTCGAAAACCGGCTCGACAATTTTTTTTTATCGAATCATAGAATTCGGTTACAAAATTTCACGAGAATCGGTTAAGAATTGCGACCTATAGAGGAGAACATCCGGACATACAAAACTAAATATCTTAATACCTCCAAAACCAGCGAAATAAATTTTCTGAATTTTTTGACATTTAATCTGTAAACATGTCTCAAAAAGAATACACTCTTATGATACCGATACGACTATTTGTATAAGCGCGAGCTATCACAACTTTTCCATTTTCAAAAATTTTCAAATACCGGCTCGACAAAGAATTTTTATCGGTTCATAAAATTCGGTTACAAAATTTCACGAGAATCGGTTAAGAATTGCGACCTGTAGAGGAGAACATCCGGACATACAAAAGCAAAACGCCCGAGTCAAAACGTAGACCTTCGCTTCGCTTCGGTCAATAAATGTTTCTGGTAAATAAATTAACTATATAAATAAATTTAATTTGTGTCTATTCTGAAGCAATAGATACTCAAATTAATATAAATTTTAAAATTATCAAGCAATGTAATACATGAAATAGTTTTCATGTTAAGAATAGTAAGCTAGATAAGAAATGCATGGTAATATATATATATATATGTAACTAGATACTAAGTATCAGAAATAAAGGTTATTTGAATATTGAATATTTATGTCTTTCCCATCACGGAATTATGGTATTCCGGTCCTTTGGGGGCGTGCGCGGAGCCAAAAGCCAATACGTGGTGTTCCTTTTGACACTTTCATCACATCATCATCTCAGCCATAAGACGTCCACTGCTGAACATAGGCCTCCCCCTTGGACCTCCATACGTACCGGTTGGAAGCGACCCGCATCCAGCGTCTTCCGGCGACCTTAACAAGGTCGTCTGTCCATCTTGTGGGTGGACATCCTTCGCTGCGCTTACTAGCCCGGGGTCTCCACTCGAGCACTTTTCGACCCCATCGGCCATCTTCTCTGCGTGCAATGTGGCCTGCCCATTGCCACTTCAGCTTGCTAATCCGGTGGGCTATGTCGGTGACTTTAGTTCGTCTACGGATCTCCTCATTTCTGATTCGATCACGTAGAGAAACTCCGAGCATAGCCCTCTCCATAGCTCGTTGAGCGACTTTGAGTTTTGAGATGAGGCCGATAGTGAAAGACCACGTTTCGGAGCCGTAAGTCATCACTGGTAACACACATTGATTAAAGACTTTCGTCTTGAGGCATTGAGGTATGTCGGACGAAAAGACATTATGTAGTTTCCCGAACGCTTCCCAACCGAGTTGGATTCGGCGGTTGACCTCTTTCTCGAAGTTGAACCTACCTAATTGGACTACTTGTCCTAATAGGTAGATGTACGAGTCAACAACTTCGAGTACCGAGTTCCCAACAGAGACTGGGATGGGATGGGCACAACATTGGCATTTAACATAAGTTTCGTCTTGTCCATGATCATTTTCAAGCCCACCCGTTGTGAAACTCGGTTGAGGTCATCGAGCATCATGCTGAGTTCCTCCATCGACTTTGCCATGACTACGATATCGTCGGCAAACCGAAGGTGAGTGATGTATTCGCCGTTGATGTTGATGCCAAGTCCTTCCCATTCCAGGAGCTTGAAGGCGTCTTCCATTACGGCAGTAAACAGTTTCGGAGAGATAACGTCTCCCTGCCTTACGCCTCTTCGCAATGGAATCGCCCTCGTGCTCTGCTCCTCTGTACTCGGACCGACATGGTGGCGTTACTATACAAACACTTCAACACTTCGATGTACCGATAGTCAATATGGCATCGCTGAAGAGACTCAAGCACCGCCCATGTTTCTACCGAATCGAAGGCTTTCTCATAGTCCACAAACGCTAAGCATAATGGCAAGTTATACTCTTCGGTCTTCTGTATAACTTGCCGCAGCGTATGGATGTGGTCTATGGTATTATAGCCTTTTCGGAAACCGGCTTGTTCGGGAGGCTGGAAGTCATCAAGTCTGTGTTCGAGACGGTTCGTGATGACCCTTGAAAACAGCTTATAGACATGGCTCAGAAGCGTGATGGGTCTGTAGTTCTTCAATAGGTTGTTATCACCTTTTTTGAAGAACAGCACCACCTCGCCTCTATTCCATGTTTCAGGCGTTATGCCCTCGGACAAGACGGAATTGAAGAGCTTCTGGAGGACTTTAAGTACCGGTGTTCCACCCGCTCTCAGAAGCTCTGAAGTGATTCCGTCTTTGCCCGGCGCCTTGTTGTTCTTAAGCTGCTTCAGGGCCATCCTAATCTCGTACAGACTGATGTCCGGGATATCTTCGGTATAATGTCGGGACAGCTTGGCTCTTGGATCTCCTACCAAACTGTCCACGGGCTTTGCGATCGAAGTGTATAACTGTCCATAGAACCTCTCGATCTCGCCTAAAACCTCCGCTTTGCTCGACGCTATGCTGCCATCTTCCCGTTTCAGGTTTGTCAGCTGGCTTTGCCCAATAGACTTGTCCTTTGCGAACACTTTGGAGTCTTGGTTTCGCTCAATAGTTTCTTTAATACGGTTAAAGAGACGCAGATCATGTCGCAAGGACTTAGATATACGTCTATTAAGCTGCCTATATGACTTCGCGTCACCCGGAGACTGCAACTGTAGCGAGCGTCGTTCAGCCATGAGGTTTAAGGTTTGCTCGGTCAATTTCTGAGGTCTATCTTTACGGCGGGGTCTAAAAAACTTAGACCCTACTTTGTGGACAGTTTCCACCAGCCCGTCGTTGATTTCGTCCACTGAAGCCAAGTTCTCTAGGCAAGCAAAGCGGTTAGAGAACTCGAGTTGAAAGCTTTCGGGGTTTTGAACATGGGCTCGAGTAGGTCGGAGCGTAGACTTCATCAGGCTGGACCTTTCAAGTTTAATATTGATATTCAGTGTGCCTCTTACGATTCGGTGATCACTACCGGTCTTTACCCTGTTGATCACAGAGACATCACTGAATATCCGTTTCTTGTCGGTCATGATCTAGTCAGTCAGGTAGTGGTGGTTTCTTGTCGGTTGGTTGTAGGTCATAGTCTATCTCGTTTCTCGTGGAACCGTCAGGACTCATCCAGGTCCATTTCCTGTGAGGCGGCTTCTGGAAGAAAGAGTTCATCATGAAGAGTTCCTCTCTCTCCAGAAAGTCGGCCAGCCTCTGACCCCTAGGGTTCCGTTGCCCATACCCAAATTGCCCCTTTAATGAAATTTGTCAGTTTAATGAAATGTAATACATATTAGATTTATTAGGGATGTTGACATGAATCGTGAATATACAGGGTGCAATCTTTTACGTGATACAAAAATAGTGTATCTAGTTCCGCTCATGCTGGAGAATATAATGCATTTATTCAATCTTTATTTATTTTGTAAATTATCATATTATTTGTGTAACGATGTTGAGAAATTAAAGGCTTTTTATTTTATTTTATTATTCAATTGTTTAAATTAGTCTTATTTAAAACTTCATATTTTTCTAACAAATAATTGAATCACAAACTCAAAGTATGGACACCCTACATTCTATGACAATGACACATCACGAGTTTTATCAATTATCTTATCACTGTTATTGATGATTGATAAGTTCCGTACCTAATTACCGATTCGAAGAAAGCCTTATCAATTTGAATAATTTTCTCTTAAGAAATCTTGGAGGGACTAGCGTTACCCAGTTTCCGCTGGGGACAGCGACATCTAGCGTTTAACAAACAAATCTGTCACCTAAATGGATTTACGTAGAGAAAGACATTTTTTTACGTAAATCAGTTTTTCAGCGTCAAAATTTCACATCATGGGACCATCGGTCGTTCTCGATTACACACAAAAGTTACCGATAATGCCTGATTGCATTACACGGCCAAGTTATCAACATTTGCGAGTGGTTCTACATTACCGTGTGGTGATTGTACTTCTACATAAAGACTGTTAATAATAAACGAAGTAAGTAGACAAAATTTATTTACAAAATGAAAACTAGTTTCCTTCAAACGTATTAAACGTAACGTAAACGTAATAACTGTTCAAAATGTCCACCACCTTCCTGCTGGCATAACTCCGCACGCCGTCTTAAATTGTCTCTAAGTTTGCGAAGTACATACTCCTTGGCTCTCACAACATCAAACGCCTGTATAATTTTTTGGCGAAGCTCTGCGACAGTATGCGATTCTCGCTCGTAAACTTGCCTTTTAATCTCACCCCATAAAAAGAAGTCTAGTGGGGTGAGATCAGGGCTACGAGGTGGCCAAGCGATGGGGCCATTGCGTCCAATCCATCGGTCGGGGAACTCCTGATTTAAGTAGTTTCGAACCCGTAGTGAAAAGTGTGCAGGAGCTCCGTCTTGCTGAAAGTGTAAGTTTTCTAGATTTTCATCAAGAACTCCCATCAATAATCTTGGTAAAACGTTTCTTAGCAGATCCTCGTATTTAGGCCCATTTAGTGTACCTTCAATAAAATGCGGCCCTATTACGCAGTTATTTAGAATGCCTGCCCACACATTAAGCGAAAAGCGAGTTTGGAATGCATCTCTGCGTGTGACATGTGGGTTTACATCACTCCACCAGTGTTCATTGTGGACGTTGAACAATCCTATTCTTGTAAAGGTCGCTTCATCTGACCACAAGATGTTGAGATGTAAGTGACCTAGTAGCCATTGGCAAAACTGTGTCCTTTTGCCGTAATCCGCGAGAACAATATCCTGTACACTCTGAAAGTGGAAGGGATGTTTCCCTTGGGCATTCAACAGTTTCCACATAAAAAAATGGGATGTTCCAAATCGAGCCGCGGCTTGCCTTGTGCTGGCTTGTGGGTGGCGGTGAAAGTACTCCAGTACTCGAGTACGGAACGGTTCCGCGTACCGTGCTCGTCGTCCTCTGCCTCGGGCATGTTCTGGGACTGTAAACTGGCCATAAGTCCTTAAATTATGGACAGTACTGTTTATAAGACGACGTGTCGGGATTGGAAGTTCCGGATATTTTTCATGGAACAATATCTGAGTTTGCATCGTAAAATAAAACGACACCATATCCGAACGCTCAATATGCGTAATAGGGATAGGGAGGAGGCATTTTTAAAACTTGGTAATTTTTTTGAGTTAGATGATTATTTTGACAAGTCATGTCACGTCGACAGTTGTCGAAATTACTTGTTTTAAATTATTATGGTACCTATCACTCTAGAGTATTTACTGTAAAACTGATACTAAACTTTTTGTTCATTTGTAAAGAAGTAGGATGACCATTCATATGGAAAAAAAAGAGGATATCTTGCAACTGAAATTAAAACTGAATAAAGCAAGTTAGCAATCGAGACCTTTGTAAGACCTCTTAGTTGTGGGAAGAAGTATATGAAACACTAATTTTGTATCACGTAAAAGATTGCACCCTGTATAACATGTTCTTTTACCATAGCAGGGAATATTAGAATGCTGAAAATCATATTTTGCAAGTGTAAATATGCGTAACAAATTAATTAAAAATAATTAAAAATATTTAAAACTAGTGGCTCTGTGAGCTGTAGACCTCGCGAGCAGAGCTTGAAATAACATGGTGCTAAGAGCTTTAAATACACCGTGTTTTTTTTGATTTCCGTTAATTTCAAGGGTGCATTCCTGAGCTTAAATCAAGTAACTTTCTCAAAGACACCGATGTTCTAATTAAGTCCATTTCGGAGATAATCCATAATTTATTTTTTTACTATAAGGCCTCTACAAGCGTGTACACTTGCCTTAGGGCCGGCTTACATATTGATTAGTGTTTAGAATGAGTTCATACATTTGCTACTAAACTTAAGTACAATCTCGGTCGATTGATGTACGACATGACATTGATATGTCACAGATTTCAATTGTTTGGTTGAGTTAAATGTAATGCCCGTGTTACAACAACGCTATATGCCACATTTAATTACTTTTTAAACAAAAAAAAAACAAAAAAGAAAACAAAAAAGAAAACAAAAAAAAATTTTTTTTTTGGAAATTAACTATGCCATTTAGTTCTTATAAACGTACTTAACTATACCCCGAAGTTAACGGAATTCAATAAAAACACGGTGTATAGTAAATTAAAGAAAAACAATACGAAATTTATGTGTAAAAAAATACAAAAAGTTATAATATCCCAGCATACAATTACTGGGGATCGAACCCAGACCCTCTGTGCAAACAGAAAAAGCGAACGTTTACAAACTGAGCCAAATAGTTCTTAGATGGGTTGACGAAATTTAGCTACTCCTTCTCAAATTAAAATTAGTTAAAATTAAATATCTAAATACCGCCTAAACCAGCGATAATTTTTTTCTGCATTTTTTGCTATTAACTCTGTAAACATGTTTCAAAAAGAAAAAAGTCTTATGATATCGATACGACTATTTGTTTAGGCGCCAGGTATCACGACTCCGCCATTTTTAAAAATTTCCAAAAACCGGATTGACAAAAAAATTTTATTTAGTCATAAAATTCGGTCACAAAATTTCACGAGAATCGGCTAAGAATTGCGACCTGTAGAGGAGAACATCCGGACATACGAAAGCAAAATGCCAGAGTCAAAACGTAGACCTTCGCTTCGCTTCGGTCAATAATGCCCAATATCACGTGACTCCAAACGTCAATCGCAGCGCGTTAGGTCACGCTGTGAGAAACACTCACAGACAAGATTTCAAACCTGACCGTAATCTATACGTCACCACCAAAGAGTTTGAATGTTCAAAAACTGTATTTATTTATTATTTCGCCATTAGATATTTATTACGTAAAAAAATATTATTACACAATATAAAGTATATATTTATTTCTTATTCAATAAATAAAATGTTACACAGGGTTCTTTTAGATTCCTCACGTCATGGGCTATCAGAATATACACCATGTATGTTAGCCGATTTTTCGTAGTTTACGAGTTATGTTTTTTTTAACTTTTAAGTTTTGTTAATATATGTCATAACCTCTTGGGGTTCAATGTCCTAATACTAGTACAAATTATCTCCAATTGTCCAACTTCTGTTTGTATTTGTTAGGATTATTTAGCAAGAAGTTAATTTTGTTTCCAAATTACCCGCTAGATGTCGTTGTACCATGTGTTAAATTTCCTACTTCGCGGTATTAAGATTTTTCTGCAAAACATGACGTCTGGCTGATATTAATCATTGTCAAGCTTTTAGAAGTTATACCTCTAACGAAATTATACATTATTGTACAGCAAAGACATATGTAACTTCGTATAAGACGAATAAAGTCTAAGGAAAAAACGTGCCTCGGAATTCAAGTAAAAGTCATTCTCGAATAGATGCCGCGCACACCTTTAGCCTATCGTCGGCTAGATGGCGTGACGACACCGTTTCACATTTAACAATTTTAACACATAGATATCAGTGAATGAACATGGATCAAAATGATATAAAAATAATAAAATCATTTATCCATATATATACATTTTTTGATAACTTTATACGTTTTCATTTTGAGTTTTAGTCGTGTGTCGATAGATGGCAGTAAATTTACAGTGACTACAAAATTTACAATGACAGGACCCCTATATACTATCTATTCTTTTTGTTGTACAGTCATTAGAGTGTTATTCTTTTGGGCCCTTTTTACACCAATGAAATCTAAATCTTAATTAAATGGAACAGAGTTGCTTTTTTTTTGTTTCGTTCGATTTTAAAACAAAATAATTTCAACTCTTATATTTTTCTAATACATTTGATTCAAATTCGATTGCCAATTTTCCTTGTATGGTGGGAATATGCTAGAGGATAATAGGTAGTATAGGTAACTACTACACATTGATGTTTCATTTTAATTCCAGCTTCGATATTTATTAGTTAGCTTCTAATGAGAAGAAAACTATTAAATATTGGCACACTGTGTTATTATCTTTTGTTTTTCTGTGATAGCTAAGCAAAGGCAATTTCATTAACTTGAGATAAGCTGAAGGTGAGGTTCCTCAACAACATAAATAGGTGTAGTTATATATACCTATAATATGTGTATTATCTGCAGGAAATATTTCTGTGTAAAGGCTCCGTCACATTGACGTGGAAACGTTCCGGAGCGGTCGCGGAGCGGCGTGGTAGCAAGGCGGTGATGTCACATTGAAGGCTCCGTCACATTGAAGCGGTAGCGTTCCGGAGCGGTCGCGGAGCGGCGCGGTAGCAAGGCGGTAATGTCACATTGAAGGCTCCGTCACATTGAAGCGGCAGCGTTCCGGAGCGGTCGCGGATCGGCGCGGTAGCAAGGAGGTGATGTCACATTGAGGTCTCCGTCACCTTGACGCGGAAACGTTCCAGAGCGGTCGCGGAGCGGCGCGGTAGCAAGGCGGTGATGTCACATTGAAGGCTCCGTCACATTGACGCGGAAACGTTCCGGAGCGGTCGCGGTAGCAAGGCGATGATGTCTCATTGAAGGCTCTGTCACCTTGACGCGGAAACGTTCCAGAGCGGTCGCGGAGCGGCGCGGTAGCAAGGCGGTGATGTCACATTGAAGGCTCCGTCACATTGACGCGGAAACGTTCAGGAGCGGTCGCGGAGCGGCGCGGTAGCAAGGCGGTAATGTTACAGTGAAGGCTCCGTCACATTGAAGCGGCAGCATTCCAGAGCGGTCGCGGAGCGGCGCGGTAGCAAGGCGGTGATGTCACATTGAAGGCTCCGTCACATTGACGCGGAAACGTTCAGGAGCGGTCGCGGAGCGGCGCGGTAGCAAGGCGGTAATGTTACATTGAAGGCTCCGTCACATTGAAGCGGCAGCGTTCCAGAGCGGTCGCGGAGCGGCGCGGTAGCAAGGCGGTGATGTCACATTGACGGCTCCGTCACCTATTAGACGCGGAAACGTTCCGGAGCGGTCGCGGAGCGGCGCGGGAGCAAGGCGGTGATGTCAAATTGAAGGCTCCGTCACATTGACGCGGAAACGTTCCGGAGCGGTCCCGGAGCGGCGCGGTAGCAAGGTGGTGATGTCACATTGTGTGCGGTCGACGGATTGAAAGCGTTTTGATCGCGGACCCGCGTTGCAACCGCGTTAAGTTACCTACGGCTACGGGTAGGCGGGCGCAGGCAGCACAACTGCTCCGCCTCCGATCCGCGAACAATATGACGGGCGAGTGACCGCGACCGCGCCGCTTCCGCTCCGCGTCGGTTCCACCACATTCGGTCGGCGTGTCGAGAGCGGATAGAACGCAACGACAACTAATCCCAAGAATTGACATAGGCACTAGTTTTTACGAAAACGACTGCCATCTGACCATCAAACCCAGAGGGAAAACTAAGCCTTATAGGTTTCCTAACGATGTTTTCCTTCACCGAAAAGCAACTGGTAAATATCAAATGATATTTCGTACATAAGTTCCGAAATATCGAGAGCGGATAGAACGCAACGACAACTAATCCCAAGAATTGACATAGGCACTAGTTTTTACGTAAACGACTGCCATCTGACCATCAAACCCAGAGGGAAAACTAAGCCTTATAGGTTTCCTAACGATGTTTTCCTTCACCGAAAAGCAACTGGTAAATATCAAATGATATTTCGTACATAAGTTCCGAAAAACTCAGTGATACAGTCAACGGTAAAAATATGGGTGTACAAATCATCTCAAAAATATGTCCCATAACTCTTATGTCAGTGAATTAAGAAGTATGGGACATATTTTTGAGTAAGTTGTCTATATACACCCATATTTTTACCGTTGACTGTACCAGCCGGGGTTTGAACCCGCGACCTTCGGATTGAAAGTCGCACGCTCTTACCACTACCGGCGCTAACATTCATTGCAAACAATATTGTTATTTACTTCATTCCGCACAACCGCTCCGCCTCCAATCCGCGCTCAATGTGACGGGCGAGATTGAAAGCGGTGCCGCGCTTCGGCGATGTGGCATAGCTCATAACTTTCTGTGCATTCCCGTCAATGTGACGGAGCCTCAAGGATTTTACATGAGGTGCTGGTTTCGCCATCTTCATGCGGATCCGCCCACCTTTTGTTATGAGACACAGTCTAGCAGCACTAGGGAATGCAATAACCGGCCAAACTTCATAACCGGTTTCGGTTACGGTTATGCCCGAAAAATAACCGAATATCGGTTATAAACGGTTACGGCTACGGCTACGGCTACGTTACGGCATTTAATATGTAGGTATATTCTAGGCCTAGTACATACCTTATAAAGTATGCGGCTAACGTGAGTTCGACAACAGACAACCACCTGGACACACTTAGATGCCCATTAGTGGATTATGTTATCGGAAAGTGGATATTTATGTTGTGTTGTGTCAAGCTACTGCGCACTACTCACACCGATGGTCTTAGCCTAGCGCATTGTAAAACCTCTGTGATTGTCCGCGGCCGCGGCGACATGGTTCGCATCATTTTGCAGTAATTTCTCAGTACATACACTCTACAGTTTAATTAAAGGAAAAAAAACGCTTGAGCAAATTTAACGACGGCCGCCAAATAAATGTGAAACAAACGCGAGCCAGCGTCAGCGTCGAACGAAGTCGGTCGGAATGTTTTTTATACTAACCTTTGAATATACTAACAGACCTAATAACGAATCTTGCAACTAGGCCTGTTACTACCTAGTACGACCTACACCTACTCCAAGGCCAATAAAAAAAGTCCAGTAATAGACTTACAATTACAAAGACCACCAGCAACACTCGTAACTGAACAACGTTTGCAGTTTAAGCCCCGTGTCCATATCGCGCGGCAAACTATCGATCATTGGCGCGCTCGAACGTGCCGCGCGACGAACCATTCATTGTCGGTTTTTCGACGCGCGGCAAAGGAATGTTCGCGCGCAGTTGGGACGCATGTGTATATATTTCAGTTGCCTCGCGCGGCCTCGCGAGCCAAAATACAAGTTTGCCCCGGTCGAACAATGCTCGCGCGGCCGCCGCGCGATATCGAGACGCGGCTTTAGATATACATATTGATAATGAACAATGTGTAAGGGGCGGGGTACGCACTCTGACAGCGCCACGCCGTTGGGCTGGTTGATGTAGCGCTCGTGGTGCAGCACGGCGTCCGTCCAGGGCAGCTCGAGGAAGGCGAGAACGGAGCGCAGCGTTTCCTGCGGCCGCAGCACCAACGCCTCGTACCGCACCGGCAGGCAGCGCGTCGGCCCCAGCGCCTGCACACAACACAACACACACCCGTCACCACTCTACTCGACCAACCAATCTTAATGGTACACACACAAACACTGTTAAAGTACACATTTTGGTATGTGAGCCTATAAGTGAGCACAGAAGCCGCGTGGAGACACAAACTTTTACATACAAATAAAAAAAAATGTTTCTTGATCTAATTAGTTGCCTCCGGCTAGGCTATCATAAAATAAATATAGCCTCTGATTATACAACTGCAGCGTGCTACAAGTATCTTGTGCAACATTTCAATTAAGTAACAATATTCCATTACGATTTAAAACATTCAACATTCAACACAAACAGAAATTTTGCGCAATGAAGATCAAATGCGAAAATCATTTCTCATAGCTACTTCAGAATCGATAGGTATAATCGCGCCGGTTATGCTGCACTTGCGCTTACGTGTTATATATACCTACTTACGCGCAGCGGAGTTACCGAGTTCCGATAGCATTTTATATAGCGATTGTGCTTTAGATGCAGCACGGTTTGTAAAATCAATGCGATGCTGAATCGCTCGCGAGTCATTTCTGGATGTATCTCACTGAGTCAGGACCGACTGACATACTCCAAGAGAAGTACTCATCTTATCTGGCTGGCCGTAAAATAAAGGTTAACAAAGTGTTCATCAACAGTGTGGACCTAATGCTTGCTACTTACTGTGATAACAGGATGATTATATGTATAGGCTCATATTTTCCCAAACTCGTTCTCTAAAGTTTATCTCATCCGTAACTTTCTCAAAGCGGCTGACAAAATAAATGCACATCTTACACAGATCAACCTAGCCCCAAACTAAACTCTAAATCATAATTAGATTCCAAAAAAGTAAGACAATGTTGCCACTTTTTACTAGCGCGTCTTGTATTTATGTAAAAATAAGTAAGTAAAAGTACTTTTTTAAATCGTAGGAATAAAATTACCAATTAATAAATTATCTTAGCGTGTTTACTTATTTATAAAAAGGAATTTACTATTTTACAAACAAATTATTGCAGTGGCAACATTTTTTGGAATCTAATTATGATTTAGAGTATAAGCAAAGCTTGTACAGTCAGCGTCATATAGTTGGTAGCATCCAAAGTATTCAAATAGTTCGGTACACTATGTAATTTGTATGGCGTACCGAACTATTTGAATACTTTGGATGCTACCTACTATATGACACTAACTGTACTATGGCTGCTAGGCGACGATATACATACTTTAGTTATACAGGGTGATTCATGAGACGTGAGCAGGACTAATCCTGCACACTCAGTAACTGATAATTGATCAATCACCGTCGTATTTATAGGGGAAACAACCACACTTTTTCCTATTTTTTAACTTTTTGGTGAGGGCAAATTTAATCCTCTACAATCATGGTCACCCTACAAGACCTAATTAATAAGCATAAAACCTCTTTAATTTTTGATTACGAAGAAAATAAACTGTCAAACTTGAGTGAGATACAAGTTTTCAAAAGTAACCAGACCGCGATGACAGTGGTGACATTCAATTTGACACAGAATATCGGTAGTTTAGTATTCTAATTTTAGGGTGACCACGCATGTCGTAAATAAATTCATAACTTTTTTTTTCAACGTGACTAGAAAATTAACGTTAACCTCACTAATACTGATACGAAAGTGTTGCTTATAATCTACGAAATGCGCAGTATTAGTCCTGCTCACGTCTCCTGAATCACCCTGTATAGATAAATACGGGTGTCATTCTGAATCCCTAACAACGTTTGTCCTAAAGTCACTTGCCCTAACTGGTTTGTCCTAATGGGCACATGCCCTAACGATCAATTGTCATAACGATTATTTTCCATAATGTAATGGTTAGCCTAAGATTCATTTGCCCTAAGCATTTGTACCATAACTATCAAGATCCCTAATGTTTTTTACCATATTCTTCGAAATCCCTAACAATGTTTGGCATAAAATAACATGTTCTAACTGTTTTGACCTAATGGCTATTACCCTAATGATCAATCGTCATAACAGTTACTTTTCCTATTGATCAATTATCATAACAATTACTTTCCATAATTAATGGTAACGAACTGTTGCCACAAAAGGGGGTTAGGTTAGGTTAGAACCGTGACCCTCGCAAAAACGAACTGCTGCCACAAAAGTGGGTTAGGTTAGGTTAGAACTGCGACCATTGTAAAAACGAAATGTTGCCACAAAAGTGGGTTAGGTTAGGTTAGAACTGTGATCCTCGCAAAAACGAACTGCTGCCACAAAAGTGGGTTAGGTTAGGTTAGAACTGCGACCATTGTAAAAACGAAACGCAATAGGGAAATCAAAATTAGGGCATACGAGGGTTAGGTCAAGCAACGATAGGCTAAGTAAAATTAGGTAACATGATGTTTAGGATATATAATTTTTAGGCCTAACAATAATTAGACAAAAAAAGAATTATGCTACATAACATTAGGATAAATACTAAATATGGAAAGTGTCATTAGGGAAAAAGATATTAGGACAAAAAAAAATCGCCCATTCGATAATAGGGAAACCAAAATTAGGGAATACGCGCGTTAGGACATCTGATCATTATGACAAACAATATTAGGGAATGCAAAGATAGGAGAAAAGATTTTAGGGATTCAGATATAGATCCGATAAATACATACTTATATACATAGAAAACACCCATGACTCGAACAAATATTTGTGTTCATACCACAACTATACTTACCGGGATTCGAACCCACGACCATCGGCTTCACAGGCAGGTTCACTACTCACTAGGCCAGACCGGTCGTCAAGTTCCCAAAGGATTGGTAGGCTAGTGATAGCTAGTGTATATAAGTAGAGAGGAGTACCCACCTTGCACTGCTGGTACATGAGGCCCACGGCGTGGTTCCATTTGGTGAGGCACTGCCGGTACGACGTCAAGTCGAACCCAGTGATTGTTACCTGCGGAAACACATTGATTATCACTATAGGTAGGGTCGAAGTGTATCCGCAAGGGCCCCCGAAAACAATAAGATAAGATAAGATCACTATAGGTAGGTAGGTAGATATGTTGCAGTCCATAGCTTATTAAAACCAAAACACCTGTTAAATCTATAGTACGGATAATACGGGTCTATATTAATTCGCATAACGTAATACTCCTAATTCAAATTGGCATAACGTATGTTACGCATAATTTCTAAATCGCATAACATTATTCCGCATAACTGAATACGCATAATGTTAATGCGCATAACGTAAATTGTCATAACCATGACTTGGGATAAATATAATAAGCATAAAGTTACTTTGCATAATTATTAAATAGTATAAATGTAAAAGGTAAATTAATACAAATGTAGACAGAGCGACTCTTTTATGGTTCAGTAGGTTCAGAGAACGAAGTTTTAATTTAATGTAGCGCTTTTTTAGATCACAAATATCACAATACGGTTGCCAAAAAATTAATTAGCAATCTTGCGGCCTCTCTCTAAGGACTTCAGCAATCCAAATGAGTTTTTGACTTTTGCTCGATAAAAAAATCACTAAAATAGGTCTAAATCGCACTTAAAAAAAATTGCACAAAAAAATCGAAATATGAAAATTATTTCCCAAACCTAAAAGATCCTAAAGTTATTAAAAAAAAGAAGAACACGGACTTACTACGCCTTAATAATGTATTACAGGAAAAACATTATTATTCGTTACAAAAGCTTCGCTTCGTTTCGCTCGATCCTGCCTTGGCCTTGTGAACCTGACCTAACCGAGTTGGTTTTGCCTTGATTCATCTAATTCTCTTGCTTTATTAAATTATGCTAATTAATTTTGTGCCAAATAAAGTTATAGTTAATAATGTTATGCATATTTAAATTATGCGGATTCAATATTATGCGCAATAAGTGGTATGCTTTTTTTAATATTATGCCTGTTCAATGTTATGCACAATTATGTTATGCCAAAACTGTAATGCGAATTCATATTATGCCAATTAATGTTAGGCGTATTAAGGGGAACCCTGATAATACCTATACTAGTCCGTAGAATAGAACCATAATCGCCCGTCAGCGGCGAGTATTAGATCCGCGGAAAACCACAGCATGCATATTCTTAACAACTATGCTCAGACAAATCAGAGATCAGATCAGATATGGGCCATCGTTTATTGTAATAAGTATACCTATCTACCCCATTGTTTCTTGTAGAGTCCTTCACATGTTATAACAACATAACATAAACAAAGCAGCTGTGACGAGTATTTATTCAACAAAAACGTGGACATATTGTCACCGACGGTTCCGATTGTCACAACTCCTTCGGTTTTTATATCCGGCAACGTTACGCGTGTGAACACAAACATAACTTAACGAAGATAACACCGTAGGTATACGAATGCATGCAATTTATGCCATATTTTACTGCGATGTTTGACCGATGAATAATACATTTTTTCTCTTGATATGGAAAGATTTTCCTCTAGCTTATTTACTATTTATAGATCATAAATAGAAAAAGTTCTGGGAAAGTTCGTGTGGCACGCACCACTGATGTTCACGGAATCTCTTAACTACCGAATCAACTATTATCTAAAAAAACATGGAAGATCTACCTATATGAACTAACTGGTATCTAAATAGAGGGTACTGGACCGCAACAATACTTTGATGACTGACTCAAAGTTGTCACGCTCGCTTGCCGAGTGCGAACGCGTTTACATTCGGGATAACTTGGTTAGACAGGCTTGTTATGAACCTTGAGGTCACGTTATATACAGTGGCGCCTGATACCCAGTCGGCGTTCGCACTAAAGTATATTTCAATAGAACTTGCTAACTATGTAAACAAACCGCCATATTGAAATTGTCTCTGAATGATGAATTTACTAGTGATGGGCAAGACTCCTACGTACTACTTTACTAATGTCAAACCATATCGAATAATAAAATACCAAAAGTAAAAAACAAGTAGTTATTTATTTTTAATTTGTTTAATTACGATCAGAAGACAAATTAGTACTTAAGAATGATGTATTGATGTATTTTATAACCGCGGCGGTAGGTACAGAGCGTGGGTTGGGTAGTGTGTAGCGGGTTTATATCACAAACTTTAGTCACAACACTACCCATCATAGACAATTGTAGAATTTAAAAGAAACAAAACCGTCATTCCAACAGGTCCTAATAACCTAACTTATGAACCCATTTTAAACTTTTAATTAAATATCCAAGATACAGTTATATATTTATGTATTTTACGGAACGGACCGTTTCAATAGTGTATATGTGTATGGTTTCAATGGTATTTGATGAGGTGGTGTGAAAACTCAAAGAGAAACAGTGATAAAACAAAGTTACGTTCTTTGTTGACATAGTTAGCAAGTTCTATTGAAATAGACTTTACAATGAAAACTGGGCGGCACAGTTATATAGGAATTATCGCGCGTCTACGTCTAGTGCGTGCAAACTGCTACTTGTTTACTTTCTGCTAACCAGGGCCGCACACATCGGACCGTTGAACCCAACGTCCATACCTTAACACACACGCTATGTCGTATGAGAAACTTAACCGTCTCTATTAAATCTCGCCGATTTTCAGTGACTCCAGTAAGGTGAAGGAACACATTGTTAGAAAATGGAACCGAGCCGTGGCAAAATATGTAATTATTATGAGGCCGGCATCATCGCTCAGCGACGAAGGCCTTTTTTTCCAAATAAAGATTTTTTTTTAATGCCCGGACAATGCGGGAAGATGATCAATCTGATGAAAGGCCATACGGATTCTTAAACAAATCTTCTCGACTTGAGCATTCTCGGCATCTTTTCTGTAACGACTATGCGTATGTCAAAAGTTTAAAGGGCCATATGTACTGTAAAACGTTGTACAATACACATGCGAATAGGTAATTCGCAACTCGTGTCGATTTAAAACACTCCCTTCCGTCGTGTTTTAATTTAGCGCCACTCGTTTCGAATTTCCTCTTTTCCGCACTTGTATCGTAAATAACTATATTATATTGTATTGTATACTGGTTCAACCAACAAACATTTTATGAATTCCCTCGAATATTAACTTAGATATCAGTACCTAGAGCACAGCCTCCACTGCTGGCCACTGGCTGAATAAGCAAGTAAAAACTCCTAAAAACGCAAAGCGTGATGTAAAGCTATAAATAATCCATTGTTAGACAGTTGCCTTTTTCCTATTATAGAAATTTAATATTTTTACGATAACAAGAGAACTGGAATGTGAAGGATGTACCCTGGCCCTCTTTTGCACTTAAATTAAAGGTAATTAAATTTGCTATAACTCGATTTCTTACAATTTATCTCACAGCATAGCCTTGTGAAGATATTTTACTGAAAGTATAAGCAGAACTCAAAATTGATTTAAGTAATTAAAACACATTTTTTGTGACCTTCTCAAAAACTATCATATATATAAAATTGAAAAACCAGAACGGGATAAAAAACGAGCGAAGAAGAGAGACGGCGCCTTACAAATTTCTAAAAAAGTTTTTGACACGTATCTCGAATACAACGCACGTATGATAAGAAAAAACTGTTTAAATCTATTATCTACATATGAGAATAAAACTGAGCATAAAAACTATCGCTTTCGATGCGTATTTAATTTACAATAAGGAAAAGAAATTTTCATAACCATCTTCATCGGCCATTTCTCGGCAACTCTCGGTTGCTTTCGTTTGGCGGTGCTACAGATTAGACCAAATAATCCGTAAGTTAAAGTAAACTAAATTATGTTTGTCATGTTGGTATACAGGTATTTCTGAGTTTTTTTACACGAAGTAAAATAAAAAGTGCTGCCAACCTCAACCTTAGTCTATAGAGCCCATACGAGTGATTTATGTCATATATGACTTATCATTCTTATCAATCAAAGTAATTACTATATTATTATTATCAATTTGTATTTTGTTGTTTTAAATTTATTTTTGAGTTATATTATTCAGATTGACTTTCACGGCTTCGGCAAACATTGCCATTCGTCCGGGGAACGGGCTAAGAATGCTGAGATGGGCCAAAAATACAAAGTTGATAGTAAGTTATGTAGGTAGATTAAAGTGCATGTTCAGATGTTATTGAGCGACCTGATAAAAATAAGCAAATGTACAGTCAGCAGTCGGCCAAATATCGTAATATAATTTTGTTGCCATAGAAATAAGGATGTGGTCCGGTATAGTGGCGAAATATTGAGAGACAAAAGCGGCTAAATTCAGTGGTGGCTCGGACACTTAGAGAGAATGGGAGAGGATCGTGCCGTGAAGAGAGCGCAGGTACTTGGGACAACAAAATGGGAGACGCCCGAGTGGACGTCCTAGGTATACCGCTGAAACGACGTAGTTGCTCAAGACCTGCTCAACCTCGGCCATGGCGACTGGCGAGAGCTATCGCAAGACCGAGAGGACTAGACTACCTATGTTTGTATGAAAAGGCGATTAAAGGGCGGTGGTCGTCCATATTCGTCTTAAGGCGAAAATTAATCTAATGAACGTTTTTGCAACTAGGCTTATAAGAACAAATAATAATTTTATCTTGAAACAAGTTTTAAATAAATACGTGTAGATGAAAAAATACAATCTTGCCTTTTATCAAATCACATCATTTTTTGACAAATTTGCGAATTGAATTATCCAAATAACGGCTACAAATAAGAAATCCCTATCACAGTTTTAAACCATGGCAGGGTTGAATACATAATAATGTCGGTATTTAACTAAACATAAGACGAACTCTTTATTTCATTTACGCGAGCGGAGCTGCGGGCCCGTCTAGTCATATATATAAAATTGAAAAACCAGAACGGTATAAAAAACGAGGGAAGAAGCGAGATGGCGCCTTACAAATTTCTAAAAAAGTTTTTGACACATTTCTCAAATACGACGCACGTATGATAAGAAAAAACTGTTCTAATCTATTATCTAAGTATGAGAATATAACTAGAGCATAAAAACTATCGCTTTCGATGCGTATTTAATTTACAATAAGCAAAAGAAATTTTCATAACATTCTTCATTTTACGACTATCGGCTATTACCGGAAACTCTCGGTTGGTTTCGTTTCGAACTTCAAATAACCAAAATTATGTTTGTTATGTTGGTATGCAGTGATTTCGGCCTTTTTTACTCGAAGTAAAATAAAAAGTGCTGTCAACCTCAACCTTTTACCTTAGTTTATGCCCATACGAGTGACATGCCATATAATGACTGATAATGACTTATCAATATCAATAGTAATTTGTATTTTGTTGTTTTAAATTTCTTTTTGAGTTATGTAATATGTTATTCAGATTTACTTTCACAGCTTCGGCAAACAAATTCGTCCGGGGACCGGGCTGCCGAGATGGGCCAAAAATACAATTAAAGTTGATAGCAAGTTATAATGTAGGTAGATAAAATTTAAGTGCATGTTCAGATATTTTTGAGCGAAACGACCTGGTGAATATAAGCAAACGTACAGTCAGCAGTCGGCCAAATATCGTAATATAACTCTGTTGCCATAGAAATAAGGATGTGTTCCGATATACTGGCGGAATACTGAGAGACAAAAGTGGCTAAGCTTACATTAATTGGCTCGGACATTTAGAGAGAATGGGAGAGGATCGTGCCGTGACGAGAGCGTACTTGGGACAGCGAAATGGGAGACGCCCAATTGGACGTCATAGGTACCTACCGCTGGAACGACGTAGTTGCTCGAGATCTGCTTATCCTCGGCCATGGGGACTGGCGAGAGCTATCGCAAGACCGAGAAACATGGTGTGTTTTGTTTTGTCTTTTCCTGGAGGCCAGGATTCACATAACCGTAGTAAGTAATGTTAGTATTCAGAAAGGGAAATGGGGAGTACGTACGTTTGTACCAAAAGGCGATTTATGGGCGGTGGTCGTCCATATTCGTCTTAAGGCGGAAATTAATCTAATGAACGTTTTTGCAATTAGGCTTATAAAAATAAATAATAATTTTATGTTGAAACGAGTTTTAAATAAATAACTATGTAGATGAAAAAGTATAATTTTGCCTTTTATCAAATCACATAATTTTTTTCAGATATTTTGCGTATTAAGTTATCCAAATAACGGGTACAATAAGAAATCCCTATCACCGTTATGAACCCTGGCAGGGTTGACACACTCTTTATTTCATTTACGCGA
The DNA here is from genome assembly GCF_910591565.1 of Cydia splendana. NCBI lineage: Eukaryota > Metazoa > Arthropoda > Insecta > Lepidoptera > Tortricidae > Cydia > Cydia splendana. The sequence goes on along the minus strand of NC_085967.1, from coordinate 273,506 downwards.
GCGGAGCTGCGGGCCCGTCTAGTTTGACATACGGTGATATGGGTGGGCTTAAATTATTCCGAATTTAATGTGCATTGAACATACTAGCAAGTTAGTTCTATCGAAAAGTCATAGTTTTTTAATGAAACTGCTAAAACTGAAAAAACCGGGCAAGTGCGAGTCGGACTCGCGCACGAAGGGTTCCGTACCATAATGAAAAAAAAAGCGGTCACCCATCCAAGTACTGACCACGCCCGACGTTGCTTAACTTTGGTCAAAAATCACGTTTGTTGTATGGGAGCCCCATTTAAATCTTTATTTTATTCTGTTTTTAGTATTTGTTGTTATAGCGGCAACAGAAATACATCATCTGTGAAAATTTCAACTGTCTAGCTATCACGGTTCGTGAGATACAGCCTGGTGACAGACGGACGGACGGACGGACGGACGGACGGACAGCGAAGTCTTAGTAATAGGGTCCCGTTTTACCTTTTGGGTACGGAACCCTAAAAAAGACCGAAATTCATTCAACAACACCCTTTTGTAAGTACCTATTTATGTTTTACTTTTGGTAACTTCAATGTTGATGGAGTGTCTGACCTTGCGGCTGATGATGGAGTGCACGGTAGCGCGGCCGTCGCGCATCATGAACAGGAACTTGGCGTTGGGGAACAGTTCCAGCACGTAGCCGCCCATCTTCAGCACCAGCGGGTCCTTGTTGCACAGCCGCGGCGCCGGCTCGCCGTGCCCCGCGATCACCTCCAAGCAGAACGCCGCGATGGCGTTGTCGAGCACCGCTTTAGAGACGCCGGCGGCCTCGAGCCGGACGGACTCCTTTGCGGAGTGTGCCCAATGTTGGCGCATCTGCAGGATGCGCGGGACGACACGCGTCTCCTGGCCGCAGCGCACGTCGGGGTGCGCGTCGAGCATGGCGCGCATGAGCGTGGTGCCGGAGCGCGGCACGCCGCCGATAAAGATGAGCGGTAGCTCGCGGCCCTCCACCCACTGGTCGGGGGAGCGCAGGCGCGCGGCTCGGGGCGCGCCGCCCGCGCCGCCGCGCAGCGCCCACACCAGCGCGCCGCCCAGCAGCAGCGCGAGCGCCCAGCGCCAGCGAGGCCCGCGCCACATGCCGCCGCCTGCACACACACACAAACTACCGATATTATTGCGTAACCGCGGATAAACAGTTGCCAAAAATGAATGATTTTAGAGGAATCCTAACCCGAGTCAGACTAAACTAGTAGGTAAACTGAGCTACTAATTTAGGGCAAGCAACGAATGTGCCGAACGCGCTCGTTATTTTATGCAACTAAATTCTACGAAGACAAAGACAAGTTAATTGCAACGACGTTCAAAGTAGAAATAAAAATAACATATTGCGAAAATATTAACATCTGTTCTGGCGCGTTGGCTTCAAAAATATCTGTTGGTACCGCATATAAATAAACAGGATAATATTTTATCCATTTAAAGACAGTTTTTTTTTGTAAAAAGGTTTTCCTTTTTCTTTTGCGGTGGGAATTAAACAACAAAACTCTTTGTTGGTGGAAACGCAAACCTATTTTATTTATAAAAACCAAGTCCGCGCTGCTTAGCCATCTCCCGCTCATTACTCGTTCGCGTTCGCGGTGGAAACCGTGCTTATGAAGTGTCGACGGTCGACACGTCTCTTCCGTCGCACTCGTCACGTCATTCTTAATTTAATTACCGACGATCGCTTGCGCAACTGCTTTCTACTAACTAATTGCAACTGCAAATAATAAACCTGCCATTATTAGATCGTAAATATTTTCATTGCTACAATTATTATTGTTTACGCGTTTCAATAAATAGTAAAAACGAGGTTGAAGCTATTGACTAACACAGTTCTCAAGCAATTAAATAAGATTTTCGAGTAGGCGTGGATGTAGGGAGTGCATAGGATCGCTAGGTGGTTGGATCAAGGGTCAGATGCAGAAGGCGGTGATCTTGGACACGGCGCGGATAGTCCGCCGTTTCCTCTCTCTGCGGCCCTGACCACCGGTAGCTTGGGCCTTGCCCCGCTGCTGGCGGCACCCTAGGTTAGGTTTTTTATAATGTGTTTATATGTATTTTTTATCGTTTTGTAAGTGTTTTTATATTTTACTTTTATATTCATATTATAAATAACCTAACTTGAGATGAAAAATAAATAAAGAGAATAATAATAATACACTGTCGTAACTGAAAAGTTATTTAGGCAAATACAATTGCAATCCTTATCAAATTCAATATACTAGCTAACTAGATTTCATGCACATTTAATGCATATTATAATTACACTACCACACAATTTAATTTAATATCTTAGGAGTTATCGGAAGAATAAAACTAACGCCCAAAACATTTACTGCTCTTGCTACTTGGTGCTGACATGGCGGTCTTTTGACTGACACTTGAAAAACCACCTCTTATGGCAATCAGCATAGGAAGCGTGAGCCGAATGGTGGTACACTATGTCCCTGTTCCATTGCGCTGCTCCCTGCTCTGCCCTCAGCACCCTACTACGAGGTATTATTCTTCTACTTCTTCTTCTTCTTCTTCGTGTTAGGGGCTATATAAGGCTACAAAGCCTATGTATCACTGCGACCATTGCTGATCTATTGTGACCGCCACCTACTACAACTTTCGATCCAAACCTGCAACTTCAAACAGCTGCAGGATCTTTTTGATCTCGAGAGACTTTAACTCCTCCGGGCGATGTGTCCGCCCAGGATTAAGTCACGAGTATGCATTAGGCAAGGGCACTCTGTGAGGATGTACAAGGGCATCTCGTCTACCTCCATACAGAGTCTGCACCACCCCATGTCACGTTTCCCCATAGTGTGCATGTGCTTATTTAGGCCGCAATGCCCAGTTAGCACCCTTACCAAGTTGCGAAGTTGGTTCCTAGACAGCGCTAAGGCGTTCGAAGACGCCTTTTTGCTGAAGGCCTTGATAAGCACTTTGGAATGGTTCAAACCTGTTGTTTCTCTCCAGAGTTGAATGGTTTTATAGTGACAGTAGGTCTTTAGGGTGAGCCGCGTTAGTCTTTTGGGATTACCACAAAACGGCTCAGGGCTGTAGTTCATCCCCTTAGGCCCTGCTCGCGCGAGTTCGTCGGCCTTTTCGTTTCCTACTATGAGGTATTAAGTAGATGACTGAACAGATAATTTTGAAAAGCGCATTGGGGTTTGCTTATAATTCGTTGTTTTTAGCATTAGAAATAAGGTAATAAATCTTGATGTGTCTTTTTATTGAAAAACATGTTATGAACCTAATACGATCATTTACATTCTTCTGCTTTCATAAACAGTAAACAAGGGCTGCCAGGTATCTACACAGGTGGAATTTGGTATAGAATGGAGAGCCTTGATGCACAAAAAAATGCCATCATATGATTGTCAAACAAGATTTCAGATAGGGTTGATTATGGTACTGTTAGATTGTAAATATGCCCATGTCTGGTTAGTACAAAAAAACTATCTCTATTAGCACTAGGCATTATAGTTGCAAAGTTACTGGCACCAATATAAACCACCACTATTCCTACTCTAATGCTTCTGAAGTTAATGTGAAGCCAATTTTTATTCAGTTAATGTTATTCTGTGTAGAGTAAACTCTATGTAATACTAATTAATTCAACACCTCATTAATTCTCTTCCTACTGCTCGGAATGCTCAGACCCCAATTCTGGCTTTTAAAAACATTAAACTCTAAACATTCAATATTATTTCTTATTTATTCTTATCACTTTTGAAGTTATGAGGTATACAGCATTGTGGATTGAGAAGGAAATGTATGTATCATTTCAGTTGATATCCTCCTACTAGTGCCATATCCCTACAAACAAACTCTGTCACATATCAACCCCATACACATTTCCTCTACCTACTTGTGAGTTATGTTTAACGACTAAGTATGTGATACTCGTAACATGCAAATTTCGAGTTGGTTTCAACTTTACTTTTATGCAATGAAACTGCAACATTTTCAGGACTCTATGTAAACAAATTTCAATAGCACATGTTCAGTACACACCAGCACATTCTAGTGAACGTAGTAATCCCATAAACCTGTTAGAAAACATGATGTAGATGTAGTGTAGGGACGCCCGGCCGGAAGTAGGCGGGCTGTCGGTCACGTGTCGCGTTCATTCGGCCCAAACATAGGAAACATGATAATTGGTCATGTAAGTATATGTCGATAATGAGATTGTGTACTCACCTACATAAAAATCCAAACTATGCAAATATGACAGTTACTCGCAGCGAATGCATTTCTTTGTGTGAATAATCCAATTTAACTGAAGATTACTCGTAGCCGGCGGCGCGCCGCAGCCCGCGCCTGAGCTGGTTCCCACAACAACACGTAGTGGACTCAACGGCCAGCGTTTCGGAAGCTTGCAAAACAATTCTCACACACCACAACCGTATTTATGGGCCTCCAATCGATAAACTAGCATTTGATTAGCAGTTACGGCTCTAACCAAAAAAGATACGGAAATAAAAATTAGTCTTTTGTTTTTTCAATTAAATCCAATTTGACTGTGTCTGTCGAATCCTACTCTTGCTATGCCCTGCCGTCGCACTGACATTGACAGTGGAGTGGAATTGACATACGTGACAGTGACACATACGTGACATAACCAATCTGTTGACAGTTGGTTGACAGATCTTTTAGAGATGTTCCCAAGATGTTCCAAAACACATAACAGAAGAGCGTTTCACATTGCCCATAACAGAAGAGCGTTTCACCGTGTAGGCATAATGTTTGGTGTAGTGAGCGTGACCGCTAAACACGGCGCCCCCGCGGCCTGGCTACGCGGATGTGGGATCCTAAGGGCCCTCCACACTCGTGAGCGAATCACGGCGCGAAGCCGCGAACGCGAGTATAGCGTCGATTTCGCAGATTGTTCACGCCTTCGCGCCTTATTCCCCGTTTTTTGTCGGTTTTTCGGCCCGCGTCAAAGGATATGCAAAGCGCGAACTTGCAAGACTCTACATTACACACCATTTTGTGTTTGTAATTATATTTTATTTATTTAATCTTTATTGCACACGGAAAATACAAACGTACAAGAGGCGGACTTTATGCTACAAGGCATTCTGTACCAGTCAACCTTCGTGCAAAGCAGGGCCCAGTTTTATAAAGTTACAAGTTACAAGTGTACAGGCGTTTACTGGCAACACTTGCTCCGTTTTTTACAATTTGCGTTTTATAAAAGTACTGTGTTACAATTTTACAGGTTACAGGTACAAGTGCCTGTAGCTCAACCATAGACGAAAATATGGGAGTTTAATAGTTTTAAACTCATAATCGAACAAGCGTTTTATAAAAATATTGTAAATTACAAGTGTAGATTGGTACACTTGTAACAAAAACTGACATACGTCTTGAGTCCTGTAATTCTTAAGTTTTAATTAAAATTATTCGTTTTCTGAGCGATTTTAAACTTTACTCTTTATTGTTACTCACCAACGCGAACGATTTTGCCAGGGCATGCATACTTTTCCATGCACTGACCTTATCAGTTTTTGTTAATGTATCTGAAGTATATAGTAAATAGGAAATAAAGTGACAATATGTTTGATATTGATTTTATTGATGATATCGTTTTATTTTATCTACTAGGAAACGGAAAGGGATTGGTGCCGATATTTGTCGTTGATTTATTAGCATTCGTCTCTTTATTTAAGTATAGTGCATTCACAATTCACATTATGGTAAAGTGTACTATTCATCATCGATACACAGCGTACTTAACTTTGAGCCGCTATCGAAACGATACATTTTATAATGTAATGTGAAACAGTATTTATTTACTTATTAGGTAAATATTTCATGAAATCTAACTTAATCTGAATCTGAAAACGGCCCGAAAAGTATATCCTTGGCATCGAACACCGCTCTCAACCACTCGATTTTTCCTTCTTTTCTGGGCATTTTTCCAATAATTAATATTTTACAACAAACAATAACACAGCATTTAGTAGAGCGTGAGTAGAGCACAGAGTATCTATGACAGACGTTTTTTTTTAAATAGTGATGTCCTTCACACCTGTAGATTTCACATGTAATCGAGATTGACCGTGGTTCTTTACAACTGTAATTATCTATGTGTATTTATAAAACACCTGTAGCCGTTCACAGTGCATTACAGGTGCCTGTAGCCTGTACTCTTGTAACCTGTAACTTGTAACTTTATAAAACTGGGCCCAGATAACTTGTACGCGTTGCAACATCAAACAAAGTAGGTACTTTACACAACTCATACAACCTTAGCATACAACTAAACAAATACAAGTAATAGAAATAATACAATAATAAAGTATAATACATATATAAGTACATATACAGCCTATACAGGGTTATTTTTGAGCCGTTAGGCCCCATTCGCACGACAGCTTAAAAAGCGTTGCGTTAAAACCCGACGTTGGCGCTTTTTTACCGTTTCCAATATTTGTGTTCATATGAACGCTTAAAAATCACTTGTGAGTCGTACTGCCACGTACGCATCTCAGCAAAGTCATACTTTATTTGCTATTACGACGTATTATTTGAATATAGCTTGAATATTTCAGGAATTTGTAAGCATAAGTTGACATTTTTAAGGTGAAACTAATAATAATCTTGACGATTGACACCAAAAATTGACACTTGACAGCCAACTGACAGCAGCGCCGGCGCTTTTTTAACGCTTGTGAGAACAGATACACGGAGTTCCGTATGGTCTATTCAATTTGACGCCAACGCTCAACGCCGAAAATCGAACAGTGCTCGATAAAAAAGCGCCGCGCTTAAAAACCGCCTTCGTGTGAATACATACATGGTTATCCATTTGTGTCATTCAAACGCTTTTTTAAACGCGCGTTGAAAAAGCTGCCGTGTGAACGGGGCCTAAGCCATATTGTAATATAATTTGCGAAAAGTCCCTAAAAAAATCTTAGTGAAATAAAAATAGTATTTTGAAGTGAAAACTTCTTTAACGGTGCTGAGCACTTTATGAGGTGGGGAAAAAATGATAAACTCGAGACAGCGTAATGCAGGCCACACACGTAAAGCCCCCTCCAGACTATGCGCGTGAATCGCGGGCGAAGCCGCGAACGCGAGTGTGGAGTCGATTTCGCTGTCTACGAAAATCGACTCCACACTTGCGTTCGCGGCTTCGCCCGCGATTCACGCGCATAGTCTGGAGGGGGCTTAACGATAATTCGTAGCGATAAAACTGTGCAGTCCGATTTGCGCAGTTTTATCTGCCGTGTGTATAGCCTCCTCCACACTCGTGCGCGAATTGTCACGTAAATATTCCTTGCCCGGCTGTGGGCTTTCCCTGAGGAAACTCACGGACAATTAAAGTTACTAAATTAAATAAAAACTAAATCTTACCAAAAGCTCAAGCAGGTGCTAAACCTATTTCCATCAACTATTCAGGGCAATAAAGGACATGAATGAAAGTTAGTTTTTGTGACACATCATTTATTACTAATTCGAACATGGGCAGTTATTCTACATGTAAATCATTAAGCTAGCATAAGCACCTTATTTTAATAATGGCAGACGGCAGAGCTGGGTCGTGCCAGAAATGGTTCTAAAATGATTTACAAGCAGACCTATCTAAATTTGTTAGTCCCTAAATTATCATTTGCCATCACATATGATTCTACTAAATTCTTTAACTTTAAATTTGGAAATGCTTCTAGGACGGAAGGAAAGCGTACACCAACCTCATAACACTGTTCCACCAGTTCAAGCCCGACGTGTCATCCTCCGCTGTGCCGGAGCCGATTTGCAGCAGCGGGAATCTGACCCGACACCGCAGAGCAACACCGAAGGACTAAGGTCTCAGTTTGAAAGTGACGTCATCTCCATCCAGCAGAAGAGCGAAATTCTTATGGCAAACTGCTCACCAGACACACTTGAAGTTTTAGGAATATGGACAGACTTCCATACTCTGATATGCGAACTGATTTCACATACGTAGTAACATAAAAACGAAAAAACCCCAGTCAGCTGAAAGAAACAATTCAAGATTAATAACTAGTAGCATGTGCTCTGCTAACCTAAGAGACATTATATGACCTAAGTTTCTCACCAGCTGGAAATTCCTAGAGTGGACTCATCTCACAGCTGTGATACTCCCTCCCACCACATTGTTTTACCAGCAGACTGGAAACAAAGCGAAATGGTCAAACAAAGATTCAACAAGGAGTTGCACCTGAGGACATCCATATATTATCATATTCTACTTACTGTTTGTGGCAAAATAACAACAGCATGAGCTCCCTAGCTCATGGATGCAGCGGCTACTGCATAACCAAGCCTCTGATCGATGCTACCAGAGCATGATGTACTTCGCTTCACAGTTCTATGTATAAAAGATGCCCATCCAGGGCGAAAACCAGCCAGGAAATGATCTCAAACCATTCTGTCCCTGGGATGACACAATCAAAATAACAGTAACTAATGAAATTCATGGAATAATTTTATTTCAAGTATAACCCAAAGAAATAAATCATATTCAATTATTTGAATATATTTCAACCTATTTTGTATTTATAAATTAAGTTTTTGATTTAAATATTTATTAATATTATTCCATAAATTTAGGATTTAATTTGAAGTAGCAACACCATCAGCTTCAATTTGTTTCCTATTGGCAGAGTGCCTGTCATGTATATTGTTGCTACATCAAAGACTTCCTTGCCATAGAACAAAACTACACTATATTCGAGACAATCCTAAAAACGTTAAACTGAACTAACCATACAAAGTGCCGTGTCACAATACCCCTCTCCCCGCTGTTGCGTTTTACCAAGGGTAAAACGCTCGCTGTCCTCAGCGACTATCTAAATCTAAATCATGTGTCACAAGAAACGAAAAAAAAACAAACAGAACAACCTCAACCATACTTAGTATGGGAGAACCCAAAACAAAACCACCACCGAAGTGATTGCCGCAGGATCGAGATTGCTATCCAACAGAAAAGCCAAAGTAAACCACACAACTCCACATACCAAAACCAATAAACCAATAAATTTTGAATTTTTTTTTATCTCGAACCCACACAACCTAAATACAAAAAAAAAATGTGGTATCCGCACAGCCGGAAAAATCCACACCGCAATATCCAACTAACCAGTTAACCATCCCTTGGTTCTACCAGCACAACTTTATCCAGTTGCGCTGGCAAAACCAAACCAACTGCCAGGACCGATGTTCAGCATACTCAAAATATTTCTCCGCTAGACCGGGCAAAATTAAAATCAAACAATTCCTACTACTAAGTTTACTAATATAAACTAGAGTAGTTAAATAACGAAATTTGCATTCCAAACTAAATTCAAAATATCCAAAATTACTAACCGCTAGTTAGCTAAATTATAATTATGTGTTATGTGCCTGAGAACGTGTGCTGAGAGAAAAAAATAAACGGACTACATAACCAAACCGAAAAACAACGTCCGCGGTATGCAGTGCGCGCCCTGCGATACCTCACAAAATAAAGCCTCTCCTTCGCACACCAAAAAAACAACGCCAATCCACACATGCACGGCATCCGCCACGTGTTGGCTAAAACCATCAGCACCATAACACCCAAATTTCTGCGTGACCTCGCACGACAGCAAAAAATAATCCCACATTAAAGACAACGCTCTTGACGTTAATTGAGCTATGGTTGCGCCGCTCCATACATTCATCCCTTTCAGTTCGTAGCATCCTTCCACGTTCATACTGTGTGGTGAAACAGTTATACCTGTTCGCCACGTCTCTGACAATTGGTGATTAAATATGACTTTGCAATATTTAACACTGTTGCTAAACTACAACCACAAAATCTCATGAACTCTCACTCATGAACCTCACCAGGCTGACTCATGAACCGTGATAGACACTAGACAGTTGAAATTGATGTATTTCTGTTGCCGCTATAACAACAAATAAGTACTAAAAAGTACGGAACCTTCGGTGGGCGAGTCCGACTCGCACTTGTCCGGTTTTTTCCTTATATGAGAAATAGTGCGACATAAAATAGTAGAAATTTAATGCTACAAATATAATGACCGCCAAAAAATACTTTGGTACCCTAAATAAAGAAATCTCTCTAACCAAAAAAAAATTACTATAAGGTCTAAAATTAAAAAAGTACCAGCTGTTTTAATCACGACTGCACTTCAAATTATATTCAAATACCAAATATAATGTATGATCACCAAATATAATTAATGATCACCAAATCTTGAAGAGCAATTTAATGCGAAATTTTTACCTAAATAATAAAGTAACCAAAAATTCACAGATTTCGTGCCTCACACGACTATCGAGCACATTGGAAATGAATCTACGGAATTCGAAAAAATATTGTCGCTGAGCGACGAGAAAGTCTGCAGGATAAGGAAAAAGTTACAAAATAAAACTACAACGTTGAATGATAATTATTTTATTCTTAGATTAACACAAGTAGAGTCAGACCAAGAATAGTCTGCAGCGGATTTGATAGCCCACGCAGTGAAAGTGTTATTTTTTGGTTTTTTGGTCCGACTCTATCCTGGACATAACGCATGTGAACAAACAAATTGCAAAATGTACGAGATTTCCACACGCGTATCGAAGTTTTAATAATTGTCGCCGTGGCGCATAAGTATAGGTACATATTTCATTTTTCGATTAATAAGCAGGATATATTAATGTTCAAAGTACAAGAAAATTATTATACGGCAAATCCGTAGTCAACTCGAGAAGTGGTAGCCACATCGCCGTTATCGTCACTCGAGTCTTGATCGGCAGCGGCCCATTTGCTGCAAGATATGAAATTTTCTTGACAGCAGTTTGACGCAACGAGAGATGACCATAACAGCGTTTGTCTATGTTGCACCAAACCTAGCTGAGTTCCAATAGGTACTACCAGGGTTCAGCATCAGCTATCTTGGGTAATGCTCTACCATGTGATCATCATGACGAATCGGATGTCCAAAAAGCGCGTGCCTATGTTGCACCAAACCTGAGTTCCGCTAGGTACAACCAGGGTTCAGCATCAGCTCTATCTTGGGTACTACTCTCCTAAGTGCTCATCAAGACGAGTCGGATGACCAAAACAGCGTGTGCCTATGTTGCAACAAACCTGAGTTCCTTTAGGTACAGCCAGGGTTCAGCATCAGCTCTATCTTGGGTACTACGGTAGAACGTAGAACGAAAAAAAACCAGAATGACGTCATCCCGAATGCACTAGTTTTATATAACCTCCTTGACCGGCAACGTAGTGATTATATGCTCTTTGCCGGCGGCCGCGGATTGATTCCCATTCCTAATTCGGATTCCCTGATCTGTAAACGGAACGTCTGCGACCAGTGGGTGGCGAACTGTGGCGAATCGCCCGCGGCGCCAAATCTTAATACAACACTTTGGAACGCCACCTAGCCTACCACAAAAAAGATGTAAAAAAAGTAGTCCATCTCCATGTCTGTCAGTGTTCTGGCCAGTCTTCATGATAAAAATAAAATTCGATTAGATTTTTTAAACCAGGATGAAACATATATATTTGGCATATAAAACTTTTACACAAAAGGAAAACAAACTATTGGCTCCTCTACACGATGGGCCAACGCCGGCCACTCCAAGGGACGCAGCCATGCGGTGGAATGACATAGCAATATCACTTGCTCCCTCTAACGCATAAATGCGTCCCTTGGAGTAGCCGGCGTTGGCCCATCGTGTAGAGGAGCCATTATATCGATTCTCGAAGAGGTGGAAACCTACAAAAAAAATGTTTTTACCGAATGGCAACACTGTCAGTCAATGCCAAACAGCCAAACCGAACAAAGATCGGAGATATCAAGAAAATTTATATTTTTCTTTTCGGGAAGCCAGTGCAATTCTGTAAATATTATTATATTAATTCTGCGGAGCATGCTCAAAGTACTATTTGTGATATTCTTTGGTGCGATGTATGGACTTAGTCATGTTAATTAGTGATTACTGCAGTGGACTCAGCGGCGCGAAATCGTTCAATATGGCCGCCGGAACTGGAACCGTTTCTCAGATTTGTTTACTGCGGGTCCGGCAGTGTTATTTTTGTTAGTAGGCAAAGAGTGATAGTGTATCATAAGTGAATTAGCTATTTTTTTAGAGCAGATTCGATTATTTATATGATCTCCTGTAAAATATTAGTTTTTAAGAAGTGCATTGAATTAAAATAAGTGCATTAGTGATAATATTCTTTTCTATTTATATGGGCCGGTCGAGTCCCTGTGTGTGTTTAGTGAATAAAAGTATTTAGTTGTGAGTGCTTGCCGTCCCTCGCAATGTCTCAGCATGAGCGGTCGGAGCCGCGATGAGCGCGCCACGGCCGCGCCTGCAGCTGTCGCCGCTGCCGTGCCGCCACTCATGGTATTTTTTTTATATTTATGATATTATGTTAATACAGCTTGTAACATGCCTTCTGGACGCTATTAAGACAATTCTCCGAACATATGTAAACATAGTCAGTTGGCTATAGCTATATATAGCTGATTCAATGAAAGTAAACATGATGAAAATGATAAAGTAGGTAGCCTTAACCTGCCTAGGTATTTGTAGTGTTGTTTTGGGTTATAAACGGGGCTCAAAGATCACGTAGACGTCCTGTATAGTCCATAATTATGTACTTACCCCAATCATTTATAGAAGGGTTAAGGTTCCGTCACACAGGCGCGTTTTCCGGACGGGGCGTGAGCGTTTTATATGAAAAACGCTCACGCCCCGCCCGGAAAACGCGCCTGTGTGACGAAGCCTTTAATGTTCAAAAGCTTTGTTGTAACTAATCAATTTATGACAGCTAACAGAAGTAAACTGTCTCGCCACTTTTGCTTACCAATCTAACCATAGGTATGTGAAAATGATTATAAACATACTGAAATACACTATAGTATAGTAGACAGACAAAATGTTATAATTATCAATTATCATTAGCAAGGCTCTGTCAGTCTGGCTCCCTGCTGACACCTAACCAAAATAAATACCACATGATTTCAGTCAAAGTAAACTTTGAACTAACAAAAATAAATACTTTATGGTTGGAGTGAAGTCAGGCTTTGATAAGTAATACTTATCCTTTATTTATATTGCAGACACTAACATGGCAGTGTGATAATAATAATAATTGGTGGGATAATCAAGTTGATTGACAAAACTTAAATATTTGCAATGAAATGATTAATGGTTACTTATTTTCCTGAGACACCTTGTCTTGTCAGTTATCACCCTTGAATAGGTTGTGCCATTCTCAAGAACATTCTCCGTTCTTCTTGAGCAAGAATGCTCCCATACAAAACAGAACCTTCTAAAGTATGACACCTCTACCCTTGAAATATGCCTTTCAAATCTCTTACTTAAGTACCTGAATTTAGATTATTCTTTTCACCATATGGATCTAGCTAGACTCTAGTCTAGTCTAATATCTTTGAAATCCTCCCTCTTTCTACCCAACAGCAAACCCCAAACAAAGATTTATTTATGTTTGGGGTTTGCTTCATCAACTCTAAGTACAGTAGAATCCGCATATAATGACATCAAAGGGAAGTGACAAACACGTCATACTAAGCGGATGTCATATAAAGCATAGTTGATTAACTTCTTATTTTTGTAAATTTTTCCAAATTAGTCTCAAATTCCTTTGTGAGAGATGAGTTTTATTAGGTTGTACCAATTATCAACTTGTCACTGAGAATCAAAATAAAACAACTGACACACTACGCACGCACCAAAATGTGGGGGCGGCCACGAAAACCAGCGAATGTGTCAGTATAACCGGACATAATTTCACGTAAATAGGATTTATAGGTCATAGTAAGCGGTTAGTCACTATAAGCGAGTAAGTAAGAGTAAGAGTAAGTCATCTTATCAGACTTTGTCACAAAGAATTTTATATGAAAATCAAACTTCGCACAGTAATTAGGTCATAGTAAGCGGCTGGTCAGTCTAAGCGGAGTCATAATAAACGGATTCCACTGTAATAGGCATAAGGTAAGACCCTTGGGCAGGGCCACCACAGTGGGAAAGAGTTTTTTGGGTACTGTGCAGAAGGCAGAATAATAAATATTTACAAACGGATTTTTGACAGTATAGTATCAAATTATGGCTAATGTGGTCAAGAATATATAACAAAACACCTGTTTATATGTATTCCTATATGTAATATTTTAAAACCTTTTGTGAACCTTCCACTCTGAGGTTCAGCAACAAGTAATAACATTAGTATAGAGCAGAAAGTGTGTGCAGAATGCTCTAAATAGAGAAGCATGGCGGGAAACAACAAAAAAGGCCGTATAACAACCTTAATGACCACAACTGCTCTGACAAGAGTATCCGACTAAGAGGAAGATAGAGTGGAGGTCACCAATTAGTTTTTTCAGGGGTCCGGCTCTTAACCTGTTAGCATGTGCCGCGGTCGCCCGCGGCGCTGCGTCGGGCCGGCTGTTTGGCCAGACCTTTAAAATAAAATGACCATAGCGGTCTGTTTCTCCTTGAGTTTATAAAATAAGCAAAAAAATAAAATATGTCAGTGGTCGGGATGCGGACCAAGGTCCACCACTCCATTTGGTGACCCCTGGTATAGAGACTATTGTAGGTAAAAAAGTGGCACGAAAGTCACATAATACCAACAAGATCAAACTAAGAAATTAATATTAGCAACCAGAACAATACTCAATTTCAAGATTCAGCACAGTTTTCATGAATCAACTGCTTTCTGACCTTCCTCCGCCCATAAGACTTGTTGAGATTAGACAGGTTTTGTGTATGTGGTCCTTTAAGAAAAAAAACGAGTGGTTTTTCTATAATATAGGTATCTGGGGGCATTGCTTTAAATATCTTCAGTTCCAGGTAGCCTACTAAGTCCTTCGTTCTCTGTCTGGTGAGGGTGTAAAATTCACGCATTTAAGTGTATTACTATGCCATATTTTCCTCTTCATATGCCTCTTCGCCACATATTCAACATTAGGTGTTCTCAGAGTGTTCCATGCTGGCCAAGACTCCTTTGACCCAATTGTCTCCGCAACCCTTTTCCTGCTCCACATTAACGATATGCTGCAACTAGGGTTGCCAACTTTTTTTTGGTGGAATATAGTATTTTCCAGAATAAGGCATCAAAAATATAGTACATTTCAAAAAAATATAGTACTTTTAGATAAAATACTAAACATGAGTGTCTTCTTCTTCTTCCTCGCGTTATCCCCGCGTTTTTGCCACGGCTCATGGGAGCCTGGGGTCCGCTTGACAACTAATCCCATGATTAGGCACTAGTTTTTACGAAAGCGACTGCCATCTGACCTTCCAACCCAGAGGGTAAACTAGGCCTCATTTGGGATTAGTCCGGTTTCCTCACGATGTTTTCCTTCACCGAAAAGCGACATAAGTTCCGATATTTCGTACATAAGTTCCGAAAAACTCATTGGTACGAGCCGGGGTTTGAACCCGCGACCTCCAGATTGCAAGTCGCACGCTCTTACCGCTAGGCCACCAGCGCTTAAAATACTAAACATGAGTGTAATATACGTTTAATCGGAAATATAGTATTTTAGCGTACTATATATTTTTCCAAAAGTATATAGTACAGAGAGCCAAAATATAGTACAATACTATATAATATAGTACGGTTGGCAACCCTAGCTGCAACCCAGCATTGTAGGTTATGCAAGATGACAGTACGGTTGTTGAGAGATATTTAGCTAGTGCAAGGGATAGCAGGGAGGATATACGTTCACAGAGAGAGGCCATGGTTGAGCAGATGAACTTGACCCTTAGTCTCGTTTCCCAGTGGGGGGATGACAATTTGGTCGCGTTCAAAGCTTCCAAAACGCAGGCGTGTCTGTTTTCCGCAAAACGGAGTCCATTCGACCTGACTCCTTCTTTCCGAGGTGCATCTGTACCTATTGCCGACAGCCTGGAACTCCTCGGCATGGAGCTGAGTTCAGTCCTCAGCCTCTTTAAAGTACTCTTACTTAAATATGTTTTATTTGTTCGTATTGCTCATATTGTCTATTTTAGGTTAATATTACGTGACCTTAAATAATATTTATGGTTTATTTAATAAAAAATAAAACTTGCAAAAGTAGTGTTATTTTAGTTTCCGTCCACCTATGAGCTAGTTTTCGTCCACGTATGAGCTAGTTTCCGATCACTGCATTATTGAGTTAAAAATGTTTCATTTTTAGTTCAAGTGTTATGTTATATATAAATCGTTTTTAGTTGGTTTTATAGCTTCTGCCCGCGACTTCCACCGCGTATAATGCTTATATTCATTATAAACCTATGTCCTTCCTTGGGACTCAAGCTATTTTCATACTAAATTCAACAATCCTTACTTAATAACTTTCCATGGACGAAAACTGAATACTTGATATAATTGGTATGTCAGTTACCGTCCACTAAATTTCTCTGCACATACTTCACACCTGGACAGCTTCTAACACTTTACAAAGCTCAAATCCGATCGTGTATGGAATATTGCAGCCACCTGTGGGATGGCTCAGCTAAATACCAACTCGCCGCTTTGGACTCAGTGGAGCGCAGAGCCAGGAGGATGATTGGCGACAAGAAGCTAACGGCTAAGCTTCAGTCTTTGGCCCATCGGCGGAAAGTCGCCAGCCTGTCGGTATTCTACAGGTTGTACTTCGGGGAGTGTGACCAAGAGCTACACGAGCTTATTCCACCGTCCCCATTCTACCATCGGACTTTTAGACGCACGGCCGGTTTCCATCCTTACTTGGTATATATTCCACCAATTCGCACGAAGCGCTTTGCTTCTTCTTTCCTTATGCGCACTGCCAAGGAATGGAATTCCTTGCCGGCGTCTATTTCCGTGTTCTTATAACCCGGCAACCTTCAAATCAAGAGTGGACAGGCACCTTCTGGGCGAGCTCGCTCCATCGTAGGCCACGTCTACGCCTCGGCTAGTCTGTGGCCATGAGTAAGCCCATTCATAATAATAAAAAAAAAAAAAAATTGTGACCAGTAACAACCCTGTTAACTTGAGGCACTTATTTTCTTTTTCTTCCTTGCGTTATCCCGGCTTCTTGCCACGGCTCACGGGAGCCTGGGGTCCTTGGCAACTAATCCCAAGAATTGGCGTAGGCACTAGTTTTTACGAAAGCGACTGCCATCTGACCTTTCAACCTAGAGGGTAAACTAGGCCTTATTGGGATTAGTCCGGTTTCCTCACGATGTTTTCCGTCACTGAAAAGCGACGTGCAAATATCAAATGATATTTTGTACATAAGTTCCGAAATTGGTAGGAGCCGGTGTTTGAACCCGCGACCTCCGGATTGAATGTCGCACGCTCTTACCGCTAGGCCACCAGCGCCACTTACAAGAAGGGCAAGTTGAGGCAATTAGTAAATCCACTGTTGAATATTATGTTTCATGTTTTGTTGCAGGGGGTGGAGCGCGTGGTGGGCGTGGTGCCGGGCGGCGGGGGCGGCGCGGAGGCGCTCAACGGCGCCGCCGCGCCGCCCGTGCGCGCGCCCGACGAGCCGCCGCGCAAGCGCACCAAGCTCGATGAAGCGCCCTCGCTGCGCAAGCGCGTGCTCGAGTACAAGCTGCTGCGGCTCAAGACGCTGCGTGACCGGTAATGTTCCTCCACCATTCCTCTCTACCCATTGGCCGCAGTACTAGGCTCAGTCAAGTACAGCATGAGCACAATAGGGTTTTTGACACATGTTGAATTGTATAACTAAATCTAGTTAAATAGATAGTAATGTGTCTATGTCAATAAATTGGAAACTAACAACATCCAAATAGGAAAAGAATAATGGTACCATTCGATTCCTTACATTTTATTGAAAAAAAATATTGTATACCAACAATATGCATAAACGCAATATTTCACCGTCAAAATCGCAATTTCCTTGTTTTCCATACATTGAAATGGCTTCAAACGTTACATGGCGTTTCGTCAGTAAAGTGCGGGTGCCAGACTTTGACCATCATTTGTGACTTTTGTATTGCTTTAAGACAATGGGTCCCATACAGACATTTGATCCTCAAAATAAACCTGATCGATTGATACCATTCATAAAAAATTGCCAAATACCCTATAACTGCAAACTCCAAAATGATCTGTAATCATGACAAGAAAGAAATGTAAGGAAATGCGTGCTTATTGCCCCGTCACGGTCGTCACTTCATCAGGGTGCCTTGTCTTCATGAGGTGTGCTGCACTTCTACCTTGTTTCTGTCCAATTTTTATTATCCTATATCAACACGGGTTACAGGAGTTTCTGAGAAAATGTATCTTAAAACTTCTAGCCATCTATCCATAGCCATTTGAGTGAGAAATGTTGATAGATAAACTTTCTTCTTCTTTTTTTCATCTTGTTACCCCCTGCTGGGGTGTAGGACTCGAATCTTTTTCTTCCATTGACTCCGGTCCTGGGCAGCTTATCTCTCATCATACATCTAACGTCAAGTAATGGAACTATCAGTACCCCTACTTGACACCAGATGTCTCAAGTGTAGCTACTGACGAAAAGGCCAAGTCATTATATGTATTAAAAATTAAAGATATCATAACCACTCACATGCTTGATATTTTTCAGTGACCTCTATTATTATAATAAAATAAGGGTGACAGTTGGTAGCTACAGTTACCAAAAGCAAGTGAGTGGTTATTGATAGGGTTTAACACCCCCTGGCACTGACTAAAATAACCGACTTGGTTTCACATAACATCTCAAAACTTTTGTAGTAGAAGAATTGCATTGCGAGACTTGCATCTTTTTACATGTAATGTTTTTGATGGGATCTAGACACGCGGCAGCGTGTCAAGCCAAGTTCAAGCAAAGGAACTGGCTAGCCAGCGCCGAGTGTATCTTTACACGAACCACTTGGTGCCACTTTTGACCCTTCTATAACTCAAAACATATTTAACGTAAACACATAAAACTACGTGTGTTTAATTATATCCATAAGGACATCTAGAAGCCCAAATTTCATTAAGCTAGCTCAAACGGTTATAAAGATATGAAGGTCAAAAAGTCGTAAATTTTGGGACTGACTGACTGACTTATAGTCCCTAAACCTAACCTACTTCCAGATGACCTAGAAGGATGAAATTTGGAATCCAGCTCGGTTATTGTGTGTAAGCGTAGGAAAAAATCTAAAAATAAAAAAAAGTTAAAAAATAGGGGGGGGTCCCCATACAAAAAAACCATTTTTTATTGTGACTGACATATAAGTACCTAAACCTAACCTACTTCCAGATGACCTAGAAGGATGAAATTTGGAATCCACCTCGGTTATTGTGTGTAAACGTAGGAAAAAATCTAAAAATAAAAAAAAAGTTAATAAATAAGGGGGGTCCCCATACAAAAAAACCATTTTTTATTGTGACTGACATATAAGTACCTAAACCTAACCTACTTCCAGATGACCTAGAAGGATGAAATTTGGAATCCAGCTCGGTTATTGTGTGTAAGCGTAGGAAAAAATCTAAAAATAAAAAAAAGTTAATAAATAGGGGGGTCCCCATACAAAAAAAATAATTTAATTGTAGCGGTGGAACCGTTACAAGCAGATCTTTGAAACTATCCCAATATATGTATTATTATATTTGCTATATAACAGAAATATAAAAATAAAATAAAGTCAACAAAAAACTTGTAATACGCGCTAAACAACCGGCCAACGGTGTGTCGCTGTCGTCGGCGGCGCGCGGCACCACATAATTATACACAGAAGAGAAGTAAAAATCTACATAAAAGCGCTCCTGAACAACAGATAAACATAGGCACCGCTTACGAATACCGATTTAGTTATTTATTGTTTTATTACATTTATGTTCATCCTGCTTCTTTCTCAACGATGAATTAAATGATTGTCATTATACTATAACCACAAACGTTCTTCGTGCCTAAACCAGTAACAGTATAAAAGTACATACATGAGATTCAATGAATGAATAAATACTTTATACAACCCGTTCGCTATAACTTTGCCGCTGTCAACTGTCATGCGTTTAGCGTTGTCTCACTCACTCAGTTCTAGTTCTAGTGAGAATACGTTACGCTATACTGACGTCATTTGATAGCAGCAAACTTATGTTGTAGCGACGCCCCAGCCAATCAGCGTCACGCTCTGACGAATGGTACAAAATCATAAGCGGGAGCGATTTGGTTAAAATTTATCGGGTCGGTTGGTTTATACCTGCATGGTAGTGATGTTATAGTCCACGGCTCACTAAAATAACAAAGACCAGTGCCCAAGGTTCGTTTCTCTGATTTCTTTTGAAAATAAGAAATAATATTTTAAGGTATAAATTTGTTAGTTCGAACTCTTTGTACCTTAAAAGAAAGTCCAATGTGTATGTACACCAAGGTAAAAACAATAACGATGCCTTATTGTTACCGATATATGTATGTATTGACTAATTTAAGAATGCTGGTTGAACTCGCTCGCGCCTTGCACATGTACGCGGGGACAAGCGAGGTTCCCGTTCGGGCCCGCGCTCGCGCCACAAGCGCTATACGACTTAAAATGCGAACGAAGCAAAGTATGCTCTCTCGTTATGCCCGGTTGTCTAGCGGAAACCCACCTATCAGATTGCGTTTTCAGGATAGCAGAGGACAGGCCTACGTTGCGCTCTCCAGAGTTAAAACACTAGACGGAGTACACCTTATTAATCTAGACCCTAGTCAAATTAAGGCACAAGATAGTTCTATAGTAGAATATAACCGCCTGAGATCGTTACATCGTCCGGACTTGGCTAATTTAAGCATAAACAGGAAACGTATTAAAAAGGTAGCAGATAATGAATGGGCAATGCGCACTATTATCTCTAACATTCAAGAGAATGTAGACAATAGCATAAAAAAGAAAACCATGCAGCGGAAACGCAAGAAAAAACATTAAATCTCAATACCTGCCTAGTTTTCTTTACAAAAAGTAATGATATCCCACCAAAAACATAAATGTAAAAAAGGAGAGCCAAGTTCAATACAAAAATTATACATGGCTGTGGGCTTCGCCGCAAAAAGAATTATAAAAAAGATGTAGAAAGTAGGTTAGATTTGGCTTGGCCAGTTTTCATTACATCAGTCATTTTATAAAGTTATTCAACATATATACCTATATATATTGTAATTCTGATAAAAACTGGCCAAGCCAAATCTAACCTACTTTAAGATCTCACATTTTTTTTTAATAACAGCAATTGTTATAGGTATCCAATAAAGCAAAGAAATAGAGTTTAATACTTGTTCATAATGTTATTATGATCCTATAAATACATATTTGGATTTTGCATAGAACTTGGCACTCATTTAGATCTCCATTCTTTTTGCGGCGAAGCCCACAGCCATGTATAATTTTTGTATTGAACTTGGCTCTCCTTTTTTTAGGGTTCCGTACCTCAAAAGGAAAAAACGGAACCCTTATAGGATCACTCGTGCGTCTGTCTGTCTGTCTGTCTGTCTGTCTGTCTGTCTGTCCGTCTGTCACAGCCGATTTTCTCCGGAACTACTGGACCAATCAAGTTGAAATTTGGTACACATATGTAAGTTTGTGACCCAAATACGGACATGTAACGTAAACAAATGAATTTTAAACATGGGGGCCACTTTTGGGGGGTAAATGAAAAAATGAAAAAATTTAAGATTTCAAACTATATCATGTTACATATCAAATGAAAGAGCTTATTGTAAGGATCTCAAATATATTTTTTTTATAATTTTCGAATAAACAGTTTAGAAGTTATTCAAGAAAATAGGCAAAAAATGACCATTCCCCCCCCCTTATCTCCGAAACTACTAGGTCTTAAATTTAAATAAAAATACATAAAATTGGTCTATACCTATAGATGACAGGAAAACCTATTAGAAATGTACAGTCAAGCGTGAGTCGGACTTAATTACAGTTTTTGATCCGACCCCTACGGATTTTTTAAAGATATTTCACTCACGTTTCACATAAAAAATACATTGTTAACAGTGCCGGATTACTTAGAGTAGTAGTTTTCTTAGAGTAATTGGTGATAATTTTCTGATAAGATAATCATTTTAAATATTTAACGGTCTTACCTACTTACGAGTAATTGTAAGGTCAAATTAAAAATAATGTTTAAAAAAAAATGTTAAATTGAGAGCTAGCTCAAAGTTTTTTGTACTCGTCGACTTTAATGGTTGAATTAATAAAGACTTTGTAACCAATAAGCAAAACAAGCGCGTGCTTACGGCACCACGTTCAGGGGGGGCACCAAAATGCCAGGTTGAAAAAGGTGAACAAATTTTAAAATTAGGGACAGACACATCGTTTTTACCACACGATTTTTTTAGCTGTCCAAAAGCTAATTTGCAAAAATAATGGCGCGTAATTCTTTGGGAAACAATCGGTCGCAGTAGAAGAGTCGTGATTACATGCATAGATTCGATTTCAACCCACTCTTTTGCGGTTCGGCGTTAGGTCTTATGCGAGGCCTTCTGCCTTACGGCAAAGTTGATCTTCTGCCTTAATTACACTTGGGCGTGGATCCAAATCCAAGCTTTCCTCTTTCGCAGCTGGGCCTACTGCCTTTCTCACACTTCGCCAATTCAATTCCAAGCTCTGCTTTCTTGCATATTTTATGCATGAAAACAACCTCGCTGAGACCCTTAAATATTGATAGAAAACTGTCCCATCCCTTCTCTGTATGAAATCCTGGATTCGCGCCTGGTTGGGACTAAAACTAAAATTGCGTTTTTATATCGAAAAATTTTCGCGCTCGCTTCGCTCGCGTTTTCAATAACTTTATAAGGTATGATAAAGGTGACATTCGGGTGGCGACTGCAGCAACATTACTCTGTTGCAACGTTACTGCTGCAGTACTGTCAACTTCCGTGATAAAATGATGTGACTGATTTCCATACTAAAAGTAAAAATGTACAACTGTCTATCATATTGCGTTTTTATATCGAAAAATTTCCGCGCTCGCTTCGCTCGCGTTTCTATTACTTTCTAAGCTATGATAAAGGTGACATTCGGGTGGCGACTGCAACAGGATTAGGTACTCTGTTGCAACATTACTGCTGCGGCACTGTCAATTTTCGTGATAAAATGATGTGACTGATTTCCATTCTCAGCTGTAATGCGGCAATGAACTTCTCTCAATTTACCAAAAAATCAATGTAATCTTGATGACCCTAGGGAGAGGGGGCACCTAGAAATGCTTAGGGCATCAAAATATCTTAATCCGGCACTGATTGTTAAAAATTGTGTAATATACGGAACCCTTAGAACGCGAGTCCGACTCGCACTTGGCCGGTTTTACATTTATGTTTTTGGTGGGATTAGAATTGTCTCGATGAGTATTAGCTGTTTGTCGTAAGAAAAGTACAGTCAGCGATAAAAGCTTGTACCAAAAATGAAATTTTTGCCAAAAACTTATTTTTAACTATGGTATCTAAAGTTACATAAACTAATTACAGACATAGATATACCTTATCCAATAGGATTACAATAGGGTATTTATAGTTGGTCAAGCAGATCTTGTCAGTAGAAAAAGGCGGCAAATTTGAAAAATGTAAGCGCGAAGAGATATCTCATAGAAAATTTGAATTTCGCGTCTTTTTCTACTGCCAAGATTTGCTTGACCATCTATAACTACTAGTCAAATTAGTTTTTTTCGAACTGTCGAAACGAATTATGAATCACTAGAATGTGACGTCACGATCAAATTATCTACTCTTTATAGTTTTATACGGGTTTTAAAATAGAAATAGTGTTTAAAAATAACTACTGTCTACTGTCTATGCTTCTCTATTAATCTTCAAGTGCTTTATTTCTTGCATGGTGTAAAATAATTTGTGTTAAATACAGTCAAATATCCTATTAAGATTAGTAAGTATAAAGTTTCAGAGCAATCTAGTTAGTTTTAAAATGAGGGCGTAACTACGTTTGTATGGAGAACCGAGATTGCTGCGGACTCTTAAAGAACGCATTTTCTGAAAGGTGTAAATTATTTTTCCTTACGCATCTCCATGTAATAGGCGGGTGTTGGTAAGAGTGATGTGTGTGCAGGTACACGGAGCAGCTCAGCGAGCTGTACTTCCTGCAAGCCGGCGGCAACATGATGGACTACGCGGCGTGGCGCAAGCGGCCGCCCGCGCCGCAGCTGGCGGCGTTCCTGGAAGCGCGCCGGCCGCCGCCCGTGCCGCCGCCCGACCCGCCCGCGCCCGACCCGCCGCCGCCCACCGAGATGGTGGAGAAGGTGGGCCGAGACCTCTACTTTGTTTTTCCCCAAATCCATTCCATTGGCCATCAGTCGCGAGACTATAAACCTGATTAGATTGAAGCAACTAGTGTCATTTTTCGCTGGATACCATGTGAGTCGCTTTGCTGGCCGAAGCCATGGCACCTTAACAATTGAATGTGTTTTAGTGAATAATGATACGTTTTGTTGTACAGGCACGACAGGAAGCGTACGTGGCCGCGCGCGTGGCCGAGCTGGCTCGCGCCGGGCTTTGGGCGGAGCGGCGGCTGCCGCGCGTGTGCGAGCCGCCGCGGCCCAAGACGCACTGGGACTACCTGCTCGAGGAGATGGCCTGGCTCGCGCAGGACTTCGCGCACGAGCGCAAGTGGAAGAAGCAGGCCGCCAAGAAGGTACTTGTTTTCCTAAAGGCTCCGTCACACAGGCGAGTTTTGCGGGCGGGGCGTGAGCGCGTTTTGAGCTTGGACGCAGCGCCCCGCCGGCGCGCCACGCGCTTGACCCGCTTTGATCGCGCCCGCGCAGTCACACAACACAGCGCGCGTTGCGAGCGGTCACTTGATTAGTGAACGTTGGACGTTGGAAAGCATGATCATGGACGTTGAAAAGCTTTAAGGTCTGGCCAAACACACGGCGCGATGCAGCGCCGCGTCCGCGCCGCGTGATGCCGACGCGATGCCTGTTCAAACAGGGCGCGCGCGGATCGCGCCGGCCTCACGCTCTCAACACGCCCTCATCGCGCGCGGGGGCGGGGCGCGGCGCCATGCGGGCGTGACTCGCGCCCGGATACAGCATGCGGGCGCGGAGGGTCGCTCATTCCTTCCGAAGCCATAGATCAGAGTATGACAGGCCTATTCGGATTTCGAGATAATCACAAGATCTTGAGACGATTTAGAGATCAACTAGATCTACATTAGATATCGACTAGATGTGACTTGGATATCTAAGTCATAACTTGTCGAAATCGTTCAAGAGGACCTCCAGAATCGCGGAAGCGTCAAATTTGACATATCTATCTTACAAATATCTTTAAATTATCCGTATCGTAACTTGTTGAAGCCTAGTAGAAATCTAAAGGCTTGGCCAAATACACAGCGCGACGCAGCGCCGCGTCCGCGCCGCGCGACCGCGGCACATGCTAACAGGTTACCGACGTCAAACAGACTGCGTCCCGCCGGTATCACGCCCCGCTTCTATCGCGCCCCGCGCCGCGCGGCCCCTTGCGTCCACGCGGCGCGTGCGCAGCGCTGCGCCGCGCGGACGCGGCGGCCCGCCGCGTCGCGCTGGGTCACCTCAGTCGGATCGGATCATCGGACGTTAGGCAGCGAGCGGTGCGCCGCGTTCCCGCGCGGCCGCGCCGCGTTCGCGCGCGCGATGAGGGCGTGTTGAGAGCGTGAGGCCGGCGCGATCCGCGCGCGCCCTGTTTGAACAGGCATCGCGTCGGCATCACGCGGCGCGGACGCGGCGCTGCGTCGCGCTGTGTGTTTGGCCAGGGCTTAATTCATTTTCTGAATCGAGCCGTTTGTTGTTCGAAGAACATATACTTACTGTTTTGGTTTAATTCTTCTGCGATTCTCATCCACAACACAGCCTTCATATTTACATTTTTATAATTTCTGTCCGAGAGATTATATATAACTTTATGATCTCTTACGAGATTAATTAATTTTTCTATATCCATAATTACAATCACAGAATAACTAATATTGCTACGCTCGCACTAAGCACCGCTCGCTGCCTAACGTCCGATCCGACTGATGTGACCCACCGCGACGCGGCGGGCCGCCGCGTCCGCGCGGCGCGGGGCGCGACAGCAGCGGGGCGTGATACTGGCGGGACGCAGTCTGTTTGACGTCAGTAACCTGTTAGCATGTGCCGCGGTCGCGCTGCGTGACCGCGGCGCTGCGTCGCGCCGTGTGTTTGGCCAGGCCTTTATGAGCGTTTTGTAGGCAACAGCAGTATACTGCGACAATACTGCCGACTGCATTACTGCAACAAAAGTCTAAAACGACGTTTTGTCCGAATTTTTAATATTTGCGTCAGTAATTCAGTCTGCAGTAATGTCGTGCTGCATTACTGCTGCAGTATAGCTGGCGACTGCATTACTGCCAGAAATGACAAAGTTGATATATTTTTGCTATTAAATTACCTTTAAGACATTTGCTGCACTAATCTTGGCTGCAGCAGTATTGCAGCACGATAATACTGCCGACTGCATTACTGCCGCATGTCAAAATTGATGTTTCTGGTGGCAGCACTGAATTTTGATATTTGCGGCAGTAATATACCTACTGTTAATTTATGGAGTCACTTCCCCATCGCTATTTCATGTTATCAGTGCAAATACCACAAACAATTATTAGTAGGCATAAAAGCAAAGCTTCACCTCAGAATTTCGTCCTGCCACCTGGCTAGTGGATGTCCTCTATTTCTTTTCGGAGTGTACAACTTTGAATAAAACGGCCCACGAATTCGTTCGAGAAGAAAAATGAATGGCCATATTTTCTTAGAAGATGTGACGTACTATTGATTTTTTTATGACGTAACATAGGAAATGCTCAATGAACGCACAGATTGTTATGCTTGACAGTGTGCCCGAGCCGTACAGAAATATTTCCAAGACAAAGCGGCCGCGGCGCAGAAGGCGGAGAAGGCGCAGGAGCTGCAGCTCAAGAGGATCGCCGCCTTCGCGGCCAAGGAGATCAGGACCTTCTGGCTCAATGTGGAGAAGGTAAGGAAACATGCAGTCGAGTCCTCACAGTATTTCCAAGACAAGGCGGCCGCGGCGCAGAAGGCGGAGAAGGTGCAGGAGCTGCAGCTCAAGAGGATCGCCGCCTTCGCGGCCAAGGCGATCAGGACCTTCTGGCTCAATGTGGAGAAGGTAAGGAAACATGCAGTCGAGTCCTCACAATATTTCCAAGACAAGGCGGCCGCGGCGCAGAAGGCGGAGAAGGCGCAGGAGCTGCAGCTCAAGAGGATCGCCGCCTTCGCGGCCAAGGAGATCAGGACCTTCTGGCTCAATGTGGAGAAGGTAACGAAACATGCACGAGTCACACACACTCAATCATTATTCATTGTCCCTTCCTTCACGTTGCACGTTGTTCCCACAGTGATGGACCTTTTGTCAATTGTTATTTGACAGAAAGCTACAATTCCAACAAGTCTAAAATTATTAATGCCGCCTGTAGGGTTGGAATTTATCAAGGCTTTATATTTTAGATTTTCTTTCACATTCATTGTTGGTTGAGGTCGGGTAAACAGACTTAAGGGGCCCACTGATTAACAGTCCGCCGGACGGTATCGGCCTGTCAGTTGTTCGGAACTGTCAAAATTTTGTTGTAACAGACAGGCTGATACCGTCCGGCGGACTGTTAATCAGTGGGCCCCTTTACAAAGTGGAAAGTTCCGAACTCGAAGTTCTTTATTGAAATTAAGAAATGTTTGGTCCTTAGTGCAGGGGTCGGCAAACCGCGGCTCGTTGGAGCATATTATAAACCTACCTCAGGTTTGCTGTGTGCGTTGCAGCAAAACAAAAGGGTTCTGGCTCAGTGATACACTCCACTCTTTCGGGTGAAGCACTGATAATTCTGCTAGAACCCAGATCACGAACAGATTATCGATGTACAGAAATAATAATATGAATATACAAAAATAATTAGAAACTTGCCTATTAAATAATAAAAAAGTATCGTAGTATGGATTATGTAAAAGTGTGGTGCATGTTAGTGTATAGTATACACAGAAAACCACCTATAGAAACCTAATATTGGCCATTTTGTACGCGACGCAAGTCACCAAACTGTGAGGCGCGGGACGGGTGATAACGGCGTTGTGATTGGTCGTTCCAAATATGGCGCGACGTCACGCGTAAGCGTAGGGATGGGACACGTTCATTACAGGTAGTGGGTACTGCAACCAGTGGTACCGAAATTTATTGTGGTAAAATTATTACCAATTTAGTTTACTCTTATGGTAAACTTACGTTATAGTCGTAATAATTTTATTAAGTTGTACAGTCGACGTCAAATATATGTTTACAGTTTTGCACCTCACTCCTTTATAATAAGGCTAAAAGTGTATATGTTTACATTTTTCGCCTTATTACAAAGGAGTAAGGTGCAAAAGTGTAAACATATCTCTGACGTCGACTGTACCCACAACTTGTTTTTAAATTTTAGAATGTTTATATAATTTTCACTCGATCTCTTTCATCATCATCTTCCTCGCGTTGTCCCGGCTCATAGGAGCCTGGGGTCCGCTTGACAACTGATCCCAATAATCGGAATGACTCGATTTTTTTCGATACGAGAAAAAAAGTGTCCCCAAAATTTTAAGGTTGTATTGAAAACGTATTCAAATGGGCCAAAAACATACGCCTATTACAAATCAACACCGAGTTTTCTCGCACTTCTTTGAAGTTCGTCATCAGGTCCATCTCGTGACATACGACCCAACAGCTCCCGTAGAGGATTCTAAAAAACCCACACAAAATAACAAACCAACACAGAGTTCCCTCGCACTTCTTTGGAGTTCATCATCAGGTCCATCTCGTGACATGCGACCTAACTGCTCACCTAGAGGATTCTAAAAAACCCACACAACATATGTCTATCGCAAACCAACACCGAGTTCCCCCGCAATTCTTTGAAGTTCATCATCAGGTCCATCTCGTGACATGAGACCTAATTGCTCACCTAGAGGATTCTAAAAAACCCACACAACATATGTCTATCACAAACCAACACAGAGTTCCCTTGCACTTCTTTTAAGTTCATCATCAGGTCCATCTCGTGACATGAGACCTAATTGCTCACCTAGAGGATGCTAAAAAACCCACACAACATATATCTATCACAAACCAACACCGAGTTCCCCTGCACTTCTTTTAAGTTCATCATCAGGTCCATCTCGTGACATGAGACCTAATTGATCACCTAGAGGATTTTAAAAAACCCACACAACATATATCTATCACAAACCAACACCGAGTTCCCTTGCACTTCTTTTAAGTTCATCATCAGGTCCATCTCGTGACATGCGGTCTAACTGCTCACCTAAAGGATTCTAAAAAATTACACAACATAATCATGTCTAAAATGGTACAATATGGTACCAACGAAAACACGAAGTTTCCGTAACTGACGAAACCATCATCGTCACATCACTAGTCGTAAAGGGATAGCACATTGCATTTTCAAGATGACGAAAAGGGACGGACATACTTCGCCTCTGCTTACTGACTAGTATAAAATGAATTCCGCGGACAAGAAACAATATTCAACGAAATGATAAATTTGACTTTCCTGTGGGATGCTATTCCATATGTTTTGTAAGTAGAAGTCTTAGATGACTTGCCACACTATTTTACGCTGTAATATCCCATGATTTCCCAATGAATTCAATAATTTACGATTTATTTTCTTAGAAACGTGTACACTGCTAAGAGGTCGTATCCTTGGGCGCAACTGATCGGAGCGGCGCGCGAGCAATATTATATAAGCGCTATTACTTGCACGAGTGGTGACCGCGAGTCGTCCTATAAGCTCTGTCTATAGGGGTTGGTCTGTGATAGTATAATATCAGATATAAGTATATGGAGTAGAAAACGGCTTACAATAAGATAACGTGTTGTACACATACAGTCGCCATCAGACATATCGGAGCGTCCAAGGTGCCCACAAATATCTGAACATGCCTCTATTGTCAAGGCATTAGAGTGCGTGTTCAGATATTTTTGAGTACCTCCGCCGCTCCGATATGTCTGATGGCGACTGTACAGACTAGATTCCATAAAATTGAACACAACATTTGCGGCTCTTTAAGCTTCCTTAGACTGGTGATTTCTACTGCAGTTGGCTCTTCCTCTCAAAAGTAGATTGGAACCCCCAAGGAAAGAGAAAGCGTGGCCGTCCCAAACAAACCTGGCGGCGTACGGTGCTAGACGGGGCGAAGAAGATTGGGATGTCTTGGAGCGAAATGAAGCGAGAAGCGCAAGATCGATCTACATGGAGAGTCACTGTGGACTGTGGATCCTGTGTCCCATCTATGGGACATAGGATCTTAAGTCAAGTGGGTCTTCCTCTCAAAAGTTTGCCAACCCCTGCCTTAGTGAATCGGTTCTGCCATTCAACCAGTATGAACCATTTCAAAGTGGGACAGGTTTAAGGTGTGTATGTTGTTCAGTTAGTAGAGTGGAAGCGGTCGCGGCGCGTGGAGCGCGCGCGCAAGGAGGCGCTGGACGAGCAGCTGTCCATCATCGTGGACCGCACGGAGCAGTACTCCCGGCAGCTGGCCGCCAGCCTGCAGCCGCAGCCCGACACGCCGCCCTCCGACGACGAGTTCACACCCCGGGGACCGGACTCCGACGACGAGGAGACCATCGCGCAGGCCGAGCAGGAGGCGCAGGTATGCCTTCTTTACGTGACGAGCTGACGACCATTTAATTATTAGACTCTTTATCGTACATGTCATATACTCACTCACTCGTTTGTTGTTTAGCATGACGCGTCGCACCACCGCGACGAGATCGAGGCGCTGCGGCGCGAGTCGAGGCTTGCGCTGCCCGACCTCCTCCCCCCCGGCTACACCCCCGCCGCGCCCTCCCCCCCGCCCTCCCCTGGCTCCTCCGACTACAGCGGCGACGCCGACTCCGCCGACGACGAGAACACCATCGCCGAGCAGGAGCGTCGCGAGCGCACCGACCATAAGCAGGAGATCGACGAGCTACAGGAGGAGGCCGATCTCGACATAGAGGAGCTGAGGCGACGGTACGCGGCCGCACCGCCGCCACCGCCGCCCGACGCCGACTCGGACAGCGAGGAGAGCGAGCGCGAGGAGAGCGACGACTCGGAGTCGGCGTCGTCGTCGGCCAGCGGCGGCTCCGAGAAGCTGGCCACGCTGGTGGACGACCCGGGCGCCGGCTCCGAGCGGCGCGTGGAGGCGGCCGCCTCGCTCGCGGCCACGCTGCAGCCCACCGGCACCACGCTGCAGTCCACGGCCGTGGCCACGCCCGTGCCTCGCCTGCTGAAGCACCCGCTGCGCGAGTACCAGCACGTGGGGCTGCACTGGCTGGCCACCATGCACGCGCGCGCGCTCAACGGCATCCTGGCGGACGAGATGGGGCTCGGCAAGACCATCCAGACCATCGCGCTGCTCGCGCACCTCGCCCTGGAGCGCCAGGACTGGGGGCCGCACCTCGTCGTGGCGCCCACCTCCGTCGTGCTCAACTGGGAGATGGAGTTCAAGAAGTGGTGTCCCGCCTTCAAGATCCTCACATACTATGGGACCATCAAGGTAATTATCTTAAAGGTACCAACCAACCTGTACGTAATGTCAGCTTCTAGAATACTCTCAAGAAATCACTACCAAATTGGCTACCGATGTGCCAACTAGCGGCTAAAGTAATTTCTTCAATTTTGAACACGGGAGCTACCCTCCATCCTGCTCCTGGTATAAAGGCCGTCCAAACCAAACAATTACTTTAAATATAAAACTTCTTTCTTTTAAGTTGTAAGTACATACTTAACTTTCCTGCTACCCGAAGGCTGCATGGAAGAGATCCCTTTTTAGCGATAAGAGCACCTGTTGTTACCTAGACTTAAACTTGTATCTTTTTTGTGTATTTTTTAACTTTACATTGTGCACCATAATAGTTATTTTCATAGTTACTTCTTTTGTTCCCCTACTAATCTATCTTTCCAGTCTATCTTAGTGGTTATTATATTTTGCCAAATAAAACAGTAAACAGTGGTCATTGAAATATCAATGTTTAGTGAAGTGGCCAAGAATATTTATGACGATAATGTTTATAATGGTTTGACGTATGTGTTGCGCAGGAGCGCAAGCTGAAGCGCGTGGGCTGGACGAAGCCGAACTCGTTCCACGTGTGCATCACGTCTTACAAGCTGGTCGTGCAGGACCACCAGTCCTTCCGCCGCAAGCGCTGGCGGTACCTCGTGCTCGACGAGGCGCAGAACATCAAGAACTTCAAGAGCCAGCGCTGGCAGATGCTGCTCAACTTCCAGACGGACAGGTGAGCTAACTTACTTCCATACTCGCACACATGACAACCGAGCGTTGTGTTTAACACGGTCGTATGTTTCAGACGGCTGCTGCTGACGGGCACGCCGCTGCAGAACAGCTTGCTGGAGCTGTGGTCGCTGATGCACTTCCTCATGCCCGACGTGTTCGCGTCGCACTCGGAGTTCCGCGAGTGGTTCGCGCCGGTGGCCGCGCTCGCGGGCGAGGGCGGCGCCGGCGCCGGCACCGCGGGTTTAGTACGACGGCTGCACGAGGTACATCTACTCGAGCGACCACGATTACCACTGTGTAACAATATCTACGCTGTGATCACCCTAATTTGACGTTTCCGTTACGTAACTCAGGCCGCGGACTGGACGCACGCGACTGGCGCTCAGCGAGCGGTAAACCCCACTCGACCAATCGGTCGGCCTTCATTTGTCGCTCGCTGCGCCGTCGGTCGCGTGTGTCCAATCCGCGGCCTTTACATCCTCCACATGCCTGTCGGTTCCGAGCGGCACGATCGAAATCTATAGACTTTAATGAATCTGTTGTGGACGACAGCGGCGATAGTGATTATAATAGTGATTATGATATGTGTTGTGCAGGTGCTGCGGCCTTTCCTGCTGCGGCGGCTGAAGGCGGACGTGGAGCGGCAGATGCCGCGCAAGTACGAGCACGTGCTGCTGTGCCGCCTCGCCAAGCGGCAGCGCTGCCTCTACGACGACTTCATGGCGAGGGCCAAGTGAGTTCACCATTTCATTTACACATTTATGAAAAAAAAAACCGCAGTTACTTCATGTATGTTTCACTATATAAATGATTCACGTTTGTTTAATGCGCAGGACGAAAGAGAGCCTGGCATCCGGCAACCTGCTCAGCGTGATCAACGTTCTCATGCAGCTGCGGAAAGTGTGCAACCACCCCGACCTGTTCGAGCCGCGCGCCGTCGCCTCGCCCTTCCACATGGACGCGCTGCGGATACACGTGCCCGCCGTCGTACTACTGGACGAGGTGGGTATTCTGTACAACACCCCGACCTGTTCGAGCCGCGCGCCGTCGCCTCGCCCTTCCACATGGACGCGCTGCGGATACACGTGCCCGCCGTCGTACTACTGGACGAGGTGGGTATTCTGTACAACACCCCGACCTGTTCGAGCCGCGCGCCGTCGCCTCGCCCTTCCACATGGACGCGCTGCGGATACATGTGCCCGCCGTCGTACTACTGGACGAGGTGGGTATTCTGTACAACACCCCGACCTGTTCGTGCCGCGCGCCGTCGCCTCGCCCTTCCACATGGACGCGCTGCGGATACACGTGCCCGCCGTCGTACTACTGGACGAGGTGGGTATTCTGTACAACACCCCGACCTGTTCGAGCCGCGCGCCGTCGCCTCGCCCTTCCACATGGACGCGCTGCGGATACATGTGCCCGCCGTCGTACTACTGGACGAGGTGGGTATTCTGTACAACACCCCGACCTGTTCGAGCCGCGCGCCGTCGCCTCGCCCTTCCACATGGACGCGCTGCGGATACACGTGCCCGCCGTCGTACTACTGGACGAGGTGGGTATTCAGTACAAAACCCCGACCTGTTCGAGCCGCGCGCCGTCGCCTCGCCCTTCCACATGGACGCGCTGCGGATACACGTGCCCGCCGTCGTACTACTGGACGAGGTGGGTATTCTGTACAACACCCCGACCTGTTCGAGCCGCGCGCCGTCGCCTCGCCCTTCCACATGGACGCGCTGCGGATACACGTGCCCGCCGTCGTACTACTGGAGAAGGTATAGGCACGGTAAGGATTCCGTACAACACCCCGACCTTGTTCTAAAGCATCGACCCGCCGGGGTCTCCAAACTTTTTGACTCGAGCCCCGAGGGTTACGGGTTTTACGCGGACCCGACTGTGGAGCTTTCGGCCCTCCCGCTATCTTTTTGCAGACCATACCATTTTCTATTTTATTCTACTATCATCATATAAACAGTCGCGTCTCTCGTGACACGTAGTCGTGGTACTTATTTTCGAAAGGCGATCGTCGCAGAGAGTAATCTTCACCTTCTATGCAGGTTCGGGAGCGGATAGCGTGCGCAGCGCGTCTCGGCGGCGACCTCGCGTCTCTGGAAGCGAGCGAGGCGGGCGCCTTCGCGGCGCATCGTGCGCGCCACCTGGCGCCGCCGCGCCGCATGGTGGAGGAGCTGTGCGCCGCGCCGCCGCCCGCCCCGCCGCGCCCGCCCGAGGCCAAGCTGCGGATACACCTGCGGCTCGTGCCGCGCGCGCTGCCGCCCGCCGCGCTGGGTCAGTATATAGACTAGTCGCTGGAGGACACCGGCGCGCCGCATGGTGGAGGAGCTGTGCGCCGCGCCGCCGCCCGCCCCGCCGCGCCCGCCCGAGGCCAAGCTGCGGATACACCTGCGGCTCGTGCCGCGCGCGCTGCCGCCCGCCGCGCTGGGTCAGTATATAGACTAGTCGCTGGAGGACACCGGCGCGCCGCATGGTGGAGGAGCTGTGCGCCGCGCCGCCGCCCGCCCCGCCGCGCCCGCCCGAGGCCAAGCTGCGGATACACCTGCGGCTCGTGCCGCGCGCGCTGCCGCCCGCCGCGCTGGGTCAGTATATAGACTAGTCGCTGGAGGACACCGGCGCGCCGCATGGTGGAGGAGCTGTGCGCCGCGCCGCCGCCCGCCCCGCCGCGCCCGCCCGAGGCCAAGCTGCGGATACACCTGCGGCTCGTGCCGCGCGCGCTGCCGCCCGCCGCGCTGGGTCAGTATATAGACTAGTCGCTGGAGGACACCGGCGCGCCGCATGGTGGAGGAGCTGTGCGCCGCGCCGCCGCCCGCCCCGCCGCGCCCGCCCGAGGCCAAGCTGCGGATACACCTGCGGCTCGTGCCGCGCGCGCTGCCGCCCGCCGCGCTGGGTCAGTATATAGACTAGTCGCTGGAGGACACCGGCGCGCCGCATGGTGGAGGAGCTGTGCGCCGCGCCGCCGCCCGCCCCGCCGCGCCCGCCCGAGGCCAAGCTGCGGATACACCTGCGGCTCGTGCCGCGCGCGCTGCCGCCCGCCGCGCTGGGTCAGTATATAGACTAGTCGCTGGAGGACACCGGCGCGCCGCATGGTGGAGGAGCTGTGCGCCGCGCCGCCGCCCGCCCCGCCGCGCCCGCCCGAGGCCAAGCTGCGGATACACCTGCGGCTCGTGCCGCGCGCGCTGCCGCCCGCCGCGCTGGGTCAGTATATAGACTAGTCGCTGGAGGACACCGGCGCGCCGCATGGTGGAGGAGCTGTGCGCCGCGCCGCCGCCCGCCCCGCCGCGCCCGCCCGAGGCCAAGCTGCGGATACACCTGCGGCTCGTGCCGCGCGCGCTGCCGCCCGCCGCGCTGGGTCAGTATATAGACTAGTCGCTGGAGGACACCGGCGCGCCGCATGGTGGAGGAGCTGTGCGCCGCGCCGCCGCCCGCCCCGCCGCGCCCGCCCGAGGCCAAGCTGCGGATACACCTGCGGCTCGTGCCGCGCGCGCTGCCGCCCGCCGCGCTGGGTCAGTATATAGACTAGTCGCTGGAGGACACCGGCGCGCCGCATGGTGGAGGAGCTGTGCGCCGCGCCGCCGCCCGCCCCGCCGCGCCCGCCCGAGGCCAAGCTGCGGATACACCTGCGGCTCGTGCCGCGCGCGCTGCCGCCCGCCGCGCTGGGTCAGTATATAGACTAGTCGCTGGAGGACACCGGCGCGCCGCATGGTGGAGGAGCTGTGCGCCGCGCCGCCGCCCGCCCCGCCGCGCCCGCCCGAGGCCAAGCTGCGGATACACCTGCGGCTCGTGCCGCGCGCGCTGCCGCCCGCCGCGCTGGGTCAGTATATAGACTAGTCGCTGGAGGACACCGGCGCGCCGCATGGTGGAGGAGCTGTGCGCCGCGCCGCCGCCCGCCCCGCCGCGCCCGCCCGAGGCCAAGCTGCGGATACACCTGCGGCTCGTGCCGCGCGCGCTGCCGCCCGCCGCGCTGGGTCAGTATATAGACTAGTCGCTGGAGGACACCGGCGCGCCGCATGGTGGAGGAGCTGTGCGCCGCGCCGCCGCCCGCCCCGCCGCGCCCGCCCGAGGCCAAGCTGCGGATACACCTGCGGCTCGTGCCGCGCGCGCTGCCGCCCGCCGCGCTGGGTCAGTATATAGACTAGTCGCTGGAGGACACCGGCGCGCCGCATGGTGGAGGAGCTGTGCGCCGCGCCGCCGCCCGCCCCGCCGCGCCCGCCCGAGGCCAAGCTGCGGATACACCTGCGGCTCGTGCCGCGCGCGCTGCCGCCCGCCGCGCTGGGTCAGTATATAGACTAGTCGCTGGAGGACACCGGCGCGCCGCATGGTGGAGGAGCTGTGCGCCGCGCCGCCGCCCGCCCCGCCGCGCCCGCCCGAGGCCAAGCTGCGGATACACCTGCGGCTCGTGCCGCGCGCGCTGCCGCCCGCCGCGCTGGGTCAGTATATAGACTAGTCGCTGGAGGACACCGGCGCGCCGCATGGTGGAGGAGCTGTGCGCCGCGCCGCCGCCCGCCCCGCCGCGCCCGCCCGAGGCCAAGCTGCGGATACACCTGCGGCTCGTGCCGCGCGCGCTGCCGCCCGCCGCGCTGGGTCAGTATATAGACTAGTCGCTGGAGGACACCGGCGCGCCGCATGGTGGAGGAGCTGTGCGCCGCGCCGCCGCCCGCCCCGCCGCGCCCGCCCGAGGCCAAGCTGCGGATACACCTGCGGCTCGTGCCGCGCGCGCTGCCGCCCGCCGCGCTGGGTCAGTATATAGACTAGTCGCTGGAGGACACCGGCGCGCCGCATGGTGGAGGAGCTGTGCGCCGCGCCGCCGCCCGCCCCGCCGCGCCCGCCCGAGGCCAAGCTGCGGATACACCTGCGGCTCGTGCCGCGCGCGCTGCCGCCCGCCGCGCTGGGTCAGTATATAGACTAGTCGCTGGAGGACACCGGCGCGCCGCATGGTGGAGGAGCTGTGCGCCGCGCCGCCGCCCGCCCCGCCGCGCCCGCCCGAGGCCAAGCTGCGGATACACCTGCGGCTCGTGCCGCGCGCGCTGCCGCCCGCCGCGCTGGGTCAGTATATAGACTAGTCGCTGGAGGACACCGGCGCGCCACCTGGCGCTAGTCCGTATGTAATCTGGTTTAGACACTCCCCCACACTAAAATCGCTAATTACAAGTTTAAATTTTCGTAAATAAAACTATAATTTGACCTATCACGCGTCGCTGCTGGCACAAAATAATATAACTTGTAATTTGTATTCGTTTTGTTCACATATGTGGTTGAGATAGTGCATAACCTTAGTATAAGTAACAAAATACATCGCATTATATCCGCTTTGAATAATTGACTTTAAATCTCGTACTGGGCTAAATTTCCAGCCTTCCTTATTCATTGTTTATAAATTTCTGCTCGTATTCCGAATTGTAATGACGATAATATTTCGTCAAATGGATGATAATCAAGTCATCTCTCGGTCAACAATTTACTATAATTGGCTTCCTGAATCTCTTACAATTTCTATATTATTGTCATAGCTTTTGGATCTAAAAAAAAAAAAGTAGCATCTTAGTGAAAGGCCTGAGTGGACGCTCGAGTTGAGCGTGCAGCGGGGCGGGGTGTGCGGTGTGCATCTTAAACATATGCAAACGTATAGGAGCGGCCTTAGTGCACGCTGCTCAAATCACTCGTGAGCCCGACGCCACGCTGCACGCCCCGCCGAACGCTCCGCTTCGAGCGTCCACTCAGGCCTTACACTTACTTTTGTATTAAATAGCATTGAAACCGATCACTAGGTGCCGCTACGGCGCCCCCGCTGCGCGTGCGGCCCGCGCGGCGGCCCGGTCGGGCGCGCCCCGCCGCCGCCGCCGGCGTGTGTCCGCCGCCACCACCACCACCACACGGCACGGCCGCGGCGGCGCGGCTCGAGGCGCGGCGCCTGGCGAGCCTGCGGCGCCTGGCGGCGGCCAACGAGCGCCGCTGCTGGCGCCTGCCGCTGCTGGGCGCCGACCTGCGCCGCGCCGTGCGCGCGCCGCCCCCGCCGCGCCCCGCGCCCGTGCGCCCGCCCGACCAGGCCGCGCTGCTCGAGCGGATGCACGACGTCGTCGACAGGTAACACTAGTGATTCGACTCGACCATATTTTACAAGCTTTTAATTAATTTCACCTGACCGTTGTCTGTCTGTCGGTCTGTGATCAAATCTTGCGAGTTAAATTTGATCCACTTCCCGGTTTCCGATTGAGCTGAAAATTTGCATGCATATATAAATCGGATGACAATGCAATATTATTGTACCATCGAGCTGATCTGTTTTTTTTTTTGTTTTTTAATGAAACAAAGTCTTTTATAGTTATGGAACTTTTTCTTAAAACTAGACTTAAAGTTTCCTTAATGAATAGTACATTGTAGGAGAGGACGGAAAACCGCTAAAAGATGGACGAGTCGTTTGAGGGCCGACACGTTTAGTGGAGCTACTTTTTTTATCACTTTTTTAAGAGACGTTTTTCTGTTATATGCTTCAAACCGACTCTAAACTTAGAAGCGTTTTTGCTAAAAAAAAAACAAACAGCTACAAAAGTAAAAAACGCCTTAAGCGTGAAATGAATGGATAATTGTAAAAAAAAAGAACCGAATGGTTTTGACATTTCTTTTTTTTTAAACAAGAAATTGGTCCTATAAATAACCTAATTTTATTTTTGAAGGAAAAAGTTACGCCAAAAAAGACCTTTTATTGATTTTTATGTTTTAAATTATAGTCATGCTGTAGCGAACCGTCACCAATGACAGATGATGATAACAATGAAACATTGTAGTAAGTGGTGGTTCAGGTGCTACAGCTATTGCCTACTTTCCAGCTTGGTTTTTGACCATCTATTGCCACATCTCCGAACAGTGGCGTGAAAAATATTTTAACATCATGTTTATTAAAGTAGTTTCTACATAGTAAAACAGAGCTATTTGTGCGCGCAACAACAAAACACAAAAAAAGAAAAATAATGAAAATAAAAATATAAAAGTATTATAACACAACCTTATGGTATTGTTTACAAACTGAAATCCTGAAAAGGTTTTGTTATTTACTAATAAATAAATTATAAAAAGCAGTAACATCTAATACTGATATTACTGAGATTATTTCTTTATAGCGCCAATCTAAAGATTTGGGTTATTTATTATTTATTAACCTGCATAGATAGTGTTTTAAATCTATTAAGTTTCTCAAAGAAAATATCAAGGCTCAGAAATTTTTCGTTGTACAACCTGCACGCCCTTCTAACAAAACTATTTTTTGCGTAAGCAGTCCGACTACGAGGGATGTAAAAGAGGGGTTTTTTCCTGCAAGCACGTTCACAACAGCACTTGCAAGTTCCAAACGACTACGAACATAACTGTTAATAATACCTTATAAGTTAAAAGTCTCTTAAATGGTTTACCTACGCCAAAGACATATGTAACTCCGTATAAGATGAATAAAGTCTAAGAAAAAAACGTGCCTCGGAAATCAAGAAAAAGTCATTCTCGGATAGATGGCGCACACACCTTTGGCCTATGGTCGGCTAGATGGCGTGACGACACCGTTTTATATTTAACAATTTTAACACATAGATATCAGTGAATGAACATGGGTCAAAATTATATAAAAATAATAAAATCATTTATCCATATATATACATTTTTTTGATAATTTTATAAGTTTTCATTTTGAGTTTTAGTCGTGTGTCGATAGATGGCAGTAAATTTACTGCGACTACAAAATTTACTATGACAGGACCCCTCTATACTATCTATTCTCTTTGCCTAGGGGCTGTCCATAAATTACGTCATCGATTTTTGACGATTTTTGACCCCCCCTATAATCATCCAAAAATCATGCTTCAAATGACCCCATTTCCTCCTACTTCATGCTACCGTCATCCGATGTCCAGACCCCCCCCCCCCCCTAATTTGAAATGACGTAATTTATGAATAGCCCCCTACGCGTAGTATAAATCCTAACCTCTTAAATGCTTTACCTAACATGTCATCAATGTGAGGTATAAAAGTGAGTTTTGAGTCCATTATGACACCGAGATCTTGAATCTGGTGAACACGACCTAATTTTTTATCGCAAAGTTTATAATCAAAATTAATACTATTAGTTTTCCTGCTAAAACTTATAACGAAACATTTGTCTGGATTTATAGACAATTTATTATCCGTACAATAAGTCTCAAAAAGATCCAAGTCTTTTTGTAAGGCTTTACAGTCATCCACATTACGTATGACTCTAAATATCTTTGCATCATCAGCATATAACAGTAAGTTTGAATTTTTTATGCATGCAGAGATATCATTGATGTATATGATAAACAACAAAGGCCCCAGATGAGACCCTTGTGGAACACCAGACGTAATAGGCCTGTACTGAGAAGTATATCCACCCACTGCCACAGCCTGCAAACGATTCTCTATGTAAGATTTTATCCATCGGAGAAGGTCGCCGTGTATACCGATATGCCAAAGCTTCAACAGTAAGCGTTCATGACAAACCTTATCGACGGCCTTGGCAAAATCGGTATACACCGCGTCAACTTGATAGTTATTATCTAGTGCGTCCAATAAGATCTCCATGTAGGATATCAGATTGGATTCAACACTCCGGCTGATGATGGAGACAGGAGGTGGCCATAGGAACTCTGTGATGAAACAACGCAACCTAAGTAATTGTATTAGGGGTTTTTAGAATTGTCTCGATGAGTATTAGTTGTCTGTCGTAAGAAAAGTACAGTCAGCGATAAAAGCTTGTATCAAAAATGAAATTTTTGCCAAAAACTTATTTACTAAAACGACCCGTGCATATTTTTTGAATAGTGTCCGATTTCAGAAACTATAAAACTGATTTAAAAAGGACATATCGGGTGCGTATGTTGATGTAAATATGAACACAGGTTCAGCGTGTGTTGGCGCTCGTGCGTGGCGACGACGCCGACGCTGGAGGCGGGCGCGGGCGTAGGTGCGCGCGACTGGCGGCACGCGGCGCTCGCGGCGGAGGAGGCCGCCACGCCGCCGGCCCGGGCCGCGCTGGCGCTGCTGCACGCCGCCGCCAGCCGGCAGACCGTCGCCTTCCCGCACCCGCGCCTGCTGCAGTTCGACTGCGGCAAGCTGCAGGCGCTCGCCCCGCTGCTGCGCCGCCTCAAGGCCGGCGGCCACCGCGTGCTCATCTTCACGCAGATGACGCGCGTGCTCGACGTGCTCGAGGCCTTCCTCAGCCTGCACGGGCACGCGTACGCGCGGCTCGACGGCGCCACCAAGGTGGAGCGGCGCCAGGCGCTGGTGGAGCGCTTCAACGCGGACGCGCGCCTGTTCGCCTTCATCCTGTCCACGCGCTCCGGCGGCGTCGGCCTCAACCTCACCGGCGCCGACTGCGTCATCTTCTACGACTCCGACTGGAACCCCACCATGGACGCGCAGGCCCAGGTACCTACTGTTCGCTCACACATCGTCTTGTCCGACGACATGTATGTACATACGATAGGTAACAATACTTGTGTCTGTGTAGGACCGCTGCCACCGCATCGGGCAGACGCGCGACGTGCACGTGTTCCGGCTGGTGACGCAGGCCACGGTGGAGGAGAACATCCTGCGCAAGGCCACCGAGAAGCGGCGCCTCGGAGAGCTGGCCATCGACGACGGCCACTTCACCACCTCCTACCTGCGCGAGGTGAGTGTCGCCCGCCCCGCCCCGCCCGTGGAGGGGAGAGAAGAACCATCATTACGAAGGCTACAAGTCATCTTCGCTTTCGAGAATGTTTTAATACATGTGATAATTTTTAGTTGAATTTACCCCGCCCATATTTTGCATTTTTTTTCCAGATTTCAAATAGCAGCTCGCGGAATAGCAATTCAGCTGCAAGCGCCTAGCCACTTTTCAACATAAATATTTCCTTGTGCAGGCGAGCATCAAGGAGCTGTTCGGGTCGGGCGCGGACGTGGCGGCGGGCGGCGACGTGGAGAGCGCGCTGGCGGCCGCCGAGGACGAGCAGGACGCCGCGGCCGCGCGCGCCGCCCGCGCCGAGCAGCAGGGCGAGCTGGCCGAGTTCGACGAGGCCGTGCCGCTCCGCGACGACGACCACCCCGACCACAAGGACGAGCTCGCCACGCTCATGAGCCAGGTACACGCACATGCACATTGGAACTATACGTCTAATTGTATATCTAATCTACAAGCTTAAACATATTTGTATGTGACTGTTTCCTAAATAAATAAATGAAAAATGTAAAAAAATGCAGAAATATTCTTGACTAGAAAGTCAAACAAAATAAAACCGACAGTTTTAATCATAAAATTGTACATTTTATTAACGTACACGAAAAATTTCAGCTGACGCCGATCGAGAAATATGCCATGCGGTGCGTCGAGAGCAGCGAAGCCGGATGCGAGGCGGAGCGGGAGGCGCTCAGCGCCGTTCGACGCTCGCTCGGCGACTGGGAGCGGCGCCGCCGCCGCGACGCCGACCCCGAGTCCGCCGACGCCGAGCCCGAGCTCACCTACTCGCGCCGCGACGCCGACACCAAGGTGCGCCCCCGCCGCCGCGTCGCGCCGCCGCCCTCGCCGCCGCCCTCCCCCTGTCCCACCCCCGCCGCGGGCGACGACGCGAGAGACGCTCCGGACACTAAGGAGACAATAGACACGAAAGAGAAGACGGACACGAAAGAGAGTGCGGCCAAGAAGGCGGGCACGCGCGCCACGCGGTCGCGGGGAGGAGTGCAGATCGACCTGTGGCGGCTGGACGCGCGTCGCGGCCGCCGGCCGGACCGCGCGGAGCGGCCCGCGCTCCGCAACGGCACGCTGGACGCGTGGCTGGCCAAGCCGCGCCCGCCCGACCCCTGACCGCATAATAAATGATTTGATACGAGCCCGCGTTTTATATTCCTGACGTTGCCGTTTTGGTGCCGCTCGACCGTCCGTGAATGCTTGTGTCCGCGCCCGCCGCCCCGTCGGGCGTCAGGGCCCCGAGTCACCAAAACCGCGACGTCAGGGATGCAACTCGCAAGCATTTACGGGCGGGCGGGCCGGCCGACCTGTCCACCCTCCGAGCCGGGGCGGCCAGCACGAGAGACACACCCGCACCGTGCTCGCCTGCTGACCGCCTACACGAGACGCGTCCCTACTAATTACAATTCTCTTTGCAACGCTACAAAAATTTAAAATAATCTAATCTTTTTGATATAACTATTAGAAACTGAATTTGGCAGTACTCTTGGTCGTTTCGGTAAAGCACACTGAAATATTTCACTTTGCCATTTTATCCAGATGGGTGATTATTAGTTTATTTTTACTGGCAATATATTTAACAGTTTTAGAATACAAACGGGAGTTCAAAGTACGTTGCCAGCAAAGTATTATTGAGGAAGCGTCTTAAAAAACCGTTAAAGCAAAATAACAGCGGACGTGCACTCTGCACGCTCCGAGCTACGACGGTCGCTCCCTTCAGAACTGTACTGCGCTTTTTTACAACTACATTAAATTCGGTGTCACAAACGGGAGCAGCCGTGGTAGGCCCAAGTCAAAAGAAAGTCTAACCAGTCATCCGTATCACTAGCAAAGTAGTTAGCATTTTATGATTTTTATAAATGAAAATAGAAAAATTCAGCGCATCTGTCACACGTCTCTGCTTAGTATAATAAATTATATTTGTTTGGGAACTATCACACACACTAGCGTTAGAAAAAGAACGAGTGTCGAGGCTACTTTATTGTGATACAGGTGGTTGACCTAACTATATATAACTGTACAAGGATAACTACAGAAGAAAACGGCCGTCCGAGAGCGGAATAAAGGCTATAGCGATGCTGCTGGAATGGAGGAGGCGATTGACTATTAGACAGTCGAGTAAGAGGGCGTCCATTATTCAGGTGACGGGTTTAGGGTGGGTCAAACGAAATCTCATGTGGGGTAGATCTCATCGAAGTCTGCTAATGTCTACTAGTTTAGTTATATAAGATTTGGCTTAAAGGGCATGAAATTCCAGAAATGCTTTTTGCGATATTATCCCAGGCAGTGAGTCAACTTGATATTTAATTAATACCAAAATATTACTTTGCGTATCCGCGAAAAGATAACGCGCTAGTCTTCGAGCAACACCGGCTTCCGGCACGTCGGAAGGGAGGGGTCCAAGCGATATCTTACCGTACAAATCTTTCTGTCATTTTTTGCGGGGGGAAAGGTGCACACAGTCGCACTTCTCAAACATTTACATACAAAATCCAATCTGTAATGACGTCACAAATCTTGCAAACCTC
The DNA here is from genome assembly GCF_910591565.1 of Cydia splendana. NCBI lineage: Eukaryota > Metazoa > Arthropoda > Insecta > Lepidoptera > Tortricidae > Cydia > Cydia splendana. Next base: position 229,024 of record NC_085967.1, on the reverse strand, counting down.
GATCTCTTTTTGTGTACGGACGAGTCACAACACGCACACTAACACATTTTCGTCGAAGTACGTATTTTATTTTATAATCTGAGAGATGAGAAGTCGGATTTGTCGCTCGACCAATCCGCAATTTGTACTGGGCGAGCAAAACCGATAAATCCAACAATTACTTGAGACTAAAATATAATAATTGTGTTTAAATGTACCTAATTACACGTATGATATGTAAAAAAAATATTACATCTGAAATGTAACACCTTTTTGTAAATTTTATGTCCCCGACCTCTTTTTATAACAAATAAGTTTTTTGGCAAAAATTTCATTTTTGGTACAAGCTTTTATCGCTGACTGTACTTTTCTTACGACATACAACTAATACTCATCGAGACAATTCTAAAAACCCCTAACACAATTAGGTTGCGTAGTTTCATCACGGAGTTCCTATGGCCACCTCCTGTCTCCATCATCAGATCAGTTCGACAGTACCATATTATTGTATTGTCATCAGAACTATACAGCTGCCAATTTTCATGACGCTACGATCCTTGGAAGATGGTTAAATTAGTTACCTTAGATTCCATTACATGTTAGTTACATACAGGTCGACCTAATAAAAGCTTGTTAAAAACCGAGCAAATAGTCAATTTTTTAGCTGCTGTGTTCACGCGCGCGTCTCGACTCGGTCCAGTTGAAAATCCGAGCGCAACTAGTTTTATTACCCGCGCTAGATCAGTTGATCTTGTACCTAGACAGAGGGGAAATAGTGCGAATGCCGCCTCCCTTCCGTGTTGCTCGAAGGCGCTAGTCAATCAGTGTTGAGTTTTGGTCTTTTGTGTTATATTTAATTTTGCGGTGGGAGGGTGGGAACATTAATTGCATGTAAAAAATACGCATGTAAATATAACGGGTTAGCACTGATTGACTAACACGTTATCTTTTCGCGGATAAGCTAAGTAATATTTTGGTATTAATTAATATGAATTTCCGCAAAGTATCGTCTAATTCTATTCATAACTTGATATTTTGCGAACTTGGCTAACACACTGTTGTGTTGTGTGTCCAGGTTAACAAAAAAAAACCGGGCAAGTGCGAGTCGGACTTGCGCACGAAGGGTTCCGTACCATAATGCAAAAAAAAAAAACAAAAAAAAAGCAAAAAAAAAACGGTCACCCATCCAAGTACTGACCACTCCCGACGTTGCTTAACTTTGGTCAAAAATCACGTTTGTTGTATGGGAGCCCCATTTAAATCTTTATTTTATTCTGTTTTTAGTATTTGTTGTTATAGCGGCAACAGAAATACATCATCTGTGAAAATTTCAACTGTCTAGCTATCACGGTTCGTGAGATACAGCCTGGTGACAGACGGACGGACGGACGGACGGACGGACGGACAGCGAAGTCTTAGTAATAGGGTCCCGTTTTACCCTTTGGGTACGGAACCCTAAAAAAACGTTTGTGGATGGTAAGTAAAATAGTTATTTGTACAACAAGAGATCAAAGTTTGATATTTCTTCGAGTGCTCTCCCAAGTCAAGTCCCGTGCAAGCGAAATATTCTATAATACTCGCTACGCTCGTGAATCTAATTTAGAATCTTGAGCGTAGTAAGGGACTCAAAAGCGCACGAGATGTAAATAACTTTGATCTCGTGTAGTACACAACATTTTTCACCTGAGCAGTGAGAACATACCTATTAGACGACTTGAAAAATGTAATCCTTCTTCATCACTTAATACCTGCACTCATGTTTCCTAATATATAAAAACAATTAAGTTTAATTACCGCAATCTCAACACAAAAACAATACGTAGGTAATAATAAATTTCAGTAAAATAATATGGAAATAAGTGAAATAACGAACATCAACTGACACTTCAATCGACAACGTTTTTTTTGTAAAAAAAATACTTTCTAAGATACGGTCCGAATTGCGGATACGTACTATTTGTCAACTATGGCAGAAATTCTTAAAAGTAAAATAATTAATTTTGCGTGATAATCTGTGTATTTTTTGAGTTCATTATTTTAATTGTACAATAAAATACCTAAAATATAGTATTTTATCAGTTTATATCAAATCTTAAACTTTATTTTTATTAATTATAGATGGTCAAGCAAATCTTGTCAATAGAAAAAGGCGGCAAATTTGAAGAATGTAGGCGCGAAAGGATATCTTCCCATAGAAAATTTGAATTTCGCGCCTTTTTCTACTGGCAAGATTTGCTTGACCAAGTATAATTATTAAGAATTCATACTCGTACGTGGTTTGGAACGATGCGGTCTGAAGTTTTCGGGGGTCTATTATAAACCCTCAATATACCGTTGAATTTCGTTTTAACTTTTTTTGTCTGTTTCTTTTTGCTAACAGTGTGAATGGGACAGAGATAATAGAACCCAAGTATTTCGAACTTGTATTAGACCCCGCATGTTGAAATGACATTTGCCTATAAAGGTCACTTGAATGTCATTTTGTCTCACTCAGTGAGCAAAATCGCATTTTGCTCACTATTTTTAAGAAGCAAAGTACCCTTGTTCGAGCTGCTTAGGTGAAAATTAAATTTATGCTTAAATTCGCCTATATTGGATGTAGAATAATGTAGGTACCTACTTAATTTGTTTAATTAATACATCACTCTAGTACGGCTAATTTCCCTAACAAATTGGCATGCATGTAGGTTAAAATGTAGGAATGAAATAATAGAAGAAGCAAGTTGTCAAGTGGATGCTGCCCCGCTTTTGTGTCTCATTCTGCAGTTTCTCTTTGGTTTTCGAAAAACGGTTGAAATTACAACTAATCTGACAATACGAGGGTTGCACTGAAAATGTCGGGAATAGAGAAAACTGTCGCATCTAGACGGTCAATCTTTATTTTAATACATACTTAAACTCAAACTGACCACGCATATAAATTTTCTTTTGAAAGTAATCATTCTGTAATGCACACGGCTCATAATCCCAAAGTCCTTTTTGTATGGCGATTTTGGGGCCTTAGTGGTTTTGTATGAAATTCGTGGAGTAGCCAACGGAATTGAAGTTTTTTTACATATATATATATATATATAAAAGATTTTTTTACTGTTGTCATATGAATATTTAGGAATGTCGAAATCTGCCGATATGCAACTTTTTTGGCAGTCTTTTTAATTAACAGCACAAATGCGATTTTAATTTTTGACGTCGCTTTGGAATGACATGCTTCTTTAAGATCACCCATGGGATAAAATGAAAGTGACTTTCATATTTAATTTTAACTGCAAACGAGCGTACGATGAACTCTAGTTCATAAAAAAATAACAGAAGCCCATTGTAACTTTTATTTGTTCGCTGAGGGCATATTGAAAACCGTTTAAAAATATGATCCGAAAAATCACTTGGCCAAAAATTCAAATAATGTTCGACATACAATTTTCAAATTGCCAGTAATTCTTAAATACAAATGACAACCAAATGGAATATACCTTAAAAGTTTTATAAAGAGTTACATTTTTATAAATTATATGCCTGTTTCTATTATGTTATTTCTAAGTGTCCCATTCCCGAATATTTCAGTGCGACCCTCGTATGAACAAAAGATTCGCCACTAATTAATCGATGATAATTGTCTATGAAGGAGGTATGTTGCTAGGACTTAAACCCCGTAATAAGTTCAACTCTCACCTTAGAGGATATAACCAACGGAGACGCCATGTCTAAAATTTTCGGTACAAAATAGGCTGCCGTTTTTTGCGGGGGAGGGGCACATTAAATGTATAGGTACGTCATGTCAGATAAACGTCAGTCCATACATATGGTTGACATGTAGTTGACCATTGGCCGCCTTTTTTCGACAGAGGGGAACGCCTGTTAATGGCGGCTCCATTGTTAATTACTCCGAGACTCTCACCGCTCTACCTACCGGATGAAACTTATCTATATTTTATGAAATAAAATATGTTCCTGAACATTTTTTATGAATAGGTTTGCCCATAAAAATATGGGTAATGTTTTTTTAAATTCATCTGGTAGGCAGCTAGGTGAAGTGAAGGTCGGCCTTAAGTGGGATCTTAGACCAATATTTGAAAGTAATTATTTTAGCCATATCGTACAGTGATCGTAATAGTACGGTGTAGTACGTGTACCTAATGCGATCGTTCCCCGCAGGTGTGGCTGAGCGGCGGCCGCGGCGCGCGCGCCGAGCGGATGCCGGTGAGTGTCTCTAGGGTAAATATGGGATAGTTGCCATACTTTAAAAAAAAAAGGTGAATAAACTACAGAAGATAAGCATTTAAAAATTTTATAACACCGTGTTAGTTTGTATATACTCATTAATAAACAATATTTTCAAGGTAGTTTGATATTTGTTTTATTTGTTTAGTTATAAACAAAATAAAAAGGTCCTTCGGACGGGGATAGATGCCAATGCCAACTGTATGGGTTCGATGCCGCAATGATATTTTGACTCGTGGGATAGTATACAAATAGAACAAATAATATCCAGCTACCTTGAGAATATTGTTTATTAATGAGTATACAAACTAACACTGTCTTATAAGATTTTTAAATGCTTATCTTCTATATTTTATTCACCTTTTTCAAAAAGTATGGCAACTATCCCACATTTACCTTAATCTGTTGCGGCGTAAAATAGTTTTTCGCAATAAATCACAATACGTCCATTTTAGCGAAGTGTTCGTCATTAACCAGAGGGAGGGAAAGAGTAAGCTTACAAATAAAAAAAAATTGCAAGCGTTGAATTCGCACAAGTCGCTATGTGCAAATTTGGGCATCTATCCCCCTATGGCATCTATTCCACATTTACCCTATATGTAATAGGTAAGGGGGTCGGCTATTAATTACACAAAATTTCGAGTAATACGTGGATGAAGCCTAATTAACATCGGGAGATTTTAAATTCGTAGCATCATTCTCGATATAAATTAACGTACCCCAGTACAGTATAACCCCCTTATTCATAAACGCGCTATTAACATCAATTAGCTAATAATCGTTCGTCCTTATCTGTCATTTTGACTTATGATTTGTAAGAAAGGGATAAAATGTAATTTAACTAAATCGGGCCCGTAAAGTTTTATGAATAAGGGGGTAAGCGTCTATCGATCGGTTTCGGGCGTTTGCAGATCTGGTGTCCGCCCTCCCCGCCCGCCAGCGACGGCGACGGCGAGCTGTACCGGCCCCCGTGGGCGCGCGCGCTCTACCGCGCCGGGCCCGCGCCCGAGCACGCGCTGCCGGCGCTGCCCCGCGCGCGCGGCGCGGGGGGGGCGGGCCGCGCCGGCCTGCCCGCCGCACCCCCCCTCCCCCAGCACCCGCGCCTGCCGCGCCCGCCGCGCGCGCCGCCCTCGCTGTTCGAGCGCGCCGGCCCCGGCGCCGGCGCCCGAGTGCGCGTGCGGCCCCGAGCGCCCGCCGACAAGCACAAGGACGCGCCCGCCCCGGACTGGGCGCCCGCCGAGGACGCCGCCCTGCGCCGCGCGCTGCGCCTGCAGCGCCTGCCGCCCGACGCGCCGCCCGCGCGCGCGCCCAACTGGGAGTGGGCCGCCGAGCTCGTCGCCGACGTCGCCCGCGCCTACCGCGCGCCGCGCGCCTGCCGCGACCGCCACGAGCGCCTCGCCGCGCCCGACGAGCGCGACCGCCAGGACCGCGAGCGCGACCGCCAGGACCGCCACCAGCGCCGCAAGCAGCGCAAGCCGGGCGCGCGCCGCCGCCCCGACGACGACGCGCCGCGCCCGCCGCTCGCGCGCCTCGACGCCATGCGCGAGGCGGCCGAGCGCCGCCGCGCCGCGCCCAAGCGCCGCCTCGACGACGCGCAGCAGCACAACCCCAAGCACGCGCAGCTGCTCGCCGACCACGGCCTCGACTACGACCGCCCGCCGACGCCCATGGAGGTGGCGTCGCGCCGCGCCGACCGCATCGCCAAGGAGAAGTCGAAGGCGGCCGGCGCGGGCCCGAGCGGCCCCCCCGCGCCGGCCGCGGCGCCCGCGCCCGCGCCCGCGCCGCCCTTGCCCTTGCCCGCGGCCGCGCCGGCGCCGGCGGCCACGGTGGCGGGCGCGCGCGTGGTGGTGGCGGCGCACGCGGCGGCCGGCAAGGCGGAGGCGGCGCGGCGCGCGCGCGCAGCCGCCGTGGCCGGCTCGGCGGGCGTGGCGGCCGCGCAGCCGCAGCAGCTGCTGTACCGCCACCAGCCGCTGCAGGCCCGACACCACCTCAAGATCCTGCACCACGCCAATGCGAGCACGGCACAGGTATGTGACGTAACAGAACGTTTCCCCGTCAACTAGTTCCGTAATAACTAAAGCTGTTAAAGGTTTTTTACACACAGACACATTTATGCAGTCGCTCATCCGTGTAGATCGCCCGCCTTATTTTTGTACTTTATTTTGCAGGTTGCGGGTGGGAGCGGCGTGACGGTGGCGAGCGTGGCGGGCGTGGCCGGCGAGAGCGCGCTGCGCACGCTGCAGCTGCAGCAGCTGGCGCTGCGCCGCGGCGCCCTGCCGCCCGCCGCCGCCGCACCTGTGCCCGCTGCGCAGCAACAGCAGGTGTGTCAAAACATGCTGTTCTACTAAAACTACCTACAATAAATTACAAATACAAAAACATATTGTATTAATCGAAAAACTCACAACTTTTTCCTAACGTACTTATACTTTGTTTGTTGTTTTAAGGTGGCGACAGCGGCCGGCACGCGGCTGCTGGCGCGCGCGGCGGCGCCGCACCCGCACGTGGTGGTGGCGCACACGCCGCACGCGCAGCACGCGCCCGCCGACGCCCGCCACCCGCCGCCCGCCGACCACTGACCGAGTGTACAGAATGCCCGCCCGCCGCCTCACGTCACGTTGCGGCACCCGCACGAGCGCCGACCGTAAACCGAAACGTGAACAATAAACATTGACTGATGTTATTTGCTTTTTAATTTTCCCCGCCGCTCCTATGCTATGCGCCATGTGCCATCACGTATATATATATAACAACATCCCTGTAACATTAGAAAATCAGTTTGAATTTAGAATTTATTCTGCGAGAATATGTTGAGGCTTCGAGCAACACGGAAGGGAGGCGGCATTCGCACTATTTGCCCTCTGCCGAGGTACAAGATTAGCGCGTCAATCTAGTCTAGCGCGGGTAATAAAACTAGTTGCACTTGGATTTTTCACTAGACCGAGTCCAGACGCGCGCATGAACACTGCTGCACAAAAATGCCTGTTTGCTCGGTTTTTTGTTATAAAAAGAGGTCGGGGACATCAAATTTACAAAAAGAAAGTGTTACATTTCACATGTAATATTTTTTTTTACATATCATACGTTTAATTACATTCAAACACAATTATTATATTTTAGTCTCATGTAATTGTTGGATTTATCGATTTTGCTCGCTCAGTACAAATTGCGGATCGGTCGAACGACAAATCCGACTTCTCATCTCTCAGAATACAATAACATACTTCAACGAAAATGTGTTAGTGTGCGTGTTGTGACACTTGTCACTCGTCCGTACACAAAAAGAGATCGAGGTTTGCAAGATTTGTCTTTAACGTGTGTCATTTTCTATGTATTTGTGTCGTCATTACAGATTGGATTTTGTATGTAAGTGTGTGAGAAGTGCGACTGTGTGCACCTTTCCCCCCGCGAAAAATGGCAGAAGGATTTGCATACAAAATCCAATCTGTAATGACGACACAAATACATAGAAAATGACACGTCAAAGACAAATCTTGCAAACCTCGATCTCTTTTTGTGTACGGACGAGTTACAAGTGTCACACACGCACACTAACACTTTTTCGTCGAAGAATTTTATTGTATTCTGAGAGATGAGAAGTCGGATTTGTCGCTCGACCGATCCGCAATTTGTACTGGGCGAGTAAAATCAATAAATCCAACAATTACATGAGACTAAAATATAATAATTGTGTTTAATACTATGATCTTTTATATGTAGATATGCCATACACTAACATATCAAGCGAAAAAAATGATGCTAACCAATGCTGCCAACGTCACGGCAGCATCAGTTACAATTTGTTTACAACTTCATACGCAAATGCGTAAAAGAGACTGCACAATTAAAAGAAAACCTAAGTAAAAAACGGCTAGTGTTTGTCACTTTGCGCGTAAATTTGGTAAATCAGTGATACCACCATAACGCGACGGCAAATAGTGGAGATGGCGCGAACCGTAAAACTTATTAATGTGTAAATAAAGTGCAAATCATTTTAGTGCAGTTCTATGTAGTAATGTACTCGCTACCGAAGTAAAAAGTTTTCACATTAGTTATGTAAATAAAATATATTATATACTTATCATTGTTACTTTTGTAACAAAAAAAATTTGGCTGGTTCAGTACGCAGAGTATGTATGTATGGTGGTTAAAATTTCACCCAGTCTCGTCACGACATTCGTGTTGAGTGCACGCGGCGATCTAATATTGTTATTGCATTTATTGTTTACGACGCGCGGTACCTGTTGTCATGCAAGCTGTAGGCTGGTAATTCCGTAAACAACATGTCTACGGGGCTACCGGACTCAGACCTAGGCTCAGACATGGATGTGACAGAAGTATTATCACAAAAATCAACATCACCAGAAGATAATGAAGTCGTAGAAAAAAATACAGAAGATCAGGAACAGAAGGAAGATAACTTGAATGAGAGGGCTCAAAAACGGGAAAGACAGGATGATGAGAAGGAACCATGGCAAAAAGTTGAAAACCTTAAAAAACCTAAGAAGGAGACAATAGAAATATTCCTTTCGAGTAGCGAAAAACTACCTAAACAATTTGCCATTGCAAAGTTACTTACAATTGCAGGTTTATTCAAGATTAAAAAAATTAAATATATAAATCAGTACAAACTAAAACTCGAGGTGCCCGACGAGACCTATGCAAAAAAGGTAATTGACTGTGAGGAGTTTAAAAAGAAGGAATGGAAAGTTCAACGAGTTACCGAAGTGGAAATGTCTTACGGTATTATAAGGGGGGTTGACTTGGAGCTAACCGACAGCGATATACTTAGGGATATCTCCAGCCCTAGTAATGTCAAGATTGTATCTGCAAAACGGTTACAGAAGAGAGGAGAAGGTAATAAATGGGTACCCAGCGAGGTGGCTAAAGTAATATTTTCCGGATCGCAACTGCCGGCATACGTAAATATAGATAACTTACGCGTCAAGGTAGAACCTTTCATCTTTCCTGCTACACAATGTTCAAAATGCTGGAAATTCGGACATACTAAAGCCAGATGTTCATCGCGAAATGTTATATGCCCCAAATGCAGCGGTCAACATGAAAACTGCGAGATTGAGATATTCCAATGCGTTAACTGCAAGGGGAATCATATGGCTCTAAATAGATCGTGCCCAGTTTACTTAAAAGAGAAAAAGATAAGGGAATTAATGGCGGAGTTCAACTGCACATATCGGGTTGCTTGCAACATTTATGTTGAACCAGAACAACATGCTCATAAAGAGATCCGTAGGGATAATAACATTCAAGAGCACACATTTCGATTAAATACGCACAACAGCTTTATTGATTTAGATCTGGAAGAAACAAGTCCCCATAAATACGTACCTATCTTATCTTCGTTTGCCCAAACGCTTAAACGTCCTAAGTCACCGCCCGGCAACCGAGCGGTCCCTAGAAACGCAAGTAGCAGCATCAGCAAAAATGAGCGGCAACAGTACGAGCGCCCGGCGGACCGCATTCTAGAGGAATCAGCTGATAACACGGAAAGCGATCAAGTAAACAACTCGCGCAAAGTACATTTTAGTGAGTTATTAAGTCGTTTAAAAGAAATATTATTTTTAAAAGACATTAGTGTGCATGAAAAAATTAAAAATATAATTAAGTCCTGTATTGAATGGTTAGTTCTCGTAGTAGTAGATTTTATGTCTGAGTGGCCTATTTTAAAAAGTATTGTGGAAATGTTAGCCCGTTATGGAATTTAGTCGTAAAAATAAAAATATGAAGTTGAACATTTTGCAGTGGAATGCGCAAAGTTTAAGACCAAAAGTGTTAGCCCTTGAAAATTTATTATTACGAGAAAAAATCCATATATGTATCATATCGGAAACTTGGCTCGAACCAAATAGCAACTTAAAAATTGGATTTTATAATATCTACAGACAAGACCGCGATGACTCATACGGAGGAATAGCTATAATAATTCATCGATCTATTCGAGCGCAAGTTAATAACTTTAGTTTACGTAACGGTTGCATACAAATTATGTCTATTAAGATTTTTAATTGTTCGTATTTGCAAAATATTATCGCCGTGTATTGCCCGCCTCGAGTTTCCACTACAACAGATGATTGGAAAATGCTGTTTTCGAAATGGAATAGTAAAACATTAATATGTGGTGATTTTAATGGCCATCATCCTAACTGGTCGTGCAAGATTAATAGTAGGGGCTTACAAATATACGATGCCGCGTCTGATTATAATTACGTATCGCTTAATAATGGTGTAGCTACTTGGGGTAAAATGGTTTTAGACAGATGGTTGTCAAGCTCACCTGACATTACATTTGCAACATCAGACATTGCACTCCGATTTTCTTGGACGATTTTCAACGAGAGTTTAGGTAGTGACCACTTAATGATTTTCATGTCTACCAAAATAGAACTTAATAACATTAACACACAAAAAAGAAATTTTAAAAAGGCTGATTGGACTAAATATAGGGAAACATTTATTGAGCTCTTTAAAAATAAAAATCTTAATGGAGATCCTCAGTTAGTTTATGACACGTTTTTACAGTACATTAATTCGGCAGCTAATGAATCAATTCCTCTGATTAAACTTTGTGCTGACCCTACTCGCACGTTTAACATTAAGCCATACTGAGGGGCTACCGCGAAAACCGAAATTCGCAAATTGCGGGGATCTTACTCTTCTACTCCAATGAAGGCGTAATTAGAGTGACAGAGAAAAATGCCCGCAATTGACGATTTTCGGTATTGGCGGTAGCCCTACTGGGGGCGTAGCCGAATTACATTCGCTCCGTATCGATTCGATCTCTACGATCGCAAGCGACTGGTCGATAATGTTTACAATAACCTAGCCAAGAGGCAATCTTTTTAGTTAACGCTCATTCTACGCGCCAAGTCGGTAAAAATTAATTTTTGTCTGTGGTTCTCGTTCAAAACCGTCAAGAAACATCATCTGTCAGCTGTCAAGAGTATCAAGTGAACAGCGAATCTAATTTTGGAGAAAATAATTGTTTTATCGGTAAGCAAATTAAATATTTTGGTATTTGTTTAACTTAGTTTATCACAATTTCGTGATAAAATAACTCTATATAGTGTAATATTTGAAGAGTGCGTTGTTAATTGCATATAATTTTGACCTAAAGTTTAACAATTTCAGACAGCCGTCGTCCCCGCAGCCCCAACCAAGGCGGCGACGCAGCCAGAGCGGGCAAGAGCGGCTCCGCGGGCTCTTCTTCCACGCTGAGAAGTTCTCGCCAAGTTGGCACGTACAGTCAGAGCTGCCGCTGCAATGACGCCTTCATGGCAGTTACCAGTGCTAAGGACGTGCACTGCTGGCTTACTTGACCAGAAGAGACAATACTTTAAGCGTTAGTATTGATTCAAACCGTGAAGTGATATTGTGGACAGGTTTGCCCAAATCAGTGTAACCTCAGTGAACTCATTTACTTCATAGACTTCAAACATTTTCGAAATTATCAAAAGTCAAGCGGACATTGAATACATAGATGTTATGCATTAGATTTATCTATTAAGATCGCCGAGGACAGGAACACTTGGAAAAGCATGGTACATCGCGCAGGAAACTCTTCAAACTAGACACGACCTTCAGCAATGAAGACGCCGACTAAGAAGATGCATTAGATAAGATAAAAGCTGCCTGTGAAACCAAAACTAATAAATCATACTTAGTGTTACTTAATATTATTTTTTTATTACCTACCTGTCTTTGATTTTTGTTTACTCAGTAATAGAAATACCTAAGTGAGTGAGGCGTTAAAAATGAATTAAACACATCTTTATTATTTATAGTCAATGGAAATTTGGGAAGGTAATCTCACCCACTAAGCTACTGGCTGTTCATATTTAACCTTTTGTATGCTCCTGTCAAAAATTTGTAATTTATATATCAATCATAATTGAATAAAATAAAATAAATAAATAAATATTGGGGACATCTTACACAGATCAACCTAGCCCCAAACTAACCAAAGCTTGTACTATGGGTGCTAGGCGACGATACACATACTTATATAGACAAATACAAACTTATATACATAGAAAACACCCATGACTCAGGAACAAATATTAGTGTTCATCACACAAATAAATGCCCTTACTGGGATTCGAACCCAGGACCATCGGCTTAGCAGGCAGGGTCACTACCCACTAGGCCAGACCGGTCGTTTTACAAAGACAACTTTTAAAAATTATTGCATTTTTTAAAGTTGAATATAGGTAAGTACATGGAAGCAGATCTGCTCCTAAGCATACCATAAGTTAAGGTGGTAACCACCATAAATAAATGCCATAAATAAATGAAACAATGATTGGGTTAAAAAGTTAAATTATATTTATTTTATTGAAAATCTATTAATGAAAGATGCAGCAGGTATTTTTTGCCAGCAGCATGAAATCAGTAGCCATGTTTGTACATATATTATGTACAGTGTTTTAAAATAGTAAAACAACACTCAATATATTTTTGTGGTTGTACATGTGACATAGTTTCTTCCCTTGACCCTGGCTTTGGAGCACCATAAAGTATTGGTTCATATGCCAAGGCTGCAATGAATATCCAAGTCACCTGAAACAAAATGAATGCTTAGTTTTTCAACAAACTCTGTAACATTTGGTTATAATATTTATTCTCTACCAGTCATATGACAAAAAAAAACTAAATGTTTTGTGTAAGTACATGTTATGATTATTTTTATATAGTGTGTAAGTACAGTCAGCTGCAGAGAAAAGGTACCACCACTACATAGAAGTTTGTATGCAGGGGTGGGACCTTTTCTCTGCAGCTGACTGTATCTGCGCCTGCCAAAAGAAGTCATATACAATGTTTCATAATATGAAAAAGTTTCATTAATATGGTTGATAATGTATATGTATGACAACAGCCCGTCTGGCCTAGTTGGTAGTGACTAGTGACCCTGCCGGTTAAGCTGATAATCCTGAGTTTGAATCCCCGGTAAGGAAATTTGTTTGTGTAATGAGCACAGATATTTTGTACCTGAGTCATGGGTGTTGTCTATGTATTTAAGTATAGTTTGTCAAAGGACTGTCTCATTTCAAACAAAGACAGAGAGAATCATACTAGCTTTGTCATATACCAGTACTAGCACCCAAAAGATAAGTATGAGTATAGTTTTCCTGGTTCTTACTGACTGACAAATTGGTTTGACCATCTATATATAGTTATCTAAGTACCCTAAGTACCCACAACACAAGTCTTCTTGAGCTTACTGTAGAGTCCGACTAGAAATTGTAGAAATTAAAAAGTAGCAACACTGTAGTCTCATCCCTTTCAAATCAATTTAAGAAAATGGGATGACACTACAATATTGCTAGTTGTTAGTGACCTTGCCTATGAAGGTGATGGTTTTGCATCCCGGGAAGGGCATTTATTTGTGTGAAGAACTTTTGTTCCCGAGTCTTTATCTATATTTGTATAGCCTTTACCTATATACCTTTGCCTTTACACATTCAATTCACTTTCCTATTGAAAAACAAGTGCTTGCCATTGCGCATATGGGTACCAAATTTAATCTACACCGTTCATCGGTTTATATTTGATGACGTAACAGGAACACATTAGTTATTTTAGCATTAATAACATATTTTATATACTTATTAGTAGGTATAGTAGGGATAAGTTATTGACTCACTCTTACCTTTGTAGGGACATTGTTTCGTGTTGCATTTGTGGGTGCATAATCCATTTTTCCATGACACTGTCACTATAGATAGGTAGATATTCAGCGCCTCGGTCACATTGGATCCTTTGGGTGAAATGCTGCGTACGGCCCACAATCCTTTGATCGTAGCATACATGATAAGATCACCAGCTAAGGGCAGTCCTTTCCTAAGCAGTTTCAAGTTTCAATAGAGGCGATTTTTCAGACGGCGCCTGCGTCTAAGCGACACTTCCGCGTTGTTCGCCGCCCACAATAATGTTGAAGTATGCTTTTTATTACAAATTCTAATTTACAAACACTATTATTCGGTATTTTCTTGTGCTTCGGTAAGTTATCTGCAAGGGGATAGCTCGCGCTAGATATTGACACCTAGGAGGCGATAACGATTCGATTTCGCTTGTCAAAAGTGTCACTTGGCTAGACAATGTATGGCAGATATCGAATTTTGGTAACGAATGTTTTGCGTTTCGTTACAACATTGCAACTTGGCTAACATTTTTGTATTCGTTAATATTTTTCGACAGACTCATCTACGGTACCTGTCATTCCCATACATTTTTTATCGATTCGTTAGCGATATCTTTTTTCGAAATGCGTTTCGGCTAGGCCCCCTGGACTCCAGAGTTGTCTAGGTCAGTGGCAGTGCGTAGGCAGGCGTTATCTCAGCTTAGAAGAAATCCCACTCCGGTTAATTTAAGTAATTATAAACAAAAAACTGCTGAGGCACAGCGCCTTATTAGGAAAGCGGCAGCAGAATCGTTTAAATTGTTTTGTAATAGTATTGACAGCACAGTATCTAGTAGTCATTTATGGAATAAAATGAAATGGTTGAAAGGGTACAAAACAGTAAGAAATGCCTTAGATTACGAAAAAACAGAGCAATTTCTTACCCGTTTAACGCCTGACTATGTGTTACCACAGGATCCAGTCTTTATATCAAAAAACCCACAACTTGAAGCGCCTATTTCGATTTAAGAACTTAATAATACCATTAAGGCGTGCTTTTCCCGTACGAGCTAAGCGAACCAGTTTTTTGAATCCATCAGAAATATAAGAAACAATGTTTTAAAATTGTGAAAAAAATATATCTTATACTTAAGGATCTGGCAGATATGTTTTGGATCTCAAAAACATGATTAGATAAACTTTGCTCGATAGAAAAAAATTCCAAAGTTACGCCTTTTTTTAACAATAAATCAATCTCAGAGCTACAATACAAACTTTTTTGACTTGTTTTTTACATAAATGTATAGGTAATAAGATAATCTAGATGATTTGGATTACTTTGTCTCGGTAACATCATTAAAATAATTTCTATGTTTCAATACCTACTAAATCCGCAACCGCCATCACTCGCGAACGCACTTACGCCCTCTTCAGTCGCGCGGCAGCGCTTGTAGAGGACGGACCTGCGTCAGTGTGTTCCGCGCGGTCACGTGATTTTAACATTTACAAACAATGGGAAACAAAGCATATGAAACGTAAGAAAAAGTCACTAAGTGCTATAAAAACACACTTTCTGATAACAGAAGCATCTAATACTTTACGAGGTGCTTGAAAGCGCCTAGCTTTCCTACATCAACAGTTAAAATATTTCAGTATTTTCACTAGGTCAGCAACCAATTTCAATGTAGGTAAATAATATTATATTCCTAGATAATATAATTGTGAGTATGTAAGAATGATATATTTACAGTATTTCACCTTTACTGATATACCTACGTCCGATCTGCAAAATGATTACATTCCTTCGTGCTCTTTGACTCCTTTGAAAATCAGAAATTATTTATTTGGATTGATACAGTATGGGGATGTTACAATATATGTATAGTGTTACGCTTTTAGTATGAGGGTGCCGAAGGCGCCCGGCTTTGGATCGCATGCAATGCGCCACGCCCGTCAAGCGTGCAAATTCATCATCATAATCATAAATTTAAATAAATATAAAATGTCAAATTGAAATAATTGAAAAAATTACCCTAATAGGCATATCGCAATACAATTATTTAAGAACTAAATACATATCACTAATTTTAATATTTGACCACGGTCGACATGAATTAAATATAATTGAGAGTTCAAGGTACAGGCAGTTCATCTTGCGCTTGGTTGTATTAGTCTTGTTCGAGAAACTGAACACGGTGAAAAATAGAGATAATACTCCTAAAAATACGTGTGATACCTCATTAGATTCGTCATAATGCCTAGAAAAATGCATTCGAAGCGTGTAGTAGCACACACAAAATATCAAAAGTTATAAGCAAAAAAAGGGGGAAAAAGTAGAGATCTTTAATTTCCCCAATATCTCAAAAAGTATTCATATTACGGTGCGAGATGGGTGGGGGGTGCTCGACCCAATGTCATAGAGGGCCCCAAGACAAAACAAACTGCATTTAAAATTGTTCAAAATGGCCGACTTTTTTTTTAATTTTTTTCAAGTTGGTCCGAGCGCGCTGAGATTTGACATGCGGCGAGCTTGGGGGCCCAAGATTACCATGTGAAAAAAAATTTTTGGAAAAATCCAAAATGGCGGCGGACACGGGCCAAATTCAAATTTCCAAGTAGGTTAGGCGAGCCCGAAGGGCGAGCTTCAGGCTGGGAGGCCGAAGGCCGACCCCGCGGAGGGCCGTCAGGCCCGGAGCTTTATCTCGAATGTCCAAGCATGCTCCACCCCCAGTAATTTTGGGCGAGGCCGAAGGCCGAGCTGCGGGAATGACGAACAAAGCAAAATCCTATACAAAAAGTGTGTTAAGCGAGCCCGAAGGGCGAGCTTCAGGCAGGGAGGCCAAAGGCCGACCCCAGTGGATGGCCGAAGGCCCGGAGCCTCCACCCCGACTCCGAAAACGCGAGGCCGAAAGCCGAGCTGCGTGAATGCAGTTCCTCCAAACGTCCTACAAAGTCAACTTTCTTGATAAGCGGAGCCGGCGGGCCGAAGGCCCGACAGCGAAGCGTCAAGGCTCGCGAAGGCCGAAGGCCGAGCTCCGCGTTGGGCCGAAGGCCCGAAGCGTCACACGTGAGGAGGAAGTTGGAGCTGAAACACGACCCAATAGGAAAAGTTACGATTTCCCAAGCACGCGAGGCCGAAGGCCGAGCTGCGGGAATGAAGTTCTCGCATGCGGATCTTTTCTTTCTATCAAAAGTACAACTTTATTTATTTCTCCCTTTGGAAAACAAACTACTACACAACAATAACAACAGCAGGAATGGACTGCTACCAACAATGTGGGTTAGGTTAGGTTAGAACTGCGACCCTCACAGGAACAGACATGCTGCTACCAGAAAAGTGGGTTAGGTTAGGTTAGAAATGCGACCCTCACAGAAACGGACTGCTACCAGAAAAGTGGGTTAGGTTAGGTTAGGTTAGAACCGCGACCTTCACAGAAACGGACTGCTACCAGAAAAGTGGGTTAGGTTAGGTTAGAACTGCGACCCTCACATAACCAAGCAAGCGCAGCGTAGGACGTCCACCCACAAGATGGACAGACGACCTTGTTAAGGCCGTCGGAAGACGCTGGATGCGGGTCGCTTCCGACCGGAATGGAGGTCCAAGGGGAAGGCCTATGTTCAGCAGTGGACGTCTTATGGCTGAGATGATGATGATGAGTCAGTTACAACTTAATTAAAAAATATATATATAATGTACTTAATAAAATGTAGGTACCATCGGTGCGCGAGTTTGACTCGCACTTAATTGAATTATTTTCTTGAAAACATTGTTTCGTTAAAATTGTGTGATCATTAAAGTAGGTATAAAGTCGATAGGTATTGTAAACAATAATTTATTAAGTTAGGCAACAAAAGTATTGGAAATTGTGATAATGAGACCCACCAAAAACATTTTCATGTAAAATGTTGCCAAGACGAAACCATAAGGCTTGCACTGACAAAAAGTTATCAGAAATATACTTTGAAACTGTTTTTTTTTAAGTACTACTGATCAGTAACACTAACAACGTTTTAATTTCACGGCAGCGTTATTGAGTTAAAGGAATCTGTAAAGTAAAATTATTGTAGGTTAATATTCTTTATAAATAGAACCCTTAATTGACCGTCTCCTTTAAAATTGTTACTTTCCTTTAGGTACTTTAACTGGGAACTAGGAACACGCTGCCATGAAATTAAAACGTTCTTTACTGCTCAATAATAAGTACATATGTCTATATACAAATAATAATTCTACATGAAATGATCAGAAATACGTAATGCAAAAAATACATACGTACATATACAATAAAAACTCTATAACGTGACCATTTTCCGGTCTAGTTAAAATACTGCCATCATAAGATCATTATACTGTGACCCGTCTGCTATGTTTACCGTGCGCGGCGCGCGCTCACGATCTCGGCGAGCGGGTCGCGGGACGCGCGGGCGGGGCTTCACGGTTTGCCGCGCACCTCACCCCCTCAGATTCGTTGATGAGTCGAATCATATCGCCTTAAAAAGAAAGACACGGCACCTGGAATCGACGACATTTCTTACTCGATGTTATATAACCTTCCAGATAAACAAATTTTAGTTGATATGTTTAATATGTTTTTGAGTGAAGGAAAAGTACCTACGCAGTGGCGTGACATTAAAGTAATCGCAATACCGAAACCGGGGCGAGATCTCAATGATATCGCATCATTAAGACCCATATCTCTGATTTCTTGCATTTGCAAAACTTTACATACCATAATAACTAGGCGACTAGAATGGTATTTCGAGAGTAAGAGCTTGTTTTCTAGAAATACAGTAGGTTTTCGCAGAACCCAGTCGTGTCTTGATAATTTGGTTCGTCTTGTTACACATATTCAAATAGGGTATACTAATAAACAACAAACTGTAGGTTGCTTTGTGGATATAGATAACGCATATAATAATGTTAACATTAGAGCAGTTGTGGAAAAACTAGATGCAGAGGGCGTGGGGTCCTCCATATTGTGATGAATCAAAGTCCTTCGTACAATCAATTACTTTTATTTTACTCCAACTTCTTACTTCAACACTCTTTAACAGTATTTGGTTAACAAGCCGTAACCTTCGTGCTACATGTTACTGGTTCAAGCGCCAAGCGAGAATGATCCCTCCATCCCATGGTAAGTTACATTTTATACTTTTTCCTCATTAGAATTGGCGGGTAGGAGAGAAGGGTCATTTTCGCGACTACCCACAGATTAATTAACAAATATTCGGGTAAACACAAATCACATTTTTAATCACTACCCACTGAATGCCATAAGTTTAACATAACTCACGCAAAATAATTATAATTTATTCTTGAAATCTTATGAAATATCACACTCGGCCATCCGACTGCGTGCTACCTCCGGTGCACGATCAACAATAATATCACACTCGGCCGTGTTGCCTATTGCCTTTTCAATTCTATTAGTTAAAAGTAGTCTGTTTATACAATACCAATACTCTTCATTGTACACCAGAATACAATAAAATAATACAAAGAATTACAGCAACTCAAGTAGAGGTAAACTTCAAATTATTTAATTTACTCATGGTAGCAGGTATTGCAGATGTAAACGGTATTTATTCTTCAGACTAGTATTATTGTTACATAAAAAGGGATATTTAAATACCTACTTTTACTACTAATCATGTAAAGGTTCACGAAATACATCGTCCACACTGTCAACCCCTTTACTTTTACTAAAATTTACATCCCCATACGATAAGTTATTTTACCTAATTACACGCAGGGTTATAGACACATTATTATCGGCACGTGCTTATAGAATATAAGCCCAAATTTCATTGCATTGATTTTAGTACTGTAACATACTTATTTTCAATTAAGTTCTACTTAAGTATAACAAACATGACGCGAGCAATAAAATTTTGCCTGATATATTAGAATAAGAAGAAAGAAACAACTACCACAGCATGAGCGATAATAATTGACATCAATAATCGAATTTTTAGACCTTCCATAGTAAATGTAGGAACTGCTTATGGAAATAATGTTTTGGGGAAGCTACATGATTACATTAACGGCTTACTCAGGTTTGTAATTAACAGATGCAATTATCTAATGATTTTTTTCTCTGAATTCAGATATTTTTTTTTTCAAATTACAATACTTTAGTTACAAACTTGATGACGTCCTCCACTGTAAGTCCCTCTTGAGCGTCGCCTTCTTCGTACTGGTCATCTGAGAGAGGCCCCGTCGTCAGCGCCTGCTGTGGTGACGGCATCTGTCTTCAGGCACCTCCCGCTCGGCTGTCGCAGTCCACAGCGTCCTCTGTGGTAGATTCACCGTCGCTGATTTTCAGCGCCTACCGCTCGCGACTCTGCATCCGTCGTGCTCGTGACGACAGTCTAGGTGATCTCGGGGTGTCAATATCGGAATCCATTTTACCCTGTAATTAAATTTCAGTGCGCTGCATGATTGGTTGTTAAACTTTGTTATCACCCTACGCCAGCGAGTTGTAAAAACTCTTTAAACTCAAAATAAACTGTTTAACTCAAAATAAAACTCTTTAAACTGTTTAACTCAAAATAAAACTCTTTAAACTGTTTAACTCAAAATAAAACTCTTTAAACTGTTTAACTCAAAATAAAACTCTTTAAACTGTTTAACTCAAAATAAAACTCTTTAAACTGTTTAACTCAAAATAAAACTCTTTAAACTGTTTAACTCAAAATAAAACTCTTTAAACTGTTTGACTCAAAGTAAAACTCTTTAAACTGTTTAACTCAAAATAAAACTCTTTAAACTGTTTAACTCAAAATAAAACTCTTTAAACTGTTTACCTCAAAATAAAACTCTTTAAACTGTTTAACTCAAAATAAAACTCTTTAAACTGTTTAACTCAAAATAAAACTCTTTAAACTGTTTAACTCAAAATAAAACTCTTTAAACTGTTTAACTCAAAATAAAACTCTTTAAACTGTTTAACTCAAAATAAAACTCTTTAAACTGTCTAACTCAAAGTAAAACTCTTTAAACTGTTTAACTCAAAATAAAACTCTTTAAACTGTTTAACTCAAAATAAAACTCTTTAAACTGTTTAACTCAAAATAAAACTCTTTAAACTGTTTAACTCAAACTAAAACTCTTTAAACTGTTTAACTCAAAATAAAACTCTTTAAACTGTTTAACTCAAAATAAAACTCTTTAAACTGTTTAACTCAAAATAAAACTCTTTAAACTGTTTAACTCAAAATAAAACTCTTTAAACTGTTTAACTCAAAATAAAACTCTTTAAACTGTTTAACTCAAAATAAAACTCTTTAAACTGTCTAACTCAAAGTAAAACTCTTTAAACTGTTTAACTCAAAATAAAACTCTTTAAACTGTTTAACTCAAAATAAAACTCTTTAAACTGTTTAACTCAAAATAAAACTCTTTAAACTGTTTAACTCAAACTAAACTCTTTAAACTGTTTAACTCAAAATAAAACTCTTTAAACTGTTTGACTCAAAGTAAAACTCTTTAAACTGTTTAACTCAAAATAAAACTCTTTAAACTGTTTAACTCAAAATAAAACTCTTTAAACTGTTTACCTCAAAATAAAACTCTTTAAACTGTTTAACTCAAAATAAAACTCTTTAAACTGTTTAACTCAAAATAAAACTCTTTAAACTGTTTAACTCAAAATAAAACTCTTTAAACTGTTTAACTCAAAATAAAACTCTTTAAACTGTTTAACTCAAAATAAAACTCTTTAAACTGTCTAACTCAAACTAAAACTCTTTAAACTGTTTAACTCAAAATAAAACTCTTTAAACTGTTTAACTCAAAATAAAACTCTTTAAACTGTTTAACTCAAAATAAAACTCTTTAAACTGTTTAACTCAAACTAAACTCTTTAAACAGTTTAACTCAAAATAAAACTCTTTAAACTGTTTAACTCAAAATAAAACTCTTTAAACTGTTTAACTCAAAAAAAAACCTTTTAAACTGTTTAACTCAAAATAAAACTCTTTAAACTGTTTAACTCAAAATAAAACTCTTTAAACTGTTTAACTCAAAATAAAACTCTTTAAACTGTTTAACTCAAAATCAAACTCTTTAAACTGTTTAACTCAAAACAAACAGTTTAACTCAAAACAAACAGTTTAACTCAAAACAAACAGTTTAACTCAAAACAAACAGTTTAACTCAAAACAAACAGTTTAACTCAAAACAAACAGTTTAACTCAAAACAAACAGTTTAACTCAAAACAAACAGTTTAACTCAAAACAAACAGTTTAACTCAAAACAAACAGTTTAACTCAAAACATACAGTTTAACTCAAAACATACAGTTTAACTCAAAATAAACAGTTTAACTCAAAACAAACAGTTTAACTCAAAACGAACAGTTTAACTCAAAACGAACAGTTTAACTCAAAACGAACTCTTTAACTCAAAACGAACTCTTTAACTCAAAACGAACTCTTTAACTCAAAACGAACTCTTTAACTCAAAACGAACTCTTTAACTCAAAACGAACTCTTTAACTCAAAACGAACTCTTTAACTCAAAACGAACTCTTTAACTCAAAACGAACTCTTTAACTCAAAACGAACTCTTTAACTCAAAACGAACTCTTTAACTCAAAACGAACTCTTTAACTCAAAACGAACTCTTTAACTCAAAACGAACTCTTTAACTCAAAACGAACTCTTTAACTCAAAACGAACTCTTTAACTCAAAACGAACTCTTTAACTCAAAACGAACTCTTTAACTCAAAACGAACTCTTTAACTCAAAACGAACTCTTTAACTCTAAACGAACTCTTTAACTCTAAACGAACTCTTTAACTCTAAACGAACTCTTTAACTCAGTTCAACTCTCTAACTCAGTTCAACTCTCTAACTCAGTTCAACTCTCTAACTCAGTTCAACTCTCTAACTCAGTTCAACTCTCTAACTCAGTTCAACTCTCTAACTCAGTTCAACTCTCTAACTCAGTTCAACTCTCTAACTCAGTTCAACTCTCTAACTCAGTTCAACTCTCTAACTCAGTTCAACTCTCTAACTCAGTTCAACTCTCTAACTCAGTTCAACTCTCTAACTCAGTTCAACTCTCTAACTCAGTTCAACTCTCTAACTCAATTCAACTCTCTAACTCAATTCAACTATCTAACTCAATTCAACTATCTAACTCTTTAACTCTTTACACTTTTAACTCTTCAGATCCTAACTCTGACTTTCGACTGTAACGGCAAACCCGTACTAAATACCACATCTATGGACTCTCTGGCAGCACACTACATGGCCACACTCATAAACAGCACAGCTACATGGCTGTAGACTCTAGCAGCACACTACATGGCCGCACTCATAAACAACACATCTACATGGCCGTAGACTCTAGCAGCACACTACATGGCCGCACTCATAAACAGCACATCTACTTGGCTGTAGACTCCAGCAGCACACTACATGGCCGCACTCATAAACAGCACATCTACTTGGCTGTAGACTCCAGCAGCACACTACATGGCCGCACTCATAAACAACACATCTACATGGCTGTAGACTCTAGCAGCACACCTACATGGCCTCGCCCATGAACAGCACATCTACATGACTATCGACTTTCTAGCTGAGCACTACATAACCGCACTCATAAACAGCACATCTACATGGCTGTAGACTTTCTGGTAGCACACCTAATAGATGGCTGCACTCATAAACAGCTGCACTCCTAAACAGCTCGCCTACATGGTTCAAAATAATTCAACTAAATAATCAAAGCGATCACACATAACTGGCTCATTAGACGTTGGGTGTAGCTATAACATACCACCTCCAAACCTAAACGGTACCCGTAATATAGTAGTCTTAATATCCATTTGCAGTGAACTCAATAACAGATCTCATGTGGTTTGTTTGTCCTGTACCCAATGATACTATCAACACATATATATTCCAACCACTAATCATAGGATCAAGCTCTTGTGTACGTAGTATAATATTAAATATATGTAGGTAATAACGTGGCAACTAGATCGTTCTTCGCGTACTCAGGTAATGGAACATCGGGTCCACGAGCAACATAGCACTTACAAGCTAACTAACTACACCATAACAACCTACATAGGTAATTAACCATTAAATCTGGTTATAGGGTACCGCCTATATGATATGTTACGATATGTAGCTTCCCCATAGTTCAACAATTTATCAATCAGCGCCAGAACATGTAGTTCTCATATTTAATAAAGCAGGAGCGATAACGGACCGCGCGCGCCGTGTGCATACCCCGCCATCAACTCAATATTCATTCAGCCGGTGACCGAAACAATAAAAATTGTAAAACAACTCAAAAAATAAAAATAAAAATAGTCTTGGAGTCGACGAAATGCCGCCCGTTCTTGTAAAGTTAGCACAGATTAACCAATCATTTAATCAAGGAATATTCCAGGACTTACTTAATATCCATTAAATATCCATTATTAAACCCATATTTACAAACGGTGACGTAATCCATCCAAACCAATATCGACCTATCGCACTCTTATCCGACTTTTTCGTAAAGTACAGTATTTTATCATTTACATTTTATTTATACATACAGAACATCTTAGGTCATAAAGACAACAGAACACATAGTTTAGGATTTTTGGTGGACATGACAAAAGCGTATAAAAAAGTATCACACGAAATCTTACTCTGTAAATTGTACGGGATGGGAATACGCGGCACTCTGTATATTTGGTTCAAATCAAATCGTACCTCGGAGACCGTAAACAATGCGTACAAGTAGAACACTTTGATAAGGACCGCGAGGAACTAAAGACCGTGACATCAAAATCGCGTCATATTGTTTATTCAATTATGTCAATATGTCAGGGAAGCGTTTGTGGATGCCTACTATTTCTTGACCTGCCAAAAATACTTAACACAGACACAACCTGCGTTATGTTTGCTGACGAAGCCTTTCTTCAAGATCATGGACCAACACTTTGTAATTCAGTGCAGACTGACATAAAGGAATCAAAAAGTGACACAACATTCAACAAAAACTGAAATCATTACTTCTAGAACACGCTTATTACTCAATTGAGGAATCTATATTATCTATGCAAAACGATCATTGATTCCAACACATCGTATTGAATAGGGTTCTAAGTCCTAACGGTTACCTCCCATTATTAATTACTTATTTACCTACTATAACATTTTCACTTATTATAGTTAATAATAATTTTATTTGTAAAAATTGAATGACATGAAAAAATTACCAATAAAAATCTGTATAACAAAGACATTAGGGTCTGACCCGTCTGACTATGATGGTACACCACCTACATGGTGACTACACTGTTAATGTCAACGTGTCATTAACCTAATAGAGCCCTTTATTCATTTCAGAAACCAATCAAAGGCGTTATCATGTACGACTTTACTTATTAGATCATTTAGCTCATACTATTTATTAGAATAGATTAAGATCAGTATTCGAAACTCACGTATATATTTAATATGCGTGATGTAAATACTTTCAATTTAACAACAGCAAGTATTTAAACTAAATCTGCATGACAACAAAGCACTTCTGTATGTTTCTTGAGTTTCTTCACAATATGGGCTATTTAAATTTAAAACCACTGCGTTAAATGAAATTGTTCCTTTAATGACAATAAACTTACCTACTTGCCTATAACCGTACACGTACAATTATACATGTTTGTATCTTAATTGCTAATGGATTCATTAAATATTTATCCAAATCGTATCCAATTTCACTATAATCGCGATCACGTATCGTATGTGCCTATGCTCGGCTAAACATCTACACTGTACACACTAATCGTAAGTAAGTATTCAAATTCTAAGAAAACTTCTAACCACGATCTTATCTTAAACATGGCTCTTGTAAAAAAAATAAGGTTAACTCGCCCAATACCTGTACCGATTTTGATTACCAGCAGAATTCTAAATTATGTAATAAGTCTGCATTCGTTACTTCAACTTGACCATGATCACGAATCTACATGTATTCTTAATCAGGTTTTGAGATTACAAGCATTGCCACTTAAAACTTACTACCATAACGTCTGAGTATATAAAATATGTATATGTATACTAGGTACTCGCACGTTCTAGTCCTTTTATGGGCGCCGTTGATCACCGCTTCTGACTTGTGATGAATCAAAGTCCTTCGTACAATCAATTACTTTTATTTTACTCCAACTTCTTACTTCAACACTCTTTAACAGTATTTAGTTAACAAGCCGTAACCTTCGTGCTACATGTTACTGGTTCAAGCGCCAAGCGAGAATGATCCCTCCATCCCATGGTAAGTTACATTTTATACTTTTTCCTCATTAGAATTGGCGGGTAGGAGAGAAGGGTCATTTTCGCGACTACCCACAGATTAATTAACAAATATTCGGGTAAACACAAATCACATTTTTAATCACTACCCACTGAATGCC
This sequence comes from Cydia splendana, assembly GCF_910591565.1. Classification (NCBI taxonomy): domain Eukaryota; kingdom Metazoa; phylum Arthropoda; class Insecta; order Lepidoptera; family Tortricidae; genus Cydia; species Cydia splendana. Next base: position 202,761 of record NC_085967.1, on the reverse strand, counting down.
ATAAGTTTAACATAACTCACGCAAAATAATTATAATTTATTCTTGAAATCTTATGAAATATCACAATATGTAAATACTTATGGGAATTTCTGAAGGAAAGACATGTATCTGTCACTGAATCTACCGGTAATAGTCTAATCACAAGATGGACGATGGTAGGATTGGCACAGGGAGATCCAGTGTCTCCGATTCTATTTAATATAGTCACTATGGACATTTGTAGGAGGATAAATAATGTATACATATCGCAATATGCTGACGACTTTGTGTTATACGTATCGGGACAAAACTTAAGATTTATGACAATAACACTTCAAAGGGCTATAGATCAAATGTCACAATTTTTGGAAGAGGTTAGCTTACAGGTATCTCCAAGTAAAAGCAAAGTTTGTATTTTTTCAAGAGGCAGGACTCTACGTCAAGTTGATGTAAACATAGGAGATGTTAGGCTAGAAAATGTTTCGACAGTTAAATACTTAGGACTATGGTTAGACCAATCTTTAAGGTGGAATAAACAAGTTAACGACATGTGCCAGAAATTAAGAAAATTTTTAAATGTGTTCCACGTTTTGGCAGGTTCTTCATGGGGGGTTCATCCTATACACTTGAGGAGACTATATATTTCAATTATACGAAGCCGGTTGGAATTTGCATGCTTTCTTTTTGATAACAGTTCTAAAACCAATTTGGATAAGCTAGATAGGGTCCAAAACCAGGCTATGAGAGTGGTCGGAGGTTTTATAAAAACCAGCCCAATACACGTTATGGAATCAGAATTATGTCTTCCACCGTTGTCAGTAAGAAGAAAGTACCTTGCATCAAAATTTTGGTTAAAGGCAAAATCGATCAAAAATAGTGAGAGTATTTCCATTATAGCTAACCTTGCGTCTATATGTCACCGTAGTCCGTATTGGAATACCAAAAAGAAACCGCTATTGGTCTTAGTACATAATGAGCTATCTAATGAAACAATTCAGTGTTCTCGTATGCTGGAAATGTTTTCACTCTCTACGTGGGTAACAAACATAGATATAAAATCACGAATATGCCTCACAATAGATAATGTCCAGGGACCTAAGAAGGGTTATAGCGCGGTGGATTTACTACGGGAAACTATAAAAACCATTAGGAAAAAGTACAATGAGTTCATTCAGATTTACACTGATGGGTCAAAGGTAGGAAACGCTGTCGGAGCGGCATTTTACGATCCTCAAACTAATACCACAGCAGCTTTCAAATTAAACAATAGGATTTCTATAATGGCGGCAGAGCTATACGCAATTACTGAATCGTTGTCATACATACAGTCGTGTAATGGGACAAATTTTGTAGTGCTCAGTGACTACAACATTTAGCTCGATGTACCTCTGGCGAAAGAGGTCTCCCCGTAGCTTACACCATTCTGGATATATATTTAAAGCTTTTAAATAGCGGCAAGAATGTACAATTCCAATGGGTTCCATCACATATAAATGTCGTGGGTAACGAAGTTGCGGATAAATTTGCTAAAATTGGAGTGGACGAAGGTATTTCTGTAAACTGTATGCCTTTCTTTACCGACTTGCTAAGAGAAGTCAAAATAAAATGTTTTGAAATTTGGAAGGATCACTTCGATAAGAGGTCGAAAGAGAAAGGCATATGGTATAAAACTCTAGTTAGTGAACCACCGAAGATACCCTGGTTCTATGACGCTCAGCTAAACAGACAACTTGTTGTTACAAGCATGCGACTGCGCTCCGGGCACATGCCGCTTAATGTGTTCGGGCACCTTATGAGAGTAGTGGATTCTCCAAACTGTTCAAGCTGTGGGGTAAGAGAAGATACCTACCACGCATTGGTGGAGTGTGCTCGGATCGGAGCCGACCGCAGGGCATTTGAAACGCAAGCCAAACTTAATCTAACTGACGTTGGCGTATGTAATATTTTGTTGTCTAAACCTACATCCAAGCAGACTATTAAATTGTACCATTTAATAATCAAATTGTTAAATTGTAGACAGTAATCATATGTAATTATTATAAGGCCGGCATCATCGCTCAGCGACGAAGGCCTTTTTTTTTTCTTAAATAAAGATATAAAAAAAAAAAAAAAAAAATTTCACCCCGTATTTTTATATTTTATATGTACTGGATTCTACCTATTTCGTGAATACTATTAATAACATTCACCTTCCCTTTGATCAAGTGATATATACTGGTACTAGCACAGTTAATACGCAAATGTAAATAAAGCGGTAAAAATATATAACTATGTAAATAAACAATATTCCTTTCCACGAAACCGAGTTAAAAAAAAGCTAATTCAATAACAACAAAACCTTTTATTTTACTAACAATTTTATGTTATAATAATTGTTATTGTGTGAGAAAATGACATGCCTAAAAAAAATACTTAATTTTGTAAAATAATTTTGTAGTAATATTTGTATTAAACAGCAATATAGGTACCTATTTACTTAATTGACGCGACCCGGACAATAATAATCTTTAATTTGCCAATTGTTGTAATTAATTACAAGAAAAAATGCGTGCAAGTTAAAAACTATAATATTACAGTTGAAATTTACTTCTCTTATTTGTACGACAAGCACCAAACAATGAATGCAACTTACCATGACACCTCTGCTATGATAATCTATGTACGCAGTTGGTGCGTCCTTGTCATTCTCGCTGATAAGAACATAAACTTATCTCTTTCTGTCAGCCAGCGAAAATGGCGGCCAGCTTTATTTCTTTCAAGATTAAACCGAAGAAAAACGGATTTACTTACGAATGATATGTGACGCCGTCAATTTTTTTGCGCTTCCGCGGATAATTTGAGCATTTCAACATAACGCAGGTCGGCATTTTGTTGCTTAATACACGTTATTTGTGGAAAAGTATTAACCGGTGTACACTTCGCGCTTGCGTCAGGCAGACTGAGACAAACTCGTACACATCGCTCCTTGAGAAACACAGTGTCATTAAGCGAAAAACGTGTTTTTTGGGTACAGAGCTTTAAATTTTCGAAATCTTCAAACGTCTAAAACTGCCGTACTAGTGATAAAAGAAAGAGTTTTTTGCTATATTTTGTTAGATTTTAAACTAATCTTGTGAGTCATTTGAGTAAACTGTGTTTTTTTTGTTTAATTTCTAAGATAATTCAATTAAAAGAAAATTGTAATGTCACTATTCCGTTTAGTTTTGCTTAATGTCACATGACGACTTCGCAATATTGATTCAATTTATGGAACAGTGACACTATATCCAGTTATTTGATATAACTTAACGTTTATTTCAAAGAAAAAGCGGAATTAGAATCATTTTACATGGATGTTAATTAATATTTACTAAAGTAAGCGACTTTCAGTCTTAAAAAATTACCAAATAAGACTAGTTTTTCTTTAAAACTAGAGTATTCTTAGCTTGTTTTGTTTGGCTATATTTTTACGATCAAAAATTACCAAAGTAAATAAACAAAGGGGAGGATAATAATTGGGGGATGCGATGTAAGGGGCCCGAATGTCATATAACGGACCCCAGACCAGCCTCTCCTGCACGTGGTCACCCTGTGGAATACCAAACAAGCCTCTGGCGATCCACCAACCCGCACTTAACCTAGGGTTGCCAGATCGAAAGGCGCTATTATCGGGAAAAAGTATCTGTTTTTCGGGATTTAGGGACTTGGGTCGGGAAAAAAAAACCATTCAAATTAAAGTAATTATATTAAAAACAACGATATTTTACATTACTGGCACTACGACAGCTGCTCTGCTCATAGACGTTTTAACTTTTTATATAAAAATAGTATAAATTCTTTGAGATCTAGCAAAAACAAAAAACTGGACGCGGGTCGCTCGCTCACTCGACGACAGTTCGGCACTTGAAATTATTGTTTTATATCGTGAAGCTGTTTTTCGGGACAATTTTCACTTTGTCGGGAATCGGGAACACATGCTAAAAATCGGGAGAATCCCGCCAAATCCCGACCATCTGGCAACCCTAACTGAACCAGCATGGTGGGCTTATGGCCCAATCTCATTTGACATGTACGACTTCTCGTTACGGCGCTAAGTACCCTGTAAAAGTGGTGCTAAGAATCCCCGGGCGTAAGATACCCACGTCATCATCATCCTGCTAGGCCTTGTTCTCATTTACTTGGGGTCGGCCTTCCCTGTTCTTTTCCACCATCCTGCACGATTGAGTGCAACGTCGGCGTCTATATTGAGGTCTTTCAGGTTTCGCTGAACCGTCGTCAGCCAGGTGGCAGGTGGTCTTCGACGTCCTCGCTTCGTCGTTGAAATATCGAGCGCTACCTTAACCATGTAGTCTACAGGACGCCTCTGTACATGACCGTACCACCTCAGACGTTTTTCCGTTAGCTTTTCTGTTATTGGCGCTACTTTGAAACTACCCGGCGGAAGATACCCACACGCTTTGTCGTCAAAAAGAAGTGGCAGGACAACATTGTCGGATTATCAAATTACTCCGACAAGGTGGCTGTGTTGACGTTAAGCATATCCCAAATCCCAAAGCTATATACCTACCTTAACCGCAATCAAAGCCTACGCATCAACATCTACACATTGCGATGATAAGATTGAAGAGTATTACGAGATTATGACCCTCTAAATAAATCTACTGATGAAAAGCAGGAAACATGGACCATTGTCCTTGGTGAAGTCAGATCAAGCACACATACATAGTTGGACCACATATGGCCTTGGCAGCAGAAACGACCGTAGTTCTAGGTCTATTCCATTTGCCTTTGGTCGAAACATGAACGTAGATAAGTAATTCCTTCTTTCTCAAAAAAACTTCAAAGTCGCTGGACCTGGACTTCGCCTGGCGGAATACGACACACGAAATTGACTACTTATATAATAATATTTTCATCTGACAAAAGTTTAATTAGATATTTATTTATGTAGGTATTAGGTACATCAATAGGTTTAAATTTAGTTCCGATCACAGACCCGCGAGAGCAAAAATAAAGTTTAAGACTTAAATCCACCGTAAGCAATTAATTCATAAATAGGCAAAACACCTAAACAGAAACACACTCTTATTTGTAACCACGATCAGTTTAACTTAGAATTACGAAGTAATTTTGACACCTTACAAGAAGAGATACCACAAATACACATTCAGAAGTTCAAATTCAAAATAACAACATTATAAATACTTTAGAAACAGCCAGTAGCAAAATTAAACCAACCCGGAAAAACAACAAAACACTCGCAAGCGACACATTACGGTATTAGAACTAGCTCTTCGGAAGGAGGTACGAATTCTTCATCATCATAAGTATTAACTTTATTAAAATAGCTTTAAACTTTTTTGTCATTCAAGACACATTGAGACATTTTCTACTGTAAGAGAACAATCGTTTTATGGGTAATTAATAGGTAAGTACCTACCTAGTGATAATAATAATTAATGTGTGTTTTGTGTCACATTGTCAGTAATAAAATTGGAACATAACAGACATCACAAAAATAACTTGCTCGTTTTGATGAATGAAAAAGTATCACACAACACATCAATAATATTATATTATAATTAATAAATATGGGAATCTTACACATACCAACCTAGTTCCACAGTTAGATCAATAGGGCTCGTAATGTGGCTATATCTATCTAATTATCAATCAATCAATCAATCAAACAATCAAAGCATTTATTTTCAGGCTACTAAGGCCCATAGATACATACCTTACATACTAACATATATATACAATAATAAAAAACTTAAATACTAAAAAATCATTTTCGTGACGCAGTTTTCTGTTGCGGCGTCACTTGCTCTGGTGTAGGATTCGGCAGATTCCCACGGAACCGCCGAAATATCACACCCTTCGGCCAGAAGTCCGTGCTCGCGATGGCTTCCAGCAGCGGCCGCGGCACGCGCACCACAAACGAGCTGAAGTGCACGTAATGTCGCGATCGCAGCTGGAACACTTTCAACTCGTAACGGGTCTTCTTGCGAAGATATTCCACCACATCGTCTGCCGTGGCGGAAACATGCAGGCGCGATACGTATAGCGCCGTATTCGGCGTGGCAGCCCTCAGTCCAGATGCAATATCTGGCTCCGCTGTGCCACACTGGCTCTTGCGAGGCGCCTTGCGCGGCCGCCTCTCCTTCGACGCCTGCGGGAAACCTTTTTCGGCGCGGGGTAGCTTCTCATCTCGAGAAGCAGATTCGGGCACCTTCGGAGGTGCCTTTCTTTGTTTTGCAGCAGCAGCGTAATCGAGACCAGGAGTCACTGATACACCAACTGGAGCAGATGACGGTACGACGAGACGCGGCGTGCGGGGTGCGGGGGGCGGGCCGGCGGCGGGGACTGGCGTCATATCGCTCGTTGCTGACCCAGCATTGCACACAATTGCACGCGCATCACTACACGAGCCCAAGTCAGTGGCCTCGTGTGACCTACATACCGAAACAGTGGCACGGAGTGTCACTACCTCAGTACGAAGTTCACAAATGGTGTTATTGGCCACCTCTAACTTAGACTGCACCTCTGCCAAACTTGTCTTCAGGAATGTTATGTCCTTCAGCAGCCTGGTGACGTCGACGTGGTCGAAGGTAACCGGCGGTAACCGGTCCAGCCGCTTCGCAACGAAGGCAGGCACGTCGTCTGGATCGGTCTCCTTGAACAGTTTAATGATGTTCTGGAGACTCTTCACACCCCCATCCCTCCGACGGGATGGCATCTGGTCGGTTTTCCCGAGCGACTGGAAAAGCAGCGCCTTGCCACTGCAAATATCGTCTTCACTAAAACTTGATTTGCAGATCTGCCTGATGCTGACTTCGTCCATGGTGTCTACGGCATTCTGTACGAACGCCAGTAACTCGTTCGCTATGAGTTGTTGCGAACCCATTACGAAAAAATATGGGGCAGCGACCTAAGTCGCGCCGATCGCGAATAAAAATATTATTCAGTATTGTGCAGTAATGCGCGTCCGATTCCAAGCGCGCACAATTCTGCACTGATTATAAATAGTCGTCTAGTAGGTACCCATAATACAACTCTATTATGAACCTTATAGAAAAAATACAACACAGTGACATTAAACAACGAGTGACATTCATTAACCACACCGTTATAAGCGTTCTGTACCAGTTGTAGTGGCTTTAAGCTTAAAACGACATTTTTCACTTAAGCATGCCAACTGTCGCTATGGTAAACTAAGCTAGCATATTGACACTACACAGATAATGACGATCGACCTGCTAAAACTTCTGTCAGCTTGTTCTGTCACAATGTCACTTAAAGTAAAAGAACAGTACGTTTTTATTTTTAGTCAGCATTATGGCTTTAAGTTTTAAGCAAAACCGTCATTAAAGGTATAATGTCACTTTACTTATTTCAAAACGTTATTCTATTCTATTAAATTCAAAAGTACAAGTGTCCTTAAAGGGAAAAGTACGATATTGCTTTAAATTGAGTTTTGATTTTGATACCATATTATAAGTTTAAAGTGACATAGTACGTTTAGATACACTATTTCTTATGTAAATTGACGTACTTACCATTGAATCTCATAGAAAACCGTCACTAAGCAAAAAAATACAATTTACTTCCCTTTAATGACATTGTTCCTATGAGACAGGCACCTATTCCCTCTATTCGCCATAACGACATTAGCGCCCTCTGGCGGTTCTAATAGAGCTAGGGCGATAGGTGTCTTCGTATTGCGTGCGTTACGATCATACGAGCTAGATGGCGTTATTAACTCAAAAACCCCATTTTTTGGATAATGACGTTATGTTTCTCAAGGAGCGACATGACACGAGGTGAGTGCTTCAATTTTGGAACGTGTATAACACATCTTCATATAAAAGATCATAGGTTTAATAGTACATTGTAGAAGAGGGCGGAAAACCGCTAAAAGATGGACGAGTGAGTTTGACTCAAATAATTCGAGTCCATTTTTAGCGTTTCCGGCCGAGGCATTACATAGTGCTTTTCACGACTACTGCGAGGAAATAAGAAAACATTTGCATAACTATAAGTACTAGCCCGCGATTTCTCTGGTAGCAAATTACTAGCCACTGCCTGTGCGGTCTCGTGAAATTCGGTAGGTTTAAGAATATCATTTTCTTCACTAGAAGAACTCATTTTTATAGCGAGCGTAGATACGTGTTTCTTGTATTTTTTAGTCAAACACAATTTACACTATCCAATTCAGTGACTATTTTCCGATCCCGCCTTTTTTACTTTTTTTATCACTTTTAAGAGGCGTTTTTCTGTTGTTTGCTTCGAACTAACTCTAAACTTAGAAGCGTTTTTGCAAACAACTACAAAAGTAAAAAACGCCATAAGCGTGAATCGAATGAACTGACTGAATGAATGAATGGTTTTGACATTTCTTTTTTTTTTAAACAAGACATTGGTCCTATAAATAACCTAATTTTATATTTGAAGGAAAAAGTTGCGCCAAAAAAGACCTTTTATTGATTTTTATGTTTTAAATAGTGTCCGACCGAAGGTTCGGTTTCGGTTTCGGCCAGTTTCGGCCAAAAAATCATGTTTCGGCTGTAGTTTCGGTTTCGGCCAAAAAACGGCCGAACCTTTCGGCCGGGCCGAAACTTACGAAATGGTACTTCGTACTATGAAACTAAACTATGTGACAAAGACCAAAAGTTGGGGAATAAGTAGGACAAAAATATTAATATGTACCTACATATACTGATTCATGTATAGGTACAGTAATTAATTGGTTTATTATCAAAACACAATTCCACTAACGAGGGCGCCACTAGACGCAGTCTTAAGAGGCTGTTAATACCTATAACGTGCACACTGTCTAATTGTATCGGAGTTAATGAGATAGCACTGTCGCATGTTAAATACTGGGCCTGGGCAAAGGAATAATAAGAAAACTCATCATCTTCCTCGCGTAATACCGGAATTTTTGCCACGGCTCATGGGAGCCTGAGGTCCAATTGACAACTAATCCCAAGAATTGGCGTAGGCACTAGTTTTTACGAAAGCGACTGCTATCAGACTGACCTTCGAACCCAGAGAGTAAACTAGGCCTTATTGGGACTAGTCCGGCTCCCTCGCGATGTTTTTCCTTCACCGAAAAGCAAATAGTAGTTCCGAAAAACTCATTGGTACGAGCCGGGGTTTATACCTGCGACCTTCGGATTGAAAGTCGCACGCTCTTACCGCTAGGCCACCAGCGCTCAAGGAAATATCTCGCTTTTTAATACAATGGACATTGGTTGGAGTCTGTGCTCAACTACTTATCCTGAAGCCTGAAGCGCGGCTTTGACTTCGCATGAAACATGATGAAAGTTCGCCTCACTGGGACACTTCGGACGTTTAAGCCCAGGTGAAGATCGGTACCCGGCCTTGCGATATTTTAACAAAAAAATTTCGCGCTTGCTGCGCTCGCGTTTTTGGTTGACCCTGTATCTACATGTTAGCTTGACTGGTGAATGAATAGAGTTAGACTAAGAAAATTATGCAATTATTTTGATAGCATACGCAGTGTTAAGTGCAAATGTTATTTATACGTCATAATTTCATAGAAGTTTTGACGTTTAAAATAACACTTGCACTGCGTGTGTTATCAAAATCGATGCAGAATTATCTTGGTCTAACTCTAATAATTTTCTTAAAAAACTGCTTAAGTAACATCAATTTCAAGGACATTGGGTGTTGACAGCCCCATAATATGGGTGTAAAAGCGGTTTTATGACATTTTTTCAACGATTTTAACAAGTCTACAAAAGGTTCGGTTTCGGTTTCGGCCGAAACTAGAGCCAAAGCCGAACATTCGGTTTCGGCAAAAAAACATGTTTCGGTCGGACACTAGTTTTAAATGATACTCATTGCTGTAGCGAACCGTCACCAATGACAGATGATGATAACAATGAAACATAGTAGTAGTGATGGTTCAGGTGCTACAGCTATTGCCTACTTTCCAGCTTGGTTTTAGACCATCTATTGCCACATTTCCGTGAAAATGTAATTAAACGTATGATATGTAAAAAAATATTACATGTGAAATGTAACACCTTCTTTTTGTAAATTTGATGTCGCCGATCTCTTTTTACGGCAAAAAACCGAGCAATTAGGCATTTTTTTCTGCTGCTGTGTACACGCGCGCGTCTGGGGGCCGATTTTTGAAATTCGTGCGTTCGATTTCGTCACTCGAAAATCGGCGGAAAACAGTGAAATGCTAATTTTTGAAATACGAGCGATAGAAATTGGGAATCGAGTGGTATTGACCACTCGTTTTCAATTCTATTAGTAGAATTCAATTGCCGGGTACTGGAGATATTATTGAACAAAATACACGAAATCGAGCGGTCGAAATTCAAAAATCGCCCCCCTGGACTCTGTCTAGTGAAAAATCCGAGCGCAACTAGTTTTATTACCCGCGCTAGATCAGTTGATCTTGTACCTAGGCAGAGGGGAAATAGTGCGAATGCTGCCTCCCTTCCGTGTTGCTCGAAGTGTTGAGGCTGCTTGAAAACCACAAACGATTACAGCATTTGGAAGACGGGGTTACTACCGCCATCTATGAGCGCGCGTAGTTAGTACTTTTATTTTTTCTACTCGACACTAGATGCCTCTAGATGTAGATAGACTTTGCCAGGCTTTCTTGAAAGACTATCTTCAATATTCATCTAGACATGCATTTAAATTACTATGTTAAATTTCAAACCTAACAGTGCGATAGTTTTTCCGTAAAGTGTACCACAAGAATGCATAGTTTGTCGAATTTGGTCGAATAGTAATAAATAAACTAGCAAAAAGCGGAGCTTTGTAAGGGCTTGCGGAGTTTTTCTACCTAAACGTACCGGACCGCGACTTTGATCCAATGCGAGGCTCGTTTCATGTTCGACCGAGTGGGTACGTAATAAGTCCGTTAAGAATGCAGCTATAAGGAGAGCAAGGAAGAAATATACTAACCAGAGGGGTTGCTGTCCGGTACGCCCTGCCTGTTACAGCTTTTACTTTGTCCATTAAAAACGTGTCCAGACGACAAAATCAAATTGCCAATATCAATCCACACGTAATATACAATTTCATAAACGCTTATTACATCCTACACGGTCGCCCAGTACTTTTTGTAAGTGCCAACTGGGTTTCCTACATAATGTTGGGTCAGCGAGCCAATGTCCTTGAATTTATTTTTGCGTCCACACCACACAATTGAGCGAAAAACTATCCCGTCTGGACACCTACTGGCGGTAATCACGCTGCTTCGCACATAAACACACAGAAACAGTTCCACTAGGTACAGCCAGGGTTCAGCATCAGCTCTATCTTGGGTACTGCTCTGCCAAGTGCTCATCATGACGAGTCGGATGACCAAAACAGCGTGTCCCTATGTTGCACCAAACCCGAGTTCCAATAGGTACAGCCCGCGTTCAGCATCAGCTTTATCTTGGGTACAACTCTCCTAAGTGCTCATCAAGACGAGTCGTATGACCAAAACAGCGTGTGCCTATGTTGCACCAAACCTGAGTTCCACTAGGTACAGCCAGGGTTCACCATCAGCTCTCTCTTGGGTACCTACTAATCTCCTAAGTGCTCATCAAGACTAGTCGGATGACCAAAACAGCGTGTCCCTATGTTGCACCAAACCTGAGTTCCAAAAGGTACAGCCCGCGTTCAGCATCAGCTTTATCTTGGGTACAACTCTCCTAAGTGCTCATCAAGACGAGTCGTATGACCAAAACAGCGTGTGCCTATGTTGCAACAAACCTGAGTTCCACTAGGTACTGCCAGGGTTCAGCATCAGCTCTATCTTGGGTAGAGGGATTCCCGTTGCCAAGACGAAACTGTGGAGCGTAGACTGTATCTTTTTATTCAATGCTCGTCGTGAAGCGTAGGAACTCGGCAATCTGGAACGCGCCGGCCGCTGTGCTGCTTCGAAGTCCGCTTTTACCGCCAATTTACCGGTATATGTGTTGTGTGAAATAAAAACACATATGTTTGAGTTTATTTACTGGAGAGTGTTCAGGCAAGTGAGTGAGTGAAGCTCCCTGAAGTTTCTGATATCTCTGAATAAGCTACGAACGGCTCGGGTTTATATAGGGAAATATCCGGCCGTAGGTACTTTTCCATGAACTAGTGGGTGTGTCATGGAGAGTCAATTTTATTTATTTCTGCCAATCTCATTAATTATTAACACGTATGAAAGGAACAGGGATCCTAGACTTATAACTAGGTACATAACATTCCACGCAATTCATTATCATAATATACACACACAAAAGTAAAGAACATGATATACACACATAAAAGTAAAATGATTACAATTTAAAACGTAAAAGATTAACCTAAAACATGCATGATTCCTAGCTATATACGACAGAAACCATAAGGCTCGCACTGACAAAAAGTTATCAGATCTCTTGTAGAGCCAAGCTTCTAACTCTACAAGCCCTAACTTCATAAACTCTACACCTTAGTCAAATATGTGGCATCTTTTATACAATCTGCTTTTTATTGATTCCGCATACATTCCGCGTACAAACTTCAATCCCCTTTTTCCCCTAACGTCCTTTTCCACGCCCTTTTCACCTTTACGGAATGATTTTGGGATTGAAAACTATTCTATATCCTTCCCCATAACAAAAACAATCTACATACCAAATTTCAATTACATCGGTTCAGCGGTTATTGGTTTCCCAATACAAAATTAAACCCCCCGTTTCATCCCATTAGGGGCTTCATTTTTTTTTTTGTTTGTGTGTATCTTACATACCAAATTTCAGCTTCCTAGGACTTCAGGAAATAGCCTAGAGGTTTTGATGATCAACAGTGAGTGGGTGAGTGAGTGAGTGAGTCAGTAACAAAATCGGGGGTTTTTTTTTTTTTTTTTTTATTAAAATGAAAATGAAAATTGTGTGTAATACTTAAATATTCAATGAGAAATCTTTGGAGGAAAAAATCATTTATTTACATACAATATATATACAGTGGTACTACTAAACGAAATTAATAACTAGCTTAAATCTAAAATAGGCCCTTGAGGCATTGTACCAAGGATGCTGGCGGCATTTCCTCGCTGTATCGCAATGCTGATACGTTGTGCGAGGTAGCCGCCAGCTCTTCGGTCACCAGTTACGTCAACCAGACGCTTCGCGATTTCTGCGAACAACTTATGCGCACTGGGACCCCATGGACCTAGAGTTTCAACACCAAATGGTACAAAATGGTACTCTCTACCGAGGCTCTTATATTTGTTACGTTTTAGAATTTCGGCGCTTTCCGCCGCTCCGCCCGCTTTTACAGTAGTCCGTTGGAGGTGGGACGGTGCCAGTGTGTCTACGCAGGATCTTTTAACATATCTCCGATAGATGGCACTCACCAATAAAAACATAATCGCAGATAGATCACGCTGTTAAGATTTTTCCAAAAACATCCTGGTAGTTGTGACAACACATATGGGTTAGGCACGGTTCGGAGTTAGGTTAGGTTTTGAGTTAGGTTAGGTTTTGAGTTAGGTTAGGTTTTGAGTTAGGTTAGGTTTTGAGTTAGGTTAGGTTTTGAGTTAGGTTAGGTTTTGAGTTAGGTTAGGTTTTGAGTTAGGTTAGGTTTTGAGTTAGGTTAGGTTTTGAGTTAGGTTAGGTTTTGAGTTAGGTTAGGTTTTGAGTTAGGTTAGGTTTTGAGTTAGGTTAGGTTTTGAGTTAGGTTAGGTTTTGAGTTAGGTTAGGTTTTGAGTTAGGTTAGGTTTTGAGTTAGGTTAGGTTTTGAGTTAGGTTAGGTTTTGAGTTAGGTTAGGTTTTGAGTTAGGTTGGGGCGCTAGGTCGGGTAACCTCCACGAGGGTCTGGGCCATTCCAATTTCTGTTAATCCTTGCGGATTCGCAGTCAAGGGAATGGTTTATGGCTGGTGCGCCCTGGGGGCAACGGTAAGTGATCTCCTGCATGGGATTGCTTACCGGAGCTGCCAATAACCCGACACCCGGGGTTTAGCCCGGGGGGGGGGGGGGGAGGGTGTTCTTGGAGTGTCTCTGTGATCTCCTAGGCTATACCGGACAGGGCTACCCATACCGGGCAGGCGAAGAGTGAGGGACACTATCAAGAGCAGGACGGGTTTGCCCGCTTTCAGTGTAGAAACCGGGTGGACAGGCTCCGGCCACCGTCCCAAACTCGTTACCCCAAATGATAAGGTGTTGTTGTCATGTCTAGCAGCCTTTGATGGGACCGAGGGCCTTGCCTTGGTCGGCCGGGTCAAGAGGAGATAACCTCAATAAAAAACCACAATCCCTCGCATGGCGGTTCACCGTGCGGGGGTGCTCTCTTTAGAGCGGCTGGGGTGTGCATCAGCCATTAGTGGCCAACCTGTGACACCGCCCGACCTCACAGAGTATATAGTGCCACAGCTTGGGTACGGGGATCTCTGCCCCTGTGGAAATTTAGTCTCCCCTACTCGTGGGAATTGAATGGATAATCTAAATAAAACAAATAAAACAAATCTTGAAGATATGGTGGGTGCTTCTGGCGCCGAAAATGAGAGGGACGGCGTCGTTTCAGAACTCAACACGACGCTAGCACAGCTACGGCTGCGGGGCTGCCGATTGTCGCTACGTCTAGACGAAGCGATAGACTCAAATGCAAATAGCAGGAATTGGAGCCCATACGAAAGAGGAGAGGGATCAGCGACCAAATCAAATATGGCTGACAGCCAGAGGGAAATCAGGACTGATCGGTCAGAGAGGATACGCCGACTGTCTGATGCGACGGACTCCGACGACCTTCCAGAGGTTATCTTTATAGATAAGGCTGGCGAGAAATCGGTGGAAAAACAGCTGGCCCAAAAACGGTACCATACTGGATCGGATGAGGATACGTGGCTGGGGACCTTGCCAAAAGTCAATACAGCACGTAGAGGCGGGAAAAACGGAAAGGGTAAGACTCGCGGAGCGTGCACGGGTATTTCCAAGTCCAAGCCCCTTGAGGCATACGTGGGAATCGCCAAGACCAAAACTTTGTTGAAAAGAAGGCTCGACATGGATACTAGTGAAAAAGATACGGATAAAAATACCGGAAATGCGTCCCAATCTTATTTCTTATTTCTTATTTCTTTATTTAACCAACTTACATTTACAGCAAATTGCCAAACATGAAAGTTATAGGTCACAGTACAAAAATATAAAATGATTAATTACATAAATAGCATTTTGTTAAATTATAAGATAAACACGTATACATTTCAGTTTATAGGTAGGTCAATTTAAATTTTAATATACTTACATTAATTTTGATACACATATTGAGCACATATTACACCTAACATGACATGCACAGGTAAAAAGTAATCTAATACTGTATTGTGGTAGGAGTGTTAATTGACTCCAAATAGCGAGCGGCTGTGGCCAGAAATCTCGACTCTGACTGCGAGAACAAGTCCAGTGTTGGGTCAAAGAGCAGAATATTGTTGATGTGGTTCAAGGCCACATACAGCGGAGAGTTGCTCAGATTTGTCGTGGCGTGCGGGACCAGGAATAGCGGCCGTTGGCGTGGACGGAGGGAACCTCTAATGTGTAGTGGTACTTTAAACGATACAAATTGTAATAAGGAAGGGTTAGACAATGTGCCTCGTATCAGTTTAAAGAAATATTTTACCATAGCAAGTCGTCTACGCATTTCAAGGCTTTGGTATGATACCATTCCTAGTACAAACAGTGTTGGGTACATGTAAGGGTAGAAGCCATGAATTTTATAATAGAGGTAACGGACAAATGATTTTTGAACTCTTTCAATTAAGGTAACATGTTTTTGATAATGTGGATTCCATATGATGCAGTTACTCTCAAGCACACTACGGACATAGGCGTTATAAAGTAATGAAATGACATGGTGCCTATTAAAAAGTTTGGACTGCCTTAAGACGAACCCAAGAGACTTACGTGCTTTGTTACAGATTTGCACTATGTTTTGATCGAATTTTAGTTGGGTATCGAAGCACGTGCCGAGGTCTCGCATAGTTTGTACATTTTGGAGGACCTCGCCATTCAGCGTGTATAACCGTGAGGCCGGTATGGTTGTCTTCGCATATGACATGCTTGCACATTTAGCGGTATTTAGGTGGCCATCAATCAATCTCGCGGGCCAGCCTCCTGCTGGATGAAGGACCAAACATCCGAACAGGTCATATCTGATGAGGAGCTGGAAATGGAGTACAGCCTGGTGCCGGAAGGCCCTCAGTCTCCAGCTGCTGACGAAGACGAGGCGGATGTGGCCCGCAAGGCAGCCAAGAGGGTGCTGGCAGAAGTCAGCAAATGTATGAATTTAAAAGGAACAATCCGTGGCCGCATTAACAAGGCGTGCCGCGAGATCGTAACGGCCATGGATAACATGGACTCAAGAGAGGAAAATGAAGAGGTCCATGTCCTTCGGGCGAATAACAAAAGACTGAAGGAAGAGCTAGCTCATGCGACGACTGAGATGAAAGCGCTTAGAAGGGCCTTCTCCGAACGGAATAAGAAGGAGACTCCAGCAGACAGTGCAAGGCCTAACCAGATTCTGGGGTCGGTAACGGATGCCTTGTCTGGGTTTAGGGAGGAGCTAGAGACGAGTCTATTCAAGTCGATTGGGGATATGGTTAATGCCCGCTTAGACGACATAAAGAGCCGCCTCCCTCCGGCGCCGATCGTCCGCCCGCCACTGGCGGCGGACCGAAGAAAGGCATCTGAGGAGGCCGATGCGACAGTTTCTCCATCAGCCCCCGTGGTTGATTTGCCGGATGATCCCTGGACCCCGTTGCCTGCCCCTGCCCCTGTTCCTGCCCCAAGGCCCAGGAAAACGGCAGATAAATCTGTAGCATCGTCGGGGTCAACGCTGATGCCCCCTGCCAGAACTGCACCAGGGCCAAAATTGCCGCGGAAGAAACAAGCGGCTACCAAGCAGGTACCCCGGGTGGCACCTCCCCTTCCTGCGGAAAGATCGACAAAACCCACCCCCGCTCCCCGAGCGAAGAGGGTCCCTCAGACGGTGCCGCCCCCACCACCGACGACTGCTGCTCCGACGTGGACGGAGGTAGTAGGCCGTAAGGCAAAGAGGAAAGCTAAAAAACCAACAGCTGCAGCAGGCCAACCGGCTCTTAAACCAAAGCCGAAGCCACGTAAACTGATGGCTCCATCAACGGCGGGCATAGTAGTGGCTCTCAAACCAGAATCTGAGGCTACATATGCGGGAATCCTAACCAAGGTGACGACCTCGTTTGGTCTAGCCGAGGTGGGGATAGACCACGTCAAAGTTAGAAAAACGGCCGATGGGGCACGTATCATCGAGGTTTCTGGTACCGACAATGGCAGGGCAGCCGATATCCTGTGCGAGAAATTGGAGGGCCTTATTGGCAACGATGCGAGGGTGTACCGGCCAACTAAAATGGCTGGCTTGAGGATATCAGGACTCATGGAATCTGCAACCACGGAGGCAGTAGCCGAGGCAATAACAGCGAAGGGTGGTTGCAGATTTGATGAAGTGAAGGTCGGTGCAATCCGTACCGGATTTAATGGAGCAGGATCGACCCTCATTAAATGCCCGGCGACAGCCGCCAAAAAGATAGTAGAGGGAGGGCGTTTGCTTGTGGGGTGGTCGAGTGCACAAGTACAGATTCTAGATCCAGCACCGTTCCGCTGTTATAAGTGCATGGGGACGGGACACACTCGCGCTACTTGTCCCTCACAAATAGACAGAGGCAACACGTGCTTCCGGTGCAGCAAGCCGGGACATAAGGCGTCCGGCTGTACCGAGGCGCCATTCTGCGCGGTGTGTCAAAAGGCCAAAAAACCAGCCGGACACTACATGGGAGGTCAAGCGTGCTGCCCCCCACCGACTAAGGGTAGACAAGACCCCATCCGGCCCCAGGGGCCCGATCAGAGATCCGCCCATGGGGCTGACGAGGGACAAGACATGGATGTGTAATGTTGCCACGCCCTTACGAACTCCTACAGACCAACTTGAACAACTGCGCCCGTGCCCAAGACCTGCTTATGCAGGTAATAGCAGAGTGGGGCATTGGCGCGGCTGTGGCAGCGGAACCATATTGTGTTCCTCCTCAGCCCAACTGGGTAGGAGCAACTGATCGGAAAGTGGCCATAATGGTACCGGCTATCGGGGACTATCCTCCCCTGATCGCCGTTCATAAAGGTCCAGGAATTGCGGCAGCCAAATGGGGAAATATTATAATAATCGGCACTTATTTTTCCCCCAATAGGCCACTATGGCAATTCGAGGGTTACTTAGACGATCTGGGGGGGCTAATAAGGAGGTTAGCGCCAACCCCGGTACTCGTAATGGGAGATCTCAATGCTAAAAGCGCAGCCTGGGGTTCCCCTGTAATGGCGTCCAGTACAAGTTCCTCATCTCCACTCGTGATGGAAAAACTAAAAGGAATGGAAAACTATTCATCGTGGAAATTTATGATGAAGATGGTGTTAGTTCATGAAGATCTTTGGGATTTTGTGGAAAAAGAGGTTGACGATAAAATACCGGAAGATGTGAAAAAGGGCCAGAAAGCGCTCGCACGCATTGCATTGTCCGTGCAATCGACGGCCTTCGTACACATAAGGAACGTGACCTCGGCACACAAAGCATGGACGAGTCTTCAGAAAGCATATGAAGATAAGGGATTATGTCGGAGACTAGGCCTGTTGCGAACTTTGTTTAGCACAAAGTTAACGGATTGTCAGAGTATGGAGAAATACATAAACAAGATCACGGATGTCGCACAACAACTTCAGGATATTGGTGCTGGGTTGGAGGATGACTTTGTTGCGGTCATCATGCTGAGCGGACTTCCTGAGGACTACGACCCGCTAATCATGGCTATTGAGAACTCGTCAACTGCCAAATTATCTAGCGAAGTTGTATCGGCGAAGCTGCTACAGGAAAGGATGCGACGTGAGGACAGCAAGCGCGACGGAGACGGAGTTACGGCTCTGACAGCCGCGAGAAAGCTGCCCAGGTGTTATGTATGTAAGAGGACCGGACATTTCAAGAAAGATTGTCCGATGTTGAACAAAAAGAAAAGTAGCAAAGGAACGTCGTCGGCAAAGGCTCTACTCACGGCGCTGTCGGTGAACGTGGAAAGTGATCTTTGGTACGTGGACAGTGGATCGGCGAGTCATCTTTGTCGAGATGTGAACATGATGAGTGACATGAAGTCAGAGAAATCGTTGCAAGTGACTGTAGCTAACGGAGATAAACTATTTACGGCCGGGCGAGGTAATGTTCAAGTGGAACAACGTAATGGCACTGTAAAGACTATAAGTGATGTGTATTATGTACCTAATTTAGTAGCTAACTTATTGTCGGTAAGCGCCATGGCAAAGAAAGGCTTTAAGATAGTATTCGAATCCGATAGTTGCGAAATATTAGATAATGGGGTTATTGCAGCGACAGCTACTTTGAAAAATGATGTTTATGTCCTTGACACTGTGGGGGCGTGTTCTAATGTTCCTTTACAGAACAAACAAATGGCCAATGCAGCAGTGGAGGAGAAGCGTGCGGTTACTAGCGACGGAACTGTATCTGTAGCTTCAGAGAAGGTTTGGCATCGTCGTCTATCGCATCTCAACAGAAGAAGCATGGAACTTTTGAAAAAAGGTATGGCTTCTGGTATATCATATGATAGTAGAGATTTTGAAACGTGTGTAGCGTGTGTACAAGGTAAGGCAAGTAGGGTCCCCTTTCCTAAGAAATCTCACAACAGGGCTAAAGAGGTCCTGGGTTTAGTACATACAGACGTCTGTGGGCCGCTACCATCTCCCTCATTCAGCGGTGCAAGGTATTTCTTGCTTTTCATAGATGACTATTCTAGAAAGACGTTTGTGTACTTTTTAACTAAAAAAGGTGAAGTATTTGATAGGTTCAAAGAATTTAAGGCTTTAGTGGAGAACCAGACAGGTAAAAAGATAAAATCGCTACGTAGCGACAACGGAGGAGAATACACCAGTTCTGCTTTTCAGGCGTATCTCAAGAGCAATGGCATCGTGCATCAAACCACTGTTCCTGGCTCCGCTGCTCAGAACGGGGTCGCAGAACGCGCGAACAGGACCGTGATGCAGGCTGCAAGATGCATGCTGCAAGATGCGGGCCTAAGCAACGAATTCTGGGCGGAGGCTGTTAACACGGCCGTCTACGTCAAAAACCGCTGTCCTACGAAAGCTGTACTGGGGAGCACTCCTGAAGAAAAGTGGAGTGGCAAAAAGGTATCTCTAAGTCATTTACGTATCTTTGGTTCTGTGGCTTATGCGATGACTTTGAAGCGTTCGAAATTAGATCCGAAATGCAAAAAGTACATTTTTGTTGGGTATTGTGAGCATACAAAGGGTTATAGACTCTTGGACCCGGAACAACCAACAAAATGCATCAAAGCCAGGGATGTAACCTTCTTAGAAAATACGTTAATTAAAAATGTATCAAATGATGACATTGACAATGTCATTGAGTCAATTGAAATATTTCCACAAATTGAAAATAATGGAAATAAAAATGTTGTAATCGAATTGTCGAACCCAACCTCTGTACAACCAGAGATATCGGTAGTGAGCGGTACGTCTGATGATGCCAATTTGACACAAAATTCTCAGAGTACGAGCGATCGAACGAGTACGATCACAATAAATGGTTCGTCTAGCTCTAGTGAATGTGATGATCCGGCCGATGCAACTTATATTCCAGAGGAGGAGAGTACGGATACTTCGGAATATGACAGTTCATCGGGTTCACCACATTTTGGATTCCTAGCGGGCACGTGCGATCCAGATGCTCCACGGACTGTACGAGAAGCACTGAGTGGTCCAGATGCTGACAATTGGAGGGAAGCAATGTCTTGTGAGTACAACTCATTTATTAAGAACGAGTGTTGGACACTGACAGATCGACGAGAGTCACAAAAACCT
This sequence comes from Cydia splendana, assembly GCF_910591565.1. Classification (NCBI taxonomy): domain Eukaryota; kingdom Metazoa; phylum Arthropoda; class Insecta; order Lepidoptera; family Tortricidae; genus Cydia; species Cydia splendana. The sequence goes on along the minus strand of NC_085967.1, from coordinate 181,893 downwards.
GTCAAATGCAAGTGGGTGTTCAAAGTGAAACGTGGATTGAACGGTGAACTACTCAAATATAGGGCACGCCTGGTAGCTAAAGGCTTCACGCAGCAATATGGAATAGACTATGAGGAGACGTATTCACCGGTTGTCAGATATTCCACTATACGTACTTTGTTAGCCTTGGCGGTTGAGTACGGTATGAAGATTGAACATCTTGATGTAAAAACAGCATTTCTCAACGGTGACTTGAAGGAAACTGTGTTCATGGAACAACCGGAAGGCTTTATAGTTAAAGGTCAAGAAAGTAAGGTCTACAAATTAAATAAAGCTATTTACGGGTTGAAACAAGCCTCAAAGGCATGGTACGAGAAGATTGATCATGTTCTATGCAGTAAGTTGAAGTTCAATAAGTCATCATCTGAGCCTTGTGTTTATTTTCAGCGACTAAAGGGGTCGTTTATAATTATTGCTCTGTATGTTGATGATATAATATTGTTTTCGACAGGTGATGAACGTGATAAGCTAGATGTCAAAGTCAAATTAATGAAGGAATTTGATATGACAGATCTAGGGCCAGCTCATCAGGTGTTAGGTATGAGATTGTGTAGAGATGAAAACAAAATTACTCTCGATCAATCGAGTTATATCGCGATGGTGCTGAAGAAATATAAAATGGAAGAGTGTAAGTGTTCGCCTACTCCCATGGAAACTGGACTTAAGTTACCTAGGGGCAATCAAAGAGATGATACCTATGATTATAGAGGTCTTGTAGGTTCTCTTATGTATATTGCTATCTGTACCCGACCAGACATCGCATACGCAGTTAGCTACTTGAGTCAATTTAATGAATCATTTACAGAGACCCACTGGAAAGCAGCCAAAAGAGTCCTGCGCTACTTGAAAGGTACCTTGGATCTCCGTTTGACTTTTAAGAAAGGCAAGCAGCAGCTGGATATCACCGGATATGCGGATGCAGACTGGGGCAGTGACGACGTAGACCGCCGGTCGTACACTGGCTATGTTTTTAAAATAGGTGAGTCAGTAGTTACTTGGGAAAGTCGCAAGCAAAAAACAGTTAACCTTAGCTCTACCGAAGCCGAATACTACTCTTTGTCTAATTCTTGTAAAGAGGGTTTGTTTATTAGTACATTTCTGAAAGAAATTATAAATAAAGAAATTGTACCGACAATTTCAATGCAAACAGTCAGCGCTAAAATTGTGTAGGAGCTCTTTACATCATGCTAGGACCAAACATATCGATATACGGCATCACTTTATTAGAGAACTTGTAAATAGTAATAAGATTACTATTGAGTATCTAAATACTAATGATACGTTGGCAGATATACTGACAAAAGCGTTGTGTAAAGTTAAACACAGTAAGTTTGTGAGACAGCTCACATTACTGTCATAGGTAAATACATTTAACTATGTATTCTATGTAATAATTGTGTTCTTAATGTAATTACCATCATGGTTATTTGTTGGTTTAGTCAAACATGATAGTGATTACATGAAATTAAAAGACTTGTTTATTTTATAAACATTTATTGAATAACAATTCATAATGTGAATAACTGAACTTTGTTAATAAGGTGTAGCGAAAGTTCAGTGCATATGTTTTTGTTAATTTTAATGTTATAGTGAAGTGTAAGTCACTATTTAAGTTTTGTGTCTGTGTGTTTAAACAAGATTGCTTTGGTTTAAGGGCCAGTGTTGGAAAGTGTCTTCGTAAACTTAAAGAATCTTGTTTTATAGGTAACTGCATAAACGCACGTGGAACAAGTTTAAATGTTTGAATAAATATACAGCTTTTGTTCGCGTGCGTGATGCCGTCACATTCGTTTCGACCTTGCTGCTAACCAGACTAAATTTGTATCAGTGCCTAATCCTCGACAATATACTCTTCATATGGACTCATCATAGTTTCCTTTACGCCAGATTTAACATTACAGACGTGAGGGGCGAAACCCTTAGGGATTGGGTGCTAGCGATGGGGCTTGTGGTTTCAAACCAAGGTCACGCTTACACATGTGTGCGACACCAGGGAGGGTCCATTGTGGACGTCACTCTTGCAACCCCTGTTATCGCCAATCGAATTGAGGACTGGCGTGTACTAGAGAATGTGGAGACCCTCTCCGATCACGTCTACATCAGGATGAGGATTTCTCCATCTCCAGCGGCTCCACCACACGGTCTACCGCATACAGCGGGTAGGCGTCGTCCCAATGGCCGCTTCCCTAGGTGGTCCTTGGCTAGCCTAGATAAAGAGATGATTGAGGAGGCTGCATTGATACAGGCTTGGTGCGCTCCCCCGCCAGTAGACCTCGGGGTTAAAGAACGGGCAGCCTGCTTCCGTACCTCGCTCACCACGGTGTGCGATGCTGGCATGTCGAGGGCAAAGAAACCAACTGGCAAAAAACAGGTCTACTGGTGGTCGGAGGAAATTGCGGCCCTCAGAGTAACCGCCAATGCTGCACGCCGTAAATTCATAAGGTGCAGGCGCCGACAACAAACAGCGGCAGAGGAAGAGATACTCCGGGAGGCCCTAGTAGCTGCAAAAGGGGCATGGAGAACGGCCATAGCCAAACGGAAGGATGAGGCCCGAGAGGAATTCCTGAGAACCTTAGACAGGGACCCATGGGGGCGACCCTATAAAATTGTGAGGAACAAAATGAAACATGCTCCACCCATAGATTCCTTAGAGCCGGAACTACTAAAAAGAGTTGTTGAGGGCCTCTTCCCGGTGGCACCGGACTTTACACCTCCCGTCATGGCTCTCCCAGTGGAACAACCGGAGGGCCTCCCGGATGTCCCTTTAATCTCGGACGTGGAAATCATGGGAGCAGTCTTCAGAATGAGAGCCGGCAAAAAGGCTCCTGGGCCGGATGGTGTGTCAGGGAGAGTCCTCTCCCTGACATTGAAACACCTCGGAGTCCGACTTCGCGGGCTATTCGATGACTGCCTCAAAGAGGGAATTTTCCCTCGTTGCTGGAAGGAGGGTAGGCTGTGCCTGCTGCGAAAGGAGGGTCGTCCAGCTGACTCTCCTTCAGAATACCGCCCCATCGTCCTCCTAGATGAAACTGGAAAGATGCTGGAGCGCATCATAGCAAGGCGTATCACTAAGCATCTGGAGGACACGGGCCCAAACATTAGTGACCATCAATTTGGGTTCCGCGAGGGGCGGTCTACAATAGACGCAGTAGGCACGTTGAAGAAATTCAGCGATCTGGCAGCAGAGAAAAAGGAGGGAGCCATAGCAGTGTCTCTAGACATTGCCAATGCATTTGGCTCTCTCCCCTACGGAGTTATAAAAGAGGCGCTCCGGTACCACGACGTCCCTCTCTATCTGAGGACGATCATAGAGCACTACCTTACTGATAGGGTTGTGCTCTATGAATCGGGAGGCGGACGCCTTGAAAGACGGATGGAATGTGGTGTTCCACAGGGGTCGGTTCTGGGGCCCCTGCTCTGGAACATCGGATTCGACTGGGCAATACGAGGAGAGCAGCTTCCCCGCATGGTCACCATTTGTTATGCCGATGACACAATGGTGGCCGTGAGGGGAAAACAGTTCCAGGAAACCTTGAGGAGAGCCGCTGTCGCAACCGAACTCACGGTGGGACGCATCAACCTCCTAGGGCTTGTCGTATCCCTCAATAAGACCGACGCCGTGGTCTTCAAAAGAAGAGGATGGAGACTGGGACCCAACGATGTGATCCCAGTAGGGGGTGAGGCGGTCCCCCTGAGGGCCCACATCAAATACTTGGGCCTAGTCTTGGACAGCAAGTGGGAGTTCGAAGAACATTTTACCAACCTGGTTCCTCGGCTCGTTGGTGCCGCCTCGGCGCTGAGCCGTCTATTGCCCAATGTAGGAGGCCCCCAAGCTCCATGCCGACGCCTATATGCGAACGTCGTTCGCAGCATGGCACTATACGGGGCACCTATATGGGCCGGGAGGCTTAACAGCAAAACGAGGGCCCTCCTCCGAAGGCCGCAGAGAGTGATTGCGCAACGCATCATAAGAGGGTACAAGACCATAGGGCACGCAGCCGCTTGCGCCCTCACCGGCACCATACCGTGGGAGCTTGACGCCCGACTTCTGGCCGAGAGGTACAACCAGCGAACGGAGTTACGCATCGCCGATGAGCGTCTGGCTCCCAGGGAGTTGGAGGCTCGGCTTGATGCTGAAAAGAAGAGAGCGAGGGATCATTGGAAAAGCCAGCTGGAGGACGAGCCCTATGGTACGTATACCGTAGCGGCGCTCCTCACATCTTTTGACAGCTGGCTAGACCGAAAAAGTGGTACCCTTACGTACAGACAAGTGCAGGTAATGACTGGACACGGCTGCTTCGGTCATTACCTGTACACAATAAGGAGGGAACCTTCGCCGGTTTGTCACCACTGCGGGTACGAAGACGACACTGCCTACCACACGATGGTGGAATGCCCAACCTGGGCTCCTGAGAGATGGGAGCTGGAAATGGCCCTAAACGTGGATGATCTCTCGCTGCACAATATAGTAGCAAAAATCATAGTCAGCGAGAGATCCTGGGCGGCGTTCCACAACTTTTGCGAAAAAGTTATGCGAAAAAAAGAAGAAGCGGAGCGGGCGCGCGAGGCCAGAGCCGATGCGCATCCGCTACGGCAAAGACGGAGGGAAGTCAGGCGGCGGCAATTCGTCAATGCCTTGATTCCCCAGTAGAGCTGCGGGCTGGGGACCCGCAAATAAGGCTCTACGCGCTCGAGGAGGGGTTGTAGCGTTACACAATCCCTCCTCCTCTAATCTGAGGGTGCCCCCGGTGAACGGCCGGGGCGGCCGGGGGAGCATCGTGGTAGAATATTAGTGACCTCACGGTGCTCCCCTATAACGGCAGAGAGGGTAACGCCGCAGGGGTTTTAGTGGGTATTCTCCTCCCCTCCCTCTGATTAGCAGAGGGAGTTACGGGAGGAGCGAGTCCCACATACCACCACACGATGGGCCCCTCCAGCCCGGGGTGGATGCGTAAACGCATTTCCCCTGCGACAAAAAAAAAAAAAAAAAAAAAAAAAGGTTTTGAGTTAGGTTAGGTTTTGAGTTAGGTTAGGTTTTGAGTTAGGTTAGGTTTTGAGTTAGGTTGGGGTGCTACGGACAGGAAACTGTGACACGGCACTTTGTATGGTTAGTTCAGTTTAACGTTTTTAGGATTGTCTCGAATATAGTGTAGTTTTGTTCTATGGCAAGGAAGTCTTTGATGTAGCAACAATATACATGACGGGCATTCAGCCAATAGGAAACAAATTGAAGCTGATGGTGTTGCTACTTCAAATTAAATCCTAAATTTATGGAATAATATTAATAAATATTTAAATCAAAAACTTAATTTATAAATACAAAATAGGTTGAAATATATTCAAATAATTGAATATGATTTATTTCTTTGGGTTATACTTGCATATAAAATTATTCCATGAATTTCATTAGTTACTGTTATTTTGATTGTGTCATCCCAGGGACAGAATGGTTTGAGATCATTTCCTGGCTGGTTTTCGCCCTGGATGGGCATCTTTTATACATAGAACAGTGAAGCGAAGTACATCATGCTCTGGTAGCATCGATCAGAGGCTTGGTTATGCAGTAGCCGCTGCATCCATGAGCTAGGGAGCTCATGCTGTTGTTATTTTGCCACAAACAGTAAGTAGAATATGATAATATATGGATGTCCTCAGGTGCAACTCCTTGTTGAATCTTTGTTTGACCATTTCGCTTTGTTTCCAGTCTGCTGGTAAAACAATGTGGTGGGAGGGAGTATCAGAGCTGCGAGATGAGTCCACTCTAGGAATTTCCAGCTGGTGAGAAACTTAGATCATATAATGTCTCTTAGGTTAGCAGAGCACATGCTTCTAGTTATTAATCTTGAATTGTTTCTTTCAGCTGACTGGGGTTTTCGTTTTTATGTTACTACGTATGTGAAATCAGTTCGCATATCAGAGTATGGAAGTCTGTCCATATTCCTAAAACTTCAAGTGTGTCTGGTGAGCAGCTCGCCATAAGAATTTCGCTCTTCTGCTGGATGGAGGTGACGTCACCTTCAAACTGAGACCTTAGTCCTTCGGCGTTGCTCTGCGGTGTCGGGTCAGATTCCCGCTGCAGCAAATCAGCTCCGGCACAGCGGAGGATCACACGTCGGGCTTGAACTGGTGGAACATTGTTATGAGGTTGGTGTACGCTTTCCTTCCGTCCTAGAAGCATTTCAAAATTTTAAGTTATGAATTTACTAGAATCATATGTGATGGCAAATGATAATTTAGGGACTAACAAATTTAGATAGGTCTTCTTGTAAATCATTTTAGAACCATTTCTGGCACGACCCAGCTCTGTCGTCCGACATTATTATAATAAGGTGCTTATGCTAGCTTAATGATTTACATGTAGAATAACTGCCCATGTTCGAATTAGTAATAAATGATGTGTCACAAAAACTAACTTTCATTCATGTCCTTTATTGCCCTGAATAGTTGATGGAAATAAGTTTAGCACCTGCTTGAGCTTTTGGTAAGATTTAGTTTTTATTTAATTTAGTAACTTTAATTGTCCGTGAGTTTCCTCAGGGAAAGCCCACAGCCGGGCTAGGAATATTTACGTGACAATTTGGCGCCCACAGATTCCGTCTTAAAGCCCTATTTCCATCATAAATCAGTTTGTATCACTGCCATCACATATAAAAAAAAAAAAGTTTTAGTAGTACTTACGTTTAGGTAAAATTTTGAGCTTGTGCTTTGCTTGTGTACGCTCTGACAACGTTAAGTATAGGCTTTAGCTGTTTCACTTTGAGTTTTGCCTAAATTATTGCACGATATTCAGTAATTTTGTAAAAACTTAGAAGTAAATGCTCGAATTTTCAGTTAGTTACATATGTGCTGACGTTTTTGTCAGGAAGTAAAGTGTCAAACTTTAGTACCATTTGGCTACTTTTAATGCATGAGATTTAGACTTAAGAGGCTGTAATTTAAATTATTGTGCATATTCTCTGAGCATTCTAAAAATAGTGTGTAATTTTAGTGTATAATTCAGTGCTCATACATAAATTTTATTGTAGCTGAGCTTTTATGAGTAATGCAATTGAGTTGAGTTGACACTTTGTTAAGGTGAAGTTCGAGAAGCTTTTAAGCTCGTGCAGAAATTGCTTTAAAAATTGAGAAGCTTTGTATAAATAAGTTCAGACATTTTGACTCGAAAGTTTTTTAATAACAGTAAACATATATAGGACAGGTTATTTTTACACACAAATAAACCAATTAAAAAAAAATTGTTATATTTTATTAGAAAGTATAAAAAAAAAAAAAACAAATTGTGAAATTTTGGCATTTATGAACACACACTTTTACTTGGTTTTTGAACGATTTTTTTAAATTGTGAACAATTTTGGTTTTGCATTCACTGTTATATTTGGGTCAGAAAATTTAGTTCAATAAAGACAAGGAAATATACATACACACAGATAAAAGGTAAAACATAGTAAAACACATTGACATAACATTGTTTAATATAATTGTCAGACTACAATAGTGTGAGTTGGATTTGTAAATCTTTTGCCATCATATTTATTTTTGAGTTAAGTTATTATACAATGGCCACTTCTGTGCAATTTCACTCTTTGCTGCGCGATGAATTGATTTATGAAGTTAAGATCAGGTCAGAGACACCACACTCAACAGTTGAGGGTCTTAGGAAACAGTTGAGGAATTTGGTAGGTGAGTGTCGGCCAGATGAGATTTTGGATACAGATTTGAACCCGGAGTCAGAATTGAAAATCATTTCAGATAAGTTAAATGATTTGTCATCCTTAGTAGCTAAGTTTGTTCATTTGAAGGATAGATACTCCGGGAACAGGTCGAAGGCTTTGGGTAGTCATTTGTACTTCAGGCTTCTGCGGGTTCAGGTGGATGAAGATCCGGGGAAGTTGGCTCAGAAGATTGAATTCACAAATAGGCTTGACGCTTTGTTAGCACAGTTGGACAGTATAGGGCAGGCAGGCAGCAGCTCTAGCGACAGTGTGGCAGCAGTGACTCAGGTTTCACAGGCAGTCCCTACTAGGGAGCTGCAAGTTCACTGCTCCGGAGACAAAAATGTGGCTAAATGGGGAGTCAAGTTTAATGGTAACACGGATCCGAGGTCTTTCCTAGAGCGTGTCGATGAACTCAAGTTGGCTTATGGTGTGTCAGATGTGGTTTTGTTTAACTCGGCAGCTCAATTGTTTGTTGATCAGGGTTTGCTTTGGTACAGAGGTATAAAGGAACAAGTTTCTTCTTGGAATGACTTAAAAACCATTTTATTAGATGAGTTTGAGCCTGCAAACTTTGATTTTCGCCTAAGGTGTGAGATTCTTGCAAGAACACAGGGTTTAGAAGAGCCAGTGCACATTTATTTTGCAATTATGTCTTGTCTTTTTGGTCGCTTGAAGAATCCATTGCCGGAGGAGGAAAAGTTGCAGATTTTGATGAATAACATTAGGCCTAGCTTCTCACAACAACTGGCATTAGTAAAGGTTGATTCTATAGCCGAGCTGAAGGATTGTTGTAGGAAATTAGAGCAGGCATCACAGCGTACGCAGTATTTTGTTGAGCCCAACAAGTCTAGTTCGGCTCACACACTTAGTAGTGATTTCGCATATAAAGCCAAGTCCAAACAGGTGAACGCAGTAGATGTTAGTAGTAGCAAGCGTTCACAAACATTTAGTAGGTCGCCAGCGCAATCGAAATCGAGTGGGCAACAAAGTAACGCTGTTAGGAACGTTCAACGCTCGTCCACGCAATCCACACATGCACAGAACTCTGCCGCGGTTCCTACTCGCTATAAATGCGGTGGCACTGCGCATGATTTTAAGAGATGCAGGGCTAAACCATCTAAAGGCGAGATTATTTGTTATTCATGTGGTACAAAAGATCATATAGCGAGGAATTGTCCGAACCGGCAGTCACAGACAACACAGACAGATCGTAAACGTCAAAGTCAAAGCGCGGAAATACGTTCCGTTTCACAGACAAAAAACGAATAGGGCCGAATTGTAGCAATATTTTTCCGGATAAATTGAGTGCTTCAATGAAAAAATTCTTAAGTTATAATTCGATTGCTACGATTCTCTTCGCACCTAGGGAAGGTGACATTCGGCCATATTTGAAACTTAAGGTGTGTAATTTTGACATTTACGGTTTGGCAGACTCAGGAGCTGCAGTTTCAATTTTAGGACGGCAGTCTTATAAAGATTTTATTAAGTTTGGATTTGAGCTCCAACGAATGGAGTCTAATACATGTAGCGTTGCAAATGGCGTCGTAGTCCAGTCACTGGGGTACATTTTTGTTCCGGTAACATTCAAAAATGTTACAAAGGTTATTCAGTTTTATGTTGTGCCCAGTATTGTCTCGGACGTTATTTTAGGCGTGGATTTCTGGCGCGCATTTAATTTAGCGCCAGAATTATTTGACAGCATCGACTACATAGAAAGACCAAACAATTATTTAAGTTTGTCCAGTATTTCAGTAAATCCGGTGAATACCATTCAGGCATACGACAATTTAACTTCAGCACAACAAGAACTAGCCGACTCAGTGGTAGGGAAGTTCAAGGATATCTCGTTCGAGGAAAAAGGATTAGGTAGGACGTCGTTAGTCGAACACGTAATTGACACTGGCGATGCCCAGCCTATTAGAACGCGACAGTATCCGCTCTCTCCTGAGAAGCGTGCAGCTTTAAGTTCCGAATTAGACCGGATGTTGAAGTTAGATGTTGTTACTCCGTGCGAAAGTCCCTGGAACAACCCGGCACTTTTAGTGAAGAAGCCAAATGGGGACTGGCGGTTTTGCTTAGACTGTAGGAAACTAAATGCAGTATCAAAGGGCGACTCGTATTCCATGCCATACATTCCGCAAATTTTAGATAGCTTAAAGGAAGCACGGTACCTGTCGACCATTGATTTGAGCTCGTCGTTTTGGCAAATACCGCTAAATGAAAGTTCGCAGGAGAAAACTAGTTTCTGTGTCCCTGGTCGTGGGTTATTTAAATTTAAAGTCATGCCTTTTGGGTTGTGTGGCGCGAGTGCGCGACAACAACGGCTCATGGATAAACTCATTGACCACAACATAACCAGTGACATAGAGAATGGTATGGTGTTCTGTTACGTGGACGATATTGTCATATGTTCGTCAGATTTTCAGACACATCTGCTTCTTTTGAACCGTGTGTTGGGAAAGTTGAAAATGGCTAATTTAACGATAAATTTCGGCAAGTCAAAGTTCTTTAGACAGTCCATTAAGTACTTGGGTCATGTCGTTGATGAATTAGGTTTAAGAACTGACCCAGAGAAGGTTTCAGCCGTTTTGAACTTTCCCATACCCACGACTTCTCGTGAAGTAAAGACGTTTTTGGGCATGTGCTCTTGGCACCGTCGGTTTATAAGGAACTTCGCAAGTATAGCAGCGCCTTTAAATAAATTAACTTCAAAGGGGAAGAACGCCCCGGCTTTTCAATGGTCTGTTGAGGCCGATAACGCTTTCAACACCTTGAAGAATGCATTAGTGACAGCTCCGATTCTGGCGGTTCCAGACTTTAGCAAAGTTTTCTCGGTACACGCTGATGCATCTTCATATGGCGTAGGTGGCATGCTCTCACAGACTATTGATGGCCAGGAGCATCCTATTGCGTACGTTAGTCGTTCTCTGAACAAGTGTGAACGTAATTACAGCGCGACGGAAAGAGAGGCTCTTGCGGTTTTGTTTTCGGTTGAGAAGTTCCAAGCATATTTAGGCTCGCGTCGGTTTAAGGTGATTACGGATCACGCGTCACTAAAGTGGTTCATGAACCTGGAAAATCCATCGGGCAGGTTGGCACGTTGGGGTTGCAGACTGTCTCAATTTGATTTTGATATTGAGCACAGGAAGGGCTCCGACAATGTCGTACCTGATGCGCTGTCCAGGCTCATGAAGGTTGATGCCGTGGACCAAGTGAATCCTAACGACGTGACTGACGAATGGTATGACAGGACGTTTAAAGGTTGTGAAACTTTGCCGGCCAATTTCCCAAACTATAGTATTAGGGGAGGGAAATTGTACCGGTTGAGTAAAAACAAGTATAATCTTTTGCGAGAGTTTGATTGGAAAGAGGTAGTGCGCAAGGGTGATAGGAACGTTGTTTTACACGCGAATCATTGCGAACCAACCGCGGCACATTTTGGAGTATTTAAAACTCATAGGCGGTTGTCGTTGACATACTATTGGCCAGGGATGTATAAGGACGTTGTCGATTTCGTGAAGGCTTGCGATACCTGTGCAGCCTATAAGCATTCACAGAAAGCGACTCCAGGTCTAATGGGACAGCCAAAAGTATGTGATCGACCGATGTTAGCGTTAAGTATTGATTTGGTAGGTCCCCTTCCGCGCTCTCGTGCAGGATTTACGTTTTTGTTTGTGGTTACGTGTTGCTTTTCAAAGTATACGCTTCTTTTTCCGCTTCGCCGCGCAACCAGCGCGTTGGTGGCGAAGACTTTTGAGCACCATGTCATTTTGAAGCACGGTGTACCTGAAACCGTAATTACTGATAACGGAGTTCAGTTTACGGGATCGGAATTTAGACAGTTAATGAAGCGTTATAACGTACCTAAAGTTTTTTACGGACCTCGATATACTCCACAGGTAAACCTGGTTGAGCGATACAATAAAACGGTCATGACAGCTGTAGCTTCGTACGTAAAGGAGAACCATAGGACTTGGGACGAAAAATTGCACCAAATTCAGTTTGCAATAAACAGTGCAGTAAATGAAACCACAAATGAGTCTCCTTTCTTTTTAGTTCATGCTAGAGAGCCAGTTATCAATGGGTCGTTTTATAAGGACACAGATAGGGACTACGAGCCAGGTGTACCTAGGGAGGAATATGCGGGTAATTTCGGGATTTTAAAGGATATTTTTCATCAGGTTAGGTTACGTTTATTGAGAGCACACGAAACAAATGCTAGGAATTATAATTTGAGAAGACGTCCAGAACAATTTGCAGTAGGCGATTTAGTATGGAAACGTAATTATGTGCAGAGTGACGCACAAAATTTCAGGATGGCGAAACTCGCCCCGAAATATGTTAAGTGTAGAGTAAAGGCAGTGTTGTCGCCTTTAGTCTACGAGTTAGAGACGGAAGATGGTCACTGTATAGGATCATGGCACATTAAAGACCTGAAAGGGAAGGTAGCAGCTTCTGGTTTGGTGAACGGTGGACGTGCGGCTCGCGTACAGGGTACTGCTCGCCGCGCCACCATCGTTGACTGAACAGGGTGAACGGTGGACGTGCGGCCCGCGTACAGGGTACTGCTCGCCGCGCCGCCACCGTTGACTGAACAATAGAGCTCATACAGGTTTTTACGGTTGTAGTTTAGCAACAGTGTTAAATATTGCAAAGTCATATTTAATCACCAATTGTCAGAGACGTGGCGAACAGGTATAACTGTTTCACCACACAGTATGAACGTGGAAGGATGCTACGAACTGAAAGCGATGAATGTATGGAGCGGCGCAACCATAGCTCAATTAACGTCAAGAGCGTTGTCTTTAATGTGGGATTATTTTTTGCTGTCGTGCGAGGTCACGCAGAATTTTGGGTGTTATGGTGCTGATGATTTTAGCCAATACGCTGCGGGATTCCGTGCATGTGTGGATTGGCGTTGTTTTTTTCTGTGAGAAGGAGAGGCTTTATTTTGTGAGGTATCGCAGGGCGCGCACTGCATACCGCGGACGTTGTTTTTCGGTTTGGTTATGTAGTCCGTTTATTTTTTCTCTCAGCACACGTTCTCAGGCACATAACACATAATTATAATTTAGCTAACTAGCGGTTAGTAATTTTGGATATTTTGAATTTAGTTTGGAATGCAAATTTCGTTATTTAACTACTCTAGTTTATATAAGTAAACTTAGTAGTAGGAATTGTTTGATTTTAATTTTGCCCGGTCTAGCGGAGAAATATTTTGAGTATGCTGAACATCGGTCAGGCAGTTGGTTTGGTTTTGCCAGCGCAACTGGATAAAGTTGTGCTGGTAGAACCAAGGGATGGTTTACTGGATAGTTGGATATTGCGATGTGGATTTTTCCGGCTGTGCGGATACCACATTTTTTTTTGTATTTAGGTTGTGTGGGTTCGAGATAGAAAATTCAAAATTTATTGGTTTATTGGTTTTGGTATGTGGAGTTGTGTGGTTTACTTTGGCTTTTCTGTTGGATAGCAATCTCGATCCTTCGGCAATCACTTTGGTGGTGGTTTTGTTTGGGTTCTCCCATACTAAGTATGGTTGAGGTTGTTCTGTTTGTTTTTTTTCGTTTCTTGTGACACATGATTTAGATTTAGATAGTCGCTGAGGACAGCGAGCGTTTTACCCTTGGTAAAACGCAACAGCGGGGAGAGGGGTATTGTGACACGGCACTTTGTATGGTTAGTTCAGTTTAACGTTTTTAGGATCGAATATAGTGTAGGACGGCTTCTATGGCAAGGAAGTCTTTGATGTAGCAACAATATACATGACGGGCATTCAGCCAATAGGAAACAAATTGAAGCTGATGGTGTTGCTACTTCAAATTAAATCCTAAATTTATGGAATAATATTAATAAATATTTAAATCAAAAACTTAATTTATAAATACAAAATAGGTTGAAATATATTCAAATAATTGAATATGATTTATTTCTTTGGGTTATACTTGCATATAAAATTATTCCATGAATTTCATTAGTTACTGTTATTTTGATTGTGTCATCCCAGGGACAGAATGGTTTGAGATCATTTCCTGGCTGGTTTTCGCCCTGGATGGGCATCTTTTATACATAGAACAGTGAAGCGAAGTACATCATGCTCTGGTAGCATCGATCAGAGGCTTGGTTATGCAGTAGCCGCTGCATCCATGAGCTAGGGAGCTCATGCTGTTGTTATTTTGCCACAAACAGTAAGTAGAATATGATAATATATGGATGTCCTCAGGTGCAACTCCTTGTTGAATCTTTGTTTGACCATTTCGCTTTGTTTCCAGTCTGCTGGTAAAACAATGTGGTGGGAGGGAGTATCAGAGCTGCGAGATGAGTCCACTCTAGGAATTTCCAGCTGGTGAGAAACTTAGATCATATAATGTCTCTTAGGTTAGCAGAGCACATGCTTCTAGTTATTAATCTTGAATTGTTTCTTTCAGCTGACTGGGGTTTTCGTTTTTATGTTACTACGTATGTGAAATCAGTTCGCATATCAGAGTATGGAAGTCTGTCCATATTCCTAAAACTTCAAGTGTGTCTGGTGAGCAGCTCGCCATAAGAATTTCGCTCTTCTGCTGGATGGAGGTGACGTCACCTTCAAACTGAGACCTTAGTCCTTCGGCGTTGCTCTGCGGTGTCGGGTCAGATTCCCGCTGCAGCAAATCAGCTCCGGCACAGCGGAGGATCACACGTCGGGCTTGAACTGGTGGAACATTGTTATGAGGTTGGTGTACGCTTTCCTTCCGTCCTAGAAGCATTTCAAAATTTAAAGTTATGAATTTACTAGAATCATATGTGATGGCAAATGATAATTTAGGGACTAACAAATTTAGATAGGTCTGCTTGTAAATCAATTTAGAACCATTTCTGGCACGACCCAGCTCTGTCGTCCGACATTATTATAATAAGGTGCTTATGCTAGCTTAATGATTTACATGTAGAATAACTGCCCATGTTCGAATTAGTAATAAATGATGTGTCACAAAAACTAACTTTCATTCATGTCCTTTATTGCCCTGAATAGTTGATGGAAATAAGTTTAGCACCTGCTTGAGCTTTTGGTAAGATTTAGTTTTTATTTAATTTAGTAACTTTAATTGTCCGTGAGTTTCCTCAGGGAAAGCCCACAGCCGGGCTAGGAATATTTACGTGACAAAACCTCCTAGAGTGCCGAGTCTCTTGTCATTCCTCTTGATCAGTTGATCCGGGGGAAAGGTAAGGGTTCTTGGACGGTGCGCCCCGGGGGCAACGGTAAGTAATCTCTTGATTTTCAAGTAATTCCTTACCGGTGCTGCCAATGTCCTGTCGTGGGGGGGTTGAGGGGGTTCCGCACAGGGTGTTCTCTCATTGAGGGAGAGTTCACCCGAGTGTGTGCTGGAGGGAGGCCTTCGGGCCGGGCGGCTGCGGTCGCGGATGAGGCCTTCGGGCCGGGCGCCTTCGGGCGCGTGAGGGCACAGGAATGCCGCTGCCCTGTATAAAACTGCGGTCCCCGTAACTGTCTAGGCAGAGGGCCTATGATGACGGCCGGGGGGGTTGCCACTGCTGGCCGGCGCCGGCGTGGTGGCCACGAGGATGACCACCTCTATAAAAAATCGCTAAGACAACCTGAGGGGGTGGAACCCGGGGTTTTTCCATCTCCTCCCGGCGTGGAGGTTGTCATGAGGGATCAGTGTGTGGTGTCGCCCTGCATACTACCTTCGAGAGGGGGAGCTTCGGCTCCAGGGCCTTTAGGTCCAAGGAGGGGACAGACTCGGCTGTCGGCAGCAGGCGGTGTTCGCGGTAGAATGCTCTGCGATCCCGTGTTCACCGTCACCATTGCTGCGAGACGGGCATACCGTGGAGGGTTTAGTCGGTATTTGGCCCCTTGGCCACGAGTCCGACATATCCATCCTAGTTCCCCGGCTAGGCAGAATGCCTAAATGCATTACTCCACGAAAAAAAAAAAAAAAAAAAAAAAAAAAAAAAAAAAAAAAAAAAAAGGTTTTGAGTTAGGTTGGGGGAGCATCGTGGTAGAATATTAGTGACCTCACGGTGCTCCCCTATAACGGCAGAGGGTAACGCCGCAGGGGTTTTAGTGGGTATTCTCCTCCCCTCCCTCTGATTAGCAGAGGGAGTTACGGGAGGAGCGAGTCCCACATACCACCCCACGATGGGCCCCTCCAGCCCGGGGTGGATGCGTAAATGCATTTCCCCTGCGACAAAAAAAAAAAAAAAAAGTATTTCAGTTAGGTTAGGTTTTGAGTTAGGTTAGGTTTTGAGTTAGGTTAGGTTTTGAATTAGGTTAGGTTTTGAGTTAGGTTAGGTTAGGTTAGGTTAGGTTAGGTTAGGTTAGGTTAGGTTAGGTTAGGTTGGGGTGCAAGGGCTGGTAGACCTCCTCGTGGTGCACCCTGGGAGGGGGAGGATAGACGCTCAGTTGCGCGTTTGCTGTCCTTCCTCTGCGAACTACCAGTCATAGGCGTGGTGCAGTTGAGCTTGCTCCTGCGTTGGCTTCAGTGCCGTGTTGTGTCGTTGGCTGCCCCCGTCATGCCTCAGTTCCACCTGAGGTGGCAGAGGACGCAGCCGTGGTCTAGTGGTCAATACCATTGGCCTGTGGTGGTCGTGCGATGTCGTGCGTGCATCGTCAAAACCGCAAACTTGGTCCGTTGGTGCCAGGAGCGGCGGCCGTCTCCCTTCGGGGTGGGGGCTGCGAGGAAGAAAACCTCTATAAAAATTACCCATGGTGAGGGCGACGGTTGACTCAGGTCAGCTGTCGGCCAACTCGTAACCCGGCCCGCGGGGTCGGCACGAGGGTCGCTGGCGTTGGACGGGGACCGCGAGGACGGAATACCTCTATAAAAACCACCTAGGGCGGCGGGTGCTGCTAGCTTCGGGGAAGAAGTTAGTGGTGCAGACTACGGTCACCGTCGGCCGAACCGTTATCCCGGGGTGGGTTCTGGTCATGTTTTAGGCCTGCCCTCGGAACCGGTAACCTTGCCTTAATCGGCCGGGTCAAGGGGAGTAAACCCCAATAAAAAATCCATAACTCTTGGCGTGTCGGCTTTCCGCGTCAAGATGCTCTTCGGAGCGGCTGGAGTGAGTACCAGTCATGAGAATCCAAACCTGTGATACCGCCCGACCTCACAGTGTTAATAGGGCCACCTAGGCATCGAGGATCTCTGCCTTCCGTGGAAATTTATTTCTCCTCTACTCGTGGGACTTATTATGCAATTGAATAATCTTAAAAAACAAACCCAACAAAAACCCAAATCCAACCTGACCCCTGCAAACGAAGATCGGACAAAGAATGTTGCTTCTGATTCGGAATTGACGACGAAGGTGGCGACGAAAGTCGCAAAAGTGACGCTTGAGCGTCTAGACGCGGAAAAGGTCTCCGCAACAGACTCGGACGGGAGTGTTACCTCTGTCCGGTCCATGCGCTCAGCCCGGTCAATGCGCTCAAACCGGTCTCGATCACGCTCACGCTCCCCAGCGAATGAGAGTCGCTTCTTTAGCAAGAGACGGCGCCTTTCGAATGAAAGGTCACGATCTAGGTCGCCGAATGTTGACGATGGTCCTAGTACATCGGCAATTGTGGCGCCTGCACGCAGAGGAAAAGGCCGTTCCCCCAACACGGAGGAAAACGTCGGCTATGCAAAGGCTGTTGAAGGGGCCAATAAGGCGAAACGTGAACAACTTCGGCTTCGCGACGAAGAAGAGGCGGAGGACTTATGTCTGTCTTATAAAACCCGCCAAGTAAGACTATCGGAAATGTCCACCGACGAGGATGTGAACCTCGATGATCGCGTCCTTGTCAGCCTAGAAACCATTGACATGGTGGCCCAAAAGTCCAGTCATCTTAAGGGTACCTTTCAAAAGGCCCTAAAGGACTCAGCCAAGGAAATGAAGAAGGTCTTTGAGGAGCTTAGGACACACACGGTATCCGACGAAACCCGGCAACTAGTAGCACAGAACAAGCGCCTTAAAGCGGAACTGGCAGATGTCCGCTCTGAGCTCCGAAAAATTCGCGAGGAAATGCAACGCTTTGAAATTTCACATCGGAGTTCGCTTCCCATAGAGGAGATGAACGTGGTTCAATCTGCGTCTTTGGGACCTCATCCACCGGCGCCATCCAAAAAGAAGGCTAAGTCTAACGAACCTGCGGCCCTAGACATAGAGAGCATTGTCCGGGCTGTTACAACTCAAGTAGGTAGCATGATTAATGCTAGATTTGATGGTTTGGAGAAAGAAGGCAGACTATTGCCAGCCCAAAGCCTCCGTCCACCTCTGGCAAGCGACAAGAGGAAAGAGTCGGCTTCAAACGTGAGCGTCGTCCAAAAGCCCGCGATGCCAGTGGCCTCTGTCCCTGGCAAGAAGGGTCCACCAAACTATACTGAAGAGCCGCAAAAGATCAGCGGCAAGGGCAAGGGCAAGGGCAAAGGCAAGAAAAGCATTGCCCCACAGCCCATTGTCAGCCAGAGTACGGCAACCCTTCGGTCCCATCCAGCGTCTCCAGGTCCCTCAACAGAGGAAGGATGGCAAAAGGTGGGCCCCAAGGGCAAAAAGAAAAAGAAGGCGGCCAATGCTGTTTCCAAAACACAACCGAAACAGAAACAGCAACCAAAGAAGGTACGCAAACTAGTGCCCCCGCGTTCATCAGCGGTGGTTCTGACACTGCTCCCAGAGGCAGTTGAAAGGGGGGTGACGTATGCGAATGTACTTACGGAGGCCAAGAGTAGGGTCGACTTGGCTGGACTCGGCATTTCTGCATTGCGAATCAAGCGCGCAATCACTGGGGGCACCGTTCTAGAGGTCCCAGGAACCACCAGTGGTGATAAGGCCGACCAACTGGCCAGAGCGCTTGCGGAAAAGCTGGGTCCAGAAGCTGTTCGTGTATCAAGACCTGTCAAATGCGCAGAGCTCCGTTTGACAGAGTTGGACGACTCAATATCGCCCGAGGTGGTAGTAGCTGCGATCGCCAGCGTCGGCGAGTGCTCAACAGACCTGGTAAAGACCGGTGAGGTTCGTCGAGGTATTAGAAGACTCGGCACTCTGTGGGTGCGCTGCCCTGTTACGGCAGCCAAGAAAGTCACTCAGGCTGGTCGCCTTGAACTCGGTTGGGGCCTCTCGGCTAAAGTTAGCCTTCTTGAAGAAAGACCCATGAGGTGCTTCCGCTGCCTGCAGATGGGGCATGCTGGGGTTCAATGCACAGCGACTGAAGACTACAGTAACCGCTGCTATAACTGCGGTCAACCAGGACATAAGAGGTCAGCTTGCTCTGGATCAACTCAATGTATCCTGTGTCATGCTGCGGGAAAACCTGCGGACCATAAAATCGGGTCCAAAGCGTGCACCAACCCTAGCCCAAAGAATACAAAACGCGCTGGCGATGGCCCCCAGGCCCCCTCCCAGGCTGTTATCCCCTCCACCGGTGCGGTGGAAGAAGCTGAGATGGACATTGTAACGACCGACCATTAATGACAATAAAGGTGTTGCAAACTAACCTCAATCACTGCGCCAGGGCTCAAGATCTGCTTTTGCAATCCCTGGCTCAGTGGAGTATTAACGTGGCAGTTGTGGCTGAGCCGTACTCAGTCCCACCGCGAAGCGATTGGGTAGCTGACATAGACGGAGTTGTCGCATTGGTGGCAAGAGGAGGCACATTCGAAAGCGTTGTCCGGGGGAAAGGTTATGTGTCGGCAAATTATGAACGTGTCACTTTTGTCGGCATCTACTTTTCTCCAAATCGCTGTTTGGCTGAATTCGAACGGTTCCTGGCGGAGGTAGGCACCCGAGTCAGCCAGCTTTATGGCCGGGGATCAGTGGTCGTCGCTGGAGATTTTAACGCGAAGTCCACTGCGTGGGGTTCGCCGGCGACGGACGTGCGCGGTGAGGTCGTTGAAGAGTGGGCACTTGCATCAGGGCTGACTCTAGCCAACCAGGGAGTTGCTAACACGTGCGTGCGGCAACAGGGCGGATCAATAGTGGATCTGTCTTTCACAAATGCCGCCCTGGCATGCTGTGTCCATGATTGGAGGGTACTGGAAGATGTGGAGACGTTGTCCGATCACCTGTACATTCGTTACGACGTCTCCACATCGCCATCAGCTCAAACTGGCCAAAATTGCACGCTACCGATTGGCGGCGGAGGTCCAAGATGGGCTCTCGGTAAAATGGATCGAGACCTTCTTTTAGAGGCGGCTATTGTACAGGCGTGGCTTCCTTCGCCGGAAGGTGAAGTAGTGGTGGAGACGGAAGCATCCTGGTTCCGGGATGCCATGACACTAATATGCGATACGGCGATGCCCCGAGCCAAGCCTCCACCACAAAAACGAAAGGTGTACTGGTGGACTGCTGAGCTTGCACTAATACGCAAGGAGTGTACAGCCGCGCGGCGTCGGTACACAAGGCAGAGGCGCCGACGAACAGACGAAGACGCAGAAAGGAACCTTTACGCCTTGTATAAGGAGGCAAAGAAGTCCCTAAAAGCCGCCATTGGAAATGCCATGGACGCTGCCAGAGAAGCATTCCTCGACACCTTGAATGCGGACCCCTGGGGCCGGCCCTACAAGCTCGTAAGAAACAAATTGCGCTCCTGGGGCCCCCCGCTCACCCAAACGTTGGAACCCCAGTTTGTCAGCGACGTGGTTTCGGCATTGTTCCCTAGAGGAAGAAACAACAGGCCGCCAGCAATGGCACCACCACGAGCAGACGAAGTGGAGGAAGCTGAAGTGCCACCTGTAACAACGGTTGAGTTTGGCGTAGCAGTGATTAAGATGCGAGCCAAGAACACTGCCCCAGGTCCAGATGGAGTCCCCGGCCGCGCTTGGGCCCTCGCGCTGAAAGAGCTGGAGCCGCGACTTATCCGTCTCTTCACGGCATGCCTGGAGCAGGGCCGCTTCCCAGTAGCATGGAAATCGGGAAAACTGGTACTGCTAAAGAAAGAGGGTCGTCCGTCTGATTCGCCTTCAGCGTACCGGCCGATTGTTTTGCTTGATGAGGTGGGGAAGCTATTCGAGCGCATCATAGCGTCCCGCCTCAACAAGCATTTAAGAGGGGTTGGTCCAGACCTGGCCGGAAATCAATACGGCTTCAGGAGCGGCCGTTCTACAGTGGACGCGATCCTGCAAGTGAAAAGACTGGCACAGGAGTCTGTTTCTCGGGGCGAGGTCGTCTTGGCTGTGTCGCTAGACATAGCCAACGCCTTCAACACCATGCCCTGGGAAACTGTAAATGAGGCTTTGCGCTACCACAGGGTTCCTCCTCACCTGGCCCATATTATCAGGGCCTATTTAAGTGAGCGATTTGTGACCTGGCCTGGGCAGCGAAATTGGGGACAGAAAAGGATGGAGTGCGGTGTCCCTCAAGGATCGGTTTTGGGCCCGCTACTTTGGAATGTCGGCTACGACTGGGTCTTGCGGGGGGCAAACCTTCCTGGAGTTGACGTGTTTTGTTATGCCGATGATACGTTGGTTACGGCCCGCGGACCCAGTTTCCGCGATGCGGCCATTTTGGCAACTGCGGGTGTAGCCCACGTTGTAAACCGTATAAGGCGGTTGGGCCTGGAAGTCGGCCTACAGAAATCCGAGGCCATTTGTTTTTATGGCCACCGTAGAGGTCCTCCGGTAGGAGCCCAAATCATAGTGGGCGGGGTCCCGATTGCTGTCAGGTCGACTCTGCGCTACCTGGGCGTTATGCTTGACAGCAAATGGAACTTTCGGGCCCATTTCGAACACTTGGCTCCAAAACTGCTCAGCACAGCCGCGGCCCTGGGGCGTATACTCCCGAACTTGGGAGGGCCCAAGGCTTCATGCCGCCGTTTGTACACGGGAGTCGTGCGCTCCATGGCGTTATATGGCGCACCCGTCTGGGCTGACGCCATTGGAAGGCAAAACGCTACTCAGCTGAGAAAAGCCCAAAGAGCAATGGCGCTACGGGTAATCCGGGGATACCGTACCATATCTACGGATGCTGCGTGTGCTCTAGCGGGATCCTTGCCCTGGGACCTCGATGCAAGAGCCCTCGCAGCTGTTTACCGCTGGCGCGAGGAGATGCATGAGAGGGATGAGGCACCAGCACCAAGAGAAATAGATGGACGGCGCGAAGCAATTCGGCTGGAAATGGTGGACATTTGGGAGGAGAGACTGGCGCATCCGATTGCTGGTCACCTAACTATAGAGGCAATACGTCCGGTCCTAAAACAATGGCTTGACCGGGACCATGGCCCTATAACATTCCGAGTGACGCAGGTCCTTACAGGACACGGGTGTTTTGGACGATATCTGTGCAACAGATTGGGACGAGAACCGACGCCGATATGCCACGGGTGCGGTGCTGCTGAAGACACGGCACAACATACGCTGGCTGTATGCCCAGCTTGGACAGAACAGCGGGCCACACTCGTGGCTGTAGTGGGGCGCGACCTCTCCCTGCCTGCCGTAGTGAAAACTATGGCAGACAGCGAGGGATCATGGAAAGCGGTGGTCTCTTTCTGCGAAGGCGTAATAGCAAGGAAAGAGACCGCGGAAAGAGAAAGGGAAGAAGATCCCGCCTCCCAACCGATGCGCCGCAAACGCGTAGGACGGAGGCGTTTGGCGTACGACCGCCGACTTCCTCCTTAAGGGTACCCGTGGGCGGCAGGCTCGGGGACGCCTGTCGCCTACACGAGGGTCCCTGGGATGGCCAGTACGCCGACTTAACGGCGCACCTTTTTAAAGTGACAGAGGAATACTCCCTCCGAAGCCGAGTCCAAAGATCGGACAGCCGCTGGCGGGGTTTCGGAAGCATGCTCTCGGTCGTTTCCCGTGCCCCGCATTATAGCCTTGAGGCGGCCAACAGAGGGGTTTTAGTGGGTAAACCTGGGGTCTCATTAGCCCACAACAGGGAGTCCCACATAACCATCCCGGCCCGTCCCCGCGCCGGGTGGTATGCGTAACGCATTTCCCCTCTTAAAAAAAAAAAAAAAAAAAAAAAAAAAAAGGTTAGGTTAGGTTAGGTTAGGTTACACCTGGGGTGTGGGATTGGTAGACCTCCTCGTGGTGCACCCTGGGAGGGGGAGGATAGCCGCTCAGTTGCGCGTTCGCCATTCTCCCTCTGCGAACTACCAGTCAGTGTGGTCATGGCAGTTGAGTCATCTCCTGCGTTGGCTTTGGTGCCGTGTCATTATGGTTGACTGCTCCCGACATGCTTCAGCTAATCTGAAGTGTCAGGGAATGCAGCTGTCGTGGAGGTGGTGCGATTGCACCGTCTGTTGTCGGGGCCCCGTTTAGGGCCAGCGGCCGATTTGGCGGTGTGGGATGGCGAGCCTTCAAGGCTCGCGGCGCGGCAGGCCTGGCGGTCACAGTCATGTGGCTGCTGGATGGGTTTCGGCCCCCTGTCGGGCAACCCGTAACCTGCACGTAGCGGGCCGGGGGCGCTGCTCATTGAGAGTAGCGCTGCGTGGAGAAAACCACTATAATAAATCCCCAATCCCAAGGTGAGCAGATCGTGCCGATGGGATGCATGGCTGGAGGGAGTCCAGTGCCAAGCGTGCGGGGGAGCTCACCCCCGAAAAAAGAGACGACGATGTGGAGCATTGGTAAAGTAAAATGAAGGTTGATTGTGAAAATAATCCCCTGGCGGGTCTCCAAAAGGAGGAATCCCGTCCGCTCACTTCGGTGACCGGCTGCCCTCCGTATGCAGGGGTGGGCAACAATCGCCTCGTAGGCCGGCAGGTTGCCGGTCTCCGTGAACACAACCTTGGCGTAACGAATATGGACATTGATGCTACGTGGAATAAGGATTTAGTTGATCTGGAGGTGAAGGACTGTGACCTGATGTCGCACTCCAACACCAACGACCTAGACTCGAATACGGAAGAGTGCTCAGAGCTGGGCACTCTAAGACTGAGGGGTGGAGGATCGCCAGAGAGGGACTGTAAGGGTCGGTTCGTTGGCAAGGGCAGACCGGGCCCTAAGACCTCCAAAGAATCCAAGGAGACCACGGTGGTGTCGGCAAGGACAGTGTCTCCCTCAAAGAGCGAGGTACCGGAAGCCTTAACTAGAGAAGAATCACAGAGTCGACCGGGGAGTCGGAGATCGCTTCCGGACTTAAGGGTGAATCTCTCTCGCTGCGATGAGTCCCAAACTCCAGCTCCGTCTAGTAGCACAAAGAGGAAAGAGGCGGAAGCTCACGTGGGCGATAAAGGTGTGGACATTGAATCCGATACAGGGAGCATGCTCAGTATCCGCTCGGAGCCAGCTCCCGATAACAAGCATGGTGATGGTGCCGAGTCTGACTCGGACATGAGCTGTTATTCACTAAGTGACACCGAAAGGAGGAGGAGGTTCTGGCGGAAGCGCGGTCGCGGCGGCTTGGGGTCAGACTCAGACGAGACCACTGAAAAGCGGTCTCAGTCGGCTTCAAAGCGAGGTCGCGGTCGGCCCCCAACCACGGGACAGTACGTTGGTCTCACCAAAGCCAAAGAAGAGTACAACCGCGCCAAAAGAGAAGAGATGAGATTGAGGGCAGAAGAAGAAGTGGCTGGCATACAGCTGCCATTTTTAATTCGCAGTCAGACAAGCGGCCCAAGGCTGGCTGGCTCCGTCTCGCCCTGTGCGCAGGATGTCCTCTCTGCGGCTGCGCTCTCCCAGCGCGTGCAGACAAGCCTGGACGCAATAACATTGGTTGCCAAAAATTCCGGCAATCTAAAAGGCACGTTTGTAAAGGCACTGAAGGACGCGGCAGTGTCTATTAAAGAAACATTCGAGTGCCTTTTAGAGCGCACTACTTCAGAGGAGACGAGGCATCTGCAGGCCCAAAATGATAGCCTGCGCGCACAACTGACTGAATTAAAAGCTGAGATGGCACAGCTGAGAGCAGATTTCCGGGACCAATTTAAGAGGCCGTCCCCAGCCCCACCTCTGCCCACAGAACGTCTGCAGCCATCCGGCAGCTCCCGCAAGGATACTGCAGGGTTCCCCAACACGGAAGAAATGATGCGCTCCATGACGGCGCAGATGGGGCTAATGCTAGACGCGAGGTTAGGAGCTTTGGAGCTGGAGGGTAGGCTACTGCCGGCCCAACCAATGCGGCCCCCGTTGGCTGCTGACCGGAGGCACCAGGCTCCTCACAGCCAGGAGTCCGAACCCGCTCCCAAACCCAATCCAAAGGTACGGCGAGGTCCTCCAAATCTCACAGAGGAGCCCCAGAAAGGGAAGAAGAGGAACAAGAAGAAGACGACCCTTGCAGCAGTCGAAGCCGCCGCGGTTCGCGGTGCCGCCAAACCTGCTCCTAGGGCTTTGCCTTCAGCCCCTATAGCCACGGATAAAGCGTGGAACATAGCGGCTAAAGGAGGCAAGAAAAAGAAGGCGGGAAGGGGACCGCAGCAGAAGGGAAAGCTCGCAGCAATTGGAGCAGCTACGTCACCACGGTCACAAAAGCAAGAGGCCAGCAAACTGCGCCCACCCCGCTCTACTGCTGTGGTCTTGTCCTTGCAGCCTGAGGCCGAAGAGAAGGGCATCACTTATAAAAGTGTGATTGCAGCGGCCAAAACACAGGTTGACTTGTCTGAACTGGACATTCAATCTGTTCGGTTCAAAGTTGCAGCTACCGGCGCGCGACTACTGGAGGTACCGGGGGCCGCCAGCGGTCCAAAAGCAGATAAATTGGCTGAGAAACTTAGCCAGCTGTTCAGTCCTGAGGAAGTCAGAGTGTCTCGGCCTACAAAATGTGTCGAATTGCGCGTATCTGGCCTAGATGACTCGGTGACATCAGAGGACATCGCTGCGGCGATTGTGCAAGCCGGTGACTGTGCGATCCAGGAGGTCAAAGTGGGCGACATAAAATCGGATCCCTGGAGCCTAGGTTCGGTATGGGTTCGCTGTCCTATCGCTGCAGCTAAAAAGGTGGCTGGAAAGGGAAGACTACTGGTTGGATGGGTGTCGGCGCATGTCAAGCTGCTGGAAGCGCGTGCCCAAAGATGTTACCGGTGCTTGGAGCCGGGACACGTGAGGGCAAAATGTCCTTCTGACATAGATAGGTCCCAACTGTGCTACCGTTGCGGCCAGGCGGGACACAAGGCGAAAGAATGCTCGGCGGCGCCGCATTGCAATGTCTGTGCAACGTTGGGCAAAGAGGCGGGTCATAGGGTAGGGAGCAAGAGCTGTTCTGCTCCACCCAAGAGAACGAAGACAAAGGCTGGCGATGGCTCCCGGGTCTCCTCGCAGCCTGTCCACCCATCCACTACTACTGTGGACGAGACTCAGGGGGTTTCAGAAATGGACGCCAGTTAAATATGGCCATCCAAGTTCTGCAGGCGAATCTTAATCACTGCGCCAGGGCTCAGGACCTTCTGTTCCAGAGTATGGCGCAGTGGTTAATAAATATAGCAGTGATAGCGGAGCCATACACTGTTCCTGCCAGAGCAGAATGGGTCGGGGACCTAGACAGTACTGTGGCCCTGGTGTCGCGGAGCGCAACTAGCTCCCCACCTTTTCAAGGCGTCGTAAGGGGTCACGGTTTTGTGGCGGCAACATATGAGAAGATTGCTGTTGTTGGTGCCTACTTCTCGCCCAACGATAGTCTAGCGAATTTTGAGCAGTTCCTCGTGGAAGTGGGTGCCATAGTCAGACAGCTGCACCCGACACCTGTTCTATTTGCCGGAGATTTAAATGCAAAGTCCAGGGAGTGGGGTTCTCGGGTAACAGATCCTTTTGGGCAGTGCCTGGAGGAATGGGCTGTTGCGTACGGACTGGCTGTGATAAATCGGGGGACCGTGAACACATGTGTGCGGCAACAGGGGGGCTCAATTGTCGACGTTACGTTTGCGAGCGCTCCTCTGGCACGGCGTGTTAACGACTGGAAATGTTTGGAGGATGTAGAGACCCTTTCGGACCATCGCTACATTAGGTTCAATATTTCCACACCCACGACCGTGTCGATAAGCCCTAGAAATCTTCCAAGGGGGAACAACCCTCGATGGGCGCTAAAACGACTGGACCGTGAAGTGCTGGAGGAGGCGGCCCTCGTTAAGGCCTGGCTGCCGGCACCCGAAGGTTCTTTGGACGTCGAAGTTGAAGCCTCATGGCTAAGGGATGCCATGACTGACACCTGTGATGCTGCCATGCCACGAGCGGGGCCCTTTCTTCCAAAACGCCAAGTGTATTGGTGGTCCGCAGAATTGGCACAACTGCGAGAATCGTGTATCGCAGCGCGACGCCAGTACACAAGGAGTCGCAGGCGGCAACGGCGAGATGCTAACGAGGAGGCACAGCTCTATGCAACTTACAGAGAGCTAGCTGTCTCTCTTAAGACGGCTATTGGTCGAGCTAAAGACCGGGCTGAGAAGGAGATGCTGGAGAGTCTCAATAACGATCCTTGGGGGAGACCATATAAGATGGTGAGGAGTAAACTCCGACCATGGACACCCCCGCTGACACAGACTCTTCAGCCCCAACTCTTGCAGCGGGTGGTAAACACTCTCTTCCCGGATACACCGGAGTTCATACCACCCCCAATGGCGCCGATTGATGCAGGTGCAGATGATACCGACGTACCAGTGGTCACTGAGGGCGAACTTGGTGCCGCTGTGCTCCGGATAAATAAAAATAAAGCGCCAGGCCCCGATGGCATACCAGGCCGTGCTTGGGTGCTAGCAATAGGTCCTCTTGGACCCCGGGTGAGAGCACTCTTCAGCGCATGTTTCGAACAGGGTCGGTTTCCACGGATGTGGAAAACAGGGAAACTGGTCCTTATTCAAAAGATGGGACGTCCGGCCGACTCATCATCGGCTTATCGACCGATCGTCTTACTCGACGAGGTGAGTAAACTTTTCGAGCGTATCATCTCGCTTCGCCTCCTCAAGCACCTCGAAAATGTGGGGCCAAATCTTAGCCAAAATCAGTTCGGCTTTCGTCACTGCCGATCCACAATTGACGCGATCGCCAGAGTTAAGACCCTGAGAGAGGAGGCAGTGTCCCAAGGCGGGGTGGTCCTCGCAGTGTCGTTGGACATATCGAACGCATTTAACACTCTGCCTTGGGGGTGCATTAAGGAAGCACTCAGATACCATGCGGTGCCGAGGTATTTGCGCAACATTATCGAGGCGTACTTATCAGAGAGGGCTGTCAAGTACCCGGTGCCAAATGATAACGGATGGGGTCTGAAAATCATGTCATGCGGTGTTCCGCAGGGGTCGGTACTGGGACCACTCCTGTGGAATATTGGGTATGACTGGGTGCTGCGTGGCAGAAATCTTCCGGGGATTGAACTGACGTGCTATGCCGACGACACTCTCATTTCAGCGAAGGCTAGCACGTTCAGGGAGGCGTCGCTAAGGGCTACGGCGGGAGTAGCCCAAGTGGTAACAAGGATCCGTAGGTTGGGTCTAGAGGTTGCTCTTCATAAGTCGGAGGCCATCTGCTTTCATGGACCTAGAAAAGCACCTCCAGCTGGCGCTCAGCTTGTAGTAAGTGGAGTTCCCATCGGCGTTGGGTCGACGATGAAATATCTGGGACTCGTCCTCGACAGCCGGTGGAACTTTAAGGAGCACTTTAAGCGCCTGACTCCTAGGCTTCTAGGAGCAGCCGGTGCGCTTAGCCGACTCCTACCAAACATGGGGGGGCCAAATGTAGGCTGCCGCAGTCTATACACGATGGTAGTGAGGTCGATGGCCCTGTACGGTGCACCCATTTGGGTAGATGCCCTTAGCGCCGAAAACCAAATACTTCTACGAAGACCTCAAAGGATCATGGCGATAAGGGCCATCAGAGGATATCGCACCATCTCCAGTGATGCGGCATGCGCCTTGGCCGGGACCCCGCCCTGGGATCTGGAGGCAAAAGCACTGGCGACCATATATAGGCGGATTTCGGAATCTCGAGCCAGAGATCAGGAGCCTATGCTCGAAGAGGTGAAGCGCTGGCGGACGAATGCTCGCGTTGTCGTTCTCCGAAAATGGGGTGAGAGGCTAAGGAATCCATGCGCCGGTCACTGGACAGCCGGAGCTATCCAGCCTGTCCTTAAGGAATGGGTCGGTAGACAGCACGGTGTGGTGTCTTTCCATCTCGCACAGGTACTCTCGGGCCATGGGTGCTTTGGCAAGTACCTGTGCGAGAAGTCTAAACGGGAGCCAACGCCAGCGTGTCACCACTGCAACAGTGCAGAAGATACAGCGCAGCACACGCTGGCGGACTGCCCAAGTTGGGTAGCGCCGCGCAATAATTTAGTTGCGACAATTGGGGCTGATCTGTCGTTGCCGACCGTCGTAAAGGCAATGACAGAAAACAAACGATGCTGGAAAGCTATTACCACCTTCTGCGAGGTGGTCATGACCCAAAAAGAAGCGGCGGAGCGCGCGCGAGAAGAGGATGTAGATGCTCACCCGCTGCGGCGCAAAAGAGCAAGGCGGAGGCGGGTCGCCCATGACCGCCGCCTGCCGCCTTAATGAAGACCTTTGGGTGGCAGTCAAGGGGACGACAGCCATCCGATTGAAACTAGGTCCTCGAGGCGAAGGGTGTGCTAAAACCAAATCACGCCCCAAATGCCGGTAGGGAAATCAATTTCCCGGAGATGGGGCTTAACAGCCAGCCGCTGCGAGGCCATGGTAGTGTACACAGATTGTTCCCGTGGCCTCGCCTTACAGCACCGTGGTGACAAACAGGTGGTTTTAGTGGGTAGACCGGATTCTCGTGGGAGTCCCACATAACCACCCGGGTGTCCCCGCACCCGGGTGGTATGCGTAATGCATTTCCCCTGTATAAAAAAAAAAAAAAAAAAAAAAAAAGGTTAGGTTACACCTAGGAGGGACAGTGGCAAAAGCCGCAATAGCCGAGCCCGCAAGGGCGACACGCACATGGCAGGGCCGAGGTAAGCGCCAAGCGTTCCCTTAGCCCTACCTCAGGCGGAGCGAGGGTACACCGAGGGGTTTTAGTGGGTAGACCTCCCCCTAAGGGAGGAGAGTCCCACATAACTCCCGACCCCCCCCCCCGGGGGCGGGAGTACGCGTAACGCATTTCCCCTCGTAAAAAAAAAAAAAAAAAAAAAAAAGGTTAGGTTAGGTTAGGTTAGGTTAGGTTAGGTTAGACACCGCGATTCTTCAGAGGACGTGCGATCTTTGATTTCCTCGAAAGCGTTATAGGAGACGCTTTCGAGGAAATCAAAGATCGCACGTCCTCTGAAGAATCGCGGTGTCTGCAGGCGCAAAATGATCGTCTGCGAGCGGAGCTGAAGGAGCTCCGCTCCGAAATGGAGCAGCTGAGAGCAGAACTCCGGGCTCAATTTAGGAGACAGTCCCCGGTTCCGTCTCCGCCGAAGGAGCAGGCACAGCCCGCCAGTTCCAGTTCCCCCGAGCGTCCCAGTGTGGACGATATAGTGCGGGCCATGACGGCTCAAGTGGGGCTGATGCTCGACGCTCGGTTTGGAGCTCTTGAGCTGGAGGGTAGGCTCCTGCCGGCTCAACCAATGCGGCCCCCGTTGGCTGCTGACAGGCGACGAGAAGCCGCACAGGTGGCTTCACAAGAAATGGCGGTGGGGCCAGCGACCGTAATTAAGACGGCTGTAAGTAGACCCAGGTCGGCTTTAACTTCCACTCCGAGGCGAAGCCCTCCGAATCTCACCGAAGAGCCCCAAAAGGGCAGCAAAACTAATAAAGGAAAGGGAAAAGGGAAGAAGAGTGCGGCCCCAACAGCGGTTAAGGCCACCACAAAGCCATCTTCTCCCTCGACATCAGCTCCTCCTCCACTGCCATCAGCCCCTGCTTCAACGAGCGAGGGCTGGAAGGTGGTGGCCCGAGGCAAGAAGAAGGCGACGGTAAAATCGCGCTCCGCGTCCCAACAAGCACCACAGCAGCAAAAGGCTATCAAGCCTAAGCCGCGTAAACTCCGCCCGCCTCGCTCGGCAGCGGTAGTTTTGACGCTGCATCCGGACGCTGAAGAGAAGGGAGTAACGTACGCGCAGGTGCTTTCCAAGGCGAAGGAAAATATCGACCTGGAGCGGCTAGGCATTACTGCCATAAAATTCAAGCGGGCTGCCACTGGCGCCAGGATCATTGAAGTGCCGGGAGCAACCAATGGCGAGAAGGCCGACTCGCTGGCCAAAGAGCTGGCTGAAAAGCTGGGGGAGGACATCGTTCGAGTGTCCAGGCCGGTAAAGTGCACGGAGCTGCGCCTCACGGAGCTCGACGATTCGGTGTCGACTGGCGAGGTTGTCGCAGCTGTCGCTAAAATCGGCGGCTGCGCAGAGGGCCAGATAAAAGCGGGGGAAATCCGCCAAGATGCCTCCGGTCTCGGTACAATCTGGCTTCGCTGCCCGGTCACGGCAGCCAAAAAGGTGGTGGAAGCTGACCGCGGACGACTCCAGGTAGGATGGGTCCGTGCCGCAGTGAAGCTTCTCGATCAGCGTCCCATGCGGTGCTTCAAGTGCCTTGAAAAAGGTCACGTCAGGGCACAATGCACCAGCGACGCTGATCGCACTGATCTATGCTATCATTGTGGCAAATCAGGCCACAAAGCAGTTGGCTGTTCCGCGCCGCCACACTGTGTTGTTTGTGAAAGTGTAGGTAAAAAGGCAGACCATAGGCTGGGCTCCAAGGCTTGTCTAGCTCCTGGCCCGAAGGCGATGAGAAAGAAAGTTGGAACTGGCTCCCGGGCCATGTCCCAGCTTGCCCAGCCATCCAGCAGTAGGTTGGACGCTCCGGAGGAGGATCGAATGGCCACAGATTAATATGGCTATTCGGGTGCTCCAGGCGAATCTCAACCACTGCGCCAGGGCCCAGGACCTGTTGTTTCAATCCATGGCGCAGTGGATGATAGGCGTTGCTGTGGTGTCAGAGCCTTACTCGATCCCTCCCCGCGACGACTGGGTGGGTGATCTGGACGGTTCCGCGGCACTTGTGGTGAGAACGGCGACTGGTGGTTCACCACTCACTCACGTCCTCAGGGGAAAGGGATATGTGGGCGCCCTCTGCGGCGAAATTTTCTTTCTTGCGACGTATTTCTCGCCCAACCGCTGTCTGGCCGATTTTGAGCGGTTCCTGGACGAAATAGGGGCTCGAGTCGGTCAACTCCTCCCGCGTCCGATCATCGTTGCTGGGGATTTTAATGCCAAATCCACGGCTTGGGGCTCTCCGGCGACAGACGCGCGAGGCGCGACCCTAGAAGAATGGGCAGTGGCGACGGGTCTGGCAGTTATTAACCAGGGAACGGCACACACGTGCGTGCGGCAACGGGGCGGTTCTATCGTGGATATCACGTTCGCCAGCGTCGCCCTGGCGCGCAGTGTCCAAGATTGGGAGGTTATGGTGGGAGTGGAGACGTTGTCGGACCATCGTTACATACGGTTCGACATTACCACTTCTTCACTGATCCCAGGTAACCTAAGTCGGATTAGTCCGGTCGGGGGTGGCCTAAGATGGGCCCTTACTAAACTCGACCGCGAACTGCTCAAGGAGGCGGCTATCATTCAGGCTTGGCTGCCCGTACAGGAGGAGGTTGCGATAGAGGCGGAAGCTTCCTGGTTCCGGGAGGCCATGACACACGTTTGTGACGCGGCGATGCCCCGGGCCAAGCCTTTACCACCAAGAGCATCAGTGTACTGGTGGTCCGCTGAGCTCGCGCAGATGCGCGAGGGCTGCATAGCTGCGCGTCGCCAGTACATGCGTCAGAGAAGGCGAAGGAGAACTGATGTGGACGAGGAGCGCCGCCTGTACGATCACTACAAGGCGTCCAGATCGGAGTTTGCGGTGGCCATAGGACGGGCGATTGAGGCGAGTCGTTCCGAGTTTCTGGAGACCCTCAATACTGACCCATGGGGGAGGCCATACAAGCTCGTCCGAAACAAGCTGCGCCCATGGGCACCTCCGCTAACCCAATCGCTTCAGCCGGAGCTTGTGGGCCGCGTGGTGGAGACGCTTTTCCCCGAAAGGGGGCCACATCTGCCGCCTACCATGGCGCCGCTAATGTTGGGAGCAGGAGAGGAGGAAGAGGTCCCAACAGTAACATCCACTGAGCTCCAAGCGGCGGTGTTTCGGCTCCGTGCCAAAAACACGGCCCCCGGGCCTGACGGCATTCCGGGCCGTGCTTGGGTCCTGGCCATGGACGCCCTAGGGCCAAGACTGCTGAGGCTCCTGACCGCGTGTCTGGAGCAGGGCCGCTTTCCAAGGGACTGGAAGACTGGGAAGCTAGTGCTTCTGCGTAAACCCGGGCGGCCGGCTGACTCTCCGTCTGGTTACCGGCCTATAGTCTTGCTTGATGAGGTGGGCAAGCTCTTCGAGCGGATAATCGCAGTTCGCCTCATCAAGCACCTGGAGCGCGCAGGGCCTGATCTTGCCGACTGCCAATTCGGCTTTCGCAGGGGCCGCTCGACGGTAGATGCCATATTGCGGGTTCAGGCCATGGCTAAGGAGGCTGTGTCCCAGGGAGAGGTCGTCTTGGCGGTGTCATTAGACATCTCCAACGCCTTTAACACCCTGCCCTGGGAAACCGTAAAGGAGGCGTTGCGGTACCACAAGGTGCCCCCACACTTGTCGCGAATCATAGCCGCCTACCTCAACGAGAGGGCTGTAGTCTGGCCAGGGCGACAGGAATGGAGTCGACGGAGTATGTCGTGTGGAGTTCCGCAGGGGTCGGTCCTAGGGCCACTCCTGTGGAACATAGGTTATGACTGGGTCCTACGGGGGGAAAACTTGCGTGGAGTTGATGTCACGTGTTACGCCGACGACACGCTCGTGACGGCCAGAGGACCCAGATACCGCGACGCAGCTATGCTTGCGACGGCGGGAGTCGCCCACTGTGTGGCCCGAATCCGGCGTCTGGGGCTAGAAGTGGCGCTAACGAAGTGCGAGGCCATTTGTTTCTTCGGCCCGCGAAGAGCGCCTCCAGGCGGCGCAGAAATTATTGTGGGAGGCGTTCCAATTGCTGTCAGGCCGACGTTACTCTACCTCGGCGTCTTGCTTGACAGCAAGTGGAACTTTAAGGCTCACTTTGAGCGTTTAGCACCCAAATTACTGCGCGCAGCGGCGGCCTTTGGGCGTATACTGCCCAACCTGGGAGGGCCCAAGGCCTCATGCCGCCGCTTATACACGGGTGTGTTGCGCTCAATGGCACTTTACGGTGCCCCAGTATGGGCGGATTCCCTCAGCAGCCACAACATTGCCCAACTGCGACGACCGCAGAGGGTAATGGCGCTGAGGGTAATCAGAGGATACCGGACAGTGAGCGCGGCAGCCGCGTGCGTACTGGCCGGTTCTCTGCCCTGGGACCTGGACGCGAGGGCGCTCGCGGCGCTGTACCAGTGGCGCGGAGAGGCGCGAGCTCGGGGTGACCCGAAAGCACCTCAGGAGGTGGCGAAGCGGCGCACCGAGCTGCTAAAAGACGCGACGGAGATATGGGTGGAGCGGCTCGAACGGTCGAGGGCTGGCACCCGCACTGTAGAGGCGGTGCGCCCTGTCCTTCGGGACTGGGTTGAAAGACGCTCCGGTGTCCTTACTTTCAGACTAACGCAGGTACTGTCGGGGCATGGCTGCTTCGGCAGCTACCTGCACAAGGTTGCCCAGAGGGAACCGACACCGGAGTGTCACCAATGCGGAGCCGACGTAGACTCGGCCCAACACACACTGGCTGAGTGCCCAGTTTTTGGCGAGGAACGGGAGGAGTTGGTCGCCCAGGTAGGGCAAGACCTTTCACTGCCAGCCGTAGTTCAGGCCATGCTGGGCAGCGAAAGTGCGTGGGAGACTGTGCTCACGTTCTGCGAGCACGTCATGGGAGACAAGGAGGCGGCCGAGCGCGAACGGGAAGTCCGGGCCGAGGCTGACCTAATGCGCCGCCGCCGCATAGGCCGCAGACGTGCCGCTCATGAGCGGAACCTGCCGCCCTGATGAGAGCCAGCGGGCGGCGGACATGGGGGCGTCCCCGCCCATGACGCTGGCTCCCGAGATGGTATGCGCAACCTTGTGTTCCGGAAGCGCTTCCACAGGGAAGATCACTAAAAAAATAGGTATGGATCCTAGTCAGGATAGCCGCTGCGGGGTCGCGGACGCATTGCGCGAGCTTCCCCGTAACCCCGCATCCATAGCGGCGAGAGGACACCATGGGGTTTAGTGGGTAGTGGGGCCTCTTTACAGCCCTGAGTCCCACATAATCGTCCGGGTTTCTCCCAGGCCCGGCGGTATGCGTAGACGCATTCCCCATGTAAAAAAAAAAAAAAAAAAAGGTTAGGTTAGGTTAGGTTTTTTTTTTTTTTGGGGGGGGGAGTCGCCTGAAGGGCCAAAGACGAGAGTCCTTGCTTTTATT
The DNA here is from genome assembly GCF_910591565.1 of Cydia splendana. Lineage (NCBI taxonomy): Eukaryota > Metazoa > Arthropoda > Insecta > Lepidoptera > Tortricidae > Cydia > Cydia splendana. The sequence goes on along the minus strand of NC_085967.1, from coordinate 146,909 downwards.
TATGAATTTAAAATTTTGCTTAAAGACTGCGATTTAAGGAAAATCCATCATGGACGACTGGGAAGGGAGGCCCAGACAGTGTCGGACTCTTACCGACTAAAAACCTTAACCCGCAGTTTTTAAGCAGCTCTCTTGGATTTAGAAATTTTTTCGTTGTTCAAAAGGAGGGGGAAGGTTTGGGGGGAAGTGTAAGAATGGAAGCTTACCTACCCGCTAGATCCTTGCCTCAGCCAGTGCTGCAAGGCCGGGAGAGAACATGCTTTCTCCCGTTTGGTTTCTGCGGGGTGCTCAAGTCAGACATTTTGACGCCGTTTCCAGCTTCTCCATGTTTGACCATCGCCCAAACTAACTACATTTTTTATTCTATGAGTCGACTTGTGGATGGGGGATTTCTGATGCATGCATGGCTTATAACTATGGGCTTCCTATCTTTTGCCCACTGATGGGGAGGTGGGTCGGAGATCTTTTATAGACCGCTTGTGTGGCTGTGGGCGCCCTCTTTTTGGGTGGGGCTACCCTTTGGAAGCCTGCTCTTTTGCTTCGGAGATGTATTTTTGCGTGTCTCCTCGCAGTGCCCTCTTTTCGTTACCTCTGCCATCAGTAGTTATTACTGCAATAATAAGGGGGGGGATACAGAGTGCCTGTCGTACGGATGGACTTTCCAAACGTGTGAGGAGTTTAACCTCCAACCGGTTTTCCTCCACTGTGAGGCCCCGGCAGATCCTTGCCCCAGCCAGTGCTGAAAGGCCGGAGAACCAAAAGGGGTTCTCCGTTAAGGCTTCTGCTGCAGCGACACGTCCGTGAAGGCCACCGGTAGCCACTTGTGGGTGGCTCACCTATTGTTTGTCGTTTCATCCGCCCGACAGGCGCCTGTCAAGGTTGGGAGATGCATGCATCAGGAATTTTAGGACAGATGCTGTATATTTTTATTTTTATTATTATTGAAAGAAAAGGAAAAGAATAGAGAAAGAATAGGGGAGCATGCTGTCCTGTTCATGCTTAACTACAGTTTTACTTAACTACATGCTGAATTTGAGATTTTTTACACTTATTGATTACAGTAAGAAAAAGAAAAAGGGAGGTCATCACTTATAGCGGCTCTGGTTACGGTTTAGAAGTTAGTTTTGAAGGAGGGGTGGCGGCCGGGGGGGGAATCAACTTCAGGTGCCGTTTCTCAGAGTATGACGCACTCGGGGTCACAGCGAGCCAGGGGGGCTGGCTGTGGCTGCGAGCCCAGTCCTCCGTTTCGGTTTAGGCCATGGAACTCGTCGAAATTTCTCCTGGCGGAGTTTTTCTGAGCAAGGCATTTCGAGCTTAGCTCTGCCCTTACTTTCACCAGGTCTTTTTCCACCAGTTCCCTGTCCAAACCTTTTTCTGAGCAGAACCTGAAGAAGATTCTCTCCAACTGGTCATCGTCTGCCGGGAGGCCGCTGTTTATTAGGTAAACCTTTCCCGCCACGTACGAGTTTAGGCCTACGACTGCTTCCTTATTATGTATAAAGAAGGCCAGGTGAAGCCTGGCCCTCTGGAAGACTTCGTTTTTCGACAGGTAGCTGAAGGCCATCCTGTCGGAAAAGTTTTCGCCGTCGTAGTCCAGGTGACACTCGCGTCCTCCGGCGGTGGGAGGAGTAAGGGGGCCTTCCTCTTTGGTCGAGGTGCTTGTGGACCGCACCAGTTTTGGCTCCCTTACTCTCCGACCGTCGAAGGTCAACTCCCTCGTTACCCCGGTGTCTTTCCAGACTTTTTTCACTCTCTCCCTCCGATGGACTTGAACCGCTTCTTTGCTGGTGTCCATCAGGGTCGAGTCTTCGGGGTCCGCCTGGGAGGCCGTGCTTCGGATAAACTTTACCCCCTCATGCTGGTATTTGTTTGGGCGGCGGCGCTGCTGGGAGGGTGACGACATCTTTGTTTGGTTTGACTTCTGTGGATTTTGACATTCGTGTTAAGTGCTGTGGGTGTGGGTGTGGGAGGGGAGGGAAAGCCAGGGGGATTTGGGACTTGATGGTGATTTGTGGATTTCGTTTTTTGTGCCGCGTATTGCGTCTTCCAAATGTGTCCGGGTCTTTTGGTTCCCGGACTATTTGTTCCTTTTGCATGATACGCGGACAATTTTCTCCAAGAACCTTTTCGTGTTTTCCCGTTTTTCTTCTGACCCCAACAGTTCTCTCCAGCTCGAGCTATCCGGACTGATCTTTACTCCGGTCTTTAGTTCGAGCTCGAGCCTCTCCGTGCCGAAGCGCGGGCAGTCGCACGCAATGTGCCAAATGTCCTCGCCAATGGTCGGGTCGCAGACGCACGAGGGTGCGTCTTTGATCTTAAAACGGTGTAGGTAGGCTGCGAATCCTCCATGTCCGGTGAATGCTTGAACCAAGAGGTTTGTGAGTTTTAGTTTTTTGATGACGCTGTTTGCGTCCCTCACTTGTGGAAAAAACTTCTTGGTTGTTGCGCCGGTTGTTGAGGCTTCGTAGCGTGCCTGCCACTTTTCGACCGTGAGTTGTCTTATCGACCTTTTGACGTAGGATATCGGCACACTGTCGTACTCGGGAGCGGTCTTCTTTCTAAGAGCTGCTTGCTTTGCCAGTTCATCTGCCCTCTCATTTCCTGGCGTTCCAATATGAGCTCGCAGCCAATAGAATTGAATATTGGTCCCTCGTCTTCGCGCTTGTGACACTTCTTGTTTTATTTTTTGGGCCAGAGGGTGTGTCGTTTCTGGCGTTTTTAGGAGTTCCAGCGAGGACTTTGAGTCGCTGAGAACACTGACGCTTTGCACCTTGTGTTTCATCGCAATCTGCACTGCTCTAAGGAGCGCGTACATTTCAGTCTGAAACACTGTGTTGTGAGTCAATTTTACTACCGTCGGTGTAAATCTGAGGGCCTCCTAGGCCGTGCCTATCGATCACGTCTTGGTTGAATTCCTCCAAACTGACGTAGTCAATAGTCACGGTCTTTGACGGGTGCGGCCTCGCTAGAGCATCAGTTCTGTTCTCAATTTCTCTTCCGGGTGGCATGTGATCCTCACTGTATCCTTTTTTAACCTCGTAGAGCATTGCCGCTTCGTGAATGCGCAAATCCAGTGGGAGCGTTCCCGACAGGATGAGCGTCGATGTCAGAGAGGCCGTCCTGTATGCCTTGCAGATTTTCTGGGCAAAACCTCGCTGAATTGAATCCAGCTGGTCCCGCACCATCAATTTGTTGGCAGCTTTATGCCACGCACTCGCAGCATACAGGACGATCGGCTCTATCACCGCCATGTAAATGGTTTTCACTATCTCACTGTTGAGACCCCATGACACCCTTGCAGCACACGACAGCTGTTTGTAGATTTCCGTTGCCTTTTGGCACGTTTTTGCTACATGTGTGTTGAAGGTAAGTTTGTGGTCAATGGTGAGTCCCAGCAGTTTGACTTTTTCGACTAGCTCCACTTCGGTTCCTGCCATTGAAATTTTGATGGGGTCCCATTTCAGCTTTCTTGTCAAAACCATGGCTGCGGTTTTATGCGCAGCGAAGTTAAGCTTGTTTTCGGATCCCCATTTGACCACCCTCTGGAGTGTGCGTTCAGCCTGTGCCTTTATGACTCCTGAGTTGCTTCCAGAGAACACTAGGGTGACGTCGTCTGCGAACGCCTGACAATGGGCCTCTGTATCCTTGAGTAGCTCTAGGAGGTCGTCTAGAATTATATTCCAGAATATTGGACCGCCTATAGAACCCTGAACACATCCCTTTGTGGTAGGCTTTTCGCTGACCTCGCCCGCGTAGTGTACCTTTATCACCCGGTCTTCCAAGTAGGAGCATACCGTGTGATAAAGGTTCCTCGGGCAGCGTTTCTTTGCCAGTTGGGTTTTTAGCTTTGGCCACCATGCGTTGTCAAAGGCTCCCTCTATGTCAAGTGAGATCAGTAGTACGATGCGCTTTTTCGTTTCTACTTCTGTTTTTATGTGTCTCATCAAGTCATAGAGGGCATCCTCTGTTGATTTCTGTGGCATAAACCCATACTGACGTTCGTTCAGGGTCGGGAGGATGTGCCATTTGATCCTGTTTACCAGCATTTTTTCCAGGATTTTCCCTAGTACCGACAATAGACCAATCGGTCGATACGATTTGGGGTGGGTGTAGTCCTCCTTTCCGGGTTTCCGCAGGATGCAAACATGTGCTGACTTCCAGGCTTTGGAAAAAAAAAGGTTAGGTTAGGTTAGGTTAGGTTTTTTTTTTTTTTTTTTTTTTTTTTTTTTTTTTGTTTTTTTTTTTTTTTTCTGTCGCCTCCGACGTGATCGGAGATTGTATCTAGCGGTTCTCATGCATACCAGTTCTCGCTTTTCATGCTTCTCGTACTTCCATTCAGCATACTTTTTCTTTCTTTCATTCATCTCTTTCGTTCCTGTTGTGGGTAGAGTCCCACCTATCGCCTAATTTCTTATTTAGGACAAATAAAAGGATACGACAGGGGGTTTTCTTTATTTGTTATCTTGTTATGTTGTCTATTTTACTATTACATTTTTCTTATTTATCTATTACAGTTTTACTTATGATTACTTTAATTTTCATCTTATGTTAACATTACAGACTATTACATTTTCTTATAATGAATTTACATTTTTATCTTATATTTAACATAACAGTTCGCTTTTATTTATACTTGTACTTTATGTGTTTAGATCTCATCAGTTTCATATTTTGCTCTAGTTTCTTAATGTTTGTCTATCTATTTTACATATGTTTTTCTTAAATATACTCAATATATTTTAAAAACATATATTTCTATCTAGTTTTGTTTCTTTGTACAACCTTCTTTACAATTTGCAGGCAGAATTCTAAGAAATTTTCCATCTCTGTGCTGTTCATAATATTTTGCAGGTTGGCGGCAGTTATGTCAAATTTGGTTTTTTGCTCTATTTCGAACCTTTCTTTGCCAAAAACTGGGCATTCGAACAATATATGCGGCACCGTTTCTTGTTTGTTACTATCGCAGATGCACGACGGGCTCTCCTTGCACTTGAATCGGTTCAAGTATTCGGAGAACCCACCGTGCCCCGTCATCAGTTGTGTTTTCAAATTTGTTGGTGTGAATTTCTTTGTCATCCTATATGCCTTTACTGCATCTGGGAAGAAAAGTTTTGTTATGGATGCCGTTTCGCCAGATTTGTACCTCTGGTTCCACTCGTCAAGCGTTGACATGCGAATGCTACGCTTCACGAACGAGACCGGACAGTGGTCGTAGTCCGGCTTTCGCTTGGAGCCTACAGCTGCTCCCTTCGCCAGCTCGTCAGCCCGCTCGTTGCCCTCTAACCCTGCATGAGCTTTAATCCAGTGTAGAGTAACTACTTTACCCTGGAGAGACATGGCTTTTAAATTCTCCCTGGCTTCTACTGCTAGGGGGTGAAGACAACTGTGGTTTTGTACTGTTTGGAGGGCCGCCATAGAGTCGCTGTAGATTCCAAACGATTTTTCGGCATATTTATTTGCTTCTCTTGTGGCTTTACAGAGAGCAAGTAGCTCTGCCTGGTAGACGGTGCAGTATTTTGACAGGGCAAGCTTGTGGGCTTTAGTTTCGGTTTCTCCCTTCCAAATAGAAAGTGAGGCCCCGACACCGCCCCCAATTTTGCTACCATCGGTGAATATTCGTACTTCGAATTCACTGTTCGAGTTCACATCATCTAGGTTTACCAGGCGAACCACTCCCAACTCTTCGCGCTCTGCGGGGTGGGGCATTTCTATTGCCGGTGCCATCCGTTCAATCTCCCTATCGTCAGGTATTGAGTCAGGTAAGTACTCGCCTCGCTTGGCTTCATACAATAGAGCCGCCTCTCGTACTCGGAGGTCTAGAGGGAGTATCCCTGCCAGAATCAGCGCTGAGTTCAGGGAGACAGTACGGTAGGCTTTGCAGATTTTCTGTGCCACTCCACGTTGCACTACTGCCAGCTGCTTTTGTATACCCAGTTTATTCGCAGCGTGCGCCCACACGCTAGCGGCATACAGCACTATCGGTTCTATAGTTGCCACATATATTATTTTGACTACTTCAGGATGAAGCCCCCATTCCGTCTTTGCAGCCCTCGACAGTTGCTTGTGCACTGCTATTGCCTTTCTGCAGACATTCGAGACGTGGCTGTTGAACGTCAGCTTGTCATCGATGGTTACTCCTAGTATTTTTAGTTCTTTTGTCATGGCTATGCTAGTCCCACCCATACTCAGTCGAGGGGTGTCATACTTAAGCCTCCGCGTGATTACCATGGCGTTTGTTTTGTGTGGTGCAAATCGAAGTTTATTTTTGACTCCCCACTCCTGAGCATGGCTGAGAGCAGCGTTTGCGCGCATTTCTATTTCTAGGGCAGTGTCCCCATCAATGACAAGCACGACGTCGTCCGCAAATGCCTGACAGTAGTATCCCTTGTGCTCGTAGCTTTTTAATAGTGGGTCCAGAAGCAAGTTCCAAAGGATGGGACCCGCTATCGACCCCTGCACGCATCCTTTGGTGGTGTCCAGGCTGTATTGCTCCCCGGCATATCTGACAGTCACCCTTCGGTTCGTGAGGTAACTATCAATTACGCGTCTTAGTTCGACTGGACAGTTTTCATCTGTCAGACGGGTCCTTATAGCCGGCCACCAAGCACCATCGAAGGCTCCCTCTATGTCGAGTGATATTAGTGTAATTATCTTCTTTTGGTGCAGTTTGCTTTTTATATATTTCATTAAGACATAAAGGGAGTCCTCGGTGCTGCGCTGTGGCATGAATCCGTACTGGTTGTGACTCATTCGAGGTAGTAGGTGGAATTTAAGCCTGGCCACCACCATCTTTTCGAAAACTTTACCCAGGATAGGTAGCAATCCTATTGGCCTATATGATTTAGGCTTCGTGTAATCTCCTTTACCGGGTTTACGGAGGACGACTACCGTTGCGGTTTTCCAGGCTTCAGGGAAATATCCTTGTTTAAGGCATTTGTTAAGTAGCGCCTTGAAGGCATGTGGGTCGACTTCTATGGCATGACGGCAAATGTCTGCAGTAAAACCTTCCTCCCCGGGGGCTTTCTTTGGGTTGAAAGAATCGTAGGCTCGTTTTAGTTCCATCATAGTGAAGGACGGTTCGCATGTTATACTTTCTTGCTCACCGTTGTTAGCAACGCTGGCTCTCTCCCTCACTGTGCGGTGGTAGATGTTGTCGCTGTCTGTACAGTCCTTTGGATAAAAGGTTAGGTTAGGTTTTTTTTTTTTTTTTTTTTTTTTTTTTTTTTTTTTTTTTTTCCTTCTACCTCCAACATGATCGGAGCCTACTGTGAGCGGTTTTCTCTTGCATACCAGTTCTCGCATTTTTGCTTCTCGCACTTTCATTCTACATACTATTCTTTCTTACATTCATCATCTTTCACTCTTTGTGGTTGGGACTACCACCTATTTGTTTTCTATGTTCTACTTTGCTACTTTTATTTATTTATTTTCATTTCAACACGGGGAATAAACTTTACACGTTGTTTTTTAATATTCCAGTTTTACAATTTTACATTTTAGATTCTTAAGTACTTTTACATTTCTTATAGCTATATTTTTATTTCTACTTTTGTATATGTATATTTACTTAATATATACCTATTATATATTTTGTAATATACCATTTCTCATTCTGTTTTGTTTTTCATTCTTACTCTTTTTACAATTTTCTGGCAGTAACTTAAGAATACGTCTCTAGTGTGTTCATTTTCAACCAAACTGTGCAAATTTTGTTTATTTACTTCTATATTCATTTTTTGTTCCAAGTCGAACCTTTGCCGACCGTAGATGGGGCACTCCAGGATGAGATGGTCTATGGTTTCATTCGAGTTTGGCTCACATGCGCATGAAGGACTCTCCTTGCACTTGAAGCGATTCAAGTATGAGGAGAATCCCCCATGCCCAGTGAACAGCTGTGTGAGTGTACTGTCCATGACAAGTTTTCGGGTTACTTTACGTGCTGTGATTGCGTCAGGGAAGAAGAGTTTGGTAACCGAGGCCGTTTCTTCTGTCTTATACCTATCGTCCCATTTTTGGAGGGTCTCTGTCCTGATGGTACGTTTCATAAAAGAAACCGGGCATTGATCATAGTCCGCCTTCTTTTTGGACTTTAGTGCTGCCTCCTTTGCAAGGCAATCTGCCCTCTCATTTCCTTCCAGCCCTATATGTGCTTTGATCCAGAACAGGGATACTTCCTTGTTCTGGAGTTTACAATCCTGGAGATTTTTTCTTATGACTACTGCTAGTGGGTGGGGAGAGTTGGGGTTTATTATTGTTTCCAGGGCCGCTCTAGAGTCGCTATAAATTCCGAATGCGGTCTCATTTTGTTTCAATGCAACTTCTGATGCTTTGTGCAAAGCGAGGAGTTCGGCTTGGTATACGGTACAGTACGGTGATAGTGCAAGTTTGTGGGTTTTGGTCTCTGCAGTACTGTTCCATACAGACACAGCTGCTCCGACTTTACCCTCAATCTTGCTACCGTCGGTAAATAGGCGCACTGCGTAGTTATTATGCAGTGCGTATTGATGCTCGTCTCCCAAGATGCCGAACTCCAGCCCCATCTGGTTTGCTGGATGCGGGGCTTGTATCTTTGGGGTCATCTTTTCCACTTCCCTACCTCCCAGTGCTTGCTGTGGTGCTCCCTTCTTGGCCATATATAATAGGGCCGCCTCACGAACTCGGAGGTCGAGAGGGAGTACTCCTGTGAGCAGGAGTGCCGAGTTTAGTGACACCGTTCGGTACGCTTTGCACATTTTCTGTACAAAGCCTCTCTGGACCGCACTTAGTATTCTGCGTACTCCTAATTTGTCTGCGGCTGGCGCCCATGCCGCTGCCGCGTATAATACGACTGGTTCCACTGCGGCTGTATATATTGTTCGTATTATCTCTGGGTTTAGGCCCCAGCTTACTCGCGCCGCTCTGGCTAGCATCTTATAAATCCCTATGGCCTTTTTGCAGATGTTGGCGACGTGGTTGTTAAAGGTTAATTTATGGTCTATGGTCAGGCCAAGGATTTTGACTTCTTCCGACATTTCGATGCTGACCCCTCCCATGCTAAGGCGCGGTATGTCGTACTTTAGCTTTTTTGTTATCAGCATTGCACTAGTCTTATGAGGTGCAAACTTCAGTTTGTTGTCGACACCCCACGCCCTAACATGTTCGAGTGCAGCATTTGCCTGTCTTTCAATATCCCTGGCCTCCTTGCCTTCAAAGACTAACACCACGTCATCTGCGAAGGCCTGGCAATAGAACCCCTTTTTCTCTAACAGTTTCAAGAGGGGGTCCAGCAAAAGGTTCCACAGGACAGGTCCCCCTATAGATCCCTGAACGCAACCCTTTTCCGTAGCCCTCCTGTGTATCTCTCCCGAATACCTGACCTCCACCACCCTATCGCTGAGATAGCTACTGATGACCCGTCTCAGGTTCACAGGGCATTTTTCCTCCACCAGTCTGGTCTTTATTGCCGGCCACCACGCGCTATCGAAAGCGCCCTCAATGTCGAGCGATACCAACGTGACTAATTTTTTATTATTTAGCCCTGCCCGTATGCGCTCCATGAGCACAACGAGGGCGTCTTCTGTTCCTCTCTGTGGCATAAATCCATACTGGTGGGTACTCATCTTTGGTAGCACATAGAACCTGAGTCGGTTCACCAACATCTTCTCATATATTTTACCTAGTACGGGCAAAAGCCCTATCGGCCTATACGATTTCGGCGAGGTGTACGTGTCTTTTCCTGGCTTCCTAAGTATGACCACAATTGCTTTTTTCCATAGCTTCGGGAAATAATGGTTTGCCAGGCATTTATTCATAAGTGCCAGGAAGTAGTCAAAGGCAGCATTTATCGCGTGAGAGCAGATGTCCGCAGTGAAGCCCTCTGCCCCGGGAGCCTTTTTGGGGTTGAAGGAGCTTGTCGCAGCATTCATTTCCTCTGGTGTAAACGACGGATCATATTTATCACAATGCTGTTCCTCGTTTACTTTTTCGGCTGCGATTCGCCTCTGGTGATGTTCCATGCCTTCACCTTCTCTCGTGTCCTCGGGGTAGAAGGTCTCGGCCAGATGTCTTGCGGATTCTAGTGCACTCAGTACTTTTCCCTCTTTTATGAGTGGCAAGTCTTCTTCCCGTTTCGCTGTCCTCTTTATAACTCTGTAGATTCCTTCCCATACTCCTTCTCTATCCTGTTTTTTGCAGAACCCCTTCCAACTTTCGGTAATTGCTTCTGACACCGCTGATTCGTATTTTTGCTTATGTTCCAGATACAGATTCACTACTATTTCTCTACGGTTTGGCGCTGCATTCCTGATTCTTCGCTTTTTTGTGGCGACTTCCCTCTTCAAGGTTGCGAGTTCTTCGGTCCACCATGGTATGGTAAAAGTATCTTTTTTCTTTTTATTTGGTATTGTCTTTTTGCAGGTTTTTGTTATTGCTGTATCTAGTTTTATTATAGTTTCCTCTAATTCTTCATTGTTTTGTATTTCAGTTAGTTTTCCTATTGTTAGGTTGTCTTGTTGCATAACCTGGGGCAGTTTCTCATGAAATTGCTCCCAGTTTGCCTTTTGCGTATTATAAATTCGAGTAGTTCGTTCTATACTTGTTCCCTTTGATTTTTTGAGGTTTATGTCAAAGACAATTGTGTTGTGGTCGGAACTCGTCAGCCCTTCCTCCACTCGCCATCTATCTATTTGGCCCAACATTTCTTCAGTGCAGGCTGTGATATCTACATGACTGCTGTATCGTTTTTTACCTCTTATGGTGTCAAAAGTTGGGGTTCTGCCGGTGTTCAAGATGTGAAGGTTCATTTCTATGAGAGTACCACAAAGCAACTCGCCTCTTTGGTCTTCGCTTGCACTACCCCACCAGATACTCTTAGCGTTAGAGTCTCCTCCAAGGATTAGCCTCGTGGGTCCTATCTTCTCCTGTACTACTTTGAGTGTTTCCAGATACTGGTCTATGGGTTCCTCCGGCTCGAAGTAAAAGGATAACAATGCGACGGTCCAGTCTTTTGTTTTAACTTTCACCACAACTATGTTCTTCGTGGTAAGTTCTGGGAACTGTTCTATGTCCAGGTAGCTGTTGAAAACTACAATTGCCGCTTTTACTGTTCCTTGGTCAGACTCCGAGTTCTGAAAGACTCTGACGCCCTGGTATCCCTTTACTCTTTTTGCCCCTCCCACGTATGGCTCTTGGAGGAGAGCTATGGCAGCTTTCTGCTTTGATCCCTCCAGAAGCAGCTCATTCGTTGCCAACTGGCTGCGCTGGAGATTCGCCTGCAAAATCCTGAATCTGTGAAGTTCTGGATCGACGGTTTGTGCATTTGGGTAGCCTTTAGCAGTGGTAAGCCACTGTTGAGCGGGCTATATTGTCCCATCTTCGGCGTGTTGGGCATTCGAAGTCGAAAGCATTATGCTCTGTGTCCGCCATTTTGGCTTTTGAGCAATTGTGACACTTTGGTGGCGCTGCTTTGGTAAGCCAATCCGGACATTCCGCTCTCAGATGGGGATCGCCACAGTGGCTGCACAGGTCTGCGGATTCGGTGCAATATCGCTTTCCGTGCCCGAATCCGAGGCAGCGGGTACATTGGACCAGCGGGGACTGGTCTTCTACCCTAATACGCTGGAGGTCTATGTGCACGCTGCCTACGCCTATTGCCCTTTGGTATATAGTAGGCGAGACACTGATTACCACGTGTCCGGTGTGGGGATTTCTTGCTCTCCTTCTGTATTTTATCTCCACCCGGTCTTCTTCTTCGCCGAGGTCTCTAAATACGTTCTTGTTCTGATTTCTCAAAGCCCTCAGAATGTCCTCGTCTGTATTGACGACGAGGACATTCTTTAGGATGAGTAGTGGATCTTTGTTTTTGACCATTTCGACGTTGAGGTCACCCCCATCTTTACCTAACTTGTTTCTAAGTTTCTCTCTGTCGTCATTTGTTCCTAGCCCTATTATTATTTTCCTGTCTTTGGCCTTCCTTATTTTTTCAACCGTAATCCATCCTTCTTTTGCGTCCACAGCCTTTCGTACTCTATCCAATACCTCCTCCCCGGATTTGGTTTCGTCTTTCGAGGTGACCACAATGGAGTGCAGTGTCTTCCGCTCTGCGTTCTGTACTCTGCTTACCCCAGGGGGTTGAGCTGCTGTTACACTTGCATAGGTGGTCGCATATGTCGCCGTTTTCGCCACCCCCTCAATCGCCCTTTCTTGTTTATCGAAACTGGTTTCCATTTCGGTTTTGATTTCTTCCAGTAATTTGGTGTTTCGCGCTATTTGTATTTTTATGTCCCGGATATCTTCCTCATTTGTACATTTCTGCACATACATCTCTCTTTCTCTCTCTACGTTTGCCGTGAAGGTTTTGTCTGTAGCGGTTGCTTCAGACACCGCCTTCCCGGAGTTCTCCTTTTCTCCTGATCCTGCCTGTCCCTTTTTCCCCTCAGCCACCTCCCTGTTTGCTCCAAGCTTTCCCTTTCTTGTCTCAGCATCCGCCTCCTTTACCAGGTGGTACAAACGGTCGAGGGCCTCCAAGACATCGTTTTTGATGCTGGTTTTTACGTTTCTCCCTTCCTTGATGCTGCATGTGGCCTTGTCATGGAGGATTCGGGCCTCAACCGTCCTGCTTGAGTAAACCCTTTTTGCAGGTGCGGTGGGTGTCTTTCTCGGCGGTGATATTGTGATGGTTATATTTTGGCGTGCAGGGCCAGCCTGTGGTTCGGCTTTTCCTGCTTTTGCTTGCTGTTTTGCTTCAGCTTTCGGTGGGCCCGCCTGAGTCTTTTCTTGTTTCTGTGGTTGCGTTGCGTTTGCGTCCACGGCTGTCACCATGGGGGCCGCGGGGGCTGACTCGGATGTTGTGTCAGCACCAGCGGTCCCCGCCGACGGTGGGCTTGGTGACAGGTGGGAGGTGTTGCCGAGTTCCCATTCCCCAATGCTTTCCCTAACTGAGGGACGCAGATTGGTTTTATCCGGCTGTGTGGGTGACATCTCCGATTCGGTGCCCTTCATGGGAGTTCGAAACATTGCCATGGAGGTAGTTCTTTATCTGAACCCCTGTAAAGGGGGGGTTACAGTATCAAAGGGGGTTTGGTTGAAATAAAACACACACAGAATTTTTATTACCACTGTAAAGTCGCAAACTCTACTCTCACTTAAGATTAAAGGTTTCTATGAGTCACTGACTCTGGTCTGTTAGGCTCTAACTTAAACACAATAAAATACAATTAGTACAATAATAAAGAATTTTGTCTCTATGTAGAGTCAGTCTGTTGACTATGGAACCGGTCTGCTGTCAGCTTTATATGGTATAGGTATAGAGTCGCAGACTCTGTCAGCTTATAATTACAATTTTTTGCTCTATGTAGAGCCGTAATAGAACCTCTGTACAAGGGAGGCAAAGTATCTTAATTATAATTACGAGCAGAGTCCGTCTGCGCTTTCGGGAGTCGAAACCCCGATTTCCCTGAGCTTTTACACAGTAAAGAAATTTTGGCTCTATGTAGAGTCGTTTTCTCTTTACCAGTTGATAGGTCTCCTCGAGCCCTTTCCAACGATACCAAGCACGACCCTGCTATTCCTACTGGTTCCGGAGATGCGACGGTCTGAAATTTCTGGTTTCCGTCCAGGAACCGGTTTCAAGATTCGGTATCTGCTTGTATCTCCGGTTCCGCTGGTCCTACAGATCCGCGCTTGGGCTCGTTTTTCTGGGCTCGACTAGCTCTATCCAGTCGGAACACTTTCAGGTGGGGAAAATTTTCAGGTTTTCAGTTTCCTGAAAAGTTCTGAATTCGGCTGAAACCTTTTTCCTCACCCGGAGCTGCACCGGCTGTTGTCCTAGGAGGAAACCCCAGCTCTGTACGACTTACCGTTTGGGAGATATCTCGGTTTAAACTTTTCCAAGATGGCGGCGAGAACTGTCAAAGTGCGACTTTGACCGCTGATATCTCCCGTTCCCGGAGTCGCAGAAAACCCGGATTTTCGACGGCTTTCCTAAACTTAACCTAATGTATCGGCTGAGACCACTTTCAGGCCTCGAAATTTTTCAGGAATTTTCAGACTGAATTTCGCCTGAAATTTCCTGAAAAGGGTCGAGTATGGTAGATTGGCCTGCTCTTTTCTTCAGGAAAGAAACCGCGAGTCTCCAGGCACCTGGGTTGCCGAGATATTGCCACTTGAAAAAAGGCAAGATGGCCGCCGAACTGTCAAACTCTATGTTTGAAGGCCGATATCTCGGGAACCGGTGGTCGGAGGAAGTTCGGGTTTTCTTCCCTGCCTCTCCCCTTATCTCCTCTATCACGTAGAGGTGGTCTCAACCCTAAGAAATTTTTATCGAGATATTCACCTGAAACCTGAAAAAGTTGGTTTCTGCTCGAAAGACACTATACAAGGTGAAAATCCGACTTTTCTATGTCGAGCGGTTACCGAGTATTTGAACTTTGAAATTTGATACCAGAAAAAACAAAATGGCGGTTTTTTGGTTTCTAGCCAATTTAAAGGATACAGGGTCCGGGTTTTCGGTTTCCCGTAGTGAAATAACACTTCTGAAGCTAATGATAATAAGAAAAAATAATATTTTATATTAATTTAGAATATATAGCCAAATTTAGGTTAAAATTCAATAACTTCGGTACCCCTCGACATAAAATTACACAAAAAACTGTAAAATTAACACAAAATATACATCTACAACATACAATTAAAATCTAAAATTGTCTCTTACAAAAGTTTTTCACTGTCAAATTTTTTCTAAGTTTTTTGGAAAATCAAAAATTTTACTATTTAGAAGTGTCCAAAAATGTCCAGACTTGATAGGTGTGTTCTCCCAGCTAGCGCGCAGCGAATTTTACATTAAAAAATATAGGGTCTGCCTGAACTTTTTGCACTATTCACTCTTAAAGTTTTAATTTTTGAAGTGAAATATTTCCGAAACTGTCTATCCAAAAAATCTGTTTGAAATACCGTTAAGGTCCAGGTGGTGTGCCGCTTCGTCCCCAGTTGTTCAAAGTTGCCGCTCGCGTCCGGATCTGTGACCACGCCACCACGTGGTACTTGTTTTTTTGGAGATTGTGCCACGACGGTGCGTCTCCCAGATATCGCTAAGGTGTCGTCGTATAGGGCTCGTCAAGGCGCTTCTGACGACGTATCGCACGTGGAGGTTGCAGCGACCAGGCGCGCCGCGGACAGCGTTTTTGTTGTTTCTAACCTCTAAAATTGAGGTTTTCGGCCAATTCTCCTTTGCACTGTGATCCGTGGGTTGAGCACTTATTAGCACTTTGTTGGTCTTGCAATTACGCGTAAAACAACACCACTTTCACCGCGATCGGTCTAAAATTGCCACTTCTACGAATTTTTTCCCGCGGAGCTTTGCGGAAACGCTGTTGTTTCGACGCTGGGGGGTGCGTGACTGGTTAGGTTAGGTTAGGTTAGGTTAGGTTAGGTTAGGTTAGGTTAGGTTAGGTGGGGCGCTAGGTCGGGTAACCTCCACGAGGGTCTGGGCCATTCCAATTTCTGTTAATCCTTGCGGATTTGCAGTCAAGGGAATGGTTCATGGCTGGTGCGCCCTGGGGGCAACGGTAAGTGATCTCCTGCGTGGGATTGCTTACCGGTGCTGCCAATAACCCGACACCCGGGGTTATCCCGGGGGGGGGGATGGGTGTTCTTGAAGTGTCTCCGTGATCTCCTAGGCTATACCGGACAGGGCTACCCATACCGGGCAGGCGAAGAGTGAGGGACACTACCAAGAGCAGGACGGGTTTGCCCGCTTTCAGTGCAGAAACCGGGTGGACAGGCTCCGGCCACCGTCACAAACTCGTTATCCCAAATGATAAGGTGTTGTTGCCATGTCTAGCAGCCTTTGATGGGACCGAGGGCCTTGCCTTGGTCGGCCGGGTCAAGAGGAGATAACCTCAATAAAAAACCACAATCCCTCGCATGGCGGTTCACCGTGCGGGGGTGCTCTCTTTAGAGCGGCTGGGGTGTGCATCAGTCACTAGTGGCCAATCCTGTGATACCGCCCGACCTCACAGTGTATATAGGGCCACAGTTTGGGTACGGGGATCTCTGCCCCTGTGGAGTTTTATGTTCTCCCCTTCTCGTGGGAATCTAATGGCAAATAATTCAATAAACAAAACAAACCTTGAAGATAGTATGGTGGGCGCTACAGGCGCGGAAAAAGATAGGGACGGTGGCGTTTCCCGAGTGCGGGTTCGACGCCTGGATGGGACGGTTGACGCAAGTGGCCCGGAAATGAGTTCTGAAGAGTGCTCAGAGCAGGGCACTTTGAGACTAAGGGGTGGCGGTTCGCCAACGCGAGATACTAAGGGACGGTTCACTCGTGGACCAGCCACTAAGAAAGCTCAAGAGGAAGCAACGAAGTCGACGGCGCCTCCATCGGACGGTGAGATATCGGAGTGCTCATCAAGTGCAGGGACCCGAAGTCGACCTAATAGCAGGCAAAGTAGGAGGAAAAAAGATAACAAGAAGGATAAGGGAGAGGTACCAGGACAGGTCACCAGGACAGGTGAAGAAAAGAATGAGGAAAAAAGGGGGAAATCTTGCCCAAGCAAGGATAACGGCAGGGAAAACTCTGGTGATGAGTCACAAAAAGTAAGAGAAAGGGGATACATGGGGGAAAGAGGGGTGGATTCACGCTCACCCTCCCCGACAGTTTCCCCAGAGAACAGACCCAGATCCCGATTCTGGTTGACAGAGGACGGCGAGAAGTGCTTTTCAGGGGCCTCCTCACCCGATGAAGACAGCTCAGAGGAGAATGTCTCGCTCATGGAGATACAGGAGGCTAACCTGAAAAGGCCGAAACGCAACAGTGACGAAGACGCTCCTGAGCGAAAGAAGAGCACCGCAAAAAGAGGTCGGGCAAAGGGGGCCTATGTTGGCCTCCATGAGGCAAAAGCCCGCCTTCAGGAGATGGAATATGAAGAGTTGGAGATGGAGCCCGGAAAGGAGGCCAACTATACTCCACACAAGGGACGTGGTGGTGCCTCACCGTTGGTATCGCCGGAGACAACAGCCCAGAGACCCAGCGCTGACGAAGAACAGAGTAACAGCGCTAGGGGAGACCCTGTGGCACTGGTGCGACGCTGCGCAAAAACGGTAATGGAGGAGGCAGCGAAAAGCAGCAACCTAAAAGGAAGTGTATGGGGCAGCATAAACAGAGCATGTAGGGAACTGATTGAAGTAGCGGACTCCTTGGAAGAGACGGAGATTGTCCGCTCGTTAAGAGCGGACAACAAGAGAATGAGAGAGCAGCTAGCACAGCTCCAGATCGAGACCAAAGCACTGCGAAGGGCGTTCTCGGAGCGACAATCACTGGCTCCGAGCCTTCCTGCGGAGCCTACTGGGGAGATCACTATGACAAGGTTGATGCAGGAGATGACCACATTAATGGATGCAAGCCTGGGGAAACTCAAAAGGGAGATGACCATTACCCTAGGGGATAAAATCAACGCTCGCATAGAGGGCATTGAACATCGCCTCCTGCCTGAAACTATCCTGCGGCCTCCACTGGCTTCCGATAAGAGGATGCCCCAGGACTTGGAAGAGACGGAACACCAACACGATGAGCCTAGTGCCCCAAGGCCGAAAAAGAGAAACAAAGGGGCATCTCAGCCGGCCTCCCAAACGGCGACTAGTAAAACATCAGGGGGGGCGTCCCGAGTGGCTGAATTGACCCAGCTGCCGCCGACGCCGGCTGGGCAGGTCAAAGCCAGACCTGTACCTGCACCAAGGGCCAAAAAATCCCAGCCGGCGGTCCCTGCTGCCAGGGAGCAAAGGGGAATGGCTCGGCCGAGTGTGCCACCGCCTGCACCCCCACAGGATAGTTGGACCACGGTGGTCAAGAAGAACAAGGGCAAGGGCAAAGGCTCTGCCCCTCCCCAGCCCCAACAGCAGCGGACTCTGACCAGGGGCACAGCCCCCAAAAAAAAGACGACGGCCACAAAACTAGTGGCCCCAAATATGGCGGCGGTCGTGGTGGCTCTTAAACCTGATGCTCAAACCGACTACAGGACGGTCATGGAGAAGGCCACCACGCTAAAATTGGCGGAACTTGGAGTTGATCACCTCAAAGTGCGCAAGTCGGCCACAGGGGCGCGAATCATTGAGGTCCCCGGAGCGCAGAGCAATCAGGCGGCTGACAACCTGGCAGACCGACTCCGAGATCTTGTAGGAGATGTGGCAGACGTGTACCGGCCAATAAAAAAGGCAGAAATTAAGATCTCCGGGTTTAACGAGTCCGTCACCCCGGAGATCATAAAAAAGGAGGTTGCCACCAGAGGTAATTGTAAAGAGGAGCAAGTGACGGTTGGGGCAATAAGAATGGCAGTAAATGGGTCCGGCTCAGTCATCTTACGCTGTCCACTAACAGCGGCTAAAGTGGTTGTCACAGCAGGACGCATTATGCTCGGGTGGTCAGCGGCGCGTGTGGAGGCCCTGGAACAGCTACCTTTACGCTGTTACCGCTGCATGGGGACGGGACATACGAGGCCTCTGTGCCCGTCTCCGGTGGATAGAGGCAACTGGTGCTACAGGTGCAGCAAACCAGGCCACAAGAGCAAAGACTGCACTGCGTTGGCCCCCTGGTGTGCTGTATGCCACCACGCCGGACTAAAGGCGGGACATGTGATGGGCGGGCAAGCTTGCACCCCCCCACCAATCAGAGGGAAGGAAGCTTGCACTGCCGGTCCTGGAGCTACCGCAGCGGCCGCCCCTTTGAATGTACCTGAAAATCGGACGGAACAACAAAGTATGGAAATTTAATGTCACAAATACTAGATTTAGAAATACTCCAATGCAACGTAAACCACTCTGCTCGTGCACAAGATCTTATGATCCAACACATGGCGGAGTGGGAGGTTGCTGCGACTGTTGTAGCAGAGCCGTACTATGTCCCGGCGCAGTCAAACTGGGTAGGCGATAGGGATGGACGTGTAGCTATAGTGGCACCGGCTATGGGTGGTCTGCCCCTCTCCAGTATGTCTTGCGGCTCTGGTTATGTAGTGGCCAAACTGGGGGACATTGTGCTAGTTGGTGTTTACTTCTCCCCTAATAGGCCACTGCGGGAGTTCGAGGCCTACCTGGAGAGGCTCGGACGGGCGGTAGCTGGAGCAGCTCCCTCCCCCATAATGGTCCTGGGAGATCTGAACGCCAAATGTGCTGCCTGGGGCTCCCCTAGAACCGATCCCAGAGGAGCGGTACTCCTGGACTGGTTAACTGGACTCGGACTTGAGGTGGTCAACCGGGGCGCAGCCGACACTTGTGTGCGCCGCCAGGGGGGATCAATTGTCGATGTCACACTGGCCTCCCCAGTGGTGGCAGCACGCATAGCAGACTGGCGAGTCCTAGCAGACACGGAGACCCTCTCTGACCACTTATATATCAGAATGAGGGTCTCCAGAGCCCGGCAATGCCAACAGCCCAGACCGGCGAGAGGAGCGGGGAGCCTGCCGAAATGGAGCCTGGCCTCTCTGGACCGTGAAGCGGCAAGGGAGGCAGCTATGGTAGAAGCTAGGTGGGGGCGGCAACTACCCGAGGATGCCAACGTGGATATTATGGCCCTGGACTTCCGGGCCTCCCTCACGAGGACTTGCGACGCCTCAATGAGAAGAGCGGGGCCACCTCGAAGGAAAAGGGCCACATATTGGTGGTG
The DNA here is from genome assembly GCF_910591565.1 of Cydia splendana. Taxonomy (NCBI): domain Eukaryota; kingdom Metazoa; phylum Arthropoda; class Insecta; order Lepidoptera; family Tortricidae; genus Cydia; species Cydia splendana. The sequence continues at coordinate 127,276 of NC_085967.1, read as the reverse complement.
TCCAGAGGTTGCCGCTCTACGGCTTACCAGCAATGCGGCACGTCGGCAATACACGCGCTGCCGAAGAAGGCGGCACACACAAGAGGAGCTAGACGCGTACTACGTAGCGCTAAGTGAGGCCAAGGGGGCCCTGAGCATCGCCATTGCCAAGGCGAAAGATGCGGCGCACACGGCCTTTTTGGCCTCTCTAGACGAGAACCCATGGGGGCGGCCCTACAAACTTGTAAGGAAAAAGCTCCGCCTGGCCGCTCCTATGGATGCAATGCAAATGGGGCCCCTCCAAAACATATTAGAGGGGCTGTTTCCTCCAGCTCCAGAATTCAACCCGCCTGCAATGGTGGTGCCCCGAGAGGAGGAGCTGATGGAACCGGAGATGGTACCCCTTGTGACGGAAGGTGAAATGGCCTATGTGGCCCATAGATTAAGAGCCTGCAGAAAAGCTCCTGGTCCGGACGGAGTACACGGAAAAATAATCCCTATAGTGATGGAGTACCTTGGAGACTGCCTCAAATCCATCTTTGACCAGTGCCTAAAGGATGGGCTTTTTCCAAGGTGCTGGAAGGAGGGTAGAGTGTGCCTCCTCCGGAAGGAGACTAGACCGGCGGATTCCCCTTCCGGATGGAGGCCCATTGTGCTGTTGGATGAGTCCGGGAAAATGCTCGAACGCATAGTAGCTTCCCGGATCACCCGGCACCTAAATGAGACGGGGCCAAATCTCTCGGACCGCCAATATGGGTTCCGGAATGGCAGGTCCACAATGGACGCTTTGGGGGCACTTCGTGCCTTTTGTGAGGATGCCCAAAGAAGAGGGGAGGGAGCCATTGCGGTGTCTTTGGACATTGCTAATGCATTCGGTACCCTCCCGTACTCGGTGATTCGGGAGGCACTCAAGTATCACGAGGTGCCCCTATATCTAAGGCGAGTCGTTGACCACTACCTATCGGACAGGGTGGTGGTCTGCGACACTCCTAACGGACGGTTAGAGAGACGAATGGCCTGCGGCGTTCCTCAGGGGTCCGTGCTTGGACCCCTGTTATGGAACGTTGGCTTTGACTGGGCCATCCGTGCAGTGCTGCTCCCCCGAATGGCCCTCATGTGTTACGCTGATGACACAATGGTGGCCGTCCGGGGCGAGGAACTGACAGAGGCATTGCGGAGGGCGGAAGTGGCGGTGGACCTCATAGTCCTAAGAATCCGCCTCCTAGGACTGAAGGTCTCCCTCCCGAAGACCGATGTGATAGTCTTCGGGAGAAGAGGATGGAGGGTGCCCGTGGGTGCCTCCCTTAGAATAGGTGGCGAGGACGTTCAGGTGAGGCCCCATATCAAATATCTTGGCCTCACACTGGACAGGAGGTGGAATTTCGAGGAGCATTTCCGCCAAATTGCTCCCCGCATAGTGACGGCAGCTTCGGAGCTGGGACGGCTGCTGCCCAACGTGGGAGGGCCCTCCCACGCATGCCGACGTCTTTATGCTGGAGTAGCCCGATCGATGGCCCTCTACGGGGCCCCGATCTGGGCCGACAAACTGAGTCCAGCCAATAAAGCCTTACTGCGGAGGCCCCAACGAGTTGTAGCCATACGCGTTTGCAGGGCCTACGTGACAGTAGGATGGGCGGCGGCGTGTGTGTTGGCGGGCACCCCACCTTGGGAACTGGTCGCTGAGGCGCTCACTGATGAGCATATGCGGAGGATCAGGAGCAGGGAGACAGGAAATTTCCCTGCTCCTGAAGAAGTGCGAAATGCGCGCAGAATCGCGCTGAGAAGGCTGCGCGAAAAGTGGAAGGAGGACCTGGAGAACTCTCCCTACGGAACCCGTACCATAGGGGCAGTTCTCCCGTCGTTGGACAGATGGCTGGATCGGACGCACGGCAGGGTGGGGTACAGACTGGCGCAGGTGTTGACCGGACATGGGTGCTTCGGTCACTACCTGCACAGGATTGGTCGCGAGCCTACCCCAGCCTGCCATCAGTGTGGTGAGACGGATGACACGGCCCAGCATACCCTGGAGGTGTGCAATCGCTGGGTCGTGGAGCGTAGCGCGCTGGCGGTAGCCATTGGGACGGATGATCTCTCGCTGCACAGCGTTGTGGCGGCCATGTTGAACAGCGAGAGATCCTGGGAGGCGGTGGTCTCCTTCTGCGACACTGTTATCTCGCAAAAGGAGACCGAGGAGAGGCAACGGGAGGAAGATCCGAATGCACATCCGATCCGGCGCAGACGATTGGGAGGGAGGCGCAGGCGGTTTGCCATCAGGAACCGTGCCATACCCCAGTAGGGCAGCGGGTAGGGGACCCGCATAACACTGCCCTGCACGGGAGGGGGGAGAGTTAGTTATGCGTTTGCTGACTCTTCCCAAACCTGGTGTGTAGTCCCGGTTCGTTAACCGGGCCAGGACTGCCGGGGGGATGCCGTGGTGACATGCTCGCGACCCCATTGCATCCCCCTATAACGGCATAGACGGAAACGCCGCAGGGGTTTTAGTGGGTATTCTCCTCCCCTCCCTCTGACTAGCAGAGGGAGTTACGGGAGGAGCGAGTCCCACATACCACCCCCCCAATGGGCGTCCCCAGCCCGGGGGTGAATGCATAAACGCATTTCCCCTGCGACAAAAAAAAAAAAAAAAAAAAAAAAAAAAAAAAAAAAAAAAAAAAAAAAGGTTAGGTTAGGTTAGGTTAGGTTAGGTTAGGTTAGGTTAGGTTAGGTTAGGTTAGGTTAGGTTAGGTTAGGTCGTTGGGGGGCGCTAGGTCGGGTAACCTCCACGAGGGTCTGGGCCATTCCAATCTCTGTTAATCCTTGCGGATTCGCAGTCAAGGGAATGGTTCATGGCTGGTGCGCCCTGGGGGCAACGGTAAGTGATCTCCTGCGTGGGATTGCTTACCGGTGTTGCCAATAACCCGACACCCGGGGTTAACCCGGGGGGGGGGGGGGTTCTTGGAGTGTCTCCGTGATCTCCTAGGCTATACCGGACAGGGCTACCCATACCGGGCAGGCGAAGAGTGAGGGACACTATCAAGAGCAGGACGGGTCTGCCCGCTTTCAGTGTAGAAACCGGGTGGACAGGCTCCGGCCACCGTCACAAACTCGTTATCCCAAATGATAAGGTGTTGTTGTCAAGTCTAGCAGCCTTTGATGGGACCGAGGGCCTTGCCTTGGTCGGCCGGGTCAAGAGGAGATAACCTCAATAAAAAACCACAATCCCTCGCATGGCGGTTCACCGTGCGGGGGTGCTCTTTTTAGAGCGGCTGGGGTGTGCATCAGTCACTAGTGGCCAATCCTGTGATACCGCCCGACCTCACAGTGTATATAGGGCCACAGTTTGGGTACGGGGATCTCTGCCCCTGTGGAGTTTTATGTTCTCCCCTTCTCGTGGGAATCTAATGGCATTTAATACAAAAAACAAATCAAACCTTGAAGTTAGTATGGTGGGCGCTACAGGCGCGGAAAAAGATAGGGACGGTGGCGTCTCCCGAGTGTGGATTCGACGCCTGGTTGGGACGGTTGGCGCAAGCGGCCCGGAACTCAGTTCTGAAGAGTGCTTAGAGCGGGGCACTTTAAGGCTAAGGGGTGGTGGTTCGCCAACGCGAGATTCTAAGGGACGGTTCACTCGTGGATCAGCCACTAAGAATGCTCAAGAGGAAGCAACGAGGTCGACGGCGCCTCCATCGGATGCTGAGATATCGGAGACCTCATCAAGTGCAGGGACCCGGAGTCGACCTAATAGCAGGCAAAACAGGAGGAAAAAAGATAAAAAGAAGGATAAGGGAGAGGGTACCAGAACAGGTGAAGAAAAGAATGACGGAAAGAGGGGGAAATCTTGTTTAAGCAAGGAAAATAACGGGGAAAACTCTGGTGACGAGTCAGAAAAGGAAGGAGATAGGGGATACATGGGGGGAAGAGGGGTTGATTCACGCTCACCCTCTCCGACAATTTCCCCAGATAACAGACCCAGATTCCGATTCTGGACGGCAGAGGACGACGAGAAGCGCTTATCAGGGGCCTCCTCAAACGACGAAGACAGCCCAGAGGAGGATGTCGCGCTTATGGATATACAGGAGGCTAACCTGAAAAGGCCGAAACGCAACAGTGACGAAGACGCTCCTGAACGAAAAAAGAGCACTGCTAAAAGAGGTCAGGCAAAGGGGGCCTATGTTGGCCTCCATGAGGCAAAAGCCCGCCTACAGGAGATGGAGTATGAAGAGTTGGAGAGGGAGCCCGGAAAGGACTCCAACTACACTCCACACAAGACACGTGGGGGTGCCTCGCAGTTGGTACCGCCGGATGCAACAGCCCAGAGACCCAGCGCTGACGAAGAGCAGAGTAACAGCGCTAGGGGAGACCCTGTGGCACTGGTGCGACGCTGCGCAAAAACGGTAATGGAGGAGGCGGCGAAAAGCAGCAACCTAAAAGGAAGCGTATGGGGCAGCATTAACAGAGCTTGTAGGGAATTGATGGACGTAGCGGACTCCTTAGAAGAGACGGAGATTGTCCGCTCCTTAAGAGCGGACAACAAGAGAATGAGAGAGCAGCTAGCACAACTCCAGATCGAGACCAAAGCGCTGCGAAGAGCGTTCTCGGAGCGACAATCACTGGCTCCGAGTCTTCCCGCGGAGCCCACTGGGGAGATTAATATGACAAAGTTGATGCAGGAGATGACCGCTTTAATGGATGCAAGCCTGGGGAAACTCAAAAGGGAGATGCTCGTTACCTTAGGGGAAAAACTCAACGCTCGCATAGAAGGCATTGAACATCGCCTTTTGCCTGAAACCATCCTGCGGCCTCCACTGGCCTCCGATAAGAGGACGCACCAGGACCTGGAAGGGACGGAACACCAACCCGATGAGCCTAGCGCCCCCAGAAAGAATAAGAAAAACAAGGGGGCATCTCAGCCGGTCTCCCAAACGGCGTCTAAACAAACACCAGGGGTGGCCCCCCGAGTGGCGGAAAAGCCGCAGCTGCCGCCGACACCGGCTGGACAGGGCAAAACCAGACCTATACCTGCGCCTAGGGTCAAAAAATCCCAACCGGCGGTCCCTACTAATAGGGCACAAAGAGAACCGGCTCGTCCGAATGTTCCGCCGCCTGCGCCCCCACCGGAAAAGTGGACCACGGTGGTCAAGAAGAGCAAGGGCAAGGGCAAGGGCCCAGCTCCGAAACAAACGACGGCTCCAAAACTAGTAGTCCCAGCTATGGCGGCGGTCGTGGTAGTTCTTAAGCCTGATGCTCAAACAGACTACAGATCGGTCATGGAAAGGGCTACCACGCTAAAACTGGCGGAACTTGGGGTGGATTACCTCAAAGTGCGCAAGTCGGCCACAGGGGCGCGAATTATTGAGGTTCCTGGAGCGCAGAGCAGTCAGGCTGCCGACAACCTGGTGGATCGGCTCCGCGATCTAGTGGGCAACGTGGCTGAAGTATACCGGCCAGTCAAAAAGGCCGAAATAAGGATCTCCGGCTTTGACGAGTCCGTCACCCCGGAGATCCTAAAAAAAGAGGTTGCCGCCAGCGGCAAATGCCAGGAGGAACAGGTGACGGTTGGAACAATAAGAACGGCACGTAGTGGATCCGGCTCAGTCATTGTACGCTGCCCACTAACAGTGGCTAAAGCGGTCGTTACGGCGGGACGCATTATGCTCGGGTGGTCAGCGGCACGTGTGGAGGCTATGGAACAGCTACCCTTACGCTGTTACCGCTGCATGGGGACGGGACATACGAGGCCCTTGTGCCCGTCTCTGGTGGATAGAGGCAGCTGCTGCTATAGGTGCAGCAAACCAGGCCACAGGAGCAAAGACTGCACCGCGACGGTCCCCTGGTGTGCCGTATGCCACCATGCTGGACTAAAGGCGGGACATGTGATGGGCGGACAAGCTTGCACCCCCCCACCAGTTAGAGGGAAGGAGGCCTGCACTGCCGGTCCCACGGCTGACGCCGCGGCCGCCCTACCGAATGAACCTGAAAATCGGACGGAACGACAGCTTATGGAACATTAATGCCTCTAATACAAGATGCTGAGGTACTCCAATGTAACGTAAACCACTCCGCTCGTGCACAAGATCTCATGATCCAGCACATGGCGGAGTGGGGGGTTGCTGCGACCGTGGTGGCAGAGCCGTATTATGTACCTTCGCAGTCAAATTGGGTAGGCGATAGGGACGGCTCGGTAGCCATTGTGGCGCCGGCTATGGGTGGTCTGCCCCTCTCCAGACTGGCTTGCGGCTCTGGTTATGTAGTGGCCAAATTGGGGGATATTGTACTAATTGGTGTTTACTTCTCCCCTAATAGGCCACTGCGGGAGTTTGAGGCCTACCTGGAGAGGCTCGGACGGGCGGTAGCTGGAGCGACTCCCTCCCCCATAATGGTCCTGGGAGATCTAAACGCCAAATGCGCTGCCTGGGGCTCCCCTAGGACCGATCCCAGAGGAGCGGTACTCCTGGACTGGTTAACTGGACTCGGACTTGAGGTGGTCAACCGGGGCGCAACCGACACTTGCGTGCGCCGCCAGGGGGGATCAATTGTCGATGTCACACTGGCCTCCCCAGTGGCGGCAGCACGCATAGCAGACTGGCGAGTCCTAGCAGACACGGAGACCCTCTCTGACCATTTATATATCAGAATGAGGGTCTCCAGAGCCCGGCAATGCCAACAGCCCAGACCGGTGAGAAGAGCGGGGAACCTGCCGAAATGGAGCCTGGACTCCCTGGACCGTGAAGCGGCCAGAGAAGCAGCTATGGTAGAAGTTAGATGGGGGCGGCAACTACCCGACGATGCCAACGTGGACATTATGGCCCTCGACTTCCGGGCCTCCCTCACGAGGACTTGCGACGCCTCAATGAGAAGAGCGGGGCCACCTCGAAGGAAAAGGGCCACATATTGGTGGTGTCCAGAGGTTGCCGCTCTACGGCTTACCAGCAATGCGGCACGTCGGCAATACACGCGCTGCCGAAGAAGACGGCACACACAGGAGGAGCTAGACGCGTACTACGTAGCGCTAAGTGAGGCCAAGGGGGCCCTGAGCCTCGCCATTGCCAAGGCGAAAGATGCGGCGCACACGGCCTTCTTGGCCTCTCTAGACGAGAACCCATGGGGGCGCCCCTACAAACTTGTAAGGAAAAAGCTCCGCCGGGCCGCTCCTATGGATGCAATGCAAATGGGGCCCCTCCAAAACATATTAGAGGGGCTGTTTCCTCCAGCCCCAGAATTCAACCCGCCTGCAATGGTGGTCCCCCGAGAGGAGGAACTGATGGAACCGGAGGTGGTACCCCTAGTGACGGAAGGTGAAATGGCCTATGTGGCCCATAGATTAAGAGCCTGCAGAAAAGCTCCTGGTCCGGACGGGGTACACGGAAAAATAATCCCTATAGTGATGGAGTACCTTGGAGACTGCCTCAAATCCATCTTTGACCAGTGCTTAAAGGATGGGCTTTTTCCAAGGTGCTGGAAGGAGGGTAGAGTGTGCCTCCTTCGGAAGGAGACTAGACCGGCGGATTCCCCTTCCGGATGGAGGCCCATTGTGCTGTTGGATGAGTCCGGGAAGATGCTCGAACGCGTAGTAGCTTCCCGGATCACCCGGCACCTAAATGAGACGGGGCCAAATCTCTCGGACCGCCAGTATGGGTTCCGGAATGGCAGGTCTACAATGGACGCCTTGGGGGCACTTCGGGCCTTTTGTGAGGATGCCCAAAGAAGAGGGGAGGGAGCCATTGCGGTGTCTTTGGACATAGCTAATGCATTCGGTACCCTCCCGTACTCGGTGATTCGGGAGGCACTCAAGTATCACGAGGTGCCCCTATACCTAAGGCGAGTCGTTGACCACTACCTATCAGACAGGGTGGTGGTCTGCGATACACCTAACGGACGGCTAGAGAGACGAATGGCCTGCGGCGTTCCTCAGGGGTCGGTGCTTGGACCCCTGTTATGGAACGTTGGTTTCGATTGGGCCATCCGTGCAGTGCTGCTCCCCCGAATGGCCCTCATGTGTTATGCTGATGACACAATGGTGGCCGTTCGGGGCGGGGAACTGACAGAGGCATTGCGGAGGGCGGAAGTGGCGGCGGAGCTCATAGTCCTAAGAATCCGCCTCCTAGGACTGAAGGTCTCCCTCCCGAAGACCGATGTGATAGTCTTCGGGAGAAGAGGATGGAGGGTGCCCGCGGGTACCTCTCTTAGAATAGGTGGTGAGGACGTTCAGATGAGGCCCCATATCAAATATCTCGGCCTCACACTGGACAGGAGGTGGAATTTCGAGGAGCATTTCCGCCAAATTGCTCCCCGCATAGTGACGGCGGCTTCGGAGCTGGGACGGCTGCTGCCCAACGTGGGAGGGCCCTCCCACGCATGCCGACGTCTTTATGCTGGAGTGGCCCGGTCGATGGCCCTCTATGGGGCCCCGATCTGGGCCGACAAACTGACTCCAGCCAATAAAGCCTTACTGCGGAGGCCCCAACGAATTGTAGCCATACGCGTTTGCAGGGCGTACGTGACGGTAGGATGGGCGGCAGCGTGTGTGTTGGCGGGCACCCCACCCTGGGAACTGGTCGCTGGGGTGCTCGCCGATGCGCATATGCGGAGAATCAGGAGCAGGGAGGCAGGAAATTTCCCTGCTCCTGAAGAAGTGCGAAATGCGCGCAAAATCGCGCTGAGAGGGCTGCGCGAAAAATGGAAGGAGGACCTGGAGAACTCTCCCTACGGAACCCGTACCATAGGGGCAGTTCTCCCGTCGTTGGACAGATGGCTGGATCGGACACATGGCAGTGTGGGGTACAGACTGGCGCAGGTGCTGACCGGGCATGGATGCTTCGGGCACTACCTGCACAGGATTGGTCGCGAGCCTACCTCAGCCTGCCATGAATGTGGTGAGACGGATGACACGGCCCAGCACACCCTCGAGGTGTGCAATCACTGGGTCGTGGAGCGTAGTGCGCTGGCGACAGCCATTAGGACGGATGATCTCTCGCTGCACAGCGTCGTGGCGGCCATGCTGAACGGCGAGAGATCCTGGGAGGCAGTGGTCTCCTTCTGCGACACCGTTGTCTCGCAGAAGGAGATCAAGGAGAGAGAGCGGGAGGAAGACCCGAATGCGCTCCCAATCCGACGCAGAAGACTGGGAAGGAGACGCAGGCGGTATGCCATTTTGAACAGTGGCATACCCCAGTAGGGCAGCGGGTAGGGGACCCGCATAACACAACCCTACACGGGACGGGGGAGAGATAGTTATGCGTTTGCTAACTCTCCCCGAATCTGGTGGTATTCCCGGTTAACTGGGCCAGGACTGCCGGGGGGATGCCGTGGTGACATGCTCGCGACCCCATTGCATCCCCCTATAACGGCATAGACGGAAACGCCGCAGGGGTTTTAGTGGGTATTCTCCTCCCCTCCCTCTGACTAGCAGAGGGAGTTACGGGAGGAGCGAGTCCCACATATCACCCCCCCCAATGGGCGTCCCCAGCCCGGGGGTGAATGCATAAACGCATTTCCCCTGCGACAAAAAAAAAAAAAAAAGGTTAGGTCGTTGGGGGGTGCTACGGACAGGAAACCTCCCAGAGTGCCAGGTCCCTTCTCATTCCTCTTGATCCGGTTGATCTGGGGGTAAGGGAAGGGCTCCTGGACGGTGCACCCCGGGGGCAACGGTAAGTAATCTCTTGGTTTCCAAGTTGTTGCTTATCGGTGCTGCCAATGTCCTGTCACGGGGGGGAGGCCTTTTGGCCTGACGGCTTTGAATGGTAATGTTTGAAAGGTATGTTTTGAGAGAGACTAATGACTGAATGGAATGTTTAAATGTTTTCGGGCCGTATAGTATTGATGGATGGTTGGTAGTCTCTAATGAGACTACGTAGGGGAGTCTACGCCAGCTCGCCTTGAATCCCGCATCCCGCAGCACTTTCCCAACGACCCCCATCTTTGGCGGTATGGGGTACGGGTAGTGTTTGTGGCGCGGAGGGCTTGCCTTCATTGGCCGGCCCGCGGGAAGGAAAACCCTTTAACACCCGACAGCGAAGTCGTTAAAACCTCTAGATACCAGGTGCCCTCTAGAGTACATAGCCCACTGCGTTTCGGGATGAGCGTTACCCGCCAGTGAATTATATATCGTCTCATACTCGTGGGAATTTTATGGAAAATTTAAATAAAAACAAAAATCGTAATGAAGAAGAAACAAGTTTAAGGCAGAAAGGTGGGATTCCGCCACAACGAGACCGAAAAGGTCGGTTCGTCCGCGACACGGCAAATGAATCGCAGGAGCCAACGGCAGCGGTGTCCCCAAGAACAGTGTCCTCTTTGGGGAATGGGGAACCAGAAGTTTTTGCAAGGGCAGAGACCCGAAGATCGCTCCCGGATCTAAGAGTGCCTCTTATCCGTTGTGATGGAGAGCTAGGGTCCACAATTCCAGCTCCTCCGCCAAAAACAAAAGAGGTAGATGCCCTCCTGGGTGCCAAAGGGGTGGACATAGAGTCTGACGCAGGGAGTCTTGTATCTGCGTCAGCTTTTGAGGACTCCGTCCTCCAACTCGGAGGCGATCACGTAGAGTCGGACACGGCGATGAGCTGTTACGAGTCTGTCAGTAATGTTAGGCGTTTCTGGCGGAAACGTGGCCTCAGTGAATCGGGTTCTGACTCTGAGGAGGCCACTGAGAATAACAAGCAGTCCACGAGCCAATCAAAGAGAGGTCGCGGTCGTCCTCCTTCCACTGGGCATTACGTTGGACTTGCCAAAGCCAAAGAGGAGTATAACCGCGCCATGAGAGAGGAAATGCGTTTGAGGGCAGAAGAAGAAGTGGCTGGCATAAAGCTGCCCTTTTCTACTCGTAGTCAGTCGGGCGGCCTAAGTTCTAGTTCGGTCCTGCCCTGTGCACAAGACAATCTTTCTGCGGCTGCGCTCTCTCAGCGAGTGCAGACAAGCCTGGATGCAATATCCTTGGTTGCCAAAAACTCCAGCAATTTGAAAGGCACCTTTGTAAAGGCCCTGAAGGAGGCGGCAGTGTCAATCAAAGAGACATTTGAGTGCCTTTTGGAGCGCTCTACTTCAGAGGAGACGAGGCGTCTGCAGGCGCAAAACGAAAGCCTGCGCGCTCAATTAACTGAACTCAAGGCTGAAATGGCTCAGCTGAGAGCAGACTTTCGGGACCAATTCAAGGTTCCAGTTCCGGTCTCGGCTCCGTTAAAACCAACGGAGAATACACAGTCAACTAGCAGCTCTAGCAAGGAGGATACAGGTACAGGGTCTCTCAATTTGGAAAACATGATGTGTGTGATGACCAAAAAGATTGGGCTGATGTTGGACGCGAGGCTGGGAGCCTTAGAGTTAGAGGGCAGGCTACTGCCAGCCCAACCGATGCGGCCCCCGCTGGCTGCCGACTTGAGGCGTCAAAATGAGAGGGTCACTTACCATACCCAGGAGCTTGAACTCGCTCCCGAGCCGGCTCCAAAACGAGGTCCTCCAAATTTGACGGTAGAACCTAAGAAGGGGCAAAAGAAGAGAAAGAATAGGAATAAGGCCACCCTTGCAGCAGCTGAAGCCGCCGCGGCTTGCGCACGCTCATCATCTGTTCCTCGGTCTCTGCCTTCAGCCCCCTTGGCCATGGATAAAGCATGGAATAAGGCAGTTGGAGGGAAGAAAAATAACAAGACGGTTAATTCTCGCTCTGCTATTCAATCGCAGCAGGGGAATGATGTGCAAGTTCAACACCAGGGGCAGGCTCCACCACGGTCGCAAAGACAAGAGGCTCGCAAACTGCGACCGCCCCGATCCTCTGCTGTGGTTTTGTCCTTACAACCGGAGGCTGAAGAGCAGGGAATCAGTTATAAGGATGTGTTAGCTACAGCTAAAGCAAAAGTAGATTTGGCGGATCTAGATATACAGTCGATCCGTTTTAAAGTTGCAGCTACAGGCGCCAGACTCCTGGAGATACCGGGGGCCTCCAGTGGGCCTAAGGCGGACAAACTCGCTGAAAAACTTTGTCAGCTGTTCAAATCCGAGATGGTCAAGGTGTCACGGCCTACAAAATGCGTGGAATTGCGAGTATCTGGCCTGGATGACTCAGTGTCTGTGGAGGACATCGCTGCGGCGATTGCGCAGGCCGGCGGTTGTGCGGTCCAGGAGGTCAGAGTGGGAGAAATTAAATCGGACCCCTGGAGCCTAGGTTCTGCGTGGGTTCGTTGTCCAGTCGCTGCGGCCAAAAAAGTGGCTGGAAAGGAGAGACTGCTGGTGGGCTGGGTGTCGGCGCAAGTCAAGTTGCTGGAAGCGCGCGCCCAAAGATGTTACCGGTGCTTGGAGTCGGGCCATGTTAGGGCGCAGTGTCCTTCTGAAATTGACAGGTCCGGTCTGTGCTACCGTTGTGGCCAGCCAGGTCACAAGGCGAGAGATTGCTCGGCGACGCCACACTGCACTGTCTGTGCAGTGCTGGGAAAAGACGCGAATCATAGGACAGGAAGCAAGAGCTGTACTGCCCCACCCAAGAGACCGAAGACAAAGGCTGGCGATGGCTCCCGGGCCTCCTCGCAGCCTGTCCGCTCGTCCACTTCGACTGTGGACGGGACTCAGGGGGTTGCTGGTATGGATACAAATTAATATGGCCATCAAATTTCTTCAGACGAATCTTAACCACTGCGTTAGGGCTCAGGACCTCTTTTTCCAGAGTATGGCGCAGTGGTCAATAAATATAGCAGTGGTAGCGGAGCCATACTCTGTTTCTGCTCAAGCGGGATGGGTTGGGGACCTGGATAAAACTGTGGCCCTGGTGTCGCGGGGCACTGCTGGCTCCCCACCTTTTCAAGGCGTCATAAAGGGTCATGGTTTTGTGGCGGCAACCTGCGGAAACATTGCAGTTGTTGGCGTCTACTTCTCTCCCAACGATAGTTTGGCGGATTTTGAACAGTTTCTCGTAACAGTGGGTGCTATTGTTAGGCAGTTGCACCCTACGCCTGTTTTAGTAGCCGGAGATTTCAATGCAAAGTCTAGGGCTTGGGGGTGTCCAGCAACGAATCCGAAAGGCGCAACTCTGGAGGAGTGGGCGGTCGCCACTGGCTTGGTGGTCATTAACCGGGGTTCAGAAAATACGTGCGTGCGGCAACAGGGTGGATCTATCGTGGACATTACATTTTCGAGTGCCTCCCTGGCGCGCCGTATTCAGGGCTGGGAGGTCATGGTGGGAGTGGAGACGCTGTCAGATCACCGGTACATTCGGTTTGATATTGACCCACTCATCTCAAACAACGCAAGGCTGAATGGCCCAGTCAGGACTGGCCCCAGGTGGGCGTTCACCAAACTTGACCGGGAACTTTTGAAAGAGGCAGCGATCGTAGAGACGTGGCTGCCTGTCCCAGATGAAGCTGTGGTGGTAGAGTCCGAAGCGTCCCAAATCCGGGAGGCCATGGTGCGAATTTGTGATGTGGCGATGCCTCGGGCCAAGTCTCTACCGCATAGACGATGCGTGTACTGGTGGACATCCGAGCTCGCGCAAATACGCAGCTCCTGTGTAGCTGCACGGCGTCGGTATATGCGTCAAAGAAGGCGCAGGCAGCGAGATGAAAACGAGGAACGCCGTTTATATGAGGCCTACAAGACGTCCAAACAGGAGTTTTCTGTGGCTATCGGACATGCAATTGAGGCGAGTCGTGCTGAATTCCTGGAGACCTTAAATAATGATCCGTGGGGAAGACCCTACAAACTCATCCGGAACAAGTTGCGCCCCTGGGCGCCTCCGCTGACTCAAACACTTCAGCCGGAGCTTGTAACGCGCGTAGTTGCTGGGCTATTCCCTGAAAGGGGACCTCACCAGCCGCCTATCATGGCACCGCCAACGGTGGGGCTAAGAGAGGAGGATATCGTTCCACCTGTTCTTCCCGAAGAGCTGGCCGTGGCGGTTTACCGGCTGCGTGGCAAGAACACGGCCCCAGGGCCTGACGGCATTCCGGGCCGTGCATGGGTCTTGGCTATGGAAGCGTTGGAACCGAGGCTGCTGCGTCTTTTGACCGCTTGCCTGGAACAGGGTTGCTTCCCGAAGGAGTGGAAGTCTGGGAAGTTAGTGCTGCTCAGAAAGGAGGGACGACCGATGGACTCTCCGTCTGGTTACCGGCCGATAGTTTTGCTGGATGAGGTGGGCAAGCTCTTTGAGCGAATAATCGCTGCACGCCTCATCAAGCACATGGAAAGAGAGGGGCCGGACTTGGCCGACTGCCAATTTGGGTTCCGCAGGAACCGGTCAACTGTCGATGCAATTCTACGGGTCAAATCAATGGCACACGAGGCTGTGACGCAGGGAAATGTCCTCTTGGCGGTGTCATTGGACATCGCTAATGCTTTCAACACCCTGCCCTGGAACACAATAAAGGAATCGTTGCGATACCATCAAGTACCCCTTCACTTGTTCCGCATCATTGAAGCTTATCTCAGTGAGAGGTTCGTCACCTGGCCTGGGCAGCAGGTATGGGGGGAGAGGGCAATGTCCTGTGGGGTCCCGCAGGGGTCGGTCTTGGGTCCACTCTTGTGGAATATAGGCTACAACTGGGTTCTAAGGGGGGAAAACTTGCGTGGAGTCAACGTCATCTGCTACGCCGATGATACGCTTGTGACGGCCAAGGGTCCCAATTACCGTGATGCAGCCATATTAGCTACAGCGGCAGTTGCCCATTGCGTGGGCAAGATCAGAAGTCTGGGCCTCGAGGTGGCTCTAGCGAAGTCCGAAGCCATATGTTTCTATGGTCCACGGAAAGCTCCCCCAGCTGGGGTGGCTATAGTGGTGGGAGGAGTCCCGATTGCCGTCATGCCATCACTGCTCTACCTTGGTGTCGTGCTTGACAGCAAGTGGAATTTCTGTGCGCATTTTGAGCGCCTGGCACCCAAGTTGTTGCGCGCTGCATCTGCCCTTGGGCGTATACTGCCAAACCTGGGAGGGCCCAAGGCTTCATGCCGCCGCCTCTACATGGGCGTGGTGCGATCGATGGCACTCTATGGTGCCCCAGTTTGGGCAAATGCTCTTAATAGACAGAATATCGCTCGGTTACGCCGACCGCAGAGAGCAATAGCTGTAAGGGTTATAAGAGGATACCGTACGATAAGCACGGAGGCCGCGTGCGTTCTAGCCTGCTCTCTGCCTTGGGACTTGGACGCGAAGGTCCTCGCGACCCTATACCTGTGGCGCGGGGAGGTGCGGGACCGGGGTGAGGTGCTGGCTCCGGAGGAATTGAAGAAGCGGCGTGTTGAGCTGCAGCAGGAGGCGGTTGATGAGTGGCAGCTGCGGCTGGTTCGGCCTAGGGCGGGCATCCGCACCATTGAAGCTATCCAACCTAGTCTTCACGAATGGATTGGAAGGGATTTTGGGGTCCTAACATTCAGGCTCACGCAGTTGCTGTCAGGGCATGGCTGCTTTGGCAAGTACCTGCACCAACAAGCCAAAAGGGAGCCGACCCCGGGATGTCATGAGTGCGGAGCACATGAAGACTCCGCCCAGCACACGTTGGCGGAGTGCCCGGTCTGGGCTGTAGAAAGAGAGGAAGTAATTGCCCGTACTGGGCAAGATTTGTCGCTGCCGGCCGTAGTGCAAGCTATGCTCTCCGGCGAAGAGGTGTGGCAGACAATGCTAGAATTCTCAGAATACGTCATGGCCGGGAAAGAGGCGGCGGAGCGCGAGCGGGAGATTCAGGCCGAGGCTGACCCTATGCGCCGACGTAGAATGAGACGCAGGCGTGCTGTGCACGACAGACGCTTGCCACCTTAGCATAGACCTCCGGGTGTCAGATACGGGGGCGTCTGACATCCATAGGAAAGAGGTCCTCGGGTAGGAGGCGTGAGAAGTGTTCGGATACGCACTTAATGGAGGTTTTACTTGTGGTGGGTCCTGATGGACTGTTGCTGGCGGAGTTGTGGATGAGTGACGCCGCGTGCCCGTAACTCCGCCCTAAGGCACCGAGGCGACAGACAGGGGTTTTAGTGGGTAGACCGGATTCTCGTGGGAGTCCCACATAACCACCCGGGTGTCCCCGCGCCCGGGTGGTATGCGTAATGCATTTCCCCTGTATAAAAAAAAAAAAAAAAAAAAAAAAAAAAATAAAAAAAAAAAAAAAAAAAAAAAAAAGGTTAGGTCGTTGGGACCTCATCCACCGGCGCCATCCAAAAAGAAGGCTAAGTCTAACGAACCTGCGGCCCTAGACATAGAGAGCATTGTCCGGGCTGTTACAACTCAAGTAGGTAGCATGATTAATGCTAGATTTGATGGTTTGGAGAAAGAAGGCAGACTATTGCCAGCCCAAAGTCTCCGTCCACCTCTGGCAAGCGACAAGAGGAAAGAGTCGGCTTCAAACGTGAGCGTCGTCCAAAAGCCCGCGATGCCAGTGGCCTCTGTCCCTGGCAAGAAGGGTCCACCAAACTATACTGAAGAGCCGCAAAAGATCAGCGGCAAGGGCAAGGGCAAGGGCAAAGGCAAGAAAAGCATTGCCCCACAGCCCATTGTCAGCCAGAGTACGGCAACCCTTCGGTCCCATCCAGCGTCTCCAGGTCCCTCAACAGAGGAAGGATGGCAAAAGGTGGGCCCCAAGGGCAAAAAGAAAAAGAAGGCGGCCAATGCTGTTTCCAAAACACAACCGAAACAGAAACAGCAACCAAAGAAGGTACGCAAACTAGTGCCCCCGCGTTCATCAGCGGTGGTTCTGACACTGCTCCCAGAGGCAGTTGAAAGGGGGGTGACGTATGCGAATGTACTTACGGAGGCCAAGAGTAGGGTCGACTTGGCTGGACTCGGCATTTCTGCATTGCGAATCAAGCGCGCAATCACTGGGGGCACCGTTCTAGAGGTCCCAGGAACCACCAGTGGTGATAAGGCCGACCAACTGGCCAGAGCGCTTGCGGAAAAGCTGGGTCCAGAAGCTGTTCGTGTATCAAGACCTGTCAAATGCGCAGAGCTCCGTTTGACAGAGTTGGACGACTCAATATCGCCCGAGGTGGTAGTAGCTGCGATCGCCAGCGTCGGCGAGTGCTCAACAGACCTGGTAAAGACCGGTGAGGTTCGTCGAGGTATTAGAAGACTCGGCACTCTGTGGGTGCGCTGCCCTGTTACGGCAGCCAAGAAAGTCACTCAGGCTGGTCGCCTTGAACTCGGTTGGGGCCTCTCGGCTAAAGTTAGCCTTCTTGAAGAAAGACCCATGAGGTGCTTCCGCTGCCTGCAGATGGGGCATGCTGGGGTTCAATGCACAGCGACTGAAGACTACAGTAACCGCTGCTATAACTGCGGTCAACCAGGACATAAGAGGTCAGCTTGCTCTGGATCAACTCAATGTATCCTGTGTCATGCTGCGGGAAAACCTGCGGACCATAAAATCGGGTCCAAAGCGTGCACCAACCCTAGCCCAAAGAATACAAAACGCGCTGGCGATGGCCCCCAGGCCCCCTCCCAGGCTGTTATCCCCTCCACCGGTGCGGTGGAAGAAGCTGAGATGGACATTGTAACGACCGACCATTAATGACAATAAAGGTGTTGCAAACTAACCTCAATCACTGCGCCAGGGCTCAAGATCTGCTTTTGCAATCCCTGGCTCAGTGGAGTATTAACGTGGCAGTTGTGGCTGAGCCGTACTCAGTCCCACCGCGAAGCGATTGGGTAGCTGACATAGACGGAGTTGTCGCATTGGTGGCAAGAGGAGGCACATTCGAAAGCGTTGTCCGGGGGAAAGGTTATGTGTCGGCAAATTATGAACGTGTCACTTTTGTCGGCATCTACTTTTCTCCAAATCGCTGTTTGGCTGAATTCGAACGGTTCCTGGCGGAGGTAGGCACCCGAGTCAGCCAGCTTTATGGCCGGGGATCAGTGGTCGTCGCTGGAGATTTTAACGCGAAGTCCACTGCGTGGGGTTCGCCGGCGACGGACGTGCGCGGTGAGGTCGTTGAAGAGTGGGCACTTGCATCAGGGCTGACTCTAGCCAACCAGGGAGTTGCTAACACGTGCGTGCGGCAACAGGGCGGATCAATAGTGGATCTGTCTTTCACAAATGCCGCCCTGGCACGCTGTGTCCATGATTGGAGGGTACTGGAAGATGTGGAGACGCTGTCCGATCACCTGTACATTCGTTACGACGTCTCCACATCGCCATCAGCTCAAACTGGCCAAAATTGCACGCTACCGATTGGCGGCGGAGGTCCAAGATGGGCTCTCGGTAAAATGGATCGAGACCTTCTTTTAGAGGCGGCTATTGTACAGGCGTGGCTTCCTTCGCCGGAAGGTGAAGTAGTGGTGGAGACGGAAGCATCCTGGTTCCGGGATGCCATGACACTAATATGCGATACGGCGATGCCCCGAGCCAAGCCTCCACCACAAAAACGAAAGGTGTACTGGTGGACTGCTGAGCTTGCACTAATACGCAAGGAGTGTACAGCCGCGCGGCGTCGGTACACAAGGCAGAGGCGCCGACGAACAGACGAAGACGCAGAAAGGAACCTTTACGCCTTGTATAAGGAGGCAAAGAAGTCCCTAAAAGCCGCCATTGGAAATGCCATGGACGCTGCCAGAGAAGCATTCCTCGACACCTTGAATGCGGACCCCTGGGGCCGGCCCTACAAGCTCGTAAGAAACAAATTGCGCTCCTGGGGCCCCCCGCTCACCCAAACGTTGGAACCCGAGTTTGTCAGCGACGTGGTTTCGGCATTGTTCCCTAGAGGAAGAAACAACAGGCCGCCAGCAATGGCACCACCACGAGCAGACGAAGTGGAGGAAGCTGAAGTGCCACCTGTAACAACGGTTGAGTTTGGCGTAGCAGTGATTAAGATGCGAGCCAAGAACACTGCCCCAGGTCCAGATGGAGTCCCCGGCCGCGCTTGGGCCCTCGCGCTGAAAGAGCTGGAGCCGCGACTTATCCGTCTCTTCACGGCATGCCTGGAGCAGGGCCGCTTCCCAGTAGCATGGAAATCGGGAAAACTGGTACTGCTAAAGAAAGAGGGTCGTCCGTCTGATTCGCCTTCAGCGTACCGGCCGATTGTTTTGCTTGATGAGGTGGGGAAGCTATTCGAGCGCATCATAGCGTCCCGCCTCAACAAGCATTTAAGAGGGGTTGGTCCAGACCTGGCCGGAAATCAATACGGCTTCAGGAGCGGCCGTTCTACAGTGGACGCGATCCTGCAAGTGAAAAGACTGGCACAGGAGTCTGTTTCTCGGGGCGAGGTCGTCTTGGCTGTGTCGCTAGACATAGCCAACGCCTTCAACACCATGCCCTGGGAAACTGTAAATGAGGCTTTGCGCTACCACAGGGTTCCTCCTCACCTGGCCCATATTATCAGGGCCTATTTAAGTGAGCGATTTGTGACCTGGCCTGGGCAGCGAAATTGGGGACAGAAAAGGATGGAGTGCGGTGTCCCTCAAGGATCGGTTTTGGGCCCGCTACTTTGGAATGTCGGCTACGACTGGGTCTTGCGGGGGGCAAACCTTCCTGGAGTTGACGTGTTTTGTTATGCCGATGATACGTTGGTTACGGCCCGCGGACCCAGTTTCCGCGATGCGGCCATTTTGGCAACTGCGGGTGTAGCCCACGTTGTAAACCGTATAAGGCGGTTGGGCCTGGAAGTCGGCCTACAGAAATCCGAGGCCATTTGTTTTTATGGCCACCGTAGAGGTCCTCCGGTAGGAGCCCAAATCATAGTGGGCGGGGTCCCGATTGCTGTCAGGTCGACCCTGCGCTACCTGGGCGTTATGCTTGACAGCAAATGGAACTTTCGGGCCCATTTCGAACACTTGGCTCCAAAACTGCTCAGCACAGCCGCGGCCCTGGGGCGTATACTCCCGAACTTGGGAGGGCCCAAGGCTTCATGCCGCCGTTTGTACACGGGAGTCGTGCGCTCCATGGCGTTATATGGCGCACCCGTCTGGGCTGACGCCATTGGAAGGCAAAACGCTACTCAGCTGAGAAAAGCCCAAAGAGCAATGGCGCTACGGGTAATCCGGGGATACCGTACCATATCTACGGATGCTGCGTGTGCTCTAGCGGGATCCTTGCCCTGGGACCTCGATGCAAGAGCCCTCGCAGCTGTTTACCGCTGGCGCGAGGAGATGCATGAGAGGGATGAGGCACCAGCACCAAGAGAAATAGATGGACGGCGCGAAGCAATTCGGCTGGAAATGGTGGACATTTGGGAGGAGAGACTGGCGCATCCTATTGCTGGTCACCTAACTATAGAGGCAATACGTCCGGTCCTAAAACAATGGCTTGACCGGGACCATGGCCCTATAACATTCCGAGTGACGCAGGTCCTTACAGGACACGGGTGTTTTGGACGATATCTGTGCAACAGATTGGGCCGAGAACCGACGCCGATATGCCACGGGTGCGGTGCTGCTGAAGACACGGCACAACATACGCTGGCTGTATGCCCAGCTTGGACAGAACAGCGGGCCACACTCGTGGCTGTAGTGGGGCGCGACCTCTCCCTGCCTGCCGTAGTGAAAACTATGGCAGACAGCGAGGGATCATGGAAAGCGGTGGTCTCTTTCTGCGAAGGCGTAATAGCAAGGAAAGAGACCGCGGAAAGAGAAAGGGAAGAAGATCCCGCCTCCCAACCGATGCGCCGCAAACGCGTAGGACGGAGGCGTTTGGCGTACGACCGCCGACTTCCTCCTTAAGGGTACCCGTGGGCGGCAGGCTCGGGGACGCCTGTCGCCTACACGAGGGTCCCTGGGATGGCCAGTACGCCGACTTAACGGCGCACCTTTTTAAAGTGACAGAGGAATACTCCCTCCGAAGTCGAGTCCAAAGATCGGACAGCCGCTGGCGGGGTTTCGGAAGCATGCTCTCGGTCGTTTCCCGTGCCCCGCCTTATAGCCTTGAGGCGGCCAACAGAGGGGTTTTAGTGGGTAAACCTGGGGTCTCATTAGCCCACAACAGGGAGTCCCACATAACCATCCCGGCCCGTCCCCGCGCCGGGTGGTATGCGTAACGCATTTCCCCTCTTAAAAAAAAAAAAAAAAGGTTAGGTTAGGTTAGGTTAGGTTAGGTTAGGTTAGGTTGGGAGGTTTTTCAGTGAGGCGTTTATAGAGCGATTTCGGCGATTTTTGGTATAGAAATAAAGACAATTTTTGGCTATCCATTCCGGTTATCGAAACAGCTCTTACTTGACGACTTGGCGATTTATTGGATTTCTTGTGCTTTTTGAGTAGGTACGGTTTTTGTGCGGTTTTGGTTTTTCACTAAAAAATTTCTATCTTTTTTCTCTTATTTTTTGTGTTCTCTGTTTTAGTCTTTAAAAATCTAGTTTTTATTTCTCTTTCTTTTTCCGTTTTCTCTGCAGCGCTGGGCCTTTTGGTTCCAGAGTTATAGGGAAAACAATTCTTTGTTTTGAAGTTTGGAAACTTGTCTTAATTTTTGGAAAAAAATTTTATCTTCTGTTCTCTTCTTTGTTCTTCTTTTTTAGTGATTAGGTTATTAGGAGAAAGATAAGGGCTATCTGTTGCCGGTTCAAACATAATTTTCTGACTTCAGGATCAGAAGTTATTAAGGAATAACTGAGTGCTATTTCCTTTTTTCAGGCGCTTTCAACTACACGACTTAAGTTTGTAAATTTTTGAAAAACGATAGCGTCTGAACGCAGGAAGCTAGAGTTCAAGCGTTTCTAGATTTGGATAGAGGAGGCTAAACTCCATATTCCTATTCTTGTTTGGAAATTTTTGGACAACTAGAAGGGGGTGAAAAAAATCTTCAAACCCAATTTTCGTAACTTTGTCAAGTGTGATACGGATCACACTTGACCGTTTTTTCGAAAAAAAAAATCTGTGGCCGCCTCCTCCATAGTTATGGAGGGGGTAAATCCGGATCCGGGTGGGAATAAAGGAGGGGAACGTAGGGAGCTGAGAAACAGGGGGGATAAAGGGAGTTCTGGGGAAATGGGGACCAATATGGTGTCCCAAAGGGACGTGATGCCAGAAATGAGCAATGATTTGGACGATTCTGGGAGGGGGTACATTGGCGGGGGGGATGTCTCCCCAACCCCTACTTTGGGGAGATTGTGGGCGGATGTCGATGAGGAAGTAAACCTCTCGGAGATGTCTCCTGACGATGGAGACAATCTCAAGGAGGCTGATAGGGAGGGTTCAGGAAGTGGTGCGAAGACCTTGAACCGGAAAGGAAAAGGGGAAAAAAGGGTAAGAGCCCGCTCAGTCAGCGAGGAAGAGGCCCCGGAACGCAAACTGGGCACTTCCCACCGTGGCCGTGGCAAAGGTCATTATACTGGGCTTGGCGCCGCTAGAGCCAAACTGCAGCAGGCGCAACAGGAAGAATATGAGACAGATGCTGATATGGATACCAACCATAGTCCCAAACCAAGACGGAGCACGGGCAGGCGGTCGCGTAGCCCAGTATGCATGAATTTAACACGAGATGTGTTCGATACTCCTGGTGATCGCATCAAGGCCTATGCCCAGGATATTATGAAGGATGCCGGTAAGAGCAAGAATCTCAAGGGTGCGATATGGGGCAGTATTAACTCTGCGTGCAAAGAGTTAATGGATATTGCAGACGCACTTGGGGAGTCAGATGTTGTCCGCTCCCTTAAAGCAGACAACCAAAGGATGCGGAAGGAGTTGGAACATCTCCGACTCGAAACGAAGGCACTGCGCACGGCTTTTTCGGAGCGCAATCTGACGAAGGAACCAACGGTGGGGAGGAATGACGATATGTCCGCCCTCCTTCAAGATATGGGCACTCTCATGGACACTCGTCTAGGGGAATTCAAGCGCGAAATCTTCGTGTCTTTGGGAGAGATGGTCAATGCCCGCCTCGAGAGGGTGGAGGGACGCCTACCACCAGAGCCCATCCTCCGGCCGCCGCTGGCTTCCGACAGGAGGGTGCTCCTAGACCTGGAAGTGACGGGACACCAAGATTTTGAGCCTAGCGCCCCAAGGCCGAAAAAGAGAAATAAGGGGGCATCTCAGTCGGTCTCCCAAATGGCGTCTAGTCAAACATCAGGGGGGGCGTCCAGAGTGGCTGAATTGACCCAGCTGCTGCCGTCTCCAGTTGGGCAGGTCAAAACCAGGCCTGTACCTGCACCAAGGGCCAAAAAATCCCAGGAGGCGGTCCCTGCTGCCAGGGCGCCAAGGGGAGTGGCTCGGCCGAGTGTGCCACCGCCTGCACCCCCACAGGATAGTTGGACTACGGTGGTCAAGAAGAACAAGGGCAAGGGCAAGGGTTCTGCCCCGCCCCAGTCCCAACAGCAGCAGACTCCGACCAGGGGCACAGCCCTGAAAAAGACGACGGCCCCGAAACTAGTGGCCCCAAATATGGCGGCGGTCGTGGTGGCTCTTAAGCCTGAGGCTCAAACTGACTACAGGACGGTCATGGAAAAGGCCACCACGCTAAAACTGGCGGAACTTGGAGTTGATCACCTCAAAGTGCGCAAGTCGGCCACAGGGGCGCGAATCATTGAGGTCCCCGGAGCGCAGAGCAGCCAAGCGGCTGACAACCTGGCAGACCGACTCCGTGATCTAATAGGCGATGTGGCAGATGTATACCGGCCAGTAAAAAAAGCAGAAATTAAGATTTCCGGATTTAACGAGTCCGTCACTCCGGAGATCATAAAAAAGGAGGTTGCCGCCAGAGGCAATTGTAAAGAGGAGCAGGTGATGGTTGGCGCAATCAGAATGGCAGCAAATGGGTCCGGCTCAGTCATCATACGCTGCCCACTAACAACGGCTAAAGTGGTCGTCACAGCAGGACGCATTGTGCTCGGATGGTCAGCGGCGCGTGTAGAGGCTCTGGAACAGCTACCTTTACGCTGTTACCGCTGCATGGGGACGGGACATACGAGGCCTCTGTGCCCGTCTCCGGTGGATAGAGGCAACTGGTGCTACAGGTGCAGCAAACCAGGTCACATGAGCAAGGACTGCACTGCGTTGGCCCCCTGGTGCGCTGTATGCCACCACGCGGGACTAAAGGCGGGGCATGTGATGGGCGGGCAAGCTTGCACCCCCCCACCAGTTAGAGGGAAGGAAGCCTGCACTGCTGGCCCTGGTGCTGCTGCCGCGGCCGCTTCCCCGAATGTACCTGAAAATCGGACGGAACAACAACTTATGGATATTTAATGTCACAAATGCAAAATTTAGAAATACTCCAATGCAACGTAAACCACTGCGCTCGTGCACAAGATCTTATGATCCAACACATGGAGGAGTGGGAGGTTGCTGCGACTGTTGTAGCGGAGCCGTACTATGTCCCTGCGCAATCAAACTGGGTAGGCGATAGGGTTGGAAATGTAGCCATAGTGGCACCGGCTATGGGTGGTCTGCCCCTCTCCAGAGTGTCATGTGGCTCTGGATACGTATTGGCCAAACTGGGGGACATTGTGCTAGTTGGTGTTTACTTCTCCCCTAATAGGCCACTGCGGGAGTTCGAGGCCTACCTGGAGAGGCTCGGACGGGCGGTAGCTGGAGCAGCTCCCTCCCCCATAATGGTCCTGGGAGATCTGAACGCCAAATGTGCTGCCTGGGGCTCCCCTAGGACCGATCCCAGAGGAGCGGTACTCCTGGACTGGTTAACTGGACTCGGACTTGAGGTGGTCAACCGGGGCGCAGCCGACACTTGCGTGCGCCGCCAGGGGGGATCAATTGTCGATGTCACTCTGGCCTCCCCAGTGGTGGCAGCACGCATAGCAGACTGGCGAGTCCTAGCAGACACGGAGACCCTCTCTGACCACTTATATATCAGAATGAGGGTCTCCAGAGCCCGGCAATGCCAACAGCCCAGACCGGCGAGAGGAGCGGGGAGCCTGCCGAAATGGAGCCTGGCCTCTCTGGACCGTGAAGCGGCAAGGGAGGCAGCTATGGTAGAAGCTAGGTGGGGGCGGCAACTACCCGAGGATGCCAACGTGGACATTATGGCCCTGGACTTCCGGGCCTCCCTCACGAGGACTTGCGACGCCTCAATGAGAAGAGCGGGGCCACCTCGAAGGAAAAGGGCCACATATTGGTGGTGTCCAGAGGTTGCCGCTCTACGGCTTACCAGCAATGCGGCACGTCGGCAATACACGCGCTGCCGAAGAAGGCGGCACACACAAGAGGAGCTAGACGCGTACTACGTAGCGCTAAGTGAGGCCAAGGGGGCCCTGAGCATCGCCATTGCCAAGGCGAAAGATGCGGCGCACACGGCCTTTTTGGCCTCTCTAGACGAGAACCCATGGGGGCGGCCCTACAAACTTGTAAGGAAAAAGCTCCGCCAGGCCGCTCCTATGGATGCAATGCAAATGGGGCCCCTCCAAAACATATTAGAGGGGCTGTTTCCTCCAGCTCCAGAATTCAACCCGCCTGCAATGGTGGTGCCCCGAGAGGAGGAGCTGATGGAACCGGAGATGGTACCCCTTGTGACGGAAGGTGAAATGGCCTATGTGGCCCATAGATTAAGAGCCTGCAGAAAAGCTCCTGGTCCGGACGGAGTACACGGAAAAATAATCCCTGTAGTGATGGAGTACCTTGGAGACTGCCTCAAATCCATCTTTGACCAGTGCCTAAAGGATGGGCTTTTTCCAAGGTGCTGGAAGGAGGGTAGAGTGTGCCTCCTCCGGAAGGAGACTAGACCGGCGGATTCCCCTTCCGGATGGAGGCCCATTGTGCTGTTGGATGAGTCCGGAAAAATGCTCGAACGCATAGTAGCTTCCCGGATCACCCGGCACCTAAATGAGACGGGGCCAAATCTCTCGGACCGCCAATATGGGTTCCGGAATGGCAGGTCCACAATGGACGCTTTGGGGGCACTTCGTGCCTTTTGTGAGGATGCCCAAAGAAGAGGGGAGGGAGCCATTGCGGTGTCTTTGGACATTGCTAATGCATTCGGTACCCTCCCGTACTCGGTGATTCGGGAGGCACTCAAGTATCACGAGGTGCCCCTATATCTAAGGCGAGTCGTTGACCACTACCTATCGGACAGGGTGGTGGTCTGCGACACTCCTAACGGACGGTTAGAGAGACGAATGGCCTGCGGCGTTCCTCAGGGGTCCGTGCTTGGACCCCTGTTATGGAACGTTGGCTTTGACTGGGCCATCCGTGCAGTGCTGCTCCCCCGAATGGCCCTCATGTGTTACGCTGATGACACAATGGTGGCCGTCCGGGGCGAGGAACTGACAGAGGCATTGCGGAGGGCGGAAGTGGCGGTGGACCTCATAGTCCTAAGAATCCGCCTCCTAGGACTGAAGGTCTCCCTCCCGAAGACCGATGTGATAGTCTTCGGGAGAAGAGGATGGAGGGTGCCCGTGGGTGCCTCCCTTAGAATAGGTGGCGAGGACGTTCAGGTGAGGCCCCATATCAAATATCTTGGCCTCACACTGGACAGGAGGTGGAATTTCGAGGAGCATTTCCGCCAAATTGCTCCCCGCATAGTGACGGCAGCTTCGGAGCTGGGACGGCTGCTGCCCAACGTGGGAGGGCCCTCCCACGCATGCCGACGTCTTTATGCTGGAGTAGCCCGATCGATGGCCCTCTACGGGGCCCCGATCTGGGCCGACAAACTGAGTCCAGCCAATAAAGCCTTACTGCGGAGGCCCCAACGAGTTGTAGCCATACGCGTTTGCAGGGCCTACGTGACAGTAGGATGGGCGGCGGCGTGTGTGTTGGCGGGCACCCCACCTTGGGAACTGGTCGCTGAGGTGCTCGCCGATGAGCATATGCGGAGGATCAGGAGCAGGGAGACAGGAAATTTCCCTGCTCCTGAAGAAGTGCGAAATGCGCGCAGAATTGCGCTGAGAAGGCTGCGCGAAAAGTGGAAGGAGGACCTGGAGAACTCTCCCTACGGAACCCGTACCATAGGGGCAGTTCTCCCGTCGTTGGACAGATGGCTGGATCGGACGCACGGCAGGGTGGGGTACAGACTGGCGCAGGTGTTGACCGGACATGGGTGCTTCGGTCACTACCTGCACAGGATTGGTCGCGAGCCTACCCCAGCCTGCCATCAGTGTGGTGAGACGGATGACACGGCCCAGCATACCCTGGAGGTGTGCAATCGCTGGGTCGTGGAGCGTAGCGCGCTGGCGGTAGCCACTGGGACGGATGATCTCTCGCTGCACAGCGTTGTGGCGGCCATGTTGAACAGCGAGAGATCCTGGGAGGCGGTGGTCTCCTTCTGCGACACTGTTATCTCGCAAAAGGAGACCGAGGAGAGGCAACGGGAGGAAGATCCGAATGCACATCCGATCCGGCGCAGACGATTGGGAGGGAGGCGCAGGCGGTTTGCCATCAGGAACCGTGCCATACCCCAGTAGGGCAGCGGGTAGGGGACCCGCATAACACTGCCCTGCACGGGAGGGGGGAGAGTTAGTTATGCGTTTGCTGACTCTTCCCAAACCTGGTGTGTAGTCCCGGTTCGTTAACCGGGCCAGGACTGCCGGGGGGTGTCGTGGTGACATGCTCGCGACCCCATTGCACCCCCCTAACGGCAAAGACGGAAACGCCGCAGGGGTTTTAGTGGGTATTCTTCTCCCCTCCCTCTGACTAGCAGAGGGAGTTACGGGAGGAGCGAGTCCCACATATCACCCCCAATGGGCGTCCCCAGCCCGGGGGTGAATGCATAAACGCATTTCCCCTGCGACAAAAAAAAAAAAAAAAAAAAAAAAAAAGGTTAGGTTAGGTTAGGTTAGGTTAGGTTAGGTTGGGGTGCGGGATTGGTAGACCTCCTCGTGGTGCACCCTGGGAGGGGGAGGATAGCCGCTCAGTTGCGCGTTCGCCATTCTCCCTCTGCGAACTACCAGTCAGTGTGGTCATGGCAGTTGAGTCATCTCCTGCGTTGGCTTTAGTGCCGTGTCATTATGGTTGACTGCTCCCGACATGCTTCAGCTAATCTGAAGTGTCAGGGAATGCAGCTGTCGTGGAGGTGGTGCGATTGCACCGTCTGTTGTCGGGGCCCCGTTTAGGGCCAGCGGCCGATTTGGCGGTGTGGGATGGCGAGCCTTCAAGGCTCGCGGCGCGGCAGGCCTGGCGGTCACAGTCATGTGGCTGCTGGATGGGTTTCGGCCCCCTGTCGGGCAACCCGTAACCTGCACGTAGCGGGCCGGGGGCGCTGCTCATTGAGAGTAGCGCTGCGTGGAGAAAACCACTATAATAAATCCCCAATCCCAAGGTGAGCAGATCGTGCCGATGGGATGCATGGCTGGAGGGAGTCCAGTGCCAAGCGTGCGGGGGAGCTCACCCCCGAAAAAAGAGACGACGATGTGGAGCATTGGTAAAGTAAAATGAAGGTTGATTGTGAAAATAATCCCCTGGCGGGTCTCCAAAAGGAGGAATCCCGTCCGCTCACTTCGGTGACCGGCTGCCCTCCGTATGCAGGGGTGGGCAACAATCGCCTCGTAGGCCGGCAGGTTGCCGGTCTCCGTGAACACAACCTTGGCGTAACGAATATGGACATTGATGCTACGTGGAATAAGGATTTAGTTGATCTGGAGGTGAAGGACTGTGACCTGATGTCGCACTCCAACACCAACGACCTAGACTCGAATACGGAAGAGTGCTCAGAGCTGGGCACTCTAAGACTGAGGGGTGGAGGATCGCCAGAGAGGGACTGTAAGGGTCGGTTCGTTGGCAAGGGCAGACCGGGCCCTAAGACCTCCAAAGAATCCAAGGAGACCACGGTGGTGTCGGCAAGGACAGTGTCTCCCTCAAAGAGCGAGGTACCGGAAGCCTTAACTAGAGAAGAATCACAGAGTCGACCGGGGAGTCGGAGATCGCTTCCGGACTTAAGGGTGAATCTCTCTCGCTGCGATGAGTCCCAAACTCCAGCTCCGTCTAGTAGCACAAAGAGGAAAGAGGCGGAAGCTCACGTGGGCGATAAAGGTGTGGACATTGAATCCGATACAGGGAGCATGCTCAGTATCCGCTCGGAGCCAGCTCCCGATAACAAGCATGGTGATGGTGCCGAGTCTGACTCGGACATGAGCTGTTATTCACTAAGTGACACCGAAAGGAGGAGGAGGTTCTGGCGGAAGCGCGGTCGCGGCGGCTTGGGGTCAGACTCAGACGAGACCACTGAAAAGCGGTCTCAGTCGGCTTCAAAGCGAGGTCGCGGTCGGCCCCCAACCACGGGACAGTACGTTGGTCTCACCAAAGCCAAAGAAGAGTACAACCGCGCCAAAAGAGAAGAGATGAGATTGAGGGCAGAAGAAGAAGTGGCTGGCATACAGCTGCCATTTTTAATTCGCAGTCAGACAAGCGGCCCAAGGCTGGCTGGCTCCGTCTCGCCCTGTGCGCAGGATGTCCTCTCTGCGGCTGCGCTCTCCCAGCGCGTGCAGACAAGCCTGGACGCAATAACATTGGTTGCCAAAAATTCCGGCAATCTAAAAGGCACGTTTGTAAAGGCACTGAAGGACGCGGCAGTGTCTATTAAAGAAACATTCGAGTGCCTTTTAGAGCGCACTACTTCAGAGGAGACGAGGCATCTGCAGGCCCAAAATGATAGCCTGCGCGCACAACTGACTGAATTAAAAGCTGAGATGGCACAGCTGAGAGCAGATTTCCGGGACCAATTTAAGAGGCCGTCCCCAGCCCCACCTCTGCCCACAGAACGTCTGCAGCCATCCGGCAGCTCCCGCAAGGATACTGCAGGGTTCCCCAACACGGAAGAAATGATGCGCTCCATGACGGCGCAGATGGGGCTAATGCTAGACGCGAGGTTAGGAGCTTTGGAGCTGGAGGGTAGGCTACTGCCGGCCCAACCAATGCGGCCCCCGTTGGCTGCTGACCGGAGGCACCAGGCTCCTCACAGCCAGGAGTCCGAACCCGCTCCCAAACCCAATCCAAAGGTACGGCGAGGTCCTCCAAATCTCACAGAGGAGCCCCAGAAAGGGAAGAAGAGGAACAAGAAGAAGACGACCCTTGCAGCAGTCAAAGCCGCCGCGGTTCGCGGTGCCGCCAAACCTGCTCCTAGGGCTTTGCCTTCAGCCCCTATAGCCACGGATAAAGCGTGGAACATAGCGGCTAAAGGAGGCAAGAAAAAGAAGGCGGGAAGGGGACCGCAGCAGAAGGGAAAGCTCGCAGCAATTGGAGCAGCTACGTCACCACGGTCACAAAAGCAAGAGGCCAGCAAACTGCGCCCACCCCGCTCTACTGCTGTGGTCTTGTCCTTGCAGCCTGAGGCCGAAGAGAAGGGCATCACTTATAAAAGTGTGATTGCAGCGGCCAAAACACAGGTTGACTTGTCTGAACTGGACATTCAATCTGTTCGGTTCAAAGTTGCAGCTACCGGCGCGCGACTACTGGAGGTACCGGGGGCCGCCAGCGGTCCAAAAGCAGATAAATTGGCTGAGAAACTTAGCCAGCTGTTCAGTCCTGAGGAAGTCAGAGTGTCTCGGCCTACAAAATGTGTCGAATTGCGCGTATCTGGCCTAGATGACTCGGTGACATCAGAGGACATCGCTGCGGCGATTGTGCAAGCCGGTGACTGTGCGATCCAGGAGGTCAAAGTGGGCGACATAAAATCGGATCCCTGGAGCCTAGGTTCGGTATGGGTTCGCTGTCCTATCGCTGCAGCTAAAAAGGTGGCTGGAAAGGGAAGACTACTGGTTGGATGGGTGTCGGCGCATGTCAAGCTGCTGGAAGCGCGTGCCCAAAGATGTTACCGGTGCTTGGAGCCGGGACACATGAGGGCAAAATGTCCTTCTGACATAGATAGGTCCCAACTGTGCTACCGTTGCGGCCAGGCGGGACACAAGGCGAAAGAATGCTCGGCGGCGCCGCATTGCAATGTCTGTGCAACGTTGGGCAAAGAGGCGGGTCATAGGGTAGGGAGCAAGAGCTGTTCTGCTCCACCCAAGAGAACGAAGACAAAGGCTGGCGATGGCTCCCGGGTCTCCTCGCAGCCTGTCCACCCATCCACTACTACTGTGGACGAGACTCAGGGGGTTTCAGAAATGGACGCCAGTTAAATATGGCCATCCAAGTTCTGCAGGCGAATCTTAATCACTGCGCCAGGGCTCAGGACCTTCTGTTCCAGAGTATGGCGCAGTGGTTAATAAATATAGCAGTGATAGCGGAGCCATACACTGTTCCTTCCAGAGCAGAATGGGTCGGGGACCTAGACAGTACTGTGGCCCTGGTGTCGCGGAGCGCAACTAGCTCCCCACCTTTTCAAGGCGTCGTAAGGGGTCACGGTTTTGTGGCGGCAACATATGAGAAGATTGCTGTTGTTGGTGCCTACTTCTCGCCCAACGATAGTCTAGCGAATTTTGAGCAGTTCCTCGTGGAAGTGGGTGCCATAGTCAGACAGCTGCACCCGACACCTGTTCTATTTGCCGGAGATTTAAATGCAAAGTCCAGGGAGTGGGGTTCTCGGGTAACAGATCCTTTTGGGCAGTGCCTGGAGGAATGGGCTGTTGCGTACGGACTGGCTGTGATAAATCGGGGGACCGTGAACACATGTGTGCGGCAACAGGGGGGCTCAATTGTCGACGTTACGTTTGCGAGCGCTCCTCTGGCACGGCGTGTTAACGACTGGAAATGTTTGGAGGATGTAGAGACCCTTTCGGACCATCGCTACATTAGGTTCAATATTTCCACACCCACGACCGTGTCGATAAGCCCTAGAAGTCTTCCAAGGGGGAACAACCCTCGATGGGCGCTAAAACGACTGGACCGTGAAGTGCTGGAGGAGGCGGCCCTCGTTAAGGCCTGGCTGCCGGCACCCGAAGGTTCTTTGGACGTCGAAGTTGAAGCCTCATGGCTAAGGGATGCCATGACTGACACCTGTGATGCTGCCATGCCACGAGCGGGGCCCTTTCTTCCAAAACGCCAAGTGTATTGGTGGTCCGCAGAATTGGCACAACTGCGAGAATCGTGTATCGCAGCGCGACGCCAGTACACAAGGAGTCGCAGGCGGCAACGGCGAGATGCTAACGAGGAGGCACAGCTCTATGCAACTTACAGAGAGCTAGCTGTCTCTCTTAAGACGGCTATTGGTCGAGCTAAAGACCGGGCTGAGAAGGAGATGCTGGAGAGTCTCAATAACGATCCTTGGGGGAGACCATATAAGATGGTGAGGAGTAAACTCCGACCATGGACACCCCCGCTGACACAGACTCTTCAGCCCCAACTCTTGCAGCGGGTGGTAAACACTCTCTTCCCGGATACACCGGAGTTCATACCACCCCCAATGGCGCCGATTGATGCAGGTGCAGATGATACCGACGTACCAGAGGTCACTGAGGGCGAACTTGGTGCCGCTGTGCTCCGGATAAATAAAAATAAAGCGCCAGGCCCCGATGGCATACCAGGCCGTGCTTGGGTGCTAGCAATAGGTCCTCTTGGACCCCGGGTGAGAGCACTCTTCAGCGCATGTTTCGAACAGGGTCGATTTCCACGGATGTGGAAAACAGGGAAACTGGTCCTTATTCAAAAGATGGGACGTCCGGCCGACTCATCATCGGCTTATCGACCGATCGTCTTACTCGACGAGGTGAGTAAACTTTTCGAGCGTATCATCTCGCTTCGCCTCGTCAAGCACCTCGAAAATGTGGGGCCAAATCTTAGCCAAAATCAGTTCGGCTTTCGTCACTGCCGATCCACAATTGACGCGATCGCCAGAGTTAAGACCCTGAGAGAGGAGGCAGTGTCCCAAGGCGGGGTGGTCCTCGCAGTGTCGTTGGACATATCGAACGCATTTAACACTCTGCCTTGGGGGTGCATTAAGGAAGCACTCAGATACCATGCGGTGCCGAGGTATTTGCGCAACATTATCGAGGCGTACTTATCAGAGAGGGCTGTCAAGTACCCGGTGCCAAATGATAACGGATGGGGTCTGAAAATCATGTCATGCGGTGTTCCGCAGGGGTCGGTACTGGGACCACTCCTGTGGAATATTGGGTATGACTGGGTGCTGCGTGGCAGAAATCTTCCGGGGATTGAACTGACGTGCTATGCCGACGACACTCTCATTTCAGCGAAGGCTAGCACGTTCAGGGAGGCGTCGCTAAGGGCTACGGCGGGAGTAGCCCAAGTGGTAACAAGGATCCGTAGGTTGGGTCTAGAGGTTGCTCTTCATAAGTCGGAGGCCATCTGCTTTCATGGACCTAGAAAAGCACCTCCAGCTGGCGCTCAGCTTGTAGTAAGTGGAGTTCCCATCGGCGTTGGGTCGACGATGAAATATCTGGGACTCGTCCTCGACAGCCGGTGGAACTTTAAGGAGCACTTTAAGCGCCTGACTCCTAGGCTTCTAGGAGCAGCCGGTGCGCTTAGCCGACTCCTACCAAACATGGGGGGGCCAAATGTAGGCTGCCGCAGTCTATACACGATGGTAGTGAGGTCGATGGCCCTGTACGGTGCACCCATTTGGGTAGATGCCCTTAGCGCCGAAAACCAAATACTTCTACGAAGACCTCAAAGGATCATGGCGATAAGGGCCATCAGAGGATATCGCACCATCTCCAGTGATGCGGCATGCGCCTTGGCCGGGACCCCGCCCTGGGATCTGGAGGCAAAAGCACTGGCGACCATATATAGGCGGATTTCGGAATCTCGAGCCAGAGATCAGGAGCCTATGCTCGAAGAGGTGAAGCGCTGGCGGACGAATGCTCGCGTTGTCGTTCTCCGAAAATGGGGTGAGAGGCTAAGGAATCCATGCGCCGGTCACTGGACAGCCGGAGCTATCCAGCCTGTCCTTAAAGAATGGGTCGGTAGACAGCACGGTGTGGTGTCTTTCCATCTCGCACAGGTACTCTCGGGCCATGGGTGCTTTGGCAAGTACCTGTGCGAGAAGTCTAAACGGGAGCCAACGCCAGCGTGTCACCACTGCAACAGTGCAGAAGATACAG
This sequence comes from Cydia splendana, assembly GCF_910591565.1. Lineage (NCBI taxonomy): Eukaryota > Metazoa > Arthropoda > Insecta > Lepidoptera > Tortricidae > Cydia > Cydia splendana. The sequence continues at coordinate 93,544 of NC_085967.1, read as the reverse complement.
CGCAGCACACGCTGGCGGACTGCCCAAGTTGGGTAGCGCCGCGCAATAATTTAGTTGCGACAATTGGGGCTGATCTGTCGTTGCCGACCGTCGTAAAGGCAATGACAGAAAACAAACGATGCTGGAAAGCTATGACCACCTTCTGCGAGGTGGTCATGACCCAAAAAGAAGCGGCGGAGCGCGCGCGAGAAGAGGATGTTGATGCTCACCCGCTGCGGCGCAAAAGAGCAAGGCGGAGGCGGGTCGCCCATGACCGCCGCCTGCCGCCTTAATGAAGACCTTTGGGTGGCAGTCAAGGGGACAACAGCCATCCGATTGAAACTAGGTCCTCGAGGCGAAGGGTGTGCTAAAACCAAATCACGCCCCAAATGCCGGTAGGGAAATGAATTTCCCGGAGATGGGGCTTAACAGCCAGCCGCTGCGAGGCCATGGTAGTGTACACAGATTGTTCCCGTGGCCTCGCCTTACAGCACCGTGGTGACAAACAGGTGGTTTTAGTGGGTAGACCGGATTCTCGTGGGAGTCCCACATAACCACCCGGGTGTCCCCGCACCCGGGTGGTATGCGTAATGCATTTCCCCTGTATAAAAAAAAAAAAAAAAAAAAAAAAAAAAAAGGTTGGGGTCCAACAGCCTGTCCGCTCGTCCACTTCGACTGTGGACGGGACTCAGGGGGTTGCTGGTATGGATACAAATTAATATGGCCATCAAATTTCTTCAGACGAATCTTAACCACTGCGTTAGGGCTCAGGACCTCTTATTCCAGAGTATGGCGCAGTGGTCAATAAATATAGCAGTGGTAGCGGAGCCATACTCTGTTTCTGCTCAAGCGGGATGGGTTGGGGACCTGGATAAAACTGTGGCCCTGGTGTCGCGGGGCACTGCTGGCTCCCCACCTTTTCAAGGCGTCATAAAGGGTCATGGTTTTGTGGCGGCAACCTGCGGAAACATTGCAGTTGTTGGCGTCTACTTCTCTCCCAACGATAGTTTGGCGGATTTTGAACAGTTTCTCGTAACAGTGGGTGCTATTGTTAGGCAGTTGCACCCTACGCCTGTTTTAGTAGCCGGAGATTTCAATGCAAAGTCTAGGGCTTGGGGGTGTCCAGCAACGAATCCGAAAGGCGCAACTCTGGAGGAGTGGGCGGTCGCCACTGGCTTGGTGGTCATTAACCGGGGTTCAGAAAATACGTGCGTGCGGCAACAGGGTGGATCTATCGTGGACATTACATTTTCGAGTGCCTCCCTGGCGCGCCGTATTCAGGGCTGGGAGGTCATGGTGGGAGTGGAGACGCTGTCAGATCACCGGTACATTCGGTTTGATATTGACCCACTCATCTCAAACAACGCAAGGCTGAATGGCCCAGTCAGGACTGGCCCTAGGTGGGCGTTCACCAAACTTGACCGGGAACTTCTGAAAGAGGCAGCGATCGTAGAGACGTGGCTGCCTATCCCAGATGAAGCTGTGGTGGTAGAGTCCGAAGCGTCCCAAATCCGGGAGGCCATGGTGCGAATTTGTGATGTGGCGATGCCTCGGGCCAAGTCTCTACCGCATAGACGATGCGTGTACTGGTGGACATCCGAGCTCGCGCAAATACGCAGCTCCTGTGTAGCTGCACGGCGTCGGTATATGCGTCAAAGAAGGCGCAGGCAGCGAGATGAAAACGAGGAACGCCGTTTATATGAGGCCTACAAGACGTCCAAACAGGAGTTTTCTGTGGCTATCGGGCATGCAATTGAGGCGAGTCGTGCTGAATTCCTGGAGACCTTAAATAATGATCCGTGGGGAAGACCCTACAAACTCATCCGGAACAAGTTGCGCCCCTGGGCGCCTCCGCTGACTCAAACACTTCAGCCGGAGCTTGTAACGCGCGTAGTTGCTGGGCTATTCCCTGAAAGGGGACTTCACCAGCCGCCTATCATGGCACCGCCAACGGTGGGGCTAAGAGAGGAGGATATCGTTCCACCTGTTCTTCCCGAAGAGCTGGCCGTGGCGGTTTACCGGCTGCGTGGCAAGAACACGGCCCCAGGGCCTGACGGCATTCCGGGCCGTGCATGGGTCTTGGCTATGGAAGCGTTAGAACCGAGGCTGCTGCGTCTTTTGACCGCTTGCCTGGAACAGGGTTGCTTCCCGAAGGAGTGGAAGTCTGGAAAGTTAGTACTGCTCAGAAAGGAGGGACGACCGATGGACTCTCCGTCTGGTTACCGGCCGATAGTTTTGCTGGATGAGGTGGGCAAGCTCTTTGAGCGAATAATCGCTGCACGCCTCATCAAGCACATGGAAAGAGAGGGGCCGGACTTGGCCGACTGCCAATTTGGGTTCCGCAGGAACCGGTCAACTGTCGATGCAATTCTACGGGTCAAATCAATGGCACACGAGGCTGTGACGCAGGGAAATGTCGTCTTGGCGGTGTCATTGGACATCGCTAATGCTTTCAACACCCTGCCCTGGAACACAATAAAGGAATCGTTGCGATACCATCAAGTACCCCTTCACTTGTTCCGCATCATTGAAGCTTATCTCAGTGAGAGGTTCGTCACCTGGCCTGGGCAGCAGGTATGGGGGGAGAGGGCAATGTCCTGTGGGGTCCCGCAGGGGTCGGTCTTGGGTCCACTCTTGTGGAATATAGGCTACAACTGGGTTCTAAGGGGGGAAAACTTGCGTGGAGTCAACGTCATCTGCTACGCCGATGATACGCTTGTGGCGGCCAAGGGTCCCAATTACCGTGATGCAGCCATATTAGCTACAGCGGCAGTTGCCCATTGCGTGGGCAAGATCAGAAGTCTGGGCCTCGAGGTGGCTCTAGCGAAGTCCGAAGCCATATGTTTCTATGGTCCACGGAAAGCTCCCCCAGCTGGGGTGGCTATAGTGGTGGGAGGAGTCCCGATTGCCGTCATGCCATCACTGCTCTACCTTGGTGTCGTGCTTGACAGCAAGTGGAATTTCTGTGCGCATTTTGAGCGCCTGGCACCCAAGTTGTTGCGCGCTGCATCTGCCCTTGGGCGTATACTGCCAAACCTGGGAGGGCCCAAGGCTTCATGCCGCCGCCTCTACATGGGCGTGGTGCGATCGATGGCACTCTATGGTGCCCCAGTTTGGGCAAATGCTCTTAATAGACAAAATATTGCTCGGTTACGCCGACCGCAGAGAGCTATAGCTGTAAGGGTTATAAGAGGATACCGTACGATAAGCACGGAGGCTGCGTGCGTTCTAGCCTGCTCTCTGCCTTGGGACTTGGACGCGAAGGTCCTCGCGACCCTATACCTGTGGCGCGGGGAGGTGCGGGACCGGGGTGAGGTGCTGGCTCCGGAGGAATTGAAGAAGCGGCGTGTTGAGCTGCAGCAGGAGGCGGTTGATGAGTGGCAGCTGCGGCTGGTTCGGCCTAGGGCGGGCATCCGCACCATTGAAGCTATCCAACCTAGTCTTCACGAATGGATTGGAAGGGATTTTGGGGTCCTAACATTCAGGCTCACGCAGTTGCTGTCAGGGCATGGCTGCTTTGGCAAGTACCTGCACCAACAAGCCAAAAGGGAGCCGACCCCGGGATGTCATGAGTGCGGAGCACATGAAGACTCCGCCCAGCACACGTTGGCGGAGTGCCCGGTCTGGGCTGTAGAAAGAGAGGAAGTAATTGCCCGTACTGGGCAAGATTTGTCGCTGCCGGCCGTAGTGCAAGCTATGCTCTCCGGCGAAGAGGTGTGGCAGACAATGCTAGAATTCTCAGAATACGTCATGGCCGGGAAAGAGGCGGCGGAGCGCGAGCGGGAGATTCAGGCCGAGGCTGACCCTATGCGCCGACGTAGAATGAGACGCAGGCGTGCTGTGCACGACAGACGCTTGCCACCTTAGCATAGACCTCCGGGTGTCAGATACGGGGGCGTCTGACATCCATAGGAAAGAGGTCCTCGGGTAGGAGGCGTGAGAAGTGTTCGGATACGCACTTAATGGAGGTTTTACTTGTGATGGGTCCTGATGGACTGTTGCTGGCGGAGTTGTGGATGAGTGACGCCGCGTGCCCGTAACTCCGCCCTAAGGCACCGAGGCGACAGACAGGGGTTTTAGTGGGTAGACCGGATTCTCGTGGGAGTCCCACATAACCACCCGGGTGTCCCCGCACCCGGGTGGTATGCGTAATGCATTTCCCCTGTATATAAAAAAAAAAAAAAAAAAAAAAAAGGTTGGGGTCCAAGGGGTGCTACGGACAGGAAACCTCCCAGAGTGCCAGGTCCCTTCTCATTCCTCTTGATCCGGTTGATCTGGGGGTAAGGGAAGGGCTCCTGGACGGTGCACCCCGGGGGCAACGGTAAGTAATCTCTTGGTTTCCAAGTTATTGCTTATCGGTGCTGCCAATGTCCTGTCACGGGGGGGAGGCCTTTTGGCCTGACGGCTTTGAATGGTAATGTTTGAAAGGTATGTTTTGAGAGAGACTAATGACTGAATGGAATGTTTAAATGTTTTCGGGCCGTATAGTATTGATGGTTGGTTGGTAGTCTCTAATGAGACTATGTAGGGGAGTCTACGCCAGCTCGCCTTGAATCCCGCATCCCGCAGCACTTTCCCAACGATCCCCATCTTTGGCGGTATGGGGTACGGGTAGTGTTTGTGGCGCGGAGGGCTTGCCTTCATTGGCCGGCCCGCGGGAAGGAAAACCCTTTAACACCCGACAGCGAAGTCGTTAAAACCTCTAGATATCAGGTGCCCTCTAGAGTACATAGCCCACTGCGTTTCGGGATGAGCGTTACCCGCCAGTGAATTATATATCGTCTCATACTCGTGGGAATTTTATGGAAAATTTAAATAAAAACAAAAATCGTAATGAAGAAGAAACAAGTTTAAGGCAGAAAGGTGGGAATCCGCCACAACGAGACCGGAAAGGTCGGTTCGTCCGCGACACGGCAAATGAATCGCAGGAGCCAACGGCAGCGGTGTCCCCAAGAACAGTGTCCTCTTTGGGGAATGGGGAACCAGTAGTTTTTGCAAGGGCAGAGACCCGAAGATCGCTCCCGGATCTAAGAGTGCCTCTCACCCGTTGTGACGGGGAGCAAGGGTCCACAATTTCAGCTCCTCCGTCAAAAACAAGAGAAATGGTCGCTAGTCTGGGTGCCAAAGGGGTGGACATAGAGTCTGATGCAGGGAGTCTTGTATCTGCGTCAGCTTTTGACGACTCCGTCCTCCAACTCGGAGGCGATCACGTAGAGTCGGACACGGCGATGAGCTGTTACGAGTCTGTCAGTGATGATAGGCGTTTTAGGCGTTTCTGGCGGAAACGTGGCCTCAGTGACTCGGGTTCTGACTCTGAGGAGGCCACTGAGAATAAGAAGCAGTCCACGAGCCAATCAAAGAGAGGTCGCGGTCGTCCTCCTTCCACTGGGCATTACGTTGGACTTGCCAAAGCCAAAGAGGAGTATAACCGCGCCATGAGAGAGGAAATGCGTTTGAGGGCAGAAGAAGAAGTGGCTGGCATAAAGCTGCCCTTTTCTACTCGTAGTCAGTCGGGCGGCCTAAGTTCTAGTTCGGTCCTGCCCTGTGCACAAGACAATCTTTCTGCGGCTGCGCTCTCTCAGCGAGTGCAGACAAGCCTGGATGCAATATCCTTGGTTGCCAAAAACTCCAGCAATTTGAAAGGCACCTTTGTAAAGGCCCTGAAGGAGGCGGCAGTGTCAATCAAAGAGACATTTGAGTGCCTTTTGGAGCGCTCTACTTCAGAGGAGACGAGGCGTCTGCAGGCGCAAAACGAAAGCCTGCGCGCTCAATTAACTGAACTCAAGGCTGAAATGGCTCAGCTGAGAGCAGACTTTCGGGACCAATTCAAGGTTCCAGTTCCGGTCTCGGCTCCGTTAAAACCAACGGAGAATACACAGTCAACTAGCAGCTCTAGCAAGGAGGATACAGGTACAGGGTCTCTCAATTTGGAAAACATGATGTGTGTGATGACCAAAAAGATTGGGCTGATGTTGGACGCGAGGCTGGGAGCCTTAGAGTTAGAGGGCAGGCTACTGCCAGCCCAACCGATGCGGCCCCCGCTGGCTGCCGACTTGAGGCGTCAAAATGAGAGGGTCACTTACCATACCCAGGAGCTTGAACTCGCTCCCGAGCCGGCTCCAAAACGAGGTCCTCCAAATTTGACGGTAGAACCTAAAAAGGGGCAAAAGAAGAGAAAGAATAGGAATAAGGCCACCCTTGCAGCAGCTGAAGCCGCCGCGGCTTGCGCACGCTCATCATCTGTTCCTCGGTCTCTGCCTTCAGCCCCCTTGGCCATGGATAAAGCATGGAATAAGGCAGTTGGAGGGAAGAAAAATAACAAGACGGTTAATTCTCGCTCTGCTATTCAATCGCAGCAGGGGAATGATGTGCAAGTTCAACACCAGGGGCAGGCTCCACCACGGTCGCAAAGACAAGAGGCTCGCAAACTGCGACCGCCCCGATCCTCTGCTGTGGTTTTGTCCTTACAACCGGAGGCTGAAGAGCAGGGAATCAGTTATAAGGATGTGTTAGCTACAGCTAAAGCAAAAGTAGATTTGGCGGATCTAGATATACAGTCGATCCGTTTTAAAGTTGCAGCTACAGGCGCCAGACTCCTGGAGATACCGGGGGCCTCCAGTGGGCCTAAGGCGGACAAACTCGCTGAAAAACTTTGTCAGCTGTTCAAATCCGAGATGGTCAAGGTGTCACGGCCTACAAAATGCGTGGAATTGCGAGTATCTGGCCTGGATGACTCAGTGTCTGTGGAGGACATCGCTGCGGCGATTGCGCAGGCCGGCGGTTGTGCGGTCCAGGAGGTCAGAGTGGGAGAAATTAAATCGGACCCCTGGAGCCTAGGTTCTGCGTGGGTTCGTTGTCCAGTCGCTGCGGCCAAAAAAGTGGCTGGAAAGGAGAGACTGCTGGTGGGCTGGGTGTCGGCGCAAGTCAAGTTGCTGGAAGCGCGCGCCCAAAGATGTTACCGGTGCTTGGAGTCGGGCCATGTTAGGGCGCAGTGTCCTTCTGAAATTGACAGGTCCGGTCTGTGCTACCGTTGTGGCCAGCCAGGTCACAAGGCGAGAGATTGCTCGGCGACGCCACACTGCACTGTCTGTGCAGTGCTGGGAAAAGACGCGAATCATAGGACAGGAAGCAAGAGCTGTACTGCCCCACCCAAGAGACCGAAGACAAAGGCTGGCGATGGCTCCCGGGCCTCCTCGCAGCCTGTCCGCTCGTCCACTTCGACTGTGGACGGGACTCAGGGGGTTGCTGGTATGGATACAAATTAATATGGCCATCAAATTTCTTCAGACGAATCTTAACCACTGCGTTAGGGCTCAGGACCTCTTTTTCCAGAGTATGGCGCAGTGGTCAATAAATATAGCAGTGGTAGCGGAGCCATACTCTGTTTCTGCTCAAGCGGGATGGGTTGGGGACCTGGATAAAACTGTGGCCCTGGTGTCGCGGGGCACTGCTGGCTCCCCACCTTTTCAAGGCGTCATAAAGGGTCATGGTTTTGTGGCGGCAACCTGCGGAAACATTGCAGTTGTTGGCGTCTACTTCTCTCCCAACGATAGTTTGGCGGATTTTGAACAGTTTCTCGTAACAGTGGGTGCTATTGTTAGGCAGTTGCACCCTACGCCTGTTTTAGTAGCCGGAGATTTCAATGCAAAGTCTAGGGCTTGGGGGTGTCCAGCAACGAATCCGAAAGGCGCAACTCTGGAGGAGTGGGCGGTCGCCACTGGCTTGGTGGTCATTAACCGGGGTTCAGAAAATACGTGCGTGCGGCAACAGGGTGGATCTATCGTGGACATTACATTTTCGAGTGCCTCCCTGGCGCGCCGTATTCAGGGCTGGGAGGTCATGGTGGGAGTGGAGACGCTGTCAGATCACCGGTACATTCGGTTTGATATTGACCCACTCATCTCAAACAACGCAAGGCTGAATGGCCCAGTCAGGACTGGCCCCAGGTGGGCGTTCACCAAACTTGACCGGGAACTTTTGAAAGAGGCAGCGATCATAGAGACGTGGCTGCCTGTCCCAGATGAAGCTGTGGTGGTAGAGTCCGAAGCGTCCCAAATCCGGGAGGCCATGGTGCGAATTTGTGATGTGGCGATGCCTCGGGCCAAGTCTCTACCGCATAGACGATGCGTGTACTGGTGGACATCCGAGCTCGCGCAAATACGCAGCTCCTGTGTAGCTGCACGGCGTCGGTATATGCGTCAAAGAAGGCGCAGGCAGCGAGATGAAAACGAGGAACGCCGTTTATATGAGGCCTACAAGACGTCCAAACAGGAGTTTTCTGTGGCTATCGGACATGCAATTGAGGCGAGTCGTGCTGAATTCCTGGAGACCTTAAATAATGATCCGTGGGGAAGACCCTACAAACTCATCCGGAACAAGTTGCGCCCCTGGGCGCCTCCGCTGACTCAAACACTTCAGCCGGAGCTTGTAACGCGCGTAGTTGCTGGGCTATTCCCTGAAAGGGGACCTCACCAGCCGCCTATCATGGCACCGCCAACGGTGGGGCTAAGAGAGGAGGATATCGTTCCACCTGTTCTTCCCGAAGAGCTGGCCGTGGCGGTTTACCGGCTGCGTGGCAAGAACACGGCCCCAGGGCCTGACGGCATTCCGGGCCGTGCATGGGTCTTGGCTATGGAAGCGTTGGAACCGAGGCTGCTGCGTCTTTTGACCGCTTGCCTGGAACAGGGTTGCTTCCCGAAGGAGTGGAAGTCTGGGAAGTTAGTGCTGCTCAGAAAGGAGGGACGACCGATGGACTCTCCGTCTGGTTACCGGCCGATAGTTTTGCTGGATGAGGTGGGCAAGCTCTTTGAGCGAATAATCGCTGCACGCCTCATCAAGCACATGGAAAGAGAGGGGCCGGACTTGGCCGACTGCCAATTTGGGTTCCGCAGGAACCGGTCAACTGTCGATGCAATTCTACGGGTCAAATCAATGGCACACGAGGCTGTGACGCAGGGAAATGTCCTCTTGGCGGTGTCATTGGACATCGCTAATGCTTTCAACACCCTGCCCTGGAACACAATAAAGGAATCGTTGCGATACCATCAAGTACCCCTTCACTTGTTCCGCATCATTGAAGCTTATCTCAGTGAGAGGTTCGTCACCTGGCCTGGGCAGCAGGTATGGGGGGAGAGGGCAATGTCCTGTGGGGTCCCGCAGGGGTCGGTCTTGGGTCCACTCTTGTGGAATATAGGCTACAACTGGGTTCTAAGGGGGGAAAACTTGCGTGGAGTCAACGTCATCTGCTACGCCGATGATACGCTTGTGACGGCCAAGGGTCCCAATTACCGTGATGCAGCCATATTAGCTACAGCGGCAGTTGCCCATTGCGTGGGCAAGATCAGAAGTCTGGGCCTCGAGGTGGCTCTAGCGAAGTCCGAAGCCATATGTTTCTATGGTCCACGGAAAGCTCCCCCAGCTGGGGTGGCTATAGTGGTGGGAGGAGTCCCGATTGCCGTCATGCCATCACTGCTCTACCTTGGTGTCGTGCTTGACAGCAAGTGGAATTTCTGTGCGCATTTTGAGCGCCTGGCACCCAAGTTGTTGCGCGCTGCATCTGCCCTTGGGCGTATACTGCCAAACCTGGGAGGGCCCAAGGCTTCATGCCGCCGCCTCTACATGGGCGTGGTGCGATCGATGGCACTCTATGGGGCCCCAGTTTGGGCAAATGCTCTTAATAGACAGAATATCGCTCGGTTACGCCGACCGCAGAGAGCAATAGCTGTAAGGGTTATAAGAGGATACCGTACGATAAGCACGGAGGCCGCGTGCGTTCTAGCCTGCTCTCTGCCTTGGGACTTGGACGCGAAGGTCCTCGCGACCCTATACCTGTGGCGCGGGGAGGTGCGGGACCGGGGTGAGGTGCTGGCTCCGGAGGAATTGAAGAAGCGGCGTGTTGAGCTGCAGCAGGAGGCGGTTGATGAGTGGCAGCTGCGGCTGGTTCGGCCTAGGGCGGGCATCCGCACCATTGAAGCTATCCAACCTAGTCTTCACGAATGGATTGGAAGGGATTTTGGGGTCCTAACATTCAGGCTCACGCAGGTGCTGTCAGGGCATGGCTGCTTTGGCAAGTACCTGCACCAACAAGCCAAAAGGGAGCCGACCCCGGGATGTCATGAGTGCGGAGCACATGAAGACTCCGCCCAGCACACGTTGGCGGAGTGCCCGGTCTGGGCTGTAGAAAGAGAGGAAGTAATTGCCCGTACTGGGCAAGATTTGTCGCTGCCGGCCGTAGTGCAAGCTATGCTCTCCGGCGAAGAGGTGTGGCAGACAATGCTAGAATTCTCAGAATACGTCATGGCCGGGAAAGAGGCGGCGGAGCGCGAGCGGGAGATTCAGGCCGAGGCTGACCCTATGCGCCGACGTAGAATGAGACGCAGGCGTGCTGTGCACGACAGACGCTTGCCACCTTAGCATAGACCTCCGGGTGTCAGATACGGGGGCGTCTGACATCCATAGGAAAGAGGTCCTCGGGTAGGAGGCGTGAGAAGTGTTCGGATACGCACTTAATGGAGGTTTTACTTGTGATGGGTCCTGATGGACTGTTGCTGGCGGAGTTGTGGATGAGTGACGCCGCGTGCCCGTAACTCCGCCCTAAGGCACCGAGGCGACAGACAGGGGTTTTAGTGGGTAGACCGGATTCTCGTGGGAGTCCCACATAACCACCCGGGTGTCCCCGCGCCCGGGTGGTATGCGTAATGCATTTCCCCTGTATAAAAAAAAAAAAAAAAAAAAAAAAAGGTTGGGGTCCAAGGGTCCCAATTACCGTGATGCAGCCATATTAGCTACAGCGGCAGTTGCCCATTGCGTGGGCAAGATCAGAAGTCTGGGCCTCGAGGTGGCTCTAGCGAAGTCCGAAGCCATATGTTTCTATGGTCCACGGAAAGCTCCCCCAGCTGGGGTGGCTATAGTGGTGGGAGGAGTCCCGATTGCCGTCATGCCATCTCTGCTCTACCTTGGTGTCGTGCTTGACAGCAAGTGGAATTTCTGTGCGCATTTTGAGCGCCTGGCACCCAAGTTGTTGCGCGCTGCATCTGCCCTTGGGCGTATACTGCCAAACCTGGGAGGGCCCAAGGCTTCATGCCGCCGCCTCTACATGGGCGTGGTGCGATCGATGGCACTCTATGGTGCCCCAGTTTGGGCAAATGCTCTTAATAGACAAAATATCGCTCGGTTACGCCGACCGCAGAGAGCTATAGCTGTAAGGGTTATAAGAGGATACCGTACGATAAGCACGGAGGCTGCGTGCGTTCTAGCCTGCTCTCTGCCTTGGGACTTGGACGCGAAGGTCCTCGCGACCCTATACCTGTGGCGCGGGGAGGTGCGGGACCGGGGTGAGGTGCTGGCTCCGGAGGAATTGAAGAAGCGGCGTGTTGAGCTGCAGCAGGAGGCGGTTGATGAGTGGCAGCTGCGGCTGGTTCGGCCTAGGGCGGGCATCCGCACCATTGAAGCTATCCAACCTAGTCTTCACGAATGGATTGGAAGGGATTTTGGGGTCCTAACATTCAGGCTCACGCAGTTGCTGTCAGGGCATGGCTGCTTTGGCAAGTACCTGCACCAACAAGCCAAAAGGGAGCCGACCCCGGGATGTCATGAGTGCGGAGCACATGAAGACTCCGCCCAGCACACGTTGGCGGAGTGCCCGGTCTGGGCTGTAGAAAGAGAGGAAGTAATTGCCCGTACTGGGCAAGATTTGTCGCTGCCGGCCGTAGTGCAAGCTATGCTCTCCGGCGAAGAGGTGTGGCAGACAATGCTAGAATTCTCAGAATACGTCATGGCCGGGAAAGAGGCGGCTGAGCGCGAGCGGGAGATTCAGGCCGAGGCTGACCCTATGCGCCGACGTAGAATGAGACGCAGGCGTGCTGCGCACGACAGACGCTTGCCACCTTAGCATAGACCTCCGGGTGTCAGATACGGGGGCGTCTGACATCCATAGGAAAGAGGTCCTCGGGTAGGAGGCGTGAGAAGTGTTCGGATACGCACTTAATGGAGGTTTTACTTGTGATGGGTCCTGATGGACTGTTGCTGGCGGAGTTGTGGATGAGTGACGCCGCGTGCCCGTAACTCCGCCCTAAGGCAGCGAGGCGACAGACAGGGGTTTTAGTGGGTAGACCGGATTCTCGTGGGAGTCCCACATAACCACCCGGGTGTCCCCGCGCCCGGGTGGTATGCGTAATGCATTTCCCCTGTATAAAAAAAAAAAAAAAAAAAAAAAAAAAAAAAGGTTAGGTTGGGGTGCGGGATTGGTAGACCTCCTCGTGGTGCACCCTGGGAGGGGGAGGATAGCCGCTCAGTTGCGCGTTCGCCATTCTCCCTCTGCGAATTACCAGTCAGTGTGGTCATGGCAGTTGAGTCATCTCCTGCGTTGGCTTTGGTGCCGTGTCATTATGGTTGACTGCTCCCGACATGCTTCAGCTAATCTGAAGTGTCAGGGAATGCAGCTGTCGTGGAGGTGGTGCGATTGCACCGTCTGTTGTCGGGGCCCCGTTTAGGGCCAGCGGCCGATTTGGCGGTGTGGGATGGCGAGCCTTCAAGGCTCGCGGCGCGGCAGGCCTGGCGGTCACAGTCATGTGGCTGCTGGATGGGTTTCGGCCCCCTGTCGGGCAACCCGTAACCTGCACGTAGCGGGCCGGGGGCGCTGCTCATTGAGAGTAGCGCTGCGTGGAGAAAACCACTATAATAAATCCCCAATCCCAAGGTGAGCAGATCGTGCCGATGGGATGCATGGCTGGAGGGAGTCCAGTGCCAAGCGTGCGGGGGAGCTCACCCCCGAAAAAAGAGACGACGATGTGGAGCATTGATAAAGTAAAATGAAGGTTGATTGTGAAAATAATCCCCTGGCGGGTCTCCAAAAGGAGGAATCCCGTCCGCTCACTTCGGTGACCGGCTGCCCTCCGTATGCAGGGGTGGGCAACAATCGCCTCGTAGGCCGGCAGGTTGCCGGTCTCCGTGAACACAACCTTGGCGTAACGAATATGGACATTGATGCTACGTGGAATAAGGATTTAGTTGATCTGGAGGTGAAGGACTGTGACCTGATGTCGCACTCCAACACCAACGACCTAGACTCGAATACGGAAGAGTGCTCAGAGCTGGGCACTCTAAGACTGAGGGGTGGAGGATCGCCAGAGAGGGACTGTAAGGGTCGGTTCGTTGGCAAGGGCAGACCGGGCCCTAAGACCTCCAAAGAATCCAAGGAGACCACGGTGGTGTCGGCAAGGACAGTGTCTCCCTCAAAGAGCGAGGTACCGGAAGCCTTAACTAGAGAAGAATCACAGAGTCGACCGGGGAGTCGGAGATCGCTTCCGGACTTAAGGGTGAATCTCTCACGCTGCGATGAGTCCCAAACTCCAGCTCCGTCTAGTAGCACAAAGAGGAAAGAGGCGCAAGCTCACGTGGGCGATAAAGGTGTGGACATTGAATCCGATACAGGGAGCATGCTCAGTATCCGCTCGGAGCCAGCTCCCGATAACAAGCATGGTGATGGTGCCGAGTCTGACTCGGACATGAGCTGTTATTCACTAAGTGACACCGAAAGGAGGAGGAGGTTCTGGCGGAAGCGCGGTCGCGGCGGCTTGGGGTCAGACTCAGACGAGACCACTGAAAAGCGGTCTCAGTCAGCTTCAAAGCGAGGTCGCGGTCGGCCCCCAACCACGGGACAGTACGTTGGTCTCACCAAAGCCAAAGAAGAGTACAACCGCGCCAAAAGAGAAGAGATGAGATTGAGGGCAGAAGAAGAAGTGGCTGGCATACAGCTGCCATTTTTTAATTCGCAGTCAGACAAGCGGTCCAAGGCTGGCTGGCTCCGTCTCGCCCTGTGCGCAGGATGTCCTCTCTGCGGCTGCGCTCTCCCAGCGCGTGCAGACAAGCCTGGACGCAATAACATTGGTTGCCAAAAATTCCGGCAATCTAAAAGGCACGTTTGTAAAGGCACTGAAGGACGCGGCAGTGTCTATTAAAGAAACATTCGAGTGCCTTTTAGAGCGCACTACTTCAGAGGAGACGAGGCATCTGCAGGCCCAAAATGATAGCCTGCGCGTACAACTGACTGAATTAAAAGCTGAGATGGCACAGCTGAGAGCAGATTTCCGGGACCAATTTAAGAGGCCGTCCCCAGCCCCACCTCTGCCCACAGAACATCTGCAGCCATCCGGCAGCTCCCGCAAGGATACTGCAGGGTTCCCCAACACGGAAGAAATGATGCGCTCCATGACGGCGCAGATGGGGCTAATGCTAGACGCGAGGTTAGAAACTTTGGAGCTGGAGGGTAGGCTACTGCCGGCCCAACCAATGCGGCCCCCGTTGGCTGCTGACCGGAGGCACCAGGCTCCTCACAGCCAGGAGTCCGAACCCGCTCCCAAACCCAATCCAAAGGTACGGCGAGGTCCTCCAAATCTCACAGAGGAGCCCCAGAAAGGGAAGAAGAGGAACAAGAAGAAGACGACCCTTGCAGCAGTCGAAGCCGCCGCGGTTCGCGGTGCCGCCAAACCTGCTCCTAGGGCTTTGCCTTCAGCCCCTATAGCCACGGATAAAGCGTGGAACATAGCGGCTAAAGGAGGCAAGAAAAAGAAGGCGGGAAGGGGACCGCAGCAGAAGGGAAAGCTCGCAGCAATTGGAGCAGCTACGTCACCACGGTCACAAAAGCAAGAGGCCAGCAAACTGCGCCCACCCCGCTCTACTGCTGTGGTCTTGTCCTTGCAGCCTGAGGCCGAAGAGAAGGGCATCACTTATAAAAGTGTGATTGCAGCGGCCAAAACACAGGTTGACTTGTCTGAACTGGACATTCAATCCGTTCGGTTCAAAGTTGCAGCTACCGGCGCGCGACTACTGGAGGTACCGGGGGCCGCCAGCGGTCCAAAAGCAGATAAATTGGCTGAGAAACTTAGCCAGCTGTTCAGTCCTGAGGAAGTCAGAGTGTCTCGGCCTACAAAATGTGTCGAATTGCGCGTATCTGGCCTAGATGACTCGGTGACATCAGAGGACATCGCTGCAGCGATTGTGCAAGCCGGTGACTGTGCGATCCAGGAGGTCAAAGTGGGCGACATAAAATCGGATCCCTGGAGCCTAGGTTCGGTATGGGTTCGCTGTCCTATCGCTGCAGCTAAAAAGGTGGCTGGAAAGGGAAGACTACTGGTTGGATGGGTGTCGGCGCATGTCAAGCTGCTGGAAGCGCGTGCCCAAAGATGTTACCGGTGCTTGGAGCCGGGACACGTGAGGGCAAAATGTCCTTCTGACATAGATAGGTCCCAACTGTGCTACCGTTGCGGCCAGGCGGGACACAAGGCGAAAGAATGCTCGGCGGCGCCGCATTGCAATGTCTGTGCAACGTTGGGCAAAGAGGCGGGTCATAGGGTAGGGAGCAAGAGCTGTTCTGCTCCACCCAAGAGAACGAAGACAAAGGCTGGCGATGGCTCCCGGGTCTCCTCGCAGCCTGTCCACCCATCCACTACTACTGTGGACGAGACTCAGGGGGTTTCAGAAATGGACGCCAGTTAAATATGGCCATCCAAGTTCTGCAGGCGAATCTTAATCACTGCGCCAGGGCTCAGGACCTTCTGTTCCAGAGTATGGCGCAGTGGTTAATAAATATAGCAGTGATAGCGGAGCCATACACTGTTCCTGCCAGAGCAGAATGGGTCGGGGACCTAGACAGTACTGTGGCCCTGGTGTCGCGGAGCGCAACTAGCTCCCCACCTTTTCAAGGCGTCGTAAGGGGTCACGGTTTTGTGGCGGCAACATATGAGAACATTGCTGTTGTTGGTGCCTACTTCTCGCCCAACGATAGTCTAGCGAATTTTGAGCAGTTCCTCGTGGAAGTGGGTGCCATAGTCAGGCAGCTGCACCCGACACCTGTTCTATTTGCCGGAGATTTAAATGCAAAGTCCAGGGAGTGGGGTTCTCGGGTAACAGATCCTTTTGGGCAGTGCCTGGAGGAATGGGCTGTTGCGTACGGACTGGCTGTGATAAATCGGGGGACCGTGAACACATGTGTGCGGCAACAGGGGGGCTCAATTGTCGACGTTACGTTTGCGAGCGCTCCTCTGGCACGGCGTGTTAACGACTGGAAATGTTTGGAGGATGTAGAGACCCTTTCGGACCATCGCTACATTAGGTTCAATATTTCCACACCCACGACCGTGTCGATAAGCCCTAGAAGTCTTCCAAGGGGGAACAACCCTCGATGGGCGCTAAAACGACTGGACCGTGAAGTGCTGGAGGAGGCGGCCCTCGTTAAGGCCTGGCTGCCGGCACCCGAAGGTTCTTTGGACGTCGAAGTTGAAGCCTCATGGCTAAGGGATGCCATGACTGACACCTGTGATGCTGCCATGCCACGAGCGGGGCCCTTTCTTCCAAAACGCCAAGTGTATTGGTGGTCCGCAGAATTGGCACAACTGCGAGAATCGTGTATCGCAGCGCGACGCCAGTACACAAGGAGTCGCAGGCGGCAACGGCGAGATGCTAACGAGGAGGCACAGCTCTATGCAACTTACAGAGAGCTAGCTGTCTCTCTTAAGACGGCTATTGGTCGAGCTAAAGACCGGGCTGAGAAGGAGATGCTGGAGAGTCTCAATAACGATCCTTGGGGGAGACCATATAAGATGGTGAGGAGTAAACTCCGACCATGGACACCCCCGCTGACACAGACTCTTCAGCCCCAACTCTTGCAGCGGGTGGTAAACACTCTCTTCCCGGATACACCGGAGTTCATACCACCCCCAATGGCGCCGATTGATGCAGGTGCAGATGATACCGACGTACCAGAGGTCACTGAGGGCGAACTTGGTGCCGCTGTGCTCCGGATAAATAAAAATAAAGCGCCAGGCCCCGATGGCATACCAGGCCGTGCTTGGGTGCTAGCAATAGGTCCTCTTGGACCCCGGGTGAGAGCACTCTTCAGCGCATGTTTCGAACAGGGTCGGTTTCCACGGATGTGGAAAACAGGGAAACTGGTCCTTATTCAAAAGATGGGACGTCCGGCCGACTCATCATCGGCTTATCGACCGATCGTCTTACTCGACGAGGTGAGTAAACTTTTCGAGCGTATCATCTCGCTTCGCCTCCTCAAGCACCTCGAAAATGTGGGGCCAAATCTTAGCCAAAATCAGTTCGGCTTTCGTCACTGCCGATCCACAATTGACGCGATCGCCAGAGTTAAGACCCTGAGAGAGGAGGCAGTGTCCCAAGGCGGGGTGGTCCTCGCAGTGTCGTTGGACATATCGAACGCATTTAACACTCTGCCTTGGGGGTGCATTAAGGAAGCACTCAAATACCATGCGGTGCCGAGGTATTTGCGCAATATTATCGAGGCGTACTTATCAGAGAGGGCTGTCAAGTACCCGGTGCCAAATGATAACGGATGGGGTCTGAAAATCATGTCATGCGGTGTTCCGCAGGGGTCGGTACTGGGACCACTCCTGTGGAATATTGGGTATGACTGGGTGCTGCGTGGCAGAAATCTTCCGGGGATTGAACTGACGTGCTATGCCGACGACACTCTCATTTCAGCGAAGGCTAGCACGTTCAGGGAGGCGTCGCTAAGGGCTACGGCGGGAGTAGCTCAAGTGGTAACAAGGATTCGTAGGTTGGGTCTAGAGGTTGCTCTACATAAGTCGGAGGCCATCTGCTTTCATGGACCTAGAAAAGCACCTCCAGCTGGCGCTCAGCTTGTAGTGAGTGGAGTTCCCATCGGCGTTGGGTCGACGATGAAATATCTGGGACTCGTCCTCGACAGCCGGTGGAACTTTAAGGAGCACTTTAAGCGCCTGACTCCTAGGCTTCTAGGAGCAGCCGGTGCGCTTAGCCGACTCCTACCAAACATGGGGGGGCCAAATGTAGGCTGCCGCAGTCTATATACGATGGTAGTGAGGTCGATGGCCCTGTACGGTGCACCCATTTGGGTAGATGCCCTTAGCGCCGAAAACCAAACATGTCTACGAAGACCTCAAAGGATCATGGCGATAAGGGCCATCAGAGGATATCGCACCATCTCCAGTGATGCGGCATGCGCCTTGGCCGGGACCCCGCCCTGGGATCTGGAGGCAAAAGCACTGGCGACCCTATATAGGCGGATTTCGGAATCTCGAGCCAGAGATCAGGAGCCTATGCTCGAAGAGGTGAAGCGCTGGCGGACGAATGCACGCGTTGTCGTTCTCCGATAATGGGGTGAGAGGCTAAGAAATCCATGCGCCGGTCACTGGACAGCCGGAGCTATCCAGCCTGTCCTTAAAGAATGGGTCGGTAGACAGCACGGTGTGGTGTCTTTCCATCTCGCACAGGTACTCTCGGGCCATGGGTGCTTTGGCAAGTACCTGTGCGAGAAGTCTAAACGGGAGCCAACGCCAGCGTGTCACCACTGCAACAGTGCAGAAGATACAGCGCAGCACACGCTGGCGGACTGCCCAAGTTGGGTGGCGCCGCGCAATAATTTGGTTGCGACAATTGGGGCTGATCTGTCGTTGCCGACCGTCGTAAAGGCAATGACAGAAAACAAACCATGCTGGAAAGCTATGACCACCTTCTGCGAGGTGGTCATGACCCAAAAAGAAGCGGCGGAGCGCGCGCGAGAAGAGGATGTGGATGCTCACCCGCTGCGGCGCAAAAGAGCAAGGCGGAGGCGGGTCGCCCATGACCGCCGCCTGCCGCCTTAATGAAGACCTTTGGGTGGCAGTCAAGGGGACGACAGCCATCCGATTGAAACTAGGTCCTCGAGGCGAAGGGTGTGCTAAAACCAAATCACGCCCCAAATGCCGGTAGGGAAATCAATTTCCCGGAGATGGGGCTTAACAGCCAGCCGCTGCGAGGCCATGGTAGTGTGCACAGATTGTTCCCGTGGCCTCGCCTTACAGCACCGTGGCGACAAACAGGTGGTTTTAGTGGGTAGACCGGATTCTCGTGGGAGTCCCACATAACCACCCGGGTGTCCCCGCACCCGGGTGGTATGCGTAATGCATTTCCCCTGTATAAAAAAAAAAAAAAAAAAAAAAGGTTAGGTTAGGTTAGGTTAGGTTAGGTTAAAGGTCTCCCTCCCGAAGACCGATGTGATAGTCTTCGGGAGAAGAGGATGGAGGGTGCCCGCGGGTACCTCTCTTAGAATAGGTGGTGAGGACGTTCAGGTGAGGCCCCATATCAAATATCTCGGCCTCACACTGGACAGGAGGTGGAATTTCGAGGAGCATTTCCGCCAAATTGCTCCCCGCATAGTGACGGCGGCTTCGGAGCTGGGACGGCTGCTGCCCAACGTGGGAGGGCCCTCCCACGCATGCCGACGTCTTTATGCTGGAGTGGCCCGATCGATGGCCCTCTATGGGGCCCCGATCTGGGCCGACAAACTGACTCCAGCCAATAAAGCCTTACTGCGGAGGCCCCAACGAATTGTAGCCATACGCGTTTGCAGGGCGTACATGACGGTAGGATGGGCGGCAGCGTGTGTGTTGGCGGGCACCCCACCCTGGGAACTGGTCGCTGGGGTGCTCGCCGATGCGCATATGCGGAGAATCAGGAGCAGGGAGGCAGGAAATTTCCCTGCTCCTGAAGAAGTGCGAAATGCGCGCAAAATCGCGCTGAGAAGGCTGCGCGAAAAATGGAAGGAGGACCTGGAGAACTCTCCCTACGGAACCCGTACCATAGGGGCAGTTCTCCCGTCGTTGGACAGATGGCTGGATCGGACACATGGCAGTGTGGGGTACAGACTGGCGCAGGTGCTGACCGGGCATGGATGCTTCGGGCACTACCTGCACAGGATTGGTCGCGAGCCTACCCCAGCCTGCCATGAATGTGGTGAGACGGATGACACGGCCCAGCACACCCTCGAGGTGTGCAATCACTGGGTCGTGGAGCGTAGTGCGCTGGCGGCAGCCATTAGGACGGATGATCTCTCGCTGCACAGCGTCGTGGCGGCCATGCTGAACGGCGAGAGATCCTGGGAGGCAGTGGTCTCCTTCTGCGACACCGTTGTCTCGCAGAAGGAGACCAAGGAGAGAGAGCGGGAGGAAGACCCGAATGCGCTCCCAATCCGACGCAGAAGACTGGGAAGGAGACGCAGGCGGTATGCCATTTTGAACAGTGGCATACCCCAGTAGGGCAGCGGGTAGGGGACCCGCATAACACAACCCTACACGGGACGGGGGAGAGATAGTTATGCGTTTGCTAACTCTCCCCGAATCTGGTGGTATTCCCGGTTAACTGGGCCAGGACTGCCGGGGGGATGCCGTGGTGACATGCTCGCGACCCCATTGCATCCCCCTATAACGGCATAGACGGAAACGCCGCAGGGGTTTTAGTGGGTATTCTCCTCCCCTCCCTCTGACTAGCAGAGGGAGTTACGGGAGGAGCGAGTCCCACATATCACCCCCCCAATGGGCGTCCCCAGCCCGGGGGTGAATGCATAAACGCATTTCCCCTGCGACAAAAAAAAAAAAAAAAAAAAGGTTAGGTTAGGTTAGGTTAGGTTAGGTTAGGTTAGGTTAGGTTGGGGCGCTAGGTAAACATCTGTGATGCAGCTATGCCACGGTCTAAGCCCTTCCCTCCTAGACGACAGGTCTATTGGTGGTCTGTGGAGCTCGAACAGCTTCGTAGGTCCTGCGTCGTGGCGAGGCGTCTATACAGCCATCAGCGAAGGAGAAGGCTCAGAGATACAGTCCGGGAGACAGAACTGTATGTACTCTACAAAGAGCGTAAAAAAGCCCTTCAGCTTGCAATAAAACAGGCGAAGGAAGCCGCTCACCATGAAATGTTAGAGACGCTAAATAATGACCCGTGGGGGCGACCATATAAAATGGTCCGAAGCAAACTCCGCTCCTGGTCTCCTCCCCTAACGCGAAGTCTCGAGCCGGAGTTACTACGAGACGTGGTGGAAGCACTTTTTCCGACCTGCGATAACTTTGTACCCCCCGCAATGGCATCACCATCCGCAGCGAGAAATGAAGAGGAAGAAGTACCCGATGTTTCTGAAGGTGAGCTCGGAGCAGCTGTGCTAAGGCTGAAGGCAAAAAATACAGCCCCGGGCCCGGACGGCATACCCGGTCGAGCCTGGGTTTTGGCCCTGGGCCCACTCGAACCGCGTATGAGAGCGCTCTTCAGCGCATGCCTGGCACAGGGGCGGTTTCCTCGGCCGTGGAAGTTGGGGAAACTCGTCCTACTGCGAAAGGAGGGGCGACCAGCAGGCTCGCCCTCGGCCTATAGACCCATAGTGCTGATGGACGAGGCCAGCAAGCTGTTTGAGCGCGTGGTGGCTGCTCGACTCGTGCGGCACCTCGTCGGAGTGGGACCGGACCTCAGTGACCACCAGTTCGGATTCCGCCAGGGCAGGTCCACCATTGACGCTATTGCGCAGGTGAGGACCCTGGCGGACAGAGCAGTGTCCCGGGGTGAGGTGGTGTTGGCGGTGTCTTTGGACATCGCAAACGCGTTCAACTCCTTACCCTGGGCCACTATCAAGGAGGCACTACGGCGCCATGCTGTGCCTGAGTACCTGCGGAAGACGGTAGAGGATTACTTCTCCGATAGAGCCGTCAGGTACCCAGCACTCGGCGAGTGGAAGGAGAAGGAGCTGTCGTGCGGTGTTCCACAGGGGTCGGTCTTGGGACCCCTCCTGTGGAACATCGGATATGACTGGGTGCTACGGGGGGGCAACCTGCCGGGGGTCAGCGTGGTATGCTACGCTGACGACACTCTGGTGATGACCCGTGGCAGCACCTTCAAGGAGGCGTCGATCCGGGCCACGGCTGGAGTGGCGTCAGTCGTCGCTCGAATCAGGAGGTTGGGGCTAGAGGTGGCCCTGAACAAGTCCGAGGCCGTGTGCTTCCACGGGCCCCGGAAGGGCCCTCCGGTGGGTTCCAGCCTAGCTGTGGGGGGAGCGGCCATCGCTGTCAAACCGAAAATGCGGTACCTAGGTGTAGTCCTCGACAGCCGATGGACGTTCCGGGAGCATTTCAAAGCCCTTGCTCCCAAACTAATTGGGGCAGCGTCGGCGCTCGGTCGGCTCTTGCCTAACGTTGGTGGGCCAAACATGGGCTGTCGGAGGCTGTACGCGGGAGTGGTGCGGTCGATGGCTCTATATGGGGCGCCTATCTGGGCCGACTGCCTGAATGCCGAAAACCAAGCCCAATTGCGGAGGCCGCAGCGGGTCATGGCAGTCAGGATGGCGAGGGCATACCGCACTGTCTCCCACGGTGCAGCCTGCGTGCTGGCGGGGACTCCACCCTGGCACCTAGACGCTGAGGTTCTGGCCGATGTTTATTGGCGTGTCGCCGAGGCGCGGGCCAGGGGAATCCAACCACTTCTGGAGGAGGTAAGGCAGTGGAGGCTTGACTCCTGCCTACTGCTCCTTCAGAAGTGGAAGGAGAGTTTGGAGGCGCCGAGCGCGGGCCACTGGACCATCGGAGCCATCCGGCCCGTTTTGGAGAGATGGGTCGGACGAAAGGAGGGGTTCCTCTCCTTCCACCTCACACAGATCCTCTCGGGGCATGGCTGCTTCGGGAGGTACCTGTCTAGGAGGGCAGGACGGGAACCGACGGCAGAATGCCACGAGTGTGGCGACGCCGAAGATACGGCGCTACATACGCTGGCGGTGTGTCCCGCGTGGACTGAGCAGCGGGCCGCACTCGTGGCCGTAGTCGGAAATGACCTCTCCCTGCCAGCCGTAGTGGAAGCCATGGTGGGCGGCGGGAGATCGTGGAAGGCGGTAGCCTCCTTCTGCGAGGTTGTGATGACGCAGAAGGAGGCAGCCGAGCGCGGTAGGGAGGAAGATCCGGCCTCCCAGCCAATGCGCCGCAAGCGCGTGGGGCGGCGGCGGTTGGCTTACGACCGCCGACTGCCCCCATAGGGGTGCCAGTGGGCGGCAGGCTCGGGGACGCCTGTCGCCTACACAATGGTCCCTGCGTGGATGGGTGCATCATAGGACGCATCCACTGATGAGGACAGAGAGGACTACACAACTCTCTTGAGCCGGGTCCGGAGTCCGGACGGCCGCTGGCGAGGTCGCGGAAGCTTGCTTTGGCGTCCCTGGGGCCTCGCCCTATAGCGTGGAGGCGGCAAACAGAGGGGTTTTTAGTGGGTACACCATGGGTAGGGAGTCCCACATAACCACCGGGGCTCGTTCCCACGCTTCGGTGGTATGCGTAACGCATTTTCCCCTCTTAAAAAAAAAAAAAAAAAAAAAAAGGTTGGGGCGCTAGGTCGGGTAACCTCCACGAGGGTCTGGGCCATTCCAATCTCTGTTAATCCTTGCGGATTCGCAGTCAAGGGAATGGTTCATGGCTGGTGCGCCCTGGGGGCAACGGTAAGTGATCTCCTGCGTGGGATTGCTTACCGGTGTTGCCAATAACCCGACACCCGGGGTTAACCCGGGGGGGGGGGGGGGGTTCTTGGAGTGTCTCCGTGATCTCCTAGGCTATACCGGACAGGGCTACCCATACCGGGCAGGCGAAGAGTGAGGGACATTATCAAGAGCAGGACGGGTCTGCCCGCTTTCAGTGTAGAAACCGGGTGGACAGGCTCCGGCCACCGTCACAAACTCGTTATCCCAAATGATAAGGTGTTGTTGTCAAGTCTAGCAGCCTTTGATGGGACCGAGGGCCTTGCCTTGGTCGGCCGGGTCAAGAGGAGATAACCTCAATAAAAAACCACAATCCCTCGCATGGCGGTTCACCGTGCGGGGGTGCTCTTTTTAGAGCGGCTGGGGTGTGCATCAGTCACTAGTGGCCAATCCTGTGATACCGCCCGACCTCACAGTGTATATAGGGCCACAGTTTGGGTACGGGGATCTCTGCCCCTGTGGAGTTTTATGTTCTCCCCTTCTCGTGGGAATCTAATGGCATATAATTCAAAAAACAAATCAAACCTTGAAGTTAGTATGGTGGGCGCTACAGGCGCGGAAAAAGATAGGGACGGTGGCGTCTCCCGAGTGTGGATTCGACGCCTGGTTGGGACGGTTGGCGCAAGCGGCCCGGAACTCAGTTCTGAAGAGTGCTTAGAGCGGGGCACTTTAAGGCTAAGGGGTGGTGGTTCGCCAACGCGAGATTCTAAGGGACGGTTCACTCGTGGATCAGCCACTAAGAATGCTCAAGAGGAAGCAACGAGGTCGACGGCGCCTCCATCGGATGCTGAGATATCGGAGACCTCATCAAGTGCAGGGACCCGGAGTCGACCTAATAGCAGGCAAAACAGGAGGAAAAAAGATAAAAAGAAGGATAAGGGAGAGGGTACCAGAACAGGTGAAGAAAAGAATGACGGAAAGAGGGGGAAATCTTGTTTAAGCAAGGAAAATAACGGGGAAAATTCTGGTGACGAGTCAGAAAAGGAAGGAGATAGGGGATACATGGGGGGAAGAGGGGTTGATTCACGCTCACCCTCTCCGACAATTTCCCCAGATAACAGACCCAGATCCCGATTCTGGATGGCAGAGGACGACGAGAAGCGCTTATCAGGGGCCTCCTCAAACGACGAAGACAGCCCAGAGGAGGATGTCGCGCTTATGGATATACAGGAGGCTAACCTGAAAAGGCCGAAACGCAACAGTGACGAAGACGCTCCTGAACGAAAAAAGAGCACTGCTAAAAGAGGTCAGGCAAAGGGGGCCTATGTTGGCCTCCATGAGGCAAAAGCCCGCCTACAGGAGATGGAGTATGAAGAGTTGGAGAGGGAGCCCGGAAAGGACTCCAACTACACTCCACACAAGACACGTGGTGGTGCCTCGCAGTTGGTACCGCCGGATGCAACAGCCCAGAGACCCAGCGCTGACGAAGAGCAGAGTAACAGCGCTAGGGGAGACCCTGTGGCACTGGTGCGACGCTGCGCAAAAACGGTAATGGAGGAGGCGGCGAAAAGCAGCAACCTAAAAGGAAGCGTATGGGGCAGCATTAACAGAGCTTGTAGGGAATTGATGGACGTAGCGGACTCCTTAGAAGAGACGGAGATTGTCCGCTCCTTAAGAGCGGACAACAAGAGAATGAGAGAGCAGCTAGCACAACTCCAGATCGAGACCAAAGCGCTGCGAAGAGCGTTCTCGGAGCGACAATCACTGGCTCCGAGTCTTCCCGCGGAGCCCACTGGGGAGATTAATATGACAAAGTTGATGCAGGAGATGACCGCATTAATGGATGCAAGCCTAGGGAAACTCAAAAGGGAGATGCTCGTTACCTTAGGGGAAAAACTCAACGCTCGCATAGAGGGCATTGAACATCGCCTTTTGCCTGAAACCATCCTGCGGCCTCCACTGGCCTCCGATAAGAGGATGCACCAGGACCTGGAAGGGACGGAACACCAACCCGATGAGCCTAGCGCCCCCAGAAAGAATAAGAAAAACAAGGGGGCATCTCAGCCGGTCTCCCAAACGGCGTCTAAACAAACACCAGGGGTGGCCCCCCGAGTGGCGGAAAAGCCGCAGCTGCCGCCGACACCGGCTGGACAGGGCAAAACCAGACCTATACCTGCGCCTAGGGTCAAAAAATCCCAACCGGCGGTCCCTACTAATAGGGCACAAAGAGAACCGGCTCGTCCGAATGTTCCGCCGCCTGCGCCCCCACCGGAAAAGTGGACCACGGTGGTCAAGAAGAGCAAGGGCAAGGGCAAGGGCCCAGCTCCGAAACAAACGACGGCTCCAAAACTAGTAGTCCCAGCTATGGCGGCGGTCGTGGTAGTTCTTAAGCCTGATGCTCAAACAGACTACAGATCGGTCATGGAAAGGGCTACCACGCTAAAACTGGCGGAACTTGGGGTGGATTACCTCAAAGTGCGCAAGTCGGCCACAGGGGCGCGAATTATTGAGGTTCCTGGAGCGCAGAGCAGTCAGGCTGCCGACAACCTGGCGGATCGGCTCCGCGATCTAGTGGGCAACGTGGCTGAAGTATACCGGCCAGTCAAAAAGGCCGAAATAAGGATCTCCGGCTTTGACGAGTCCGTCACCCCGGAGATCCTAAAAAAAGAGGTTGCCGCCAGCGGCAAATGCCAGGAGGAACAGGTGACGGTTGGAACAATAAGAACGGCACGTAGTGGATCCGGCTCAGTCATTGTACGCTGCCCACTAACAGTGGCTAAAGCGGTCGTTACGGCGGGACGCATTATGCTCGGGTGGTCAGCGGCACGTGTGGAGGCTATGGAACAGCTACCCTTACGCTGTTACCGCTGCATGGGGACGGGACATACGAGACCCTTGTGCCCGTCTCTGGTGGATAGAGGCAGCTGCTGCTATAGGTGCAGCAAACCAGGCCACAGGAGCAAAGACTGCACCGCGACGGTCCCCTGGTGTGCCGTATGCCACCATGCTGGACTAAAGGCGGGACATGTGATGGGCGGACAAGCTTGCACCCCCCCACCAGTTAGAGGGAAGGAGGCCTGCACTGCCGGTCCCACGGCTGACGCCGCGGCCGCCCTACCGAATGAACCTGAAAATCGGACGGAACGACAGCTCATGGAACATTAATGCCTCTAATACAAGATGCTGAGGTACTCCAATGTAACGTAAACCACTCCGCTCGTGCACAAGATCTCATGATCCAGCACATGGCGGAGTGGGGGGTTGCTGCGACCGTGGTGGCAGAGCCGTATTATGTACCTTCGCAGTCAAATTGGGTAGGCGATAGGGACGGCTTGGTAGCCATTGTGGCGCCGGCTATGGGTGGTCTGCCCCTCTCCAGACTGGCTTGCGGCTCTGGTTATGTAGTGGCCAAATTGGGGGATATTGTACTAATTGGTGTTTACTTCTCCCCTAATAGGCCACTGCGGGAGTTTGAGGCCTACCTGGAAAGGCTCGGACGGGCGGTAGCTGGAGCGACTCCCTCCCCCATAATGGTCCTGGGAGATCTAAACGCCAAATGCGCTGCCTGGGGCTCCCCTAGGACCGATCCCAGAGGAGCGGTACTCCTGGACTGGTTAACTGGACTCGGACTTGAGGTGGTCAACCGGGGCGCAACCGACACTTGCGTGCGCCGCCAGGGGGGATCAATTGTCGATGTCACACTGGCCTCTCCAGTGGCGGCAGCACGCATAGCAGACTGGCGAGTCCTAGCAGACACGGAGACCCTCTCTGACCATTTATATATCAGAATGAGGGTCTCCAGAGCCCGGCAATGCCAACAGCCCAGACCGGCGAGAAGAGCGGGGAACCTGCCGAAATGGAGCCTGGCCTCCCTGGACCGTGAAGCGGCCAGAGAAGCAGCTATGGTAGAAGCTAGATGGGGGCGGCAACTACCCGACGATGCCAACGTGGACATTATGGCCCTCGACTTCCGGGCCTCCCTCACGAGGACTTGCGACGCCTCAATGAGAAGAGCGGGGCCACCTCGAAGGAAAAGGGCCACATATTGGTGGTGTCCAGAGGTTGCCGCTCTACGGCTTACCAGCAATGCGGCACGTCGGCAATACACGCGCTGCCGAAGAAGACGGCACACACAGGAGGAGCTAGACGCGTACTACGTAGCGCTAAGTGAGGCCAAGGGGGCCCTGAGCCTCGCCATTGCCAAGGCGAAAGATGCGGCGCACACGGCCTTCTTGGCCTCTCTAGACGAGAACCCATGGGGGCGCCCCTACAAACTTGTAAGGAAAAAGCTCCGCCGGGCCGCTCCTATGGATGCAATGCAAATGGGGCCCCTCCAAAACATATTAGAGGGGCTGTTTCCTCCAGCCCCAGAATTCAACCCGCCTGCAATGGTGGTCCCCCGAGAGGAGGAACTGATGGAACCGGAGGTGGTACCCCTAGTGACGGAAGGTGAAATGGCCTATGTGGCCCATAGATTAAGAGCCTGCAGAAAAGCTCCTGGTCCGGACGGGGTACACGGAAAAATAATCCCTATAGTGATGGAGTACCTTGGAGACTGCCTCAAATCCATCTTTGACCAGTGCTTAAAGGATGGGCTTTTTCCAAGGTGCTGGAAGGAGGGTAGAGTGTGCCTCCTTCGGAAGGAGACTAGACCGGCGGATTCCCCTTCCGGATGGAGGCCCATTGTGCTGTTGGATGAGTCCGGGAAGATGCTCGAACGCATAGTAGCTTCCCGGATCACCCGGCACCTAAATGAGACGGGGCCAAATCTCTCGGACCGCCAGTATGGGTTCCGGAATGGCAGGTCTACAATGGACGCCTTGGGGGCACTTCGGGCCTTTTGTGAGGATGCCCAAAGAAGAGGGGAGGGAGCCATTGCGGTGTCATTGGACATCGCTAATGCATTCGGTACCCTCCCGTACTCGGTGATTCGGGAGGCACTCAAGTATCACGAGGTGCCCCTATACCTAAGGCGAGTCGTTGACCACTACCTATCAGACAGGGTGGTGGTCTGCGATACACCTAACGGACGGCTAGAGAGACGAATGGCCTGCGGCGTTCCTCAGGGGTCGGTGCTTGGACCCCTGTTATGGAACGTTGGCTTCGATTGGGCCATCCGTGCAGTGCTGCTCCCCCGAATGGCCCTCATGTGTTATGCTGATGACACAATGGTGGCCGTTCGGGGCGGGGAACTGACAGAGGCATTGCGGAGGGCGGAAGTGGCGGCGGAGCTCATAGTCCTAAGAATCCGCCTCCTAGGACTGAAGGTCTCCCTCCCGAAGACCGATGTGATAGTCTTCGGGAGAAGAGGATGGAGGGTGCCCGCGGGTACCTCTCTTAGAATAGGTGGTGAGGACGTTCAGGTGAGGCCCCATATCAAATATCTCGGCCTCACACTGGACAGGAGGTGGAATTTCGAGGAGCATTTCCGCCAAATTGCTCCCCGCATAGTGACGGCGGCTTCGGAGTTGGGACGGCTGCTGCCCAACGTGGGAGGGCCCTCCCACGCATGCCGACGTCTTTATGCTGGAGTGGCCCGATCGATGGCCCTCTATGGGGCCCCGATCTGGGCCGACAAACTGACTCCAGCCAATAAAGCCTTACTGCGGAGGCCCCAACGAATTGTAGCCATACGCGTTTGCAGGGCGTACGTGACGGTAGGATGGGCGGCAGCGTGTGTGTTGGCGGGCACCCCACCCTGGGAACTGGTCGCTGGGGTGCTCGCCGATGCGCATATGCGGAGAATCAGGAGCAGGGAGGCAGGAAATTTCCCTGCTCCTGAAGAAGTGCGAAATGCGCGCAAAATCGCGCTGAGAAGGCTGCGCGAAAAATGGAAGGAGGACCTGGAGAACTCTCCCTACGGAACCCGTACCATAGGGGCAGTTCTCCCATCGTTGGACAGATGGCTGGATCGGACACATGGCAGTGTGGGGTACAGACTGGCGCAGGTGCTGACCGGGCATGGATGCTTCGGGCACTACCTGCACAGGATTGGTCGCGAGCCTACCCCAGCCTGCCATGAATGTGGTGAGACGGATGACACGGCCCAGCACACCCTCGAGGTGTGCAATCACTGGGTCGTGGAGCGTAGTGCGCTGGCGGCAGCCATTAGGACGGATGATCTCTCGCTGCACAGCGTCGTGGCGGCCATGCTGAACGGCGAGAGATCCTGGGAGGCAGTGGTCTCCTTCTGCGACACCGTTGTCTCGCAGAAGGAGACCAAGGAGAGAGAGCGGGAGGAAGACCCGAATGCGCTCCCAATCCGACGCAGAAGACTGGGAAGGAGACGCAGGCGGTATGCCATTTTGAACAGTGGCATACCCCAGTAGGGCAGCGGGTAGGGGACCCGCATAACACAACCCTACACGGGACGGGGGAGAGATAGTTATCCGTTTGCTAACTCTCCCCGAATCTGGTGGTATTCCCGGTTAACTGGGCCAGGACTGCCGGGGGGATGCCGTGGTGACATGCTCGCGACCCCATTGCATCCCCCTATAACGGCATAGACGGAAACGCCGCAGGGGTTTTAGTGGGTATTCTCCTCCCCTCCCTCTGACTAGCAGAGGGAGTTACGGGAGGAGCGAGTCCCACATATCACCCCCCCAATGGGCGTCCCCAGCCCGGGGGTGAATGCATAAACGCATTTCCCCTGCGACAAAAAAAAAAAAAAAAAAAAAAAGGTTAGGTTAGGTTAGGTTAGGTTAGGTTAGGTTAGGTTAGGTTAGGTTAGGTTGGGGTGCGGGTAAGGTGAGCGGACCGTGCCGATGGGATGCATGGCTGGAGGGAGTCCAGTGCCAAGCGTGCGGGGGAGCTCACCCCCGAAAAAAGAGACGACGATGTGGAGCATTGGTAAAGTACAATGAAGGCTGATTGCGAAAAAAGTCCCCTGGCGGGTCTCCAAAAGGAGGAATCCCGTCCGCTCACTTCGGTGACCGGCTGCCCTCCGTATGCAGGGGTGGGCAACAATCGCCTCGTAGGCCGGCAGGTTGCCGGTCTCCGTGAACACAACCTTGGCGAAACGAATATGGACATTGATGCTACGTGGAATAAGGACTTTATTGAATGGGTGGTGAAGGACTGCGACCTGTTGTCGTACTCCAACACCAACGACCTTTGCGTGAACGCGGGAGAGTGCTCGAATGGTAATTTGGGTGCATTGAGGCTGAGGGGTGGCGGTTCGCCGTCGCGAGAAGAAAAGGGTCGTTCTGACAGCGAATTGACCCCAAAAGATTCTAGAGCAGCCACGGCGGAGTTGCCAACGACGGTAACTCCCCCACAGGGTGAACTTTCGGAGCCCTTAACGAGTACAGGGTTACGGAGTCGACTGAGGAGCCGGAGATCGCTCCCAGACATCCGCGTGTCTTTAACCCGCTGTGACTCTCCAGCTCCGAAGAGTAGCTCCACGCAGTTGCAGACTGCGTCAGTAAAAGAAAAAGAGATGGAAGCCTGTGGTGGTGAAAACGAGGTAAATGTAGAAGAGTCAGCTTTGATAGACTGGCATAGAGATGAGCGAATTGAGTCAGACTCGGCCATGAGCTGCGACTCACTGAGTGACAGTGACCGACGGTTTTTGCGGAAACGCAATCTGAGCGGTTCTGGGTCGGAATCAGACGGGACCGCCGAGAAGAAAAAGACGCAGCCCACATCAAAGCGGGGTCGTGGTCACGCCATAACCACTGGCAAGTACGCGGGTATGGCCAAGACCCGAGAAGATTACAAAGCAGCAAAGGAGCAATACCGGCGGCAAGAAGCGGAAAAGGCTGAGGCAGAGCTGGAATGCATGACCATCCGCATGCGGCCAACTGTGGAGCGAAGTGTGGCGTCTGGTACAGAGGTAGAGAGCCAGCTAATGTCGGACCTTAACAAGCAAGTTCTTGACAGCGTGGCCGTGGTTAAAAAAGTGGTAGCTACGTCCGGGAACTTAAAAGGCACCTACCAGCGGAAGCTGAAGGATGCGGCCACTGCGATTACTGATTTCGCCCAAGTGATGCTAGAACGCACCACCACGGATGAGACCAAATTGCTACAGCGGACTGTCTCCCGTCTGCAAACACAAATAGCGGACCTTCAAAAGGAACATGAAGAACTCAGAAATGAGCTGCGACTCGCTAGAGCAGCCCCATCCCCGTTGACACCGGCCTCACAGCAGTCGCTCGTGGCACCATCTAACGTGTCCCAAGAGGAGGCCGAGCGCACGATAATGATGAACGTGGGCACAATGGTGAACGCCCGCCTGGAAGCCTTAGAGGACAGGCTCCTTCCAGCTAAAACTGTGCGGCCACCGCTGGCCGCAGACAAAACAAAAAAGACGGCCCAATCTGCATATCAGAAGGACAACAGGCCGGCTGCAACACCTCGCCCAGTCCTGACGGAACAACCTACCGCTGGACCTAGTAAGCTAAATAAACCAAAGGCACCCAATGGTGTGCAACCATCTTCTGCTCCTGGGAATGAGGGGAAGAAAACGGCAGCAAAAAAGGGCAAGAAGAAGAAGGGAAAGACGGCTCAACCTGCGGATGCACCGCGTGAGCCTCGTCCATTACCACCTGTTCCGGCTAACGTGGACGAGACATGGACAAAGGTGGTTAAAAAGGGCACAAAGAAGAAGGCAACAAGTCCTCCAACGCAGCAAGCAGCCCCCAAGAAGGCACGTAAACTACGCCCTCCACGCTCAGCGGCGATTGTCCTCACGCTGAAGCCGGAAGCTGAGGGAGGTAAAACTACCTACGCGGACATCCTTAAGGAGGCTAGATCTAAAATCGACCTAAAGGAACTACAGATCGAGGGAGTCCGGTTCAAACGAGCAGTCACAGGGGCTACCATTATTGAGGTCCCCGGGGCGACCAGCAGCGAGAAAGCAGATGCTCTCGCGGATAAATTGAGGGAGAAATTAAATAACGAGGTTGTCCAAGTCTCCAGGCCTACAAAAACCGCTGAAGTCCGCATCTCAGGGCTGGATGACTCTGTCACGCCTGAGGATGTGAGAAAAGCCGTGGTCAAAGTGGGTGGGTGTCACATAGACCAAATAAAGTGTGGCGAAATCCGCCAGGACTTCTCAGGCCTAGGTTCCATTTGGGTCCGCTGCCCAATTACGGTGGTTAAAAGTTGACTGACAGCGGCCGACTGATTGTTGGATGGGTATCGGCAAGGGTCCAACTGCTGGATCAAAAGCCTATGCGTTGTTTCCGCTGCCTTGAAGCAGGCCATGTCCGCGCGCAGTGTCAGGCTCAAGAGGACCGCAGCGACCTGTGCTACCGCTGCGGACAGTCCGGCCATAAGGCGGCCACGTGCTCTGCCACACCGCACTGCGCTGTTTGCGCGGCGGCCAATAAACCGGCAAGACACACAATTGGGAGCAAGACATGCTCTGCTTCCAAAACCAACAAGAAGGGGAAGAAGAATGGCGATGGCTCCCGAGCCCCCTCGCAATCCGTCCACCAACCCGCCACTGATGCGGTCGAGGGTGAGCAGGCAGCGCCAATGGAAACCACATAATAATGGCGTTAAAATTTGTGCAGGTGAATCTCAACCACTGCCTCGATGCTCAGGATCTCCTGTTTCAGAGCATGGCGCAGTGGTTGGCACATGTGGCTATCCTCTCCGAGCCATACCACATCCCCCAAAGGGACAATTGGGCTGGGGACTACGATGGCACGGCGGCGATTATAACTCAAACATCTACTGGCTCACCGCCCTTCGAAAAGGTGGAAAAAGGGAAGGGATTTGTGGCCGCGCTCCTTGGTGGCATCACAGTAGTCAGTGTTTATTTCTCGCCCAATAGGAGTGTGGCCGAATTTGAAGCCTTTCTAGTAGAAGTAGGAGCGGTTATTGGTCGCTGTAATCCGCGTCCCGTGATTGTTGCGGGTGATTTTAACGCCAAGTCCGTCGCATGGGGATCCCCAGCAACGGATGTACGTGGGCGGGAACTAGAGGAGTGGGCAGTTGCGGCTGGTCTGGTGGTTGTCAATCGGGGTTCTGTCGACACATGTGTTCGAATACAGGGTGGTTCCATTGTCGATGTAACCTTTGTTAATGCTGCCTTGGCCCGTCGTATTCAGGGTTGGGAGGTGCTTGAGAGTGTAGAGTCCTTATCCGACCATCGTTACATACAGTTCAGGGTCTCCGCACTCCCAGGTACTCTGAGCGGTCCAATTAGTCAGTCACTGCCAGGTGACGGTCCAAGATGGGCACTAAAACGCCTAGACAGAGAGGCATTGGTTCTTGCTGCTGAGGTCCAGGCATGGAACCCGACTCCGGCGTATCCAATAGATGTAGACGAGGAGGCGAAATGGCTCGGCGAAGCAATGTCGAACATTTGCGATGCAGCGATGCCCCGAGCCAAGCCTCTTCCTCCTAAACGTCAGGTCTACTGGTGGTCTCCGGAGCTCACGCAACTCCGAGAGTCATGTGTTGCGGCGAGGCGCCTTTATAGTCATCAGCGAAGGCGCAGGCTCCGGGATCCTGCCCGGGAGACAGAACTATATGCAACATATAGAGAGCGTGCAAAAAGCCTGAAGATCGCTATAAAGCAGGCAAAGGAGGGCTCATATCGGGAAATGCTCGATATGTTAAATAATGATCCTTGGGGGCGACCATATAAGATGGTCCGAAACAAACTTCGCCCTTGGGCTCCCCCCCTAACGCGAAGTCTCGAGCCGGATCTACTGCGAAATGTGGTGGAAGCGCTGTTCCCGGCCTGCGATAACTTCGCACCGCCAGCAATGGCACCCCCCGCTGAAATTGAAGGTGACGAGGAGGAGATACCCGACGTGTCTGATGATGAACTTGGCGCAGCTGTGCTAAGACTTAAGGCCAAAAACAAAGCCCCTGGGCCTGACGGCATACCGGGTCGCGCCTGGGTCTTGGCCAGTAAGGCTCTGGAATCACGAATGCTGCAAATGTTCTCAGCTTGCTTTCATCAAGCCAGGTTTCCACGGCAGTGGAAGACAGGCAAGCTGGTTCTCATAAAAAAGGAAGGACGCCCGGCAGATTCTCCATCTGCCTACCGCCCAATAGTGCTGCTTGATGAGATTGCGAAGCTCCTGGAGCGCATAATAGCCAGCCGTCTCATCAAGCACCTCGCTCGTGTCGGTCCTGATGTGGCAGATTGCCAGTTTGGTTTCCGCAGCGGCCGTTCAACAGTGGGCGCCATTCAGCGTGTTAAGGCTCTCGCTGACGAGGCGGTGTCCCGAGGCGAGGTGGTCTTGGCAGTGTCCCTGGACATTGCCAATGCCTTTAACTCGTTGCCTTGGGGCTGCGTTAAAGAGGCGCTGCGGTACCACCAGGTACCAGAATATCTAAGGCGGACAGTCGACGCGTACCTCTCGGACAGGTCCGTCACTTACCCGGGACGGGAAGAGTGGGCAAGATATCCAATGTCTTGCGGTGTTCCACAGGGGTCGGTCCTAGGGCCACTCTTGTGGAATATTGGATATGATTGGGTCCTGAGAGGCGCAAACCTGCGAGGCGTAAACCTCACCTGCTACGCCGATGACACTTTGGTGACAGCTCGCGGGAAAACCTTTAGGGAGGCCGCCATACTGTCAACGGCAGGAGTCGCTCACGTCGTCGGTCGGATCAGGCGATTGGGACTAAAGGTGGCCCTACAAAAATCAGAAGCTTTATGCTTCCACGGGCCCCGCAACGCGCCACCGCCGGATGCGCATATAGTGGTGGGTGGAACCCGGATCGGCGTCGAGTCCACAATGAAATACCTGGGCCTCACACTCGACAGCCGGTGGAATTTCCGCGCCCACTTTCAGCGACTGATGCCGAAGCTGCTGGGAGCAGCTGGCGCTCTAGGGCGTATACTCCCAAACACGGGGGGACCCAAAGCGTCATGTCGACGGCTGTACATGGGGGTCGTCAGATCCATGGCCCTGTACGGAGCCCCAGTCTGGGCAGACATTTTAAAGAGAGAGGAGGTAGCTCTACTAAGGGCGCCTCAAAGGGCAATTACAACTAGAGCCATAAGAGGGTACCGTTCGATCTCTTTCGAAGCGGTATGTGTGCTGGCAGGGACTTTACCATGGGATTTAGATGCGAGAGCCCTCGCAGCGGTTCACCGTTGGCGCGAGGAGGCGCATCACAATGGAGACTTGCCAGCACCGAGAGAAATTGTAGGACGACGAGACGCCATTAGACTGGAAATGGTGGACGTTTGGGAGCAGAGGCTGGCGCACCCTAGCGCAGGCCGTCTGACTATTGAAGCGGTTCGCCCGGTTCTTAAAAAGTGGCTAGACCGGACATATGGTGCCTTAACTTTCCGACTGACTCAGATCCTCTCGGGACATGGATGTTTCGGGAGGTATCTTAAGGACAGAGCCAGAAGAGAAATAACTGCAATATGCCACCACTGCGACTGCCCGGAGGACACTGCCCAACACACACTAGAAGTGTGCCCAGCCTGGGAAGAAGAGCGCCGCACTCTAAGCGCTGTAGTGGGACAAGACCTCTCGCTGCCCTCCGTGGTCCGAAACATGGTGGACAGCGACAGGTCGTGGAAGGCTGTGCTGGACTTCTGCGAGGCGGTCATGGCGCAGAAAGAGATGGCGGAGCGCGGTAGGGAAGACGATCCAGCTTCCCAGCCGATGCGTCGCAAGCGCGTGGGGCGACGGCGGCTCGCATATGACCGCCGACTTCCCCCTTAAGGGTTCCTGTGGGCGATAGGCTCGGGGACGTCTGTCGCCTACACAAGGGTCCCTGGGATGGCGAGCACGCCGTAATAATGGCGCGCAATTAGGGAGGTAGGGGGAATATGAAATTTCGTCCAGAGTTGTGTCCGGAGTCCGGACGGCCGCTGGCGAGGTTGCGGAAGAGTGCCGCAATGTCCCTGTGACCTCGCCATATAGCGTTGAGCCGGCCAAGAGGGGTTTTAGTGGGTATACCGTGGGCCTCATTAGCCTATACGGGAGTCCCACATAACCATCCAGGCCCGTCCCCGCGCCTGGGTGGTATGCGTAATGCATTTCCCCTCTATAAAAAAAAAAAAAAAAAAAAAAAAAGGTTGGGGTGCGGGATTGGTAGACCTCCTCGTGGTGCACCCTGGGAGGGGGAGGATAGCCGCTCAGTTGCGCGCTTGCTATTCTCCCCCTGCGAACTACCAGTCACAGAGTGGTTATGGCAGTCGAGTCTTCTCCTGCGTTGGCTTTAGTGCCGTGTTGTTGTAGATGGCTGCTCCCGAGATGCCTCAGCTAATCTGAGGTGTCAGGGGATGCAGCCGTCTTGGAGGTGGTGCGTTTGCATCGTTTGTTGTCGGGGCCCGGTTCAGGGCCAGCGGCCGCTTGGCGGCGTGGGATGGCGAGCCTTCAAGGCTTGCGGCGCGGCGGGTCTGGCGGTCACAGTCATGTGGCTGCTAGATGGGTTTCGGCCCCCCGTCGGGCAACCCGTAACCCGCACTGAGCGGGCCGGGGGCGCTGCTCATTGAGAGTAGCGCTGCGTGGAGAAAACCACTATAATAAATCCCCAATCCTAAGGTGAGCGGACCGTGCCGATGGGATGCATGGCTGGAGGGAGTCCAGTGCCAAGCGTGCGGGGGAGCTCACCCCCGAAAAAAGAGACGACGATGTGGAGCATTGGTAAAGTACAATGAAGGCTGATTGCGAAAAAAGTCCCCTGGCGGGTCTCCAAAAGGAGGAATCCCGTCCGCTCACTTCGGTGACCGGCTGCCCTCCGTATGCAGGGGTGGGCAACAATCGCCTCGTAGGCCGGCAGGTTGCCGGTCTCCGTGAACACAACCTTGGCGAAACGAATATGGACATTGATGCTACGTGGAATAAGGACTTTATTGAATGGGTGGTGAAGGACTGCGACCTGTTGTCGTACTCCAACACCAACGACCTTTGCGTGAACGCGGGAGAGTGCTCGAATGGTAATTTGGGTGCATTGAGGCTGAGGGGTGGCGGTTCGCCGTCGTGAGAAGAAAAGGGTCGTTCTGACAGCGAATTGACCCCAAAAGATTCTAGAGCAGCCACGGCGGAGTTGCCAACGACGGTAACTCCCCCACAGGGTGAACTTTCGGAGCCCTTAACGAGTACAGGGTTACGGAGTCGACTGAGGAGCCGGAGATCGCTCCCAGACATCCGCGTGTCTTTAACCCGCTGTGACTCTCCAGCTCCGAAGAGTAGCTCCACGCAGTTGCAGACTGCGTCAGTAAAAGAAAAAGAGACGGAAGCCTGTGGTGGTGAAAACGAGGTAAATGTAGAAGAGTCAGCTTTGATAGACTGGCATAGAGATGAGCGAATTGAGTCAGACTCGGCCATGAGCTGCGACTCACTGAGTGACAGTGACCGACGGTTTTTGCGGAAACGCAATCTGAGCGGTTCTGGGTCGGAATCAGACGGGACCGCTGAGAAGAAAAAGACGCAGCCCACATCAAAGCGGG
Organism: Cydia splendana; assembly: GCF_910591565.1. Classification (NCBI taxonomy): domain Eukaryota; kingdom Metazoa; phylum Arthropoda; class Insecta; order Lepidoptera; family Tortricidae; genus Cydia; species Cydia splendana. The sequence continues at coordinate 55,928 of NC_085967.1, read as the reverse complement.
GTCGTGGTCACGCCATAACCACTGGCAAGTACGCGGGTATGGCCAAGACCCGAGAAGATTACAAAGCAGCAAAGGAGCAATACCGGCGGCAAGAAGCGGAAAAGGCTGAGGCAGAGCTGGAATGCATGACCATCCGCATGCGGCCAACTGTGGAGCGAAGTGTGGCGTCTGGTACAGAGGTAGAGAGCCAGCTAATGTCGGACCTTAACAAGCAAGTTCTTGACAGCGTGGCCGTGGTTAAAAAAGTGGTAGCTACGTCCGGGAACTTAAAAGGCACCTACCAGCGGAAGCTGAAGGATGCGGCCACTGCGATTACTGATTTCGCCCAAGTGATGCTAGAACGCACCACCACGGATGAGACCAAATTGCTACAGCGGACTGTCTCCCGTCTGCAAACACAAATAGCGGACCTTCAAAAGGAACATGAAGAACTCAGAAATGAGCTGCGACTCGCTAGAGCAGCCCCATCCCCGTTGACACCGGCCTCACAGCAGTCGCTCGTGGCACCATCTAACGTGTCCCAAGAGGAGGCCAAGCGCACGATAATGATGAACGTGGGCACAATGGTGAACGCCCGCCTGGAAGCCTTAGAGGACAGGCTCCTTCCAGCTAAAACTGTGCGGCCACCGCTGGCCGCAGACAAAACAAAAAAGACGGCCCAACCTGCATATCAGAAGGACAACAGGCCGGCTGCAACACCTCGCCCAGTCCTGACGGAACAACCTACCGCTGGACCTAGTAAGCTAAATAAACCAAAGGCACCCAATGGTGTGCAACCATCTTCTGCTCCTGGGAATGAGGGGAAGAAAACGGCAGCAAAAAAGGGCAAGAAGAAGAAGGGAAAGACGGCTCAACCTGCGGATGCACCGCGTGAGCCTCGTCCATTACCACCTGTTCCGGCTAACGTGGACGAGACATGGACAAAGGTGGTTAAAAAGGGCACAAAGAAGAAGGCAACAAGTCCTCCAACGCAGCAAGCAGCCCCCAAGAAGGCACGTAAACTACGCCCTCCACGCTCAGCGGCGATTGTCCTCACGCTGAAGCCGGAAGCTGAGGGAGGTAAAACTACCTACGCGGACATCCTTAAGGAGGCTAGATCTAAAATCGATCTAAAGGAACTACAGATCGAGGGAGTCCGGTTCAAACGAGCAGTCACAGGGGCTACCATTATTGAGGTCCCCGGGGCGACCAGCAGCGAGAAAGCAGATGCTCTCGCGGATAAATTGAGGGAGAAATTAAATAACGAGGTTGTCCAAGTCTCCAGGCCTACAAAAACCGCTGAAGTCCGCATCTCAGGGCTGGATGACTCTGTCACGCCTGAGGATGTGAGAAAAGCCGTGGTCAAAGTGGGTGGGTGTCACATAGACCAAATAAAGTGTGGCGAAATCCGCCAGGACTTCTCAGGCCTAGGTTCCATTTGGGTCCGCTGCCCAATTACGGTGGTTAAAAAGTTGACTGACAGCGGCCGACTGATTGTTGGATGGGTATCGGCAAGGGTCCAACTGCTGGATCAAAAGCCTATGCGTTGTTTCCGCTGCCTTGAAGCAGGCCATGTCCGCGCGCAGTGTCAGGCTCAAGAGGACCGCAGCGACCTGTGCTACCGCTGCGGACAGTCCGGCCATAAGGCGGCCACGTGCTCTGCCACACCGCACTGCGCTGTTTGCGCGGCGGCCAATAAACCGGCAAGACACACAATTGGGAGCAAGACATGCTCTGCTTCCAAAACCAACAAGAAGGGGAAGAAGAATGGCGATGGCTCCCGAGCCCCCTCGCAATCCGTCCACCAACCCGCCACTGATGCGGTCGAGGGTGAGCAGGCAGCGCCAATGGAAACCACATAATAATGGCGTTAAAATTTGTGCAGGTGAATCTCAACCACTGCCTCGATGCTCAGGATCTCCTGTTTCAGAGCATGGCGCAGTGGTTGGCACATGTGGCTATCCTCTCCGAGCCATACCACATCCCCCAAAGGGACAATTGGGCTGGGGACTACGATGGCACGGCGGCGATTATAACTCAAACATCTACTGGCTCACCGCCCTTCGAAAAGGTGGAAAAAGGGAAGGGATTTGTGGCCGCGCTCCTTGGTGGCATCACAGTAGTCAGTGTTTATTTCTCGCCCAATAGGAGTGTGGCCGAATTTGAAGCCTTTCTAGTAGAAGTAGGAGCGGTTATTGGTCGCTGTAATCCGCGTCCCGTGATTGTTGCGGGTGATTTTAACGCCAAGTCCGTCGCATGGGGATCCCCAGCAACGGATGTACGTGGGCGGGAACTAGAGGAGTGGGCAGTTGCGGCTGGTCTGGTGGTTGTCAATCGGGGTTCTGTCGACACATGTGTTCGAATACAGGGTGGTTCCATTGTCGATGTAACCTTTGTTAATGCTGCCTTGGCCCGTCGTATTCAGGGTTGGGAGGTGCTTGAGAGTGTAGAGTCCTTATCCGACCATCGTTACATACAGTTCAGGGTCTCCGCACTCCCAGGTACTCTGAGCGGTCCAATTAGTCAGTCACTGCCAGGTGACGGTCCAAGATGGGCACTAAAACGCCTAGACAGAGAGGCATTGGTTCTTGCTGCTGAGGTCCAGGCATGGAACCCGACTCCGGCGTATCCAATAGATGTAGACGAGGAGGCGAAATGGCTCGGCGAAGCAATGTCGAACATTTGCGATGCAGCGATGCCCCGAGCCAAGCCTCTTCCTCCTAAACGTCAGGTCTACTGGTGGTCTCCGGAGCTCACGCAACTCCGAGAGTCATGTGTTGCGGCGAGGCGCCTTTATAGTCATCAGCGAAGGCGCAGGCTCCGGGATCCTGCCCGGGAGACAGAACTATATGCAACATATAGAGAGCGTGCAAAAAGCCTGAAGATCGCTATAAAGCAGGCAAAGGAGGGCTCATATCGGGAAATGCTCGATATGTTAAATAATGATCCTTGGGGGCGACCATATAAGATGGTCCGAAACAAACTTCGCCCTTGGGCTCCCCCCCTAACGCGAAGTCTCGAGCCGGATCTACTGCGAAATGTGGTGGAAGCGCTGTTCCCGGCCTGCGATAACTTCGCACCGCCAGCAATGGCACCCCCCGCTGAAATTGAAGGTGACGAGGAGGAGATACCCGACGTGTCTGATGATGAACTTGGCGCAGCTGTGCTAAGACTTAAGGCCAAAAACAAAGCCCCTGGGCCTGACGGCATACCGGGTCGCGCCTGGGTCTTGGCCAGTAAGGCTCTGGAATCACGAATGCTGCAAATGTTCTCAGCTTGCTTTCATCAAGCCAGGTTTCCACGGCAGTGGAAGACAGGCAAGCTGGTTCTCATAAAAAAGGAAGGACGCCCGGCAGATTCTCCATCTGCCTACCGCCCAATAGTGCTGCTTGATGAGATTGCGAAGCTCCTGGAGCGCATAATAGCCAGCCGTCTCATCAAGCACCTCGCTCGTGTCGGTCCTGATGTGGCAGATTGCCAGTTTGGTTTCCGCAGCGGCCGTTCAACAGTGGGCGCCATTCAGCGTGTTAAGGCTCTCGCTGACGAGGCGGTGTCCCGAGGCGAGGTGGTCTTGGCAGTGTCCCTGGACATTGCCAATGCCTTTAACTCGTTGCCTTGGGGCTGCGTTAAAGAGGCGCTGCGGTACCACCAGGTACCAGAATATCTAAGGCGGACAGTCGACGCGTACCTCTCGGACAGGTCCGTCACTTACCCGGGACGGGAAGAGTGGGCAAGATATCCAATGTCTTGCGGTGTTCCACAGGGGTCGGTCCTAGGGCCACTCTTGTGGAATATTGGATATGATTGGGTCCTGAGAGGCGCAAACCTGCGAGGCGTAAACCTCACCTGCTACGCCGATGACACTTTGGTGACAGCTCGCGGGAAAACCTTTAGGGAGGCCGCCATACTGTCAACGGCAGGAGTCGCTCACGTCGTCGGTCGGATCAGGCGATTGGGACTAAAGGTGGCCCTACAAAAATCAGAAGCTTTATGCTTCCACGGGCCCCGCAACGCGCCACCGCCGGATGCGCATATAGTGGTGGGTGGAACCCGGATCGGCGTCGAGTCCACAATGAAATACCTGGGCCTCACACTCGACAGCCGGTGGAATTTCCGCGCCCACTTTCAGCGACTGATGCCGAAGCTGCTGGGAGCAGCTGGCGCTCTAGGGCGTATACTCCCAAACACGGGGGGACCCAAAGCGTCATGTCGACGGCTGTACATGGGGGTCGTCAGATCCATGGCCCTGTACGGAGCCCCAGTCTGGGCAGACATTTTAAAGAGAGAGGAGGTAGCTCTACTAAGGGCGCCTCAAAGGGCAATTACAACTAGAGCCATAAGAGGGTACCGTTCGATCTCTTTCGAAGCGGTATGTGTGCTGGCAGGGACTTTACCATGGGATTTAGATGCGAGAGCCCTCGCAGCGGTTCACCGTTGGCGCGAGGAGGCGCATCACAATGGAGACTTGCCAGCACCGAGAGAAATTGTAGGACGACGAGACGCCATTAGACTGGAAATGGTGGACGTTTGGGAGCAGAGGCTGGCGCACCCTAGCGCAGGCCGTCTGACTATTGAAGCGGTTCGCCCGGTTCTTAAAAAGTGGCTAGACCGGACATATGGTGCCTTAACTTTCCGACTGACTCAGATCCTCTCGGGACATGGATGTTTCGGGAGGTATCTTAAGGACAGAGCCAGAAGAGAAATAACTGCAATATGCCACCACTGCGACTGCCCGGAGGACACTGCCCAACACACACTAGAAGTGTGCCCAGCCTGGGAAGAAGAGCGCCGCACTCTAAGCGCTGTAGTGGGACAAGACCTCTCGCTGCCCTCCGTGGTCCGAAACATGGTGGACAGCGACAGGTCGTGGAAGGCTGTGCTGGACTTCTGCGAGGCGGTCATGGCGCAGAAAGAGATGGCGGAGCGCGGTAGGGAAGACGATCCAGCTTCCCAGCCGATGCGTCGCAAGCGCGTGGGGCGACGGCGGCTCGCATATGACCGCCGACTTCCCCCTTAAGGGTTCCTGTGGGCGATAGGCTCGGGGACGTCTGTCGCCTACACAAGGGTCCCTGGGATGGCGAGCACGCCGTAATAATGGCGCGCAATTAGGGAGGTAGGGGGAATATGAAATTTCGTCCAGAGTTGTGTCCGGAGTCCGGACGGCCGCTGGCGAGGTTGCGGAAGAGTGCCGCAATGTCCCTGTGACCTCGCCATATAGCGTTGAGCCGGCCAAGAGGGGTTTTAGTGGGTATACCGTGGGCCTCATTAGCCTATACGGGAGTCCCACATAACCATCCAGGCCCGTCCCCGCGCCTGGGTGGTATGCGTAATGCATTTCCCCTCTATAAAAAAAAAAAAAAAAAAAAAAAAAAAAGGTTAGGTTAGGTTTTTTTTTTTTTAATGTAGCAAGTGATTTACTTGCCATCGTCAATCCTCGGACATGATCCGAGACTTTGTTTGCATTTTTATTTTTTATTTTGCTTATTTAAATAATTTTTATTCTTTAGTTTTTATTTCTATTTATCTTTTTGCTATTATTTTGATTACATTTTACTTTAAGTTGCTGGGATATCATGTCATCTATCAATCAATATGTGTCATAATATGTACACATATTGATTGTTAGATAGACTAGTTTATATTTATTTCTAATTGATCATATTTATCTATTACTTCCATTATTATTATCATTTATCCTTTCTTGCCCATGGAGCTGTGCTGCCGTTTTGGATACATACTTTCCGCATTATTGTCTTGCAGTATTTGGCAAACGTTTCGTGGGTGGACTTACCGACCAATAGTATATTGAAATTACATCTTATAATTTTTTCATTTAATTTTAGTTCGGTGTTTAATCGGAGCTTCTCAAATCGTGGACATTCTGTGAGTACATGTACTGTTGTTTCGATTATGTTGGGGTCACATGGGCATGACGGGTTGTTCTTTACTTTGAAGCGGTGTAGATAGTAGCCCGTTCCGCCATGTCCAGTGATCACTTGTGTGAGCAAATTATCTGGTGTATGACTTGTTGCATACCTATACGCCGACGTTGCATCAGGGAGGAAATCTGCTATTTGCTTTTCTTTTGTTAACTCTTTATATATGTTTGACCATTTATACAGCGTTTCCTCCCTGATGGTCCGCTTGGCGTATGAGGTTGGAAACAAATCATACGCAGCTTTTGTTTTCTTCCGAAGAGCTGCATATTTTGCTAATTCATCAGCCCGTTCGTTGCCCACCGTGCCACAGTGAGCCCTCAACCAGAATAGCCGTACGGTTGTTCCGCTTTTTTGCAGTGCATATATTTGCTCCCTGATTCGGAAGACAAGCGGGTGGAGGCACGTCTGATTCTCTATAGCTTGTAGTGATGACATGCTGTCACTAAAGATGTTAATTGTAGTGTCTTTTAATTTTGCTGCCAATTCGCCTGCCTTCAGAATCGCGAGAAGCTCCGACTGGAACACACTGCAGTAGGTTTCCAACCGGAAAGTGCACTGTCTTATTTCTTCGTCATTTCTCCACGCAGTTATTGCCGCACCGACCTTTCCCTCTATTTTACTGCCGTCTGTGAAAATACGAAGCCCTTCAATTTGGTATTTGGCCACGGTTTCCTCTGACAGGTCTTCGACGTTTTCAAAGGTAAGCGGGGCCAGGTCCACAGGATGAGGAGTATTTGTATATGGCACCCGAGCCTCGTATTCTCTGTCTGGCAGCTGCAATAGAGGGCTTCCTCTTTTTATGCAGTAAAGACGGGCAGCTTCTTGAACTCTCAAGTCCAGTGGGAGCAAGCCTGCAACAGCGAGGGCGGGTAGCAATGCAACTGTCCTGTAAGCCTTACATATACGTCGCGCAAATCCTCTTTGTGTAGCTCTCAATTTTTTACAGATTTCCAGTTTTTCTGTTGCAGGCGCCCACACACTTGCAGCGTATAGTGCTATTGGTTCGACAACTGCTTGGTATATTGTTTTCTGGACACTGGGATTCAACCCCCACGTAACCCGTGCAGCTCTTTCTAATCGTTGGTAAAAGGTTACCAGCTTTTTGCACATAAGGGTCACGTGATTGTTGAATGTCAGCCCGTCGTCGAGTTGTATACCAAGCAGTTTGAAGTCTTTAACTATCGGGATCACAGTGCCGTTCATTTTGAGTTGGATGCCTTTTTTGTCGATATGCTTTCGCGTCAGAATCATAGCGTTCGTTTTTGCCGGCGAGAAGTTCAGCTTGTTTTCTAGACCCCACTTGTGGACCCAGTCTAGCGCTTTATCAGTTATTTGAGTTAGTTCTGTCAATTTTTCGCCGGCTATCACGAGCACTACGTCATCGGCGAAAGCTTGGCAGTGAACGTCGTTTGATTGCGTGAAGTGTCTAATGAGTGGGTCAAGTATAACGTTCCATAAAGTCGGTCCGGCAATAGAGCCTTGCACACATCCGCGTGTTTGAGTTTTCTCCAATACTTCACCGGCATAATTAATTTGTATACTCCTGCCTTCCAAATAAGAGCTCAAAACCCTTTGTAGGTTACCAGGGCACTGTCTTGCTGCTATCTCAGCCTTCATTTTTGGCCACCAAGCGTTGTCAAAGGCTCCCTCTACGTCCAGTGAGATCAGTATAGCTATTTGCTTTCCTATTATATGTTGTTTCAGCACTTTTACTAGATCGTAGAGGGAGTCCTCTGTGCTTTTTTGTGGCATAAAGCCATATTGATGCTGGTCTATAGTTTTATATACGTGCCATTTCAATCTAGTAACCCACATTTTTTCGTATATTTTCCCTAAGACTGAAAGAAGCCCAATTGGTCTATAAGATCTGGGTTGATTTGGGTCTTTGTTAGGTTTCTTTAGTATCACAACTGTGGCTTTCTTCCAGATCTTAGGGAAGTATCCCAGGTTTAAGCATTTATTGGTTAGAGCTAGGAATATCCCGTCGTCATTTAAGACTGAGTGTGTACAGATATCAGCAGTGAGTCCGTCCTCCCCAGGCGCCTTTTTTGGGGAAAAGCCTAGCACCACTTGACGGAGCTCATGGTCAGTAAACGGCGGGTCGTCAGTTTCGGGTGTTGATTGTAAGGCCACTTTTGTTCTTATTCCTGTATGTTGCAAGGTATCAGTGTTTGGGTTATCATCTGGGAATAGGGCGTCTGCAAGTAGACGAGCGGATCCTCGTGCTGTCTGCACTGTGCCTGTTGGGTCTTTTAGTAGCACGTCAGGACGTCGAGGTTCCACTCGTCTCAGTGTCTTGTACACCCCATCCCACAGATTGTCTCGGTCTGTCGAGGTGCAGAATTTTTTCCAACTTTCCGTCTGTGCCGCTTTCGCGGTGTTGAGATAATCTTCCCGTGCTGTCAAATATTCTTCTACTACCGTTTCTCTTCTTCGCGCAGCGGCACAACGGATTCGCCTTTTGCATGTCATCATCAGGTTTCTCTTTGCCTTCACTTCATCCGTCCACCATGGTGGTTTAGCGATGAATCTTGGGTGACCACGTCGTGGTATGGTTGCATCACAAGTTTCAAGTATTGCTTCAGTATATGCTTCTACAACTGATTCTGCCTCTTCCACTGTATCGACTTTAAGTGTGTTTGCACTTGTTAGACCATGGCCTTGTAGCTTGATTTTTATAGTGGTTTTGAAATCAAACCATTCGGCTTTTGCTGTGTTGTATATTCGGGTTGTAGTCGGTGGTGGGAATGGGGGGATCGAGGTTGTGATTTTCATTATTATGGCGTTGTGGTCGGATGAAGTAAGGTCAGGTGCAACTTTCCACTCTTGTATTTTTTGTACAAGCGGGGTTGTACAGACGGTGACATCTACTCTGCTTTCAAAAACACGATCCTCCCGACATACTTCAAATGTTGGCTCTGTACCCTCGTTGAGTATGTGTAGGTCTAGCTCGTGGAACAGCGACAAGAGCTCTTCGCCTCTGTCGTCGTCCCTCGAGCTTCCCCACCATATGCTCCAGGCATTGAAGTCACCTCCAAGTATAAGTCTTGGGGTTTGTTGCAAGAGTGCCGCTACCACTCGTCGTAGCTGGACGATTAATGGTTCTATTGGTCGGTTTGGCTCGAAATATGCCGAAATAAGAGCTATTTTGCCTTCTGTAGAGCCAGCAATTGCCGTTGCAATATTTTGTGATTGAAGATCAGGGTTAATTTCGAGGGAGAGCCTGGGGTCCGTGACAACGACGGCAGCCTTGTTTGGAGTGTCTTTTGTTGCTCCCATGGCTTGTGCCACTCTTGCATTCGGGAGCGAGGCGAGCTCTCCTGATGCCCCTACATAAGGTTCCTGAAGCAGGAGCATCGACGCTTTATAGAGTCCCGCCTTGATAAAAAGCTCAGTTGTTGCTAATTTTGCACGTTGGAGATTTGCTTGTATAATTTTCATTGGGACGCCCTTAACAATAGGCAACGCGAGATCTTGCTAATACGTCCCAGCGGCGGCGAACTGGGCAGGCAGAGTCCAAAGCCATGTGTGCACATTCATTCGGCAGTTTTTTCTCACGTTTGCAATTGATGCAATACGGTGCCTCTCCTCTTGCCGCGCGGTCGCATTGTGTACGGAGATGCTCACCACCGCAGTGGCCACACAGTGGTTTCGGGGCCTCGCACAGGCGTTTCGTGTGGCCATACTGCAGGCAGCACGAGCATTGTACCAGAGGAGAGCGATCGTATATTGGTCTGCGTTGCATGCCTATGTAAACGTGACCTGCTTGGGTCAGGGCCTGCCACAGCTTAGGAGACACTTCCATCACTACATGGCACTCTAGCTCATTTCGTGCTTTGCGACGGAAGCGCACTTTTGCTGTTTCTTTTGCCATGTCTAGCGTGCTGGTCACGTGTTTGTTTTGCCTTTTGAGTGACTCAATGATATCCTCATCGGTTTGATAGGCCATTAGGCCAGTAATTTCAACTAGGGGATTTCGACTTGCAGGTTCCTCGACGGTTAATTCGCCGGCTCGGAGACGTTCAGCCAAACGTTTTGCGTCTTCAGGGTGAGCGCATCCCAATACAATTTTGGCGTTTCGGGCCTTACGACATTGGTCAATATTTAGACCCTCCTCGCGAGCATTTACCACTCCTTCTATTTTCTTTATCACTTGATCAGCTGTATCAATGGGATTTATGCTCGATACAAGTAGGGTTTTAGTTGGTCGGGGTGGTTGTGGTTTGGTGAAAGTGCCAACGTTAGCCCGCGCTGCTGCCGCATAAGAAGTAAACTCCCTTCGAAGCTCCCCTATTTGAGCGTTAAGCCTGTTTACCTCTTCAGCAGGGGGAGGCGTTGGGTTGGCATGTTTCAAAGTTTTTAGCTCAGTGACCTCTTTTTTGAGCTCTTTCGCCAACGCCTCTGCACCAACAACACGGGTGCGGCTTTCCTCAACCATTTTTTGTTGCATATCGTTTATCTTGCCTTTCAACACCTCTATTTCCTTTTGCAATCCTGTTATAGGTGTTCGCACCTCATTTGCAAGTATTCGTTCCATTTCTCTGTTGTGAGTCTCGGTTACTTTATGGAGTGCTATGGGAGTTGGGGACTTTGGAGCAGATGTGGATGCTTCAGAAAGCCTTCGGCTATATTCTATTGTCGCACGAGCTAGCTCGTGAACGATTTCTGGAGTCTTTGGAATAACCTCTGGTAATTTCTTTGTCATTTCTGACAGCCGGTCCATTAGGGCAATAATTGCCCGCTTATTTGGGGCGGTGAGGCTCTTCCCTTCATTCAGAAGTTTGCGGGTTAGAGACGCAATTTTTTCTGTTGCATCCACGTACGATTCCATATTTTGAATGCTTGCATTTTTTAATTCCGTAACTTTGGGATGTTCTTTATCTCTCTCGGCCTGCGACAACTTTGGTTTTTTCGTAACTTTTTTAGGGGATTCAGGACTGACAATGAAAGCAACTGGGGCTTTCGCTCTCCTGTTTGTCCCGCTTGCGAGGTCCTTAGCAGGCTCCAGGGTGAAAGTGGTGTTTTGCGCGTTATTTTCTGTACCAGAAAGCATAAGCAGGTCCTGGGATTCGGTATTTTCTAGATTTGGGAAATCAGTCAGGTTGCCCACATTTATATCTGCCTGATTTTTTTGTTTTGTCGGTGAGCTGGGGGGAGTGCGAAAAATACCAGCCATTTTGGTATCAATATAATTAAACAAAATGGACAGGAGACAATTTGTTTAAGGAAAATCACTAATTCGTGATTGTACGAAAAGTATAGATTAAGAAAATTAATAATTTACAATGTAGAAAAGATATCGACACAATTTTAACACTATAAAATAACACTATTTAAGTACTAATTACATTCCAATTTTGAGATTTTTAAGATGAAATTTAGAGAAGAAATTAAAAAATTAAAATAGAAAAACTTTTTAAATAAATGTTATGTTTTGAAGCGCAAGGAAGGGTGTTTGAGAAAAAATTATATAAAAGAAAATGTTAAAAACAATAAAGTCTATCTAATAAATTTAAAACGAGAGAAATCTACTTGCTAGAAATGAAGAAAAATCAGTTTAAAGATGATTGCCGCTACAATTCTTGCAGGCACCGCCAAAAATCGAAGAAATTTTAAAATTAGACTAAGAAGTTGTAAGAAAACTATTTAATATTATTATACGGAATTATACGAATAACTAAAACAAATTTTATTCTAAAGTAAAATTATAAAAAAGTAAGAAAACGGATGCGTTATAAATTTTTGAAAACTTGGATAATTTCAGAAACACTAAAAAATAAATATCTCCGTAACCAATAACGGTACCAAATGAATGGTACCAAAAAATAGGGCTTTATAAGCTTTAAAACTACACTGAGATTCAAAGTTTTTGGATAAGATTTGCTGAACAAACTATTGAAAAATGTGAAAAACTTAGGTCAAAAGACGAGGGATGTGAACTTTGAAGTTATTGAAAAAACTATAGGGGATACGAGGTTGACTAATATGACAAAATTAGATGGAAAAAATTTACTCTACTTGATAAAATAAAAATTTGAAAAATCTATTGGGCGGATACAGAAATATTAGTGAAAATGTAAATTGCCTGTAGCTTACTGGCAGGTGCAATTAAAAAGTGAAGAAAGTTCGATATTTTTATGTGAAGTCGTATAAGAATGTGTATTTTAAGAATATAATTATTTAGGAATAATGAAAAGAGATTTTTAGGAAAAGAAAAAATGTTGAAAAGAGGAAAGATGGCTGAGTTATTAATTTTTGAAAAAGTGAGATTTTGAAAAGTAGTAAAAATTAGAATATTTACGGAACTAGGGGGACTATAAAAGTAAGTAAGGTATCAAAAAATCGGGCTCATTGAGGATTAAATTTGTGCCAAAAATCAATAAATTCGGGTAGTATTTGGTCACTTTAAAAGAGCTTGGGTTAGGTTAGGTTAGGTTAGGTTAGGTTAGGTTAGGTTAGGTTAGGTTAGGTTAGGTTGGGGTGCTACGGACAGGAAACCTCCCAGAGTGCCAGGTCCCTTCTCATTCCTCTTGATCCGGTTGATCTGGGGGTAAGGGAAGGGCTCCTGGACGGTGCACCCCGGGGGCAACGGTAAGTAATCTCTTGGTTTCCAAGTTGTTGCTTATCGGTGCTGCCAATGTCCTGTCACGGGGGGGAGGCCTTTTGGCCTGACGGCTTTGAATGGTAATGTTTGAAAGGTATGTTTTGAGAGAGACTAATGACTGAATGGAATGTTTAAATGTTTTCGGGCCGTATAGTATTGATGGATGGTTGGTAGTCTCTAATGAGACTACGTAGGGGAGTCTACGTCAGCTCGCCTTGAATCCCGCATCCCGCAGCACTTTCCCAACGACCCCCATCTTTGGCGGTATGGGGTACGGGTAGTGTTTGTGGCGCGGAGGGCTTGCCTTCATTGGCCGGCCCGCGGGAAGGAAAACCCTTTAACACCCGACAGCGAAGTCGTTAAAACCTCTAGATACCAGGTGCACTCTAGAGTACATAGCCCACTGCGTTTCGGGATGAGCGTTACCCGCCAGTGAATTATATATCGTCTCATACTCGTGGGAATTTTATGGAAAATTTAAATAAAAACAAAAATCGTAATGAAGAAGAAACAAGTTTAAGGCAGAAAGGTGGGATTCCGCCACAACGAGACCGAAAAGGTCGGTTCGTCCGCGACACGGCAAATGAATCGCAGGAGCCAACGGCAGCGGTGTCCCCAAGAACAGTGTCCTCTTTGGGGAATGGGGAACCAGAAGTTTTTGCAAGGGCAGAGACCCGAAGATCGCTCCCGGATCTAAGAGTGCCTCTTATCCGTTGTGATGGAGAGCTAGGGTCCACAATTCCAGCTCCTCCGCCAAAAACAAAAGAAGTAGATGCCCTCCTGGGTGCCAAAGGGGTGGACATAGAGTCTGACGCAGGGAGTCTTGTATCTGCGTCAGCTTTTGAGGACTCCGTCCTCCAACTCGGAGGCGATCACGTAGAGTCGGACACGGCGATGAGCTGTTACGAGTCTGTCAGTAATGTTAGGCGTTTCTGGCGGAAACGTGGCCTCAGTGAATCGGGTTCTGACTCTGAGGAGGCCACTGAGAATAACAAGCAGTCCACGAGCCAATCAAAGAGAGGTCGCGGTCGTCCTCCTTCCACTCGGCATTACGTTGGACTTGCCAAAGCCAAAGAGGAGTATAACCGCGCCATGAGAGAGGAAATGCGTTTGAGGGCAGAAGAAGAAGTGGCTGGCATAAAGCTGCCCTTTTCTACTCGTAGTCAGTCGGGCGGCCTAAGTTCTAGTTCGGTCCTGCCCTGTGCACAAGACAATCTTTCTGCGGCTGCGCTCTCTCAGCGAGTGCAGACAAGCCTGGATGCAATATCCTTGGTTGCCAAAAACTCCAGCAATTTGAAAGGCACCTTTGTAAAGGCCCTGAAGGAGGCGGCAGTGTCAATCAAAGAGACATTTGAGTGCCTTTTGGAGCGCTCTACTTCAGAGGAGACGAGGCGTCTGCAGGCGCAAAACGAAAGCCTGCGCGCTCAATTAACTGAACTCAAGGCTGAAATGGCTCAGCTGAGAGCAGACTTTCGGGACCAATTCAAGGTTCCAGTTCCGGTCTCGGCTCCGTTAAAACCAACGGAGAATACACAGTCAACTAGCAGCTCTAGCAAGGAGGATACAGGTACAGGGTCTCTCAATTTGGAAAACATGATGTGTGTGATGACCAAAAAGATTGGGCTGATGTTGGACGCGAGGCTGGGAGCCTTAGAGTTAGAGGGCAGGCTACTGCCAGCCCAACCGATGCGGCCCCCGCTGGCTGCCGACTTGAGGCGTCAAAATGAGAGGGTCACTTACCATACCCAGGAGCTTGAACTCGCTCCCAAGCCGGCTCCAAAACGAGGTCCTCCAAATTTGACGGTAGAACCTAAGAAGGGGCAAAAGAAGAGAAAGAATAGGAATAAGGCCACCCTTGCAGCAGCTGAAGCCGCCGCGGCTTGCGCACGCTCATCATCTGTTCCTCGGTCTCTGCCTTCAGCCCCCTTGGCCATGGATAAAGCATGGAATAAGGCAGTTGGAGGGAAGAAAAATAACAAGACGGTTAATTCTCGCTCTGCTATTCAATCGCAGCAGGGGAATGATGTGCAAGTTCAACACCAGGGGCAGGCTCCACCACGGTCGCAAAGACAAGAGGCTCGCAAACTGCGACCGCCCCGATCCTCTGCTGTGGTTTTGTCCTTACAACCGGAGGCTGAAGAGCAGGGAATCAGTTATAAGGATGTGTTAGCTACAGCTAAAGCAAAAGTAGATTTGGCGGATCTAGATATACAGTCGATCCGTTTTAAAGTTGCAGCTACAGGCGCCAGACTCCTGGAGATACCGGGGGCCTCCAGTGGGCCTAAGGCGGACAAACTCGCTGAAAAACTTTGTCAGCTGTTCAAATCCGAGATGGTCAAGGTGTCACGGCCTACAAAATGCGTGGAATTGCGAGTATCTGGCCTGGATGACTCAGTGTCTGTGGAGGACATAGCTGCGGCGATTGCGCAGGCCGGCGGTTGTGCGGTCCAGGAGGTCAGAGTGGGAGAAATTAAATCGGACCCCTGGAGCCTAGGTTCTGCGTGGGTTCGTTGTCCAGTCGCTGCGGCCAAAAAAGTGGCTGGAAAGGAGAGACTGCTGGTGGGCTGGGTGTCGGCGCAAGTCAAGTTGCTGGAAGCGCGCGCCCAAAGATGTTACCGGTGCTTGGAGTCGGGCCATGTTAGGGCGCAGTGTCCTTCTGAAATTGACAGGTCCGGTCTGTGCTACCGTTGTGGCCAGCCAGGTCACAAGGCGAGAGATTGCTCGGCGACGCCACACTGCACTGTCTGTGCAGTGCTGGGAAAAGACGCGAATCATAGGACAGGAAGCAAGAGCTGTACTGCCCCACCCAAGAGACCGAAGACAAAGGCTGGCGATGGCTCCCGGGCCTCCTCGCAGCCTGTCCGCTCGTCCACTTCGACTGTGGACGGGACTCAGGGGGTTGCTGGTATGGATACAAATTAATATGGCCATCAAATTTCTTCAGACGAATCTTAACCACTGCGTTAGGGCTCAGGACCTCTTTTTCCAGAGTATGGCGCAGTGGTCAATAAATATAGCAGTGGTAGCGGAGCCATACTCTGTTTCTGCTCAAGCGGGATGGGTTGGGGACCTGGATAAAACTGTGGCCCTGGTGTCGCGGGGCACTGCTGGCTCCCCACCTTTTCAAGGCGTCATAAAGGGTCATGGTTTTGTGGCGGCAACCTGCGGAAACATTGCAGTTGTTAGCGTCTACTTCTCTCCCAACGATAGTTTGGCGGATTTTGAACAGTTTCTCGTAACAGTGGGTGCTATTGTTAGGCAGTTGCACCCTACGCCTGTTTTAGTAGCCGGAGATTTCAATGCAAAGTCTAGGGCTTGGGGGTGTCCAGCAACGAATCCGAAAGGCGCAACTCTGGAGGAGTGGGCGGTCGCCACTGGCTTGGTGGTCATTAACCGGGGTTCAGAAAATACGTGCGTGCGGCAACAGGGTGGATCTATCGTGGACATTACATTTTCGAGTGCCTCCCTGGCGCGCCGTATTCAGGGCTGGGAGGTCATGGTGGGAGTGGAGACGCTGTCAGATCACCGGTACATTCGGTTTGATATTGACCCACTCATCTCAAACAACGCAAGGCTGAATGGCCCAGTCAGGACTGGCCCCAGGTGGGCGTTCACCAAACTTGACCGGGAACTTTTGAAAGAGGCAGCGATCGTAGAGACGTGGCTGCCTGTCCCAGATGAAGCTGTGGTGGTAGAGTCCGAAGCGTCCCAAATCCGGGAGGCCATGGTGCGAATTTGTGATGTGGCGATGCCTCGGGCCAAGTCTCTACCGCATAGACGATGCGTGTACTGGTGGACATCCGAGCTCGCGAAAATACGCAGCTCCTGTGTAGCTGCACGGCGTCGGTATATGCGTCAAAGAAGGCGCAGGCAGCGAGATGAAAACGAGGAACGCCGTTTATATGAGGCCTACAAGACGTCCAAACAGGAGTTTTCTGTGGCTATCGGACATGCAATTGAGGCGAGTCGTGCTGAATTCCTGGAGACCTTAAATAATGATCCGTGGGGAAGACCCTACAAACTCATCCGGAACAAGTTGCGCCCCTGGGCGCCTCCGCTGACTCAAACACTTCAGCCGGAGCTTGTAACGCGCGTAGTTGCTGGGCTATTCCCTGAAAGGGGACCTCACCAGCCGCCTATCATGGCACCGCCAACGGTGGGGCTAAGAGAGGAGGATATCGTTCCACCTGTTCTTCCCGAAGAGCTGGCCGTGGCGGTTTACCGGCTGCGTGGCAAGAACACGGCCCCAGGGCCTGACGGCATTCCGGGCCGTGCATGGGTCTTGGCTATGGAAGCGTTGGAACCGAGGCTGCTGCGTCTTTTGACCGCTTGCCTGGAACAGGGTTGCTTCCCGAAGGAGTGGAAGTCTGGGAAGTTAGTGCTGCTCAGAAAGGAGGGACGACCGATGGACTCTCCGTCTGGTTACCGGCCGATAGTTTTGCTGGATGAGGTGGGCAAGCTCTTTGAGCGAATAATCGCTGCACGCCTCATCAAGCACATGGAAAGAGAGGGGCCGGACTTGGCCGACTGCCAATTTGGGTTCCGCAGGAACCGGTCAACTGTCGATGCAATTCTACGGGTCAAATCAATGGCACACGAGGCTGTGACGCAGGGAAATGTCCTCTTGGCGGTGTCATTGGACATCGCTAATGCTTTCAACACCCTGCCCTGGAACACAATAAAGGAATCGTTGCGATACCATCAAGTACCCCTTCACTTGTTCCGCATCATTGAAGCTTATCTCAGTGAGAGGTTCGTCACCTGGCCTGGGCAGCAGGTATGGGGGGAGAGGGCAATGTCCTGTGGGGTCCCGCAGGGGTCGGTCTTGGGTCCACTCTTGTGGAATATAGGCTACAACTGGGTTCTAAGGGGGGAAAACTTGCGTGGAGTCAACGTCATCTGCTACGCCGATGATACGCTTGTAACGGCCAAGGGTCCCAATTACCGTGATGCAGCCATATTAGCTACAGCGGCAGTTGCCCATTGCGTGGGCAAGATCAGAAGTCTGGGCCTCGAGGTGGCTCTAGCGAAGTCCGAAGCCATATGTTTCTATGGTCCACGGAAAGCTCCCCCAGCTGGGGTGGCTATAGTGGTGGGAGGAGTCCCGATTGCCGTCATGCCATCACTGCTCTACCTTGGTGTCGTGCTTGACAGCAAGTGGAATTTCTGTGCGCATTTTGAGCGCCTGGCACCCAAGTTGTTGCGCGCTGCATCTGCCCTTGGGCGTATACTGCCAAACCTGGGAGGGCCCAAGGCTTCATGCCGCCGCCTCTACATGGGCGTGGTGCGATCGATGGCACTCTATGGTGCCCCAGTTTGGGCAAATGCTCTTAATAGACAGAATATCGCTCGGTTACGCCGACCGCAGAGAGCAATAGCTGTAAGGGTTATAAGAGGATACCGTACGATAAGCACGGAGGCCGCGTGCGTTCTAGCCTGCTCTCTGCCTTGGGACTTGGACGCGAAGGTCCTCGCGACCATATACCTGTGGCGCGGGGAGGTGCGGGACCGGGGTGAGGTGCTGGCTCCGGAGGAATTGAAGAAGCGGCGTGTTGAGCTGCAGCAGGAGGCGGTTGATGAGTGGCAGCTGCGGCTGGTTCGGCCTAGGGCGGGCATCCGCACCATTGAAGCTATCCAACCTAGTCTTCACGAATGGATTGGAAGGGATTTTGGGGTCCTAACATTCAGGCTCACGCAGTTGCTGTCAGGGCATGGCTGCTTTGGCAAGTACCTGCACCAACAAGCCAAAAGGGAGCCGACCCCGGGATGTCATGAGTGCGGAGCACATGAAGACTCCGCCCAGCACACGTTGGCGGAGTGCCCGGTCTGGGCTGTAGAAAGAGAGGAAGTAATTGCCCGTACTGGGCAAGATTTGTCGCTGCCGGCCGTAGTGCAAGCTATGCTCTCCGGCGAAGAGGTGTGGCAGACAATGCTAGAATTCTCAGAATACGTCATGGCCGGGAAAGAGGCGGCGGAGCGCGAGCGGGAGATTCAGGCCGAGGCTGACCCTATGCGCCGACGTAGAATGAGACGCAGGCGTGCTGTGCACGACAGACGCTTGCCACCTTAGCATAGACCTCCGGGTGTCAGATACGGGGGCGTCTGACATCCATAGGAAAGAGGTCCTCGGGTAGGAGGCGTGAGAAGTGTTCGGATACGCACTTAATGGAGGTTTTACTTGTGATGGGTCCTGATGGACTGTTGCTGGCGGAGTTGTGGATGAGTGACGCCGCGTGCCCGTAACTCCGCCCTAAGGCACCGAGGCGACAGACAGGGGTTTTAGTGGGTAGACCGGATTCTCGTGGGAGTCCCACATAACCACCCGGGTGTCCCCGCACCCGGGTGGTATGCGTAATGCATTTCCCCTGTATATAAAAAAAAAAAAAAAAAAAAAAAAGGTTGGGGTCCAAGGGGTGCTACGGACAGGAAACCTCCCAGAGTGCCAGGTCCCTTCTCATTCCTCTTGATCCGGTTGATCTGGGGGTAAGGGAAGGGCTCCTGGACGGTGCACCCCGGGGGCAACGGTAAGTAATCTCTTGGTTTCCAAGTTATTGCTTATCGGTGCTGCCAATGTCCTGTCACGGGGGGGAGGCCTTTTGGCCTGACGGCTTTGAATGGTAATGTTTGAAAGGTATGTTTTGAGAGAGACTAATGACTGAATGGAATGTTTAAATGTTTTCGGGCCGTATAGTATTGATGGTTGGTTGGTAGTCTCTAATGAGACTATGTAGGGGAGTCTACGCCAGCTCGCCTTGAATCCCGCATCCCGCAGCACTTTCCCAACGATCCCCATCTTTGGCGGTATGGGGTACGGGTAGTGTTTGTGGCGCGGAGGGCTTGCCTTCATTGGCCGGCCCGCGGGAAGGAAAACCCTTTAACACCCGACAGCGAAGTCGTTAAAACCTCTAGATATCAGGTGCCCTCTAGAGTACATAGCCCACTGCGTTTCGGGATGAGCGTTACCCGCCAGTGAATTATATATCGTCTCATACTCGTGGGAATTTTATGGAAAATTTAAATAAAAACAAAAATCGTAATGAAGAAGAAACAAGTTTAAGGCAGAAAGGTGGGAATCCGCCACAACGAGACCGGAAAGGTCGGTTCGTCCGCGACACGGCAAATGAATCGCAGGAGCCAACGGCAGCGGTGTCCCCAAGAACAGTGTCCTCTTTGGGGAATGGGGAACCAGTAGTTTTTGCAAGGGCAGAGACCCGAAGATCGCTCCCGGATCTAAGAGTGCCTCTCACCCGTTGTGACGGGGAGCAAGGGTCCACAATTTCAGCTCCTCCGTCAAAAACAAGAGAAATGGTCGCTAGTCTGGGTGCCAAAGGGGTGGACATAGAGTCTGATGCAGGGAGTCTTGTATCTGCGTCAGCTTTTGACGACTCCGTCCTCCAACTCGGAGGCGATCACGTAGAGTCGGACACGGCGATGAGCTGTTACGAGTCTGTCAGTGATGATAGGCGTTTTAGGCGTTTCTGGCGGAAACGTGGCCTCAGTGACTCGGGTTCTGACTCTGAGGAGGCCACTGAGAATAAGAAGCAGTCCACGAGCCAATCAAAGAGAGGTCGCGGTCGTCCTCCTTCCACTGGGCATTACGTTGGACTTGCCAAAGCCAAAGAGGAGTATAACCGCGCCATGAGAGAGGAAATGCGTTTGAGGGCAGAAGAAGAAGTGGCTGGCATAAAGCTGCCCTTTTCTACTCGTAGTCAGTCGGGCGGCCTAAGTTCTAGTTCGGTCCTGCCCTGTGCACAAGACAATCTTTCTGCGGCTGCGCTCTCTCAGCGAGTGCAGACAAGCCTGGATGCAATATCCTTGGTTGCCAAAAACTCCAGCAATTTGAAAGGCACCTTTGTAAAGGCCCTGAAGGAGGCGGCAGTGTCAATCAAAGAGACATTTGAGTGCCTTTTGGAGCGCTCTACTTCAGAGGAGACGAGGCGTCTGCAGGCGCAAAACGAAAGCCTGCGCGCTCAATTAACTGAACTCAAGGCTGAAATGGCTCAGCTGAGAGCAGACTTTCGGGACCAATTCAAGGTTCCAGTTCCGGTCTCGGCTCCGTTAAAACCAACGGAGAATACACAGTCAACTAGCAGCTCTAGCAAGGAGGATACAGGTACAGGGTCTCTCAATTTGGAAAACATGATGTGTGTGATGACCAAAAAGATTGGGCTGATGTTGGACGCGAGGCTGGGAGCCTTAGAGTTAGAGGGCAGGCTACTGCCAGCCCAACCGATGCGGCCCCCGCTGGCTGCCGACTTGAGGCGTCAAAATGAGAGGGTCACTTACCATACCCAGGAGCTTGAACTCGCTCCCGAGCCGGCTCCAAAACGAGGTCCTCCAAATTTGACGGTAGAACCTAAAAAGGGGCAAAAGAAGAGAAAGAATAGGAATAAGGCCACCCTTGCAGCAGCTGAAGCCGCCGCGGCTTGCGCACGCTCATCATCTGTTCCTCGGTCTCTGCCTTCAGCCCCCTTGGCCATGGATAAAGCATGGAATAAGGCAGTTGGAGGGAAGAAAAATAACAAGACGGTTAATTCTCGCTCTGCTATTCAATCGCAGCAGGGGAATGATGTGCAAGTTCAACACCAGGGGCAGGCTCCACCACGGTCGCAAAGACAAGAGGCTCGCAAACTGCGACCGCCCCGATCCTCTGCTGTGGTTTTGTCCTTACAACCGGAGGCTGAAGAGCAGGGAATCAGTTATAAGGATGTGTTAGCTACAGCTAAAGCAAAAGTAGATTTGGCGGATCTAGATATACAGTCGATCCGTTTTAAAGTTGCAGCTACAGGCGCCAGACTCCTGGAGATACCGGGGGCCTCCAGTGGGCCTAAGGCGGACAAACTCGCTGAAAAACTTTGTCAGCTGTTCAAATCCGAGATGGTCAAGGTGTCACGGCCTACAAAATGCGTGGAATTGCGAGTATCTGGCCTGGATGACTCAGTGTCTGTGGAGGACATCGCTGCGGCGATTGCGCAGGCCGGCGGTTGTGCGGTCCAGGAGGTCAGAGTGGGAGAAATTAAATCGGACCCCTGGAGCCTAGGTTCTGCGTGGGTTCGTTGTCCAGTCGCTGCGGCCAAAAAAGTGGCTGGAAAGGAGAGACTGCTGGTGGGCTGGGTGTCGGCGCAAGTCAAGTTGCTGGAAGCGCGCGCCCAAAGATGTTACCGGTGCTTGGAGTCGGGCCATGTTAGGGCGCAGTGTCCTTCTGAAATTGACAGGTCCGGTCTGTGCTACCGTTGTGGCCAGCCAGGTCACAAGGCGAGAGATTGCTCGGCGACGCCACACTGCACTGTCTGTGCAGTGCTGGGAAAAGACGCGAATCATAGGACAGGAAGCAAGAGCTGTACTGCCCCACCCAAGAGACCGAAGACAAAGGCTGGCGATGGCTCCCGGGCCTCCTCGCAGCCTGTCCGCTCGTCCACTTCGACTGTGGACGGGACTCAGGGGGTTGCTGGTATGGATACAAATTAATATGGCCATCAAATTTCTTCAGACGAATCTTAACCACTGCGTTAGGGCTCAGGACCTCTTTTTCCAGAGTATGGCGCAGTGGTCAATAAATATAGCAGTGGTAGCGGAGCCATACTCTGTTTCTGCTCAAGCGGGATGGGTTGGGGACCTGGATAAAACTGTGGCCCTGGTGTCGCGGGGCACTGCTGGCTCCCCACCTTTTCAAGGCGTCATAAAGGGTCATGGTTTTGTGGCGGCAACCTGCGGAAACATTGCAGTTGTTGGCGTCTACTTCTCTCCCAACGATAGTTTGGCGGATTTTGAACAGTTTCTCGTAACAGTGGGTGCTATTGTTAGGCAGTTGCACCCTACGCCTGTTTTAGTAGCCGGAGATTTCAATGCAAAGTCTAGGGCTTGGGGGTGTCCAGCAACGAATCCGAAAGGCGCAACTCTGGAGGAGTGGGCGGTCGCCACTGGCTTGGTGGTCATTAACCGGGGTTCAGAAAATACGTGCGTGCGGCAACAGGGTGGATCTATCGTGGACATTACATTTTCGAGTGCCTCCCTGGCGCGCCGTATTCAGGGCTGGGAGGTCATGGTGGGAGTGGAGACGCTGTCAGATCACCGGTACATTCGGTTTGATATTGACCCACTCATCTCAAACAACGCAAGGCTGAATGGCCCAGTCAGGACTGGCCCCAGGTGGGCGTTCACCAAACTTGACCGGGAACTTTTGAAAGAGGCAGCGATCATAGAGACGTGGCTGCCTGTCCCAGATGAAGCTGTGGTGGTAGAGTCCGAAGCGTCCCAAATCCGGGAGGCCATGGTGCGAATTTGTGATGTGGCGATGCCTCGGGCCAAGTCTCTACCGCATAGACGATGCGTGTACTGGTGGACATCCGAGCTCGCGCAAATACGCAGCTCCTGTGTAGCTGCACGGCGTCGGTATATGCGTCAAAGAAGGCGCAGGCAGCGAGATGAAAACGAGGAACGCCGTTTATATGAGGCCTACAAGACGTCCAAACAGGAGTTTTCTGTGGCTATCGGACATGCAATTGAGGCGAGTCGTGCTGAATTCCTGGAGACCTTAAATAATGATCCGTGGGGAAGACCCTACAAACTCATCCGGAACAAGTTGCGCCCCTGGGCGCCTCCGCTGACTCAAACACTTCAGCCGGAGCTTGTAACGCGCGTAGTTGCTGGGCTATTCCCTGAAAGGGGACCTCACCAGCCGCCTATCATGGCACCGCCAACGGTGGGGCTAAGAGAGGAGGATATCGTTCCACCTGTTCTTCCCGAAGAGCTGGCCGTGGCGGTTTACCGGCTGCGTGGCAAGAACACGGCCCCAGGGCCTGACGGCATTCCGGGCCGTGCATGGGTCTTGGCTATGGAAGCGTTGGAACCGAGGCTGCTGCGTCTTTTGACCGCTTGCCTGGAACAGGGTTGCTTCCCGAAGGAGTGGAAGTCTGGGAAGTTAGTGCTGCTCAGAAAGGAGGGACGACCGATGGACTCTCCGTCTGGTTACCGGCCGATAGTTTTGCTGGATGAGGTGGGCAAGCTCTTTGAGCGAATAATCGCTGCACGCCTCATCAAGCACATGGAAAGAGAGGGGCCGGACTTGGCCGACTGCCAATTTGGGTTCCGCAGGAACCGGTCAACTGTCGATGCAATTCTACGGGTCAAATCAATGGCACACGAGGCTGTGACGCAGGGAAATGTCCTCTTGGCGGTGTCATTGGACATCGCTAATGCTTTCAACACCCTGCCCTGGAACACAATAAAGGAATCGTTGCGATACCATCAAGTACCCCTTCACTTGTTCCGCATCATTGAAGCTTATCTCAGTGAGAGGTTCGTCACCTGGCCTGGGCAGCAGGTATGGGGGGAGAGGGCAATGTCCTGTGGGGTCCCGCAGGGGTCGGTCTTGGGTCCACTCTTGTGGAATATAGGCTACAACTGGGTTCTAAGGGGGGAAAACTTGCGTGGAGTCAACGTCATCTGCTACGCCGATGATACGCTTGTGACGGCCAAGGGTCCCAATTACCGTGATGCAGCCATATTAGCTACAGCGGCAGTTGCCCATTGCGTGGGCAAGATCAGAAGTCTGGGCCTCGAGGTGGCTCTAGCGAAGTCCGAAGCCATATGTTTCTATGGTCCACGGAAAGCTCCCCCAGCTGGGGTGGCTATAGTGGTGGGAGGAGTCCCGATTGCCGTCATGCCATCACTGCTCTACCTTGGTGTCGTGCTTGACAGCAAGTGGAATTTCTGTGCGCATTTTGAGCGCCTGGCACCCAAGTTGTTGCGCGCTGCATCTGCCCTTGGGCGTATACTGCCAAACCTGGGAGGGCCCAAGGCTTCATGCCGCCGCCTCTACATGGGCGTGGTGCGATCGATGGCACTCTATGGGGCCCCAGTTTGGGCAAATGCTCTTAATAGACAGAATATCGCTCGGTTACGCCGACCGCAGAGAGCAATAGCTGTAAGGGTTATAAGAGGATACCGTACGATAAGCACGGAGGCCGCGTGCGTTCTAGCCTGCTCTCTGCCTTGGGACTTGGACGCGAAGGTCCTCGCGACCCTATACCTGTGGCGCGGGGAGGTGCGGGACCGGGGTGAGGTGCTGGCTCCGGAGGAATTGAAGAAGCGGCGTGTTGAGCTGCAGCAGGAGGCGGTTGATGAGTGGCAGCTGCGGCTGGTTCGGCCTAGGGCGGGCATCCGCACCATTGAAGCTATCCAACCTAGTCTTCACGAATGGATTGGAAGGGATTTTGGGGTCCTAACATTCAGGCTCACGCAGGTGCTGTCAGGGCATGGCTGCTTTGGCAAGTACCTGCACCAACAAGCCAAAAGGGAGCCGACCCCGGGATGTCATGAGTGCGGAGCACATGAAGACTCCGCCCAGCACACGTTGGCGGAGTGCCCGGTCTGGGCTGTAGAAAGAGAGGAAGTAATTGCCCGTACTGGGCAAGATTTGTCGCTGCCGGCCGTAGTGCAAGCTATGCTCTCCGGCGAAGAGGTGTGGCAGACAATGCTAGAATTCTCAGAATACGTCATGGCCGGGAAAGAGGCGGCGGAGCGCGAGCGGGAGATTCAGGCCGAGGCTGACCCTATGCGCCGACGTAGAATGAGACGCAGGCGTGCTGTGCACGACAGACGCTTGCCACCTTAGCATAGACCTCCGGGTGTCAGATACGGGGGCGTCTGACATCCATAGGAAAGAGGTCCTCGGGTAGGAGGCGTGAGAAGTGTTCGGATACGCACTTAATGGAGGTTTTACTTGTGATGGGTCCTGATGGACTGTTGCTGGCGGAGTTGTGGATGAGTGACGCCGCGTGCCCGTAACTCCGCCCTAAGGCACCGAGGCGACAGACAGGGGTTTTAGTGGGTAGACCGGATTCTCGTGGGAGTCCCACATAACCACCCGGGTGTCCCCGCGCCCGGGTGGTATGCGTAATGCATTTCCCCTGTATAAAAAAAAAAAAAAAAAAAAAAAAAAAAAAAAAAAAGGTTAGGTTAGGTTGGGGTGCTACGGACAGGAAACCTCCAAGTGGGCCAGGTCCCTTCTCATTCCTCTTGATCCGAGTGATCTGGGGGTAAGGGAAGGGTACCTGGACGGTGCGCCCCGGGGGCAACGGTAAGTAATTTCTTGGTTTTTCAAGTTATTGCTTACCGGTGCTGCCAATGTCCTGTCGTGGGGGGGGGGGGGTCTCTCCACAGGTTCTCTGTCCAGCAGAGGTCCTTGTGGATGAGTCCGGGGGGTGGGTAAACCTCTTTAGAGGGACCGTTTTCGGTCAAGTAGGTGGCGGTGGCCGGCAAGGCTGCTATGGGTTTGGCGGTCTTTTTGGGCTGTCCAGGCCAAATTTGGGTCTTACCTCTTTTGAGGACTTTTGTCGACTTATTGGTCTGGGGGGACTGGGTGGTCTTTGGGCCGTCCAAAATGAGGGGGGTCGCTCCAGAAATGGTTGTGACGGGTGCGGCGCTGTGCCAAGCGCATTCGACATATAGTCGACGCCGGACCAACCGTTGCTCGTGTCGGGGTCGTAGTCATGTTTTGCGGCTTCGGACAAGCACCGGGGGCCTTGCCTTAATCGGCTGGGCTGCGAGGAAGAAAACCTCAATAAAAAATCACTCCTAATCCTAAGCGGCGGAGCACCGCGAGAGGATGCATGGCTGAAGTGGAGTCAGTCGCTAGTGCTTCCCCCGTTAGTGTAACGGCCGACACTCTAACGGGATACGCTAAGGCTTATCCAGGTGCAGGGGGCACCGCTTGGATGGACCACTTATATCCCCCATACTCGTGGGAACTGTATGGAAACTAAAAACTTAAAAATCAAATTTAAAAGCGTAGAAGGGAAGCCCAAAATAAAGGGCACAAAGGTAGAAAAGCGCAGCCGGAAATTGAAGGAGAGCGGCGCTGAAAAAATGGCGGAAAGCGTGGCAGATATGCTCGCAAGTGCTGACGAGAGTGACCAGTCAGACTGCACTCTAAGAACGGTCAGGTCGAGGTCGAACTCGAGCTCCTCTGCAGGGACCAATAAGCGGAGATTTTGGGCCGATGTTGGCGCAAAAAGAGCCAGTGGAGGGGCAAACGAGCCTCTGTTAGATGACTGGGATGCATTGGGCTCCCCTGAGCCAGAAGGTCAAGAGGAAGAGATCAAGCGCTCAAGGGGACGTCCACCTACGACAGGCCAATACGTTGGCCTTGCAGCGGCAAAGAGAGCGCTCAATGAGGCCAAACGAGAGGCTCTCGAGATTGAGGCGGAGATGGACATTGCAAGCCAGGCAAAAGTGGCAAGACGACTGCGGGACACGCGATTTTCAAAATCACCCTCAGTCAGTGAAGACGTGAATGAGAAGTCTGCAGTAGACCTCTCCAAGTCGGTGGCGGACCACGTGAAGATTATCGAGAACGTGGCCTCATCATCAAAAAATCTGAAGGGAACCTATGTGCGGGCCCTTAAACAGGCGGCAGAAACTATCGCGAAAGCGTTTGATAGTTTAAGCGAGCGCACGATCTCAGACGAGACTCGCCAACTGCAGGCGGCGAATAGTCGCCTGCAAGCGGAGATGGCCAGCCTCCGCGGGGAACTGGCCCAACTTAAGGCAGAAGTAGAGCGAGGGAGGCGGAGGGAGAGTCCTGTGCGGGAGGTTCTGCCCTCCGGACCAGGCGAGGACGCAGACATGCCAGACACGATGACGTTGGATACGCTGCCGGCCCCGAAAGAAAAGTTGCCGTCGCGCATTAGCCAAACTTCGATCGACCTGACGCCCGCTCTCTTGGACGAGGAAGTAAGGCGTGCAGTGGCTCTCCAGGTGGGAGCGATTGTAAGCGCACGTCTGGACGGACTAGAAGCCGAGGGTCGTTTGCTGCCGGCTAAGCAATTGCGACCGGCATTGGCAGCAGACAATAAGAAGCAGGCTGCAGCATCCACAGCTTCTTCTGCGGCGAGAGCAACTGCTGGCCCCAGTGGGAAAAAAGTGATAGATGCCACCAAAAAGCCACAGTCTGCTCCAGCTCCTGGAGCTACAAAAAAGGCCAACAAAACGGCTAAAAAGAAGGGAGGTGGGACTTCAAACCAGTCAGCAAAGGAGTCCCCCACACCCCGTTCGCTGCCTCCTGTCCCCGCCACCATGAAAGAGGGCTGGAATGTGGTTGCGAGCAAGGGAAACAAGCGGAAGACGGCACAGCGTGTGGCCCCGCCGCAGCAAACAGAAAAAGCAAAAGCCGCAAAGCTGAAAGCACCACGATCTGCAGCCGTCGTACTTACCCTACAACCGGAAGCTGCAAAAAAAGGCGTCACATACAAAGATGTGATTGCGGAGGCTAGGACCAAGGTTCAACTAACAGACATGGACATCCCTGGGGGACTGCGCTTCCGGCGAGCGGCTACCGGAGCGTGCATTCTTGAGGTCCCTGGAGCATCTAGCGGGGAAAAGGCTGACAAACTAGCTGAAGCGATCCAACAGCAGATTGGCGCGGAGAAGGTACGGGTGTCTAGGCCAACTAAAACCGTTGACATTCGCGTCACTGGCTTGGACGAGTCGGTGTCCGCAGAAGAGGTGGTCGCGGCGGTGACACGAACTGGAGAATGTACCGTTGACATGGTGAAGGCCGGAGAAATACGCCAGGGTTTCTCAGGGCTTGGAACAGTGTGGGTTCAATGTCCCATCGCGGCTGCAAAGAAGATAGTGGCTGGGGGTCGCCTACTGGTAGGATGGGTCTCTGCGCAAGTGAAGCTGCTAGAGAAGAGGCCTTTACGATGCTTCCGGTGCTTTAGAAATGGGCATGTAAGGGCGCAATGTCAGGCGGAAACGGACCGATCTGAAAGCTGTTTCCAGTGTGGCAAAGAGGGTCACAAAGCGGCACAATGCACTGCGGCGCCACACTGTGCCGAGTGTGCGGCAGCCGGCAAGCCGTCGGAGCACAGAATAAGCAGCAAGGCGTGCACTGCGCCCAAAACTGCCGGAAAAAGTAGGAAGACCAAAGCTGCTGATGGCCTCCAGGCCCCCTCGCAGCCGGTCAAATCGCCCGCCATGGAACAGGTCGCGACGGAGGTGGTTCAAAATATGGCCGTC
Source organism: Cydia splendana (assembly GCF_910591565.1). Classification (NCBI taxonomy): domain Eukaryota; kingdom Metazoa; phylum Arthropoda; class Insecta; order Lepidoptera; family Tortricidae; genus Cydia; species Cydia splendana. The sequence continues at coordinate 27,383 of NC_085967.1, read as the reverse complement.
GATTAAATGGCGACCATCGAATTTTTACAGGGGAACCTCAACCACGATGCCAAGGCCCAGGACCTCTTCCACCAGAGCATGGCACAGTGGTCGATCAACATTGGGATAGTAGCGGAGCCCTATAAAGTCCCCGACAGAATCGACTGGGCCGGGGATCTGGACGGAACCGTGGCCATAACTACGCGGAGCGCCGCCGGCTCCAATCCATTCAAGAGCGTTATAAAAGGTCACGGCTGCGTCGCAGCGGTCTGTGGGGATTTGGCGGTAGTCGGAGTATACTTCTCTCCAAACAAAACTCTGGCTGAATTTGAGAGCTTCCTTGTTGAGGTCGGTGCTCTTGTTGGTCGGCTACATCCCACCCCGGTCATCGTGGCTGGCGATTTTAACGCAAAACATGCAGCGTGGGGATCCCCAGTGACGGATCCACGGGGACGCACTCTTTTGGAGTGGGCAATTGCCGCTAACCTGGCAGTCGCAAATAAAGGAACGGCAAACACGTGCGTGCGCCAAGGGGGTGGCTCTATTGTAGACATCACGTTTACGAACGCTGCCCTGGCACGCCGTGTTCAGGGATGGGAGGTCCTGGTGGATGTCGAGACCCTGTCAGATCACCGTTACATCCGGTTCGGTGTCTCTGCACTCCCTAGGCTCTCTCTCCCAAGACGGAATGACCCGGTCCAAAACTGCCCACGCTGGGTACTCAAAAAACTCGACCGAGAAGCCCTAGAGTTGGCGGCCATGGTACAAACATGGACAACAGAACCGGAAGAGTTGGTTGATGTCGAGGCGGAAGCTGAATGGTTCCGCAACTGCATGATGGAGGTCTGCGACGCGGCCATGCCTCGAGCCAAGGCCTTCTCTCCCCGACGCTCCGTGTACTGGTGGTCTCCAGATCTTGCGCAGTTGCGCGAGGAGTGCGTGCTCACGAGACGTCAGTACACGCGACAACGGAGTCGACAGTACAGAGACGAAGAAACAGAAGCGGCCCTGTACACAAAATATAAGGAGGCAAAAGTGGCACTAAAAGCCGCCATCGCACAAGCCATAGACCGGTCACGAGAGGAGTTTCTGGAGACTCTGAACAGGGATCCATGGGGGAGGCCTTACAAGCTTGTTAGGCAGAAGCTTCGGCCTTGGGCACCCCCGCTGACACAGAGTCTCCAACCTCAGCTGCTGGACGACGTAGTTGCGGCTCTATTTCCGCACAGGCCTCGGCAAGGTCCACCGCCCATGGCTCCACCTAGGGCAGCTGAGAGGCAGCGAGAAGCAGAAATGCAGACGCCCCCTGTCACCGACGGTGAGCTGGGAGCAGCGGTTCTGAGACTACGGGCCAAAAACACAGCACCCGGATTGGACGGGATCCCAGGTCGAGCCTGGGTCCTGGCCATGGAGGCCCTTGAGCCAAGGCTACGTCGGTTTTTCAGTGCATGTCTCGAGCAGGGTCGCTTTCCTGACTCCTGGAAAATTGGTCGGTTGGTACTCTTGAGGAAAGAAGGTCGTCCTGCGGATTCACCGTCGGCCTACCGGCCCATCGTGTTGCTTGATGAGGTGGGCAAGCTCTTTGAGCGGATTATTGCGAACCGTCTTATCAAGCACTTAATGACGGAAGGGCCGGACCTGGCTGATTGCCAGTACGGATTCCGCAGGGGTCGCTCAACAGTCCACGCGATCTTGCGGGTAAAGAAACTGGCGGAGGATGCAGTGTCCCAGGGTGAGGTCGTCTTGGCAGTGTCATTAGACATTGCCAACGCCTTTAACACTCTCCCCTGGGATTGCATAAATGAGGCGCTGTTATACCACCAAGTGCCCCACCATCTCAGCCGAATAGTGAAGGCCTACCTGCTGCGGCGGTTCGTTGCCTTCCCCGGGCAGCATGAGTGGGGGCGTCGGGAAATGGTGTGTGGTGTTCCACAGGGGTCAGTGTTGGGGCCACTCCTGTGGAACATCGGATATGATTGGGTGTTACGGGGAGCACTTCTGCGCGGGGTCGACCTGGTGTGTTACGCCGACGACACACTTGTGACGGCGCGGGGGGCCTCATTCAGAGAAGCCGCTATTCTAGCCACGGCGGCCGTAGCCCATACAGTAGACAAAATAAGACGGCTAGGTCTAGAGGTCGCCTTGAACAAATCGGAGGCTATCTGCTTTCACGGGCCCAGGAGGATGCCTCCGCCCGGGGCTCATATAATCGTGGGAGGCGTGCAGATTGCCATCAAGCCTACCATGCGGTATTTGGGCATCACCCTAGACAGCCGTTGGTCTTTTCAGGCCCACTTCGAGCGGCTGACTCCGAAGCTGCTGGGTGCGGCTGGTGCGCTCGGACGCCTGCTCCCGAATATAGGGGGGCCGAAAAGTTCATGCCGGCGTCTGTACTCGGGAGTCGTACGCTCCATAGCCCTGTACGGAGCCCCAGTCTGGGCTGGCGGTCTTACTGGCAAGAACGTCACCCAAATGCGCCAAGCGCAACGGGTGATGGCAATAAGATCTATACGGGGCTACGGGACAATTTCCGGCGAAGCTGCATGCGTGCTGGCTGGATCCCTGCCATGGGACTTGGACGCGAGAGCCCTTGCGTCAGTTTTCTTCTGGCGCGAGGAGGCGCGGGCCCGGGATTTCTGGCCAGCACCGCGCGAGATTGAGGCCAAACGAGAAGAGCTCTCTCGCGAGGCAATTGAAGAGTGGGTGAACCGGCTCGAGCGACCAAGTGCGGGAGTCCGGACAATTGCGGCGATCCGACCGGTCATGTCCCAGTGGCTAGAACGACCGCACGGTGCTCTCACCTTCCGGCTTGTGCAGATTCTCTCGGGGCATGGCTGCTTCGGGAGATATCTGCACAAAATTGCCGGCAGAGAACCAACGGAGGAGTGCCACGAATGTGGCGCAGCAATCGACACCGCACAACACACACTGGAGGAGTGCCCAGTGTGGGGGCCGGAGCGAGACGACCTGATTGCAAAAGTGGGGCCGGACCTGTCACTGCCGGCCGTGGTCAAGGCCATGGTAGACAGCGAAGGTTCATGGCAAGCGGTTAAGACCTTCTGCGAAGACGTTCTTCAGCAGAAGGAAATGGCGGAACGCGCCAGAGAGTCCGACCCAATGGCTGACCAACGGCGCCGCAAGCGTGCTCGACGCAGACGGCTCGCACATGACCGCCGCCTGCCTCCGTAGGTTGACCGCAGGATGACAGGCACGGGGACGCCTGTCATCCGTCACACACGTGGTCCCTGAGAGGGTGACCGTACTGGATACGGTCCACAGAAACGAGACCATCAAGGGCCTCCGGAGGCGATGGTCCGCCAACACGGACCGGTGCTGGTGGTGCTGTAGAAGTAAAGCGCGAGCGTTCCTACAGCCCACCGTTACAGCACAATGGCGGCAGACGGGGGGGTTGTTTAGTGGGTAGACTTGGGTCTCATTAGCCCAAGGAGTCCCACATAACCACTCGGGTCCGTCCCTGCACCCGAGTGGTATGCGTAATTGCATTTTTCCCCTCCTCAACAAAAAAAAAAAAAAAAAAAGGTTAGGTTAGGTTAGGTTAGGTTAGGTTAGGTTAGGTTAGGTTAGGTTAATTCGGGGGGATGCCGTGGTGACATGCTCGCGACCCCATTGCATCCCCCTATAACGGCATAGACGGAAACGCCGCAGGGGTTTTAGTGGGTATTCTCCTCCCCTCCCTCTGACTAGCAGAGGGAGTTACGGGAGGAGCGAGTCCCACATATCACCCCCCCAATGGGCGTCCCCAGCCCGGGGGTGAATGCATAAACGCATTTCCCCTGCGACAAAAAAAAAAAAAAAAAAAAGGTTAGGTTAGGTTTTTTTTTTTTTTTTTTTTTTTTTTTTTTTTTTTTTTTTTTAATACTTCTACCTCCAACATGATCGGAGCCTACTGTGAGCGGTTTTCTCTTGCATACCAGTTCTCGCATTTTTGCTTCTCGCACTTTCATTCTACATACTATTCTTTCTTACATTCATCATCTTTCACTCTTTGTGGTTGGGACTACCACCTATTTGTTTTCTATGTTCTACTTTGCTACTTTTATTTATTTATTTTCATTTCAACACGGGGAAATAAACTTTACACGTTGTTTTTTATTATTCCAGTTTTACAATTTTACATTTTAGATTCTTAAGTACTTTTACATTTCTTATAGCTATATTTTTTTTTTTTTTTTCTACTTTTGTATATGTATATTTACTTAATATATACCTATTATATATTTTGTAATATACCATTTCTCATTCTGTTTTGTTTTTCATTCTTACTCTTTTTACAATTTTCTGGCAGTAACTTAAGAATACGTCTCTAGTGTGTTCATTTTCAACCAAACTGTGCAAATTTTGTTTATTTACTTCTATATTCATTTTTTGTTCCAAGTCGAACCTTTGCCGACCGTAGATGGGGCACTCCAGGATGAGATGGTCTATGGTTTCATTCGAGTTTGGCTCACATGCGCATGAAGGACTCTCCTTGCACTTGAAGCGATTCAAGTATGAGGAGAATCCCCCATGCCCAGTGAACAGCTGTGTGAGTGTACTGTCCATGACAAGTTTTCGGGTTACTTTACGTGCTGTGATTGCGTCAGGGAAGAAGAGTTTGGTAACCGAGGCCGTTTCTTCTGTCTTATACCTATCGTCCCATTTTTGGAGGGTCTCTGTCCTGATGGTACGTTTCATAAAAGAAACCGGGCATTGATCATAGTCCGCCTTCTTTTTGGACTTTAGTGCTGCCTCCTTTGCAAGGCAATCTGCCCTCTCATTTCCTTCCAGCCCTATATGTGCTTTGATCCAGAACAGGGATACTTCCTTGTTCTGGAGTTTACAATCCTGGAGATTTTTTCTTATGACTACTGCTAGTGGGTGGGGAGAGTTGGGGTTTATTATTGTTTCCAGGGCCGCTCTAGAGTCGCTATAAATTCCGAATGCGGTCTCATTTTGTTTCAATGCAACTTCTGATGCTTTGTGCAAAGCGAGGAGTTCGGCTTGGTATACGGTACAGTACGGTGATAGTGCAAGTTTGTGGGTTTTGGTCTCTGCAGTACTGTTCCATACAGACACAGCTGCTCCGACTTTACCCTCAATCTTGCTACCGTCGGTAAATAGGCGCACTGCGTAGTTATTATGCAGTGCGTATTGATGCTCGTCTCCCAAGATGCCGAACTCCAGCCCCATCTGGTTTGCTGGATGCGGGGCTTGTATCTTTGGGGTCATCTTTTCCACTTCCCTACCTCCCAGTGCTGCAGGTTAGGTTAGGTTAGGTTAGGTTAGGTTAGGTTAGGTTAGGTTAGGTTAGGTTAGGTTAGGTTTTTTTTTTTTTTTTTTAGTGAAAGCTGTGAATAGTTCCAATGGCCCTCGCAAGGGATACGGGCGACCGTTGGACTTTTACTGAATGTTTAGGTTCCCGCTATTGATACGGGTAACCTTAAATCAATGCTATTTATAACTGTTAATAAGAATTGTAGTCAATGTTATTTTTTTTTTTACTATTAAGAAGTATATTACATTTATTATAAATACTATTATGAATTAAGCAAGCATATTACTTTACTGTTGTACATTTTTAAAATTTACGTATTATTAAACTTTTTTAGTGTGTTTACTATGTGATTGATATGATTTTTAAACGAGTCAATTGTTGTTTCTTTATTTATTATCTGTTCTATATTATATGGTTCTATGTTGTTAATGTTGCAGAGTATTTCATGTTCTATACGCGATTTCTGGTACCTCGGGCAGTGTTCCAGGAGATGTCTTATGGTTTGCGGAGTGACGTCGTCACATGGGCACTCGTTGGAGTCTATGATATGAAATCTTTTTAAATATGTTTTATTAAACCCATGACCAGTGAGCATTTGGGTCATTTCAAAGGTAAGATCAAAATATTGTCTAAATGTATTTATATGTTCTAGGGTGGGTAGCCATTGTTTTAAGTGTGCTCCGGTTGTGCTGGTTTGATATGTTCTGTCTGTATTTTTGGCTGTATCCATTCGAAGGTTTCGTTTATGATATGACAAGGGGAATTTCGCATAATCTGGAATTTTATGTTGGGAAGCTGCGGCTTTGGCAGTCATGTCTGCCTCCTCGTTACCGAGGAGGCCAGCATGCGCCTTAATCCAGCAGAACTGAATGGTTCGTCCCTGCTCTCTGATGGCTACAATGCTCTTGTGTGCGCTATTTATTGTTGCGTTAGTGCTGTTTCGGTTAGATAATTCATGCAACGCGGCCTTTGAGTCTGAAAAGATGGTAGCTTGTTCCAGTCCCAGTACGTGACACATGTTGCATGCCTCTTCTATAGCCAAACACTCGGCCTGGAACACAGTGCAGCTGTTGTGCAGCTTAAGTTTTTTACGTTTACACCGACCATCTGGGTAGTGGATAATGACCGCGGCCCCCACCACTCCATCATGCTTGCTACCGTCTGTGTATATTCTGTGCATATCGGTGGAGTAGTAGGGTTCGAGGTCATTTAGGTTATTAATGTCTTGTAATTCTATAATTGGTCGCCGAGCAGGATGCAACAACTCAGTGACCGGTGCACGTTTGTCATAATGAATATCATTAGGCAGGTAATTAGTTAATTTCGTACGTTTAACCATTTCTGTAGACGCCACTTCTTTAACTTTTTCGGGTAGGGGTGTTAGTCCCGCCAACACAATTGAAGGCATCGTGGGAAGAGTTCTGAAGCCATGAAGTATTTTAATTGCAAACCCGCGTTGTAGTCTAAGAAGAGAATCGCAAACCTTTTTGTAATTGGTAGCTTGTCCCCAGATTTCGGCCGCATAGGTGATGATGGGCTCGATCACCTGCCTGTAGATAGTGTTTATGTTGGCAGCATGCACGCCCCAGGTAGGTTTCACAAATATACATAACCTTTTATAGATGGCTTGTGCCTTTTTTATAGTGTATTCTGAGTGTTGAATAAAATGTAGGTGCTGGTCTATAATGACTCCGAGGAGTTTAAACTGATTGTCGAAATGAATGTGTGTATTATTCATAAATATTTTCGCTGCTTTTGCCTTAGGTGTATACGTGATCATTTTAGTTTTCTCCGGCCCGAATTTTAATTTGTTGTTAATACCCCAATTGAATACAGTATCTAATAGACTATTGGCGTTCTCTTCTAATTCCTGTATATTATTACCAGAGCAGATCAGTAAGATATCGTCTGCATATGCCTGGATATGATTGTCGTTTGTCAGATTATGTTCCAATAGCGTGTCAACGATAGTGTTCCAGAAGATGGGTCCAAGGACTGAACCTTGGACACATCCCCTGGTTTGCACTTTCGTGACAGAGGCGTCTGAGTAGTTGAGTATTATCCTTCGATCAGTTAGGTAGCTTCGTATGATGCTAATTATATTATGGGGGCAATGTATATCTATCAGTCTTTTCAACAGTGCAGGCCACCAGGCATTATCAAAGGCGCCAGCAATGTCTAATGAGATAGCAACAACTAACTTATTGGCGTTTTTAAAGTCTTTGAGTTTATTAACTGCGCTATTGAGAGCGTCTGTGGTAGAGCGCTGCTGCTTAAATCCAAATTGTTTATCGCTACAAGCATTATTTGTCACCGTATAATATGTAAGACGTGATGCGATAAGTTTTTCTAAGATTTTGCCAAATACGTTTATTAATCCAATAGGCCGGTACGCAGATATTTCTGTATAGCAAACTTTGTTTGGTTTCGGTATTGTTTTAATATACGCCGTTTTCCAGCAAGTGGGAAAGTAATTAAGTGACAGGCATCTATTGTATAATTTAGTTGTGATTTCTGGGTAGCATTCTATGAAATGTTTACAGATGTCAGCTGTTAGGTTATCTGTGCCGGGTGCTTTTTTAGGGCTCATATACTTGACTATATCGGTTATTTCGTGTATTGTGAATGGTTGTTCGTTATTTTCTATTTCTGGTTGTATGTTATTATTATTATTGATTAAATTTCTTATTTGCAGGTGGTGTGGGCTGTCATCAGCTGCGGTGTCGTCGGGGAAAAACTTCTCAGCGAGGGTTTCGGCGGTGTTCAGGATCGACGTGGTATAAGTACCGTTATCTCTTTTCAAGGTTGCAGGCGACTGCGGTTGTGGCGCACTTTTTAATAGGCGATTTGTAACGGACCATACATCATCCTTGCCTTGACGATTGCAGAAGTCCCTGAAATGCTCCGATGATGTGGTTCGAATTTTATTAGCATATTCTCCTCTGGCTTCACTAAGTTCTTTTAGAATATGAGTGAGATCTTTATTGCTGCGTTTAAGATCACTTAGTCTGTGATGTAGGAATATCACTTTTTTCTTCATGGCAGACAGCTCCTGAGTCCACCAAGGAATCGTCTGATGAGGTGCTTTTAGTGTCAGAGTTGAGTCACAAGTCTTTTGGATTACGTTAGTCAAAGTCTTTATGAATTCATCTAGTCCTGCTGTGTCCAGTTCGTCGATATTTGTTACATGTAAGTTACTTCTTTCTATATTATCTTTTAATTTGGTTTTGAAATTGTCCCAGTTTGTTCGATCGGTATTATATTTGTATGTAGATGTTGACTTTTTCTTGCCGTTTCTTGTTTGTTTTAATTTAATTAAAAATTCGATTCCATGATGGTCCGAGGAGGGTATGAATTCATTATTTACTTTCCAGCTAAGGATGTTGTTAGCTGTATAAGGGGTTGCAAAGGTGAGATCAACTATAGAGTATCGCGTTTGGTCATGCGTGATAGTCTCATATGTAGGCTCATTACCTAAGTTACAATTTATTAGGTCAAAGTGGACAGCTAAATCGTACACAGCTTTTCCTCGATCATTATTTCTAGCTGATCCCCACGATGTATGCCATCCATTGAAATCCCCGCACACAATGTGCTCCCTATTTGCATTTTGTTGGAGGAATTGCTCCAGAAGCATCATCGTGCTCGAGGGATCCTCCCCAGGTTCAACATATATCGAGGAGACCAGCAGTTTTTTGTTATTATTTTCGGCGTGTGTTAATTCAACGACTACAAAATTTGTGGTAGCATATTGAGTAAGTCCGATATAGCTGCCAAACTTTTTCCTTACTGCAATGCACGCTTTCGTTCTTACATTATTGCCAGAGTGTTGATAGATATCATATCCATCAACACTGCTAACTAATGTTTTGTTGTTACCAACATAAGGTTCAGATACACAGATAACGTCGAACTCATTATCTCTAATACTTTGCAACATCTCTTGCATAGCGTTGTAACCTTTACCCAGATTACACTGCATTACTGATATGTGTTGGTTGCCTTTTGTGTTTCCTGCAGGGAGGCCCTTAGCAGTACCGGATTGACATTCTCGCTATCCGGTCCCACTTAATCCACTCCGGGCAATCTTGGCTAAATGCAGGATGGCTATGATCGCTGTTGTTTCCACGACAATTTGTGCAGCATAACTCCGAGGAAGTTTTAGGACAGCTGCGTGTGGCGTGTTCCTCTGCACAGCGCCCGCATTTAGTACTTACTGTGCAGTTGGCTGCGCGGTGACCGAAACCCATGCAGTTATAGCATTGTATGACTGGTGATTGGTCCATCACGGGGACCGATTGATAGCCTATTTTAACTTTCTGTTCAATCATCCGGTTATACAGCTGTGGACTAACTTCTACCACGACATTTCTTAGTAGGTCATTTCGCCCTTTAACACTGCGTATGTATCTTGCATGCCTGTCCTCTTCGCAAATGCCGTCCATTATTCTGGGGTTTTGTTTTATCAATGCGTCCACTATGCGTTCACATGCATTATCTTTGATTACGCCGATTAGTTTAACACAGGGATTGCGAAGTTGTGGGACTCCAACTGTAACCCCTGTGGTTTTTTCTTTAATGGCAGAGCTGAGTAAGACTCTGTCTTCCTCAGTCTCGCAATTTATAACAACTTTATTGGTCCTGGTGTGGCGCAGGCCCTTGATTCCTACGCCCAGCTCCACCAGGTCAACCTTCTTCTGAACCTCTTGCAATGCCTCCTTTCCTTCTTTGCGAGGGTCCAGTGACTCTAGTATTACTGCGTAACTAGTGTTCGCAGTGCTATTCTTGTTTCTTTCTCTGGTCGTTGTTTTAGGTGTGGCATATGCCTTCTGTGTCACGACAACGGGGGTCGCAGCCGAGGTCACAGCTCTATTTTGCGCTTTAGCAAGCGCTCGGGTCTTCTTTCTTGCGTTTTTACTGACGACCTCGACGAAATCCCCGCCATCGATTTCATTGTGTTCATTCTCTTCGTCTTCTTCTTCAGTTGGTCGCGTCAGTGCCGCCACTACCAGGTCATTTAGCCCTTTCTGTTCGTAAGTGAGCTTGTCGATTTCAGCACGGGCCGGGAGGTTTTGTAGGTGAGTTTTTATTTCCATCAGTTCGTGCTGTACGGCCTCTTTAATTATTTGAACCATTTCTGTTTTCTTTGGTAGGTCGTCCAATTTCTGGGAGATTCCATGCAGGGGGTCAGTGACTCCAATCCTGTTTGTCCTGCTGTATCCCTCCGCATCTTCACCCCTTGGAGGGACAGCTTCAGACAGTCTGGACTGGGTTCTTGTTTTAGATGGGCTTTTGGCCTCTTCGATCACCTGCCGGATCTCCCTTATTTTGGCCGGTTGCATGTCGTACTTAGAGACATGCTTCATTTGATCTAGAGCCTTTAATATTTCCTGTGAAGCTCTCGTGATAGCATTCTTATTTACCCTATTCACGCTCTTCTCTTCATTGACCGCTCTGTCAATGAGCTTGGCTAATTGGCCGACGACGGAGATCAACGTTTCAGTATCAGTGACTTCTGATGCATATGCGCCGAGCTCGACCTGGTCTTCAGGCTTGAGCTTTTTGGTGTTTTTCCCCTTTGTCTTGCCAGTTTGTGCCTGTGCTGCTTTGTTGGCCTGTGATTCCTGCAACGACTGTTGCGACTGCGGCAGCGGAAGGGATTGCGGCTGTGACTGCAGTCGTTGGAAAAAGGCAGCTAAATTATTCATGTACGTTTCGGTGTCAGGTTGTTCGGTTTGTGTCTCGGTTATATCCTTATTCGCATTGGGTGCAGGTGCAGTATCACGGCTGAGATGAATCGATTCCATCTCGCCAGAGCAGTCAATGTTGAATGCCACCGCTGGCCTGCGAGCGTCAGCAGGTTCTTTGTCAGGTATTCCCTCTCCGGCGCGTGCAACCGAGAAAGTGGCATTCAGGATGTGGCTATTTAGCTCAGGCACGTTCATGTCAATAAGGCTCACTTCGCTAGTGTTAGCTAGAGCGGTGTCTCGCCCATCAACATGAAGCAGGCTAGCCACTGTCAGTTTTTGGGGGGCCTCCTGCGGCTCCGGAGTGCCCTGCTGCTGTTCTTGATGAACTTCGTGACGCTCTTGTTGCGCAGAACGTAAGCGATTCTTCACTGGCGAATGGAACATTATGTTAATTTTAACGTAAAGTAACGAAATTCAAAAATTTATAATTTCTGAACAAAGCAATATATTGCAAAGAATTAAAAAGTATAATATAAAGCCATGCAAGGTCTACATATATTGTGAATTTCAGATTTTTAGAGTGATTAATGGTATAGAAATAAATGAATTACAAAAAGTTTAAATTTTAAGAGAAATATTAATTTTTTAATATCAACGAAGTATTTTTAAGAGAAGGTTATTGTAATAAAATGTAAAAAACAAAAAGATCTATCGAATGAATTTAAAAGAAGAGAAATCTACCGAGAGGAAATGAAGATAAATTAGTTTTAATATGATTGCCAATAAAGTTTCTGCAGGCACCGCTAAATTTTGAAGAAATTATAAAATTAAACTATGAAGATGTAAGAATACTATTTATTTATATTATACTGTTTTATAGATATACTAAAGGCAAATTTTAATATGAAGAAAAAATATGAAAAAATTGAAAAATGGGTGAGTTATAAATTTTTTAAAATCAGAAAAATTTCAGGAACACTAAAAATTAAATATCTCCGTAACTAAACAAAGTACGAAAATAAAAATGGTACCAAAAAATAGAGTTTATAAAGCTTTAAATATGTACTGAGTTTCAGAATTTTTAAGTAAGATTTATTGCACAAACTATTAAAAAATGTGATAAAGTTAGGTCAGAAGACGACGGAAGTGAACTTCGAAGTTATTTAAAAAACTGTAGGAGATAAGAGGTTGAGTAATATAACAAAAATGAATGCTAAAAAATTACTTTACTTGATGGAATAAAAACAAGAAAGATCTGTCGGGTGGATTCAAAGATATTAGTAAAAATATAGATTGCCTGTAGCTTTTTGGCAGGTGCAAATAAAAAGTGAAGAAAATTGAATATTTTTATGTGAAGTTGTATGAGAATAGATTATTTTTTGTATAGAAATATTTAGGAATGACAAAAAGAGATTTTTAGGAAGGGAAAAAATATTGAA